>NC_042618.1:223868653-224491986 GCF_901001135.1 Rhinatrema bivittatum | reverse complement strand
GGCCTGCTTGTTCATAACAAAATTGTATGCAATCTGCTAGCCAATTGGATAGAGTATGTTTACCCACTGCTTTCCCTGGTTTGTTTGGGTCATAGGAAACAAAGAGTTGATTGGATTTCCTGTGTACTGCAGTGCGGTTTAAGTAGAAAGACAAAGTACGCTTGCAATCCAAGGTGTGCAAGGCCCTCTCTCCTTGGTGAGAGCGAGGCCTTGGAAAGAATGTGGGTAACACTATAGATTGGTTTAAGTGAAATTCTGAGACTATCTTAGGGAGGAATTTTGGATGTGTACGGAGGACCACTCTGTCATGTAAGAACTTAGTGTAGGGTTCATATGTGACAAGTGCTTGTAACTCACTAACCCTTCTAGCTGATGTAATGGCTATGAGGAAGATGGTCTTCCATGTAAGGAATTTTAAATCACTGGAATCAATGGGTTCAAAAGGAGAACGCATGAGTCTAGATAAAACCAAATTTAGATCCCTTTGCGTGACTGGGTGTCTAATTGGTGGTTTGAGGTGAGTTAAACTTCTCATAAATCTGCTGACAAGAGGTTGTGTAGAGATAGGTGCATCTGTTACCTGATTATGGTAAGCTGAAATTGCACTTAAGTGTACTCTTACAGATGAAGTCTGTAGACCAGATTTTGAAAGATGGTACAAGTAGTCTAGTAAAGACGTTGTAGGGCAAGTGAAAGGATTGATGTTGTTTTGCTTGCACCACGAAGTGAATCTCTTCCATTTGAAAGCATAGTTTTTCCGTGTGGAAGGTTTACGTGAAGCTATAAGCACTTGGGAAATAGCAGATGAAAGATTGAGTGGTTGTAAGATTAAGCTTTCAACATCCAAGCTGTCAGTGATAGGGATTGGAGGTTGGGATGGTGCAACCGACCTTGATCCTGAGTTATGAGAGTGGGAGCTACTCCCAGGCGAATGGGATCTCTGACTGAGAGGTCTAGAAGTGTGGGAAACCATACTTGTCGAGGCCAATATGGGGCTATGAGTATCATGGTTCCCTTGTCCTGTTGTAGCTTCACTAGAGTTTTGGTTATGAGCGGTATTGGAGGATACGCGTATAGTAGGCCTGAGTTCCAAGGGTGAGCAAAAGCATCCTTGGTTGGCCTGTTGTTCAGGTTGTACAGAAAACAGTAGTTGTCCACTTTGTGGTTCAGATGTGATGCAAAGAGGTCTACTGTTGGTTGTCCCCAACGTTGAAATATCCTGGTCACTACTGCAGGATTCAGGGACCATTCGTGTGGTCGGAATTGACGACTGAGTCTGTCCGCCACTACATTGTGAATGTCTGCCAGATAAGTTGCTTTGAGAAACATGGAGTTGTTCAAGGCCCATCCCCATATCTGAGCTGCCTCTTGACAAAGGAGGTACGAGCCTGTCCCTCCTTGCTTGTTGATGTACCACATGGCTACTGTGTTGTCCGTTTGGATCAGAACAGTTTAGTTTGTTAGGCAGTCCTTGAAAGCATGCAGAGCATATCGTATAGCTCGAAGTTCCAAGAAATTGATTTGAAAAGTTGCTTCTAACTTTGTCCAGGTTCCTTGTGTTTGGAGATTCCCTATGTGAGCTCCCCAACCCAAGGTGGATGCATCTGTAGTTAAAGTTATCTGTGGAACTGGTTGTTGAAAGGGTAGGCCCTTGCACAAATTGTCCTTGTTTACCCACCAAAGTAGGGAAGAGCGTAGTTGATGGGTTACTTGAATTGGAGAGTGTAGTGGTTGAATGGTTTGTATCCATTGTGATTTTAGAGTCCATTGGGTTAATCTCATGGCTAAACGTGCCATAGGAGTTACATGAACTGTGGACGCCATGTGGCCTAGTAAGGTCAGGAACTGATGAGCTGTCGCTTGTTTCCTGGAACAAATTGAGTTTGCTAGTAGAGAAAGTGTGCCTGCTCGATTTTCTGGTAGAAAAGCTTTCGAGAGGTTGGTGTTCAAATCTGCTCCTATGAATTGAAGCAGATGGGTTGGAATTAGATGTGATTTTGGATAATTGATGAGAAATCCCATGGAGTGTAGTAGAGCAATTGTTTGGTTGAGAGACTGTATTGCTCCTTGTTGAGATTGGCTTCTGATGAGCCAATCGTCCAGGTATGGGAACACATGTACGCCTTCCTTGTGTAAATGTGCTGTTATTACTGCCAAGCATTTTGTGAATACTCTGGGAGCAGATGCTAGACCGAATGGCATACTCTGTATTGGAAATGTTGAAGGCCCACCATGAAGCGCAGATATTTGCGATGAGGAGGGAATATTGGTATATGGGCGTAAGCATCTTGAAGATCCAGAGAACAGAGCCAATCTCCTGTTTGAAGAAGTGGAAGCATTATACCTAGGGAAACCATCCTGAATTTTTCTTTCTTTAGAAATTGTTGAGATTTCTGAGGTCGAGGATGGGACGGAGGCCTCCTGTTTTCTTTGGAATGAGGAAATATCTGGAGTAGAATCCTCTGCCCTTTTGTGACTTGGGCACTGGTTGAATGGCCTTGGCTTTCAGAAGGGCAGATAATTCTATTTGTAATTGAATTATCTGAGAATTCTGTTGTGGGCAGGAAGTTGGTGAAAATTCTGGAGGAATTGAAAGAAAATTTAGTTTGTAACCGTGAGCTACAATGGAAAGTACCCATTGGTCTGTTGTTATCTTTTCCCAATTTGAGTGGAAATATGAAATTCTTCCTCCCACTGGTATGTGTTGTTTGGGGTTTAGGAGGGAGGGCCTGTTCTCTGGAATGTTGTTCAAAAACCCGTCACCGGACCAGTCTGTGGAGGAGGTTGAGTACGGGCTGTTCTGGGTTGCCTGGATTGAGAGCGCTGAGTAGGCCTAGAAGGCCTAGCCCTTGCAGGCTGATTGTAGTACCTTCGTGGTCTGTAGTATGGTCGCCTAGGGTCTCGTCGAGGAAGACGTCTAGGGGCCTGAGTTGTTGGTTCTTGTGGTATTTGAGACAGTTGTCTTAAGGTCTCTGTGTGATCCTTAAGTTGTTGGACAGCGTCTTGTACTTTTTCCCCAAACAAATTATCTCCAAGACATGGCAGGTCCACAAGCTTCTCCTGCACTTCAGGCCTGAGATCTGATGCTTTTAACCAGGCCCATCTTCGTGCTGTAATGCCAGCTGCTGCTGTTCTTGAGGCTGTGTCGAAATTGTCATAAGCAGCCCTTACCTCATGCTTCCCTGCTTCTAGGCCCTTGGTAATGATGGCCTGTGCAGATTCCTGAAATTGCTCTGGGAGAGAATTTGAAAATTCCTCCATTTGCTTCCAGAGATCCCTTTGATACTGCGTCATATACAATTGATAAGCAGAGATTCTGGAAGATAGAAGTGCACCTTGATAAACCTTTCTGCCAAGGGAGTCTAGAAAGCGATGATCCTTCCCTGGAGGAGCTGAGGAGTGTGGACGTACCCTTTTGGATTTTTTCTGGGCAGATTCTACTGCCACAGACTGATGTGGTAACTGTGATTTTTGGAAGCCTGGTGCCTGTTGCACTAGGTAAGTAGTGTCCACACGTTTGTTGACTGCTGGAACTGTGCATGGGTGCTCCCACACCCGGTGCTGCAGGTCTAAAAGTACCTCATAGATAGGGATTGCTAGAACCTGTTTTGGTGGGTCCATGAATTGGAGGACCTCTAGAGTATGTTGTCTTGAATCTTGTTCTGAGGAAAGTTTAAAAGGGATTGTGTCTGCCATGTTTTGTACAAAACTGGAAAAGGATAAGTCCTCTGGTGGGGATCTTTTCCGTGATTCAGGAGGTGAGGGTTCGGACATGAATCCCTCAGAAGCGGTGTTTGACCTTTGATCATCCCAAGAATCATCTTCCTCTGGGTCTTGATAGGGAGTTCTTGGGGACTTCCTTACATTAGTAGAAATACCTGATGGTCCAGGTAATGGTTCATCGATGGAAATCATTGGAGGGATGTTATCCGTGGGTTTCCTTGGAATTGTATCGATGACATTGTGATATTTTTTCAGAAGACGTTGAAGGAGTGCTAACTCCTGAGGATCAGAATCTTCTGCTACTGGCGGTATCGATGAAATGATAGATGGCATCGATGGAGTTGCAGAAACTGGTCTTCTCGGTGTCGATACTGTCGACGGCTGTATCATCGATGTCATCGGTATCGATGGAAGAGACGGGATTTGAGCATATATCGATGCCGTAATTATTTTTGGTGTCGACGTCGATTCTCATTGTACCGGAGTCAAGAATGACCCAGGCATCGGTGTTACCACCGGCATCGGCAAATTTGCTGGCATCGATGCAGTAAGCATCGGCATCGACAATGAAGTCGATCCTGAAAGTTGATCCTTCAAAGCCTGTGAAACCGCTTGTCGGATTAAATCGGACAATTCCGGCCGCACAACCGTTGGAAGCAGAGCGGTTGAGGGCGGTGGCGTAGGCTGAGGTACAAGTTCCTGTGAAATGTCTTGTGTTGGATCTGGTGCCGGCAGTGGAGTCGAGGTAGGCCGAGGTGTTGACAACTCCGATGTCTCCTGATGTTCAGCCCGCTTTGCTGTCGTAGCTTCCTGGGAAGCAGAGTCTGACAACGAAGGGCTTCGATGCCGGTGTCGATGTTTTGACTTCGATTTTTCTGTTGATTTTGTCGACGTCGAGGACGATGAAGGGGACGAGTGATCCCCTGACGGTCCCGGGTGAGGTTTTTTAAGGATTATGTGCTTAGTTACTCCAGCCAGAGACGACTTCGATGACTGCGACGGGGAAGGTATGAGTTGCAGGCTGAATAAATGCTCCATTTTTTCAAGCCTGGTTTTCCGGGTTTTCGGCGTCATCTCCGCGCATTGTGGACAGTTATGTACATAGTGTTTGTCACCCAGACATAATACACAGTCTGTGTGCGGGTCTCTAAGTGACATTTTCCTGTTACGAGGGCATTTCTTAAATCCCGTTGACATTTTTATATTTTAACGATCGACGGCAGTCGATTCGACTGAGGAGAACATTTTTATTGCGGAACAGAAAATTGAGACTGGGTTACTTACCGGCCGGTAAGAAAAAGACCCCGAAAGATTTTCTGTGAGAGAGAATGTCAAAACTATGACTTTTAAGTCGAATTGAAGGTTGAGAAACTCTCAACGGCTCCGGAACCGCGATGCTAACAGCAGCGCGGATAAACGAAGACTGAAGAGAGAGACCTGTGGCAGAGAATATCATGGCATGCTGGGCATGCTCAGTGGCCTCACTGGGCCAGTCAAAAGTTTCTAGAAACTTTGACAAAGTTTTCCCCGCCTGGGCTCCGTTCGGTGACGTCACCCATATTGAGGACTAGCATCCTGCTTGTCCTGGGATAATTACATTTTAATTAATACAGAAAAAAGTTATTACTTAGAGATGCAGAATTTTAAATATTTTGAGCAGAATTTCCCTAGAAATTCACTGTAACAGTGTCCCTTCCACTCGCTCTCCCTACTCCCATGGCCACTTTGCCCTCTCAGGCCCCAACTCCTCCGCCTGCCAGTATTTCTCCCCTCCACTGTATCGCCAGTCCCAGAGTTTGACCCCATTCTCAATACTGCCCCCTCACACAGGCTCCCCCCTCTGTCCTTCCTTCTCACACACACACATGCTCCCTCTCTCTAGTATACACACATAAATCCCCTCATACAGGGTCCCTCTCTTGCATACATACCCACACAAGCACCCTTACTCTCTAATGCATAACATCCTCATACAGGCTACCTATGTCTCTTTCTCATTCACCCTTCACACAGGCTCTGCTCACACATACACAATCCCTTCACACAGGCTAGCACCTTAACATACACGATACCGTTTTCATACACACAAGCTCCCAATCTCTCACACATACACACTCCTTCACAATCTCCTCATGTAGGCTCCCTCTCTCTGGCACCCACACTCAAGGATCCTCCTACTACTCTTTCACCTCCCATGCTCTTACACCCTCCTGCTCACCCCCTCCCCACCTCACACCCCTCCCCCTCCTCTTTCACACCCCTCTCACACACACACACACGCACATTCACTCTCACCGGGGCCTTCACTTTCGCTGAGAGCGGAGTGCGTCCCATGAAGGGGCCTTCATCTTCACTGCAAACGGCGCACGCTCCATTCGTGGCACATGGGGGCCTTCATCTTCGTTGCAATCGGTGCGCTGGGACCTTCATCTTCGCTGCGAGTGGAGCGCGTCCCGCAACACATGGGAGCCTTCATCTTCGCGCACTCCGTTCACAGCATGCCAGGTCTCCTCTACCATTTTCTGCGCAGAATTTGGCGCAGAAAATGGTAGAGCACAATTCAGCGCAAATTCTGCACTCCGCAGTAGCACAGAATTTCCCCAGCACAATGATCCCAAGTACAAAGCTCATAAGGCAGGAGGCACCACAACAAACATTTTGCATAGCTGTCACAAACTACTGGGCATGTTTGTCAGTAACATCTCTAGACATAAGTACCTTCAATGCAACAGAGAAACCCCTGGCCAGTTTCAACCACAGACTTCGAGATTGATTAATGACGTGAAACTTTTTTGGAAGTAATTAAAGGCTTATTTGCTTATTGAAGCTTTTGGTAACCAGTGATGACGACTTGAAATGTATTGTTTGCATTATATCAATTTAATTTCTGTAATATGTTTTATTATTGTTTATTTAATTGATGTACACCGCTTTGAACATATCTTTGTATTTAGAGGTATATAAACTTAAAATAATAAATAATAAACCATCTAGGAAAATACCACTAAAATTATTCAAGAGTATCAACACAAGTTCTTCTCTTGGGAGTGAAGTCTGGTGTCTATTACGTCACACATATTGCATGGTCTTTATTATTTAACGTTTTTATTAAGTACAAATAGAGGTACAAAAGATGAAACATTCGACGGATGTACCCCAGTGAACGGATATGCCATAACAGTAGATGTGCAGTTATTTTAACACTTGCACACCCCCCCCCCCCCCGCACAGACTTTCCCACTCCCTCCCCCCAACCCCCATCCCCAGGCTTGGGGGAACACAGTACGGAACTATGAAGAGACGATACAGCAGACCTTATACAATCACTCAGATTATCTGTCCTCTGCTAAAGTTCTTTAAGAGTAAATTCCTGGATTTTGCTGAAAGTGACTGAATGTAGGGATTCCACGTCTGCCGGAAACTCCACTATTGTTTAGGTGCAGTCCGTGACACCATTTCGTCCACGAGTATCATTTTATGGAAATGGTTGGCGATGCCCAATATGAAGGTGGGTCCGAGCTCCTCCACTGTAATAAAATTATTTTCTTCCCCACATAACATGACTTCCTGATCAGGAGACGAGCCCCTGGAGTCCAAAGCAATCGACTGGGAATAGCATCAAACAAAATCCACTTTGAGGAGAGTGAAAGGTGAACATGCATCAAATCATTCAGGTATCTAATAATGCGACCCCAAAATCTTTTAATAGATAAGCAAGACCAGAAGAGATGTGTAAGGGACCCTTCCTCCCGCTGACATTTCACACAGAGGGGAGAGGCTATAACACGAGAGTGAAAGGCAATTACTGTAGACATGTGTGCCCTCCATAGAAACTTATGTTGCATTTCCCTGAAATACATATTGGGGGTAGTCGACGCTATTCCTGTGAAAGCTTGCTTTCAACACCGGAACGGAAAGCTCAAACTTTCCCTCACTATTCCATTTCTCGACCAACCAAGGGAGAGGGTCACAGTGGATATGGCCCTTCAACTGTTTATAGTAATAGGAAAGAGGTGGCAGACGCTCTTTGCCCAACAAAAACAGAGCCTCTAAGGTGGTGAAAGCTTGTGGTTGAAGGGACGCTGCCGGCAAGGACTTAATATAGTGCTGTAATTGATAATATTGAAAATGTTGGGGTGTCCATAGACCATACAAAGAAACAAGATCTAGGAGTGGTAGCAGGCGGCCAGTCGCATCCAGAACCTATCCCACCTGAAGTACGCCCTTAGCCCTCCAAATTTGAAAACCCAAGGACTGAGTCCCCGGGGCTAACTCAGAGTTGCCCCTGAGCAGTAGTAAATATGCACATGTTGAGGGCAAAGAGAAGGCCTTCATAAGTCTAGCCCACGTTTGTCGGATAGGAGACGCCAACATCCTGAGCGTTGGCGGGGGAGAATATTTATCATCGGGGCACTGAAGCACATAGCAAAGATCCAGGGGATCTGTTAACGTGGTTTCAGCAGGGAGATTCACAAAATAAGATTCCCCCAACAGTCATTCTCTAATGATCCGCATATTGCAAGCCAGATTATATACTCCTATGTTGGGGACACTCAGCCCCCCGCCACCCCATCTATCTTGTAGACGAGCAAGAGAAATACGAGCCTTTTTGTTTCGCCAGAGAAACCGTCGCAAAGCTGTCTCTAGTAGACATACATCCCGACATTTGAGGAGCAGGGGGAGATTTTGAAAAATATACAACCATTTTGGGAGCAAGGCCATCTTGAACAAGTTATTTCACCCGTTAAGCGACAGGGACAGATGGGCCCAAGCTCACAGCCTGTGTCTGACATAGAAGAGGAGTGATATTGTAGGCATACAAATGGACTATATCCGTGGTAATATACAACCCCAAATATTTAAGTTTCCCGTCTGCCCAGGCTAAGGGAAATGAACCTTCTCATCTATCTTTAAATGCGTCTGGGAATCCCAAGGCTTCATACTTGTCAGGGTTCAATTTCAAACCAGAGAACGATCCAAAGTCAGCAAAAACAGACAACAGAGCAGGCAATGACCGAGGAGGGTCAGTTAAAAAAAACAATATATCGTCAGCAAAGGTAGCAAACTTAAATGTCTCCTGATGGAAGCACAGGCCTTTTACCCGCTTATCTAGCTGTATCACCCGCAATAGTGGTTCCAACTGGAGCAAAAATAACAGAGGAGACAACAGGCAACCCTGCCACGTGCCTCGCTGAACCACAAATGGCGTGGACTGATTGCTGTTGGTCAAAATAATCACCTCCGGGTTACAGCATAGGAGACGCACCGTGTCTAGAAAAAACCCCGTTATCCTCAACTGGTCCAGCACTGAGAAAAGATGGGGCCACTCCACCCTGTCAAAAGCTTTTTCAGCATCAAAGCTAACTGTGAGATAGGGGTCCCCCATGTGACCACAAAGAGCCATAGCCGTAAGAATTTTCCTGATGTTAGTAAGACCATAGCGCTTCTTTACAAACCCTACCTGTCCTAGCTTTATTAATTGTGGGAATAGGGAGGCTAACCGGTCAGCCAGTATTTTTGCCAACAATTTCTGGTCCACATTTAGGAGGGAAATGGGCCTATATGATGATACCAATGTCGGATCCCTCCCAGGCTTAGGAAGAAGCGTGATATGTGACAAATTTGCATGGTCTGGAAAGCGTCCACCTTGAACCAAAGCATTATAGGCTCGAGTCAAAGGTGAGGTTAAATAATCACTGAGACTTTTGAAAAATTCCACAACATAACCATCCGGGCCGGGGGGCCTTATGTCGTTTCATATTTCGGATAGTGACCCTACCTCCTCCTCTGTGATGGGACTACTCAACCATTCTTGCTGAGTCAGGGATAGGCGTGGGAGATCTAAGGGGCCTGAGAAGGCCTCACTGGCAGAATTATCCGAACTCCCAGCGGTATAAAGACCTTGATAATAAGTTCTAAATAACTGCAAAATTTGTGGGGTGTCTGTAACAATCTGCCCTGAAGGGTGTGTACCGCCAAGACATGGCGGGGGCCCTCTGAGCTCGGATTAGATTGGAGAGAGCAACTTGCCCAATTTGTTACCATATTGATAAAGTTTATATTGATAATAAAGGAAACCTTTTTTGGACCTCTGATGAAGCAAGGAATTCACCTCACCCTGCAATGTAAAGTAAGCTTCCTTGTTGGCACGAGTGCTCAAGCCCGCCGAAACCGGCTTTGCCTGGTTCAATTTTGCAGTCAGGAGAAGTAGATTCTTATCCAATAATTGCCGTCTTTTAGCTACATAGGCAATAATCTCCCCTCTCAGGACTGCATTTGCTGTATACTAGAAAAGAATAGGGTCCTCAATATGACTCCGATTACGTTCTTGGTACTCAGTCCATTTATCTCTGAGATAGGATTGAAATTTGGTGTCCTCAACTAGATAATATGATTAGCGCCACAAAAACTGAGTGGGTGGGACTAAGTTAGTAGTAAAGTCAGCCCAGACTGTGGCATGGTCTGATATGTGAATCAGGCCTAGCCCTGTCTCCTGAAGCTCAGAAAAATGACAAGCACTAATTAAAATATAATCCAGCTGGGATTGGGAGTCATGTGCCCTCTAGATGTGCGTATATTCCCGTTCCATACGATGCAACGAGCACCAGGCATCTGAGAGATGCAGCATGCGCTCCACTTACATTCCAGGTAATCACTCGATATCCTCTCTTAGCCATTTATTGGAAGGTAAGCGTAAACTGAAAATTTTCTATCTAAGTGGAATGTATGGAGGCCGTCCTAGCTAAGACCTCCACACTTATAGCCAAAGGCCAATGAAGAGTGGGTGACTCGCCAGAATGATGGCTACTGCCTGGAGACAATACCCTTAGTCAATAAACATACACATGGTTACTGTGACTCCAACATCACTCTAAGATTCAACAGCAAGAGGAAATGTGGAAAAAAGGATTTGCACTCACAAAGACGGGAGTAGCTGGCTTGTTACGGCGGTTACTACCCCAAACCAAATATCCAAATTACTACCTCCACCTTCCTCTATTCCTGATGCCTTTCAACTAGCTTGATCACTCCATTCTTATACTTCACTTTCAATGCATATCCAGCATAGTTCTCTGCTTCAACAGCAGGGGAAAAGAAAAACTGTTACTTCACACATCCAGCAGAGCTCTCTGCTTAAACGGCAGGGGAGAAGAAAAAAGGGTTCGCACTCACAAAGCGGGGAGTAGCTGGCTTGTTACGGCGGTTACTACCCCAAACCAAATGTACCTGATACTTCACTCTCGACGCATATCCAGCATGGCTCTCTACTTCAACGGCATGGGAGAAAGACTGATACATCACGAATTTCCAGCATAGCTCTCTGCTTCAACGGCAGGGGAAAAGAAAAACTGATACTTCACGCATATCCAGCATAACTTCAACGGCAGGGGAGAAGAAAAAAGGATTCACACTCACAAAGCGGGGAGTAGCTGGCTTGTCACGGCGGTTACTACCCCAAACCAAATGTGCCTGATACTTCACTTTCGATGCATATCCAGCATAGCTCTCTGCTTCAACGGCAGGGGAGAAGAAAAAAACTGATACCTCACGCATATCCAGCATAGCTCCCTGCTTCAACGGCAGGGGAGAAGATAAACAACCAATAAGGGCTGTATAACATAATCTGGGTAAAAAACAAATAAGCATGGGTGTAGCTTGCTTATTGCGGCGGTTACTACTCCTACTACCTCTAACTAATCAAGCTAGATATTTCACTTGGATGCAGCTCCTCCACCGCTCTCTACATTAATGGCGGGGGTGGAAGGGAATTAGAACCAAGAGCTAAGAGAAACAGATAAGTATGGGAGAAGAAATGAGGGAAGCTTGCTGGGCAGACTGGATGGGCCATTTGGTCTTCTTCTGCCGTCATTTCTATGTTTCTATGTTTCTATAAGGCAGATCTTGATCCACGTATCTTTACAAACCCTCTGAATGATTGAGATTTACAGTGGTTCCCCAAGCCATACCACAATGAGTCCCCCCCCCCCCGTCAACTTCCACCATAACACTTAGCTGTCTGCTAGGAAGAGGTCCGAGATGCAGACACTCCCCCAAACTCCCCAGCCCCTCTAACCTCCCTTCCCCGAATGCACACCTGGTTTTAGCAACAAGAAAGAACATGGGGAATCTGGAAATAGGATGTTAGGATAGAAATTGAACCGAGATTCCCAGTGTCCGTAATTGCTGATAACAAACCATAACAGGGATGTAACACAGTCTGCTGTGGAACAATAACAAAATGAAGTGAGGCTGCCTCCGCCACCCCTCATTAACTCCAAGAAGAATGGAATAGCTGGATGGAAACAACATGACCCAGAGCCAGCTTCAAACCGTTAGACCCAACACCGGTCCTCAGGGGGGTGCGACAGGTGGCGGCGAGGATCCCGCCTCTTCTTGCCCTTAACCTCCTGGGCGCTGAGAAATTGCTGAGCCTCCATCTCTGTCTCCAACCAGCGAGCGCCTTGCTCTGTTGCCACTCTAATCCGTGCCGGATAGACCAAATGTGCCCTGCTGCCCAGAGCGAATAATTTTGCACAGTAGGGGGCCCATTTTCCTGCGCTGCTGGGAGAGTTGTGCCAAAATGTCTTGGAACACCAAGATCCGCTGGTTCTCGTACAGAAGCTCTTTCCCCGACCTCAGCGCCCGCATAATCTCGCCTTTGTGAGCGTAGTTAAGCAGTTTAGCTATGACTACCTGTGGTCTGGATAAACTATCCTTTCTAGGCCCCAATCTGTGCACTTGTTCAATACGAAGCGTTCCAGACTGCAGCGTATGGGCCAGCTCACGGGTGAGCCAAGATTCCAGTGTCTGGGCAAGATCTCTCTCAATCAGGGACTCGGGCAGACCCACCAGCCGGAGGTTGGAGTGCCTGGACCTGTTTTCCAGGTCTTCAAGCCTCTCTTCTTGCTTCACCAGCTTTGCTTTCAATTGTTGCAAGTCCGCCTCAGAGTCCAGACTGCTACCTTGGAGGTCGGAAACCCTCTGCTCAAGATCTACGAAGCGCTGTTCAAACCCCGTGATTGCTGCAGTCAGCTCCGAGAGCTTAGTGGAGATGATGGTGAGTTCCGGCTTCAAGTTAGCTTGAATCACCACTTTAATATCGGCCAGTGTTCTAGTCCGTGTTGAATCTGCTGGCCCTGCCTCCTCACCCAGCATCGGGTCGGCCGGTTTAGGCCTCTCCCGGTCTTTATCTTTCTTTGTGAGTCGGGTCGCCATGAACCAACCCAAAAATGCTCCCACGTCAGTCAGCGGCAGGTTCTGCACAGAGAAAAGGCGAATTTCGGCCATGTAGTTAGCGGATTGGAGAGGATATGCAATGTGATCACAGCAGCCTGCACATTATGTCAATGCAAAAAGTTCAAAGAGGATGCCCATCCAAAAAAAAAAAAGAAAAAAGAGCACTGATGTGTACATAGACCCCTCAAATAGGCTCCTAATCAGCCGTACTGCAAATCATCAGGCTATGTGATTTATTCAGGAGGGCAGCTGACAAGAATGGCCGCCATCTTGGCCATGTGGTGCTGCATTCTGCTCTGCACCCGCTGTGGCTCCGAGCACCAGAGCCTACCCCCAAGTAGTGTCTTTTAAGGGCACAGACCTCGCCAAGCCCTCCAGGCCAAAAACGCCACACAAACGCCAGTCAGGTCCTGAAAATTAGTCGGGGTAAGTTGCCATAACAGCCGCCGTCTTGGCCCCAATGTTTCAGCTCCTTTTCACACCTTACCGGCCGCGAGCTCTAGGTACCCGCGACACAGCAAAACATTAAAAAAGAAAAAACACGTCGGTGGGGGCATGGGCCTGTTAAAAGTCCCCCCCTGGCGAATTTAGCGGGAAATCGCCCCGGCGGCATGTAATTAGCGAGGGAAGTTTGGCGGGGGTCCAGGGAGCTCAGACTCCGGACATCCTTACCAGTGATGTCAGCGCCGGAAGTCCTATTGCAGGCTCTTTAATCAGCCCAGAGAGCTATTTACATTAATGAAGTCCCTAACCAGCAAATCAATTGCAGAGACAGAAAACACAAAATTTACTTCGAGGTACTGACAGATACCTTACAACAGAAATTAGTTAGAATACAGGGATCACTGTTACGAACTAGTATACTACTTTCCACAAGTTCTCAACAAATTTTGTACTAAATAGATGGTCACAGTTGAAGATTATGAAAGATGAAAGAGCAATCTGTAAGTCAGAAACCTTCCTGATGGTTTCTGACCTATAGATTTGATTGATCCTGGCATCATAGCTGTTAATTTTGTTTTATTTTGATTGTTTTTTTAATTTTGTGATCTGTTGATTTTATTATTATAAATTGTATTTTACTGTTGTATATCACTTTGGAAGGTCTTAATGTGAGATCTATACATCGCTTTATAAATTTCTTAAATAAATATACAGGATATGACAGAATCTTAATATAAACCCTGTACCCCAAGTTCTACAATATCCTGCATTCACAGAAGATCCATTAAAGGGTGCAGAGCAAAGCCTTGACACTCACCATAGAAAAATAATATTCAAATTATGGTGCCACCTCATTGTGACAGCAATAATTAGCACACCTCAGTAACATTGTATAATAATTCAAAACCCTACAAAGAAATACTTAGAACCTATACCAAAAACCTGCCATACCATAACATACAAACTGCCAGATTCAAACATGAAAAGGCAACACTGCAAATATTACACCAGACCCTAAAACACCAATACACCTCCAATTAGGAAAACAAAACAAATCAGGCTGCTATACATCTCTACACACGAACTACATGCTAGCAGAATACTTTATCTCAGTCACACATGCAGAAAGGACACAGACTCTTACCAAATACAAAATAAAGAGACCATAAAATTTTTGTGCAGACAAAAACTGAACTGGAAACCGCCACAAGCCAGACTCTGTATGGAAAAAAGGAAACACTATTCCTTATTAAATATCAAATACAATTAAGAAATATAAAACATCAAACAAACCAATAAAAATAATATATCAAATCAGCTGACAAACAGAATATGCAACTTTGCTTTCTCTGAAGATGATATACAAACATATAGAGTGTACTAAAAAAAGACTAGACACCCTTGTTCATTTTTCATATTCTATCTAAAAAAAATACAAATCAAAATGCATTAAAGCATTTCACTGATCTACACAAACATACTGTACTGTTTCATCATTAAACAAGAATTATAGAAATATTCCAAATAAAAAACACAAAATGTCTTGATTGCCTAAGTCTTCACATCCTTTGTCATAGCAAACAAATCTGGTAAAAAAAAAAAAAAAAAAAAAATTTGCCTTAACAATGCCCATAAGTTAAATAGACCCTTATCTGTATTCAGTCAAAGTAGTTGAGCTGATTCAAATAGTCCTGGATCAAACTGTTTCTGTTATATAAAGTGAATTTGGAGCAAAGGTCAAAACACGCTGAACAAGGAGCTACTGAAAGAACTCCTAGATAATGTTATTCAAAGGTACAGATTTGGAGAAGGCTATAAGAAAATGTCAGTGTGTTTGTGTTTGAATATCTGTCGGGACACTGTCAGGACCACCACTGTAAAGTGGAAACAGTTAGGTGCCACCAAGATACTGCTGCTATCAGGCTGTCTCTCCAAGAGAAAACTGCTGCGGATGATCATTCTAATACCTAAGATTACCTTAAGAACGGTAGAGGTTTCTGGCTGGGATTGGGGAAGATGTTGACTGCTCAACAACTACAAAATTATCCCATAAACATGGCCTGTTTGGGTGAGTGGTATGAAGAAAACCACTGCTGAAGAAAAGACATATTATATGCTGCTTAGCTTCTGTAAAAAAAACCAAAACAAAACAAAACAAAACCCAACACTGCATGCAAGTGGGAGAAGGTTTTGTGTTGTGAGACCAACATGGAACTTTTTGGTCTCAATGCCAAGTGATGTTTGGGCTATAAAACAAACAGCATATCACCCTGCTAACAAAATTCTTATAGTAAAGCATGATATTGAGGGGATGGTTTGCAGCAGCAGGGACAGGGAAGCTTGTGAAGATGGAGGGAAAGATGGATGGCGCAAAGTACAGGCAGATCCTGGAGTAAAAACTGTTACAGCCTGCCATAGACCTGGAACTAGGGAAGAAGATTCACTTTTAGCAGGACAATGATCCTAAGTACAAAGCAAAAGCAATAATGGTGTGGCTCAGTAAGAAGAATAACCTTGAATGGCCCAATGAAAATGCAGACCTGAATCCAACATAAAATCTGTGACATGACTTGAAGACTGCAGGCCACAGATGATCCCCAGTCAACCTGAAAGCGTCTGAGCTATTCTGCCAAAAAGAATGGTCAAAAACTGCACCATCCCATTTTGCAATTGGAAGATACTTATCCTAAACAACTCTTGGCTGCTATTATTTCAAAAGGAGCTTTCACCAAAAATTCCACCAATTCTATTCAGGTTATATGTGAAGACTTATGCAACCAAGACTTTTTTGTTTTTTTTTTTTTAATTCTAATAACTTTTGGAATATTTTTACAATTGTTTTTTCAAGCTTAAAGTGTACAGTATGATGTGTGCATCAGTGATACAAACTCCTATTTCAATGCATATTGATTTGTATATTTTTTTTTTTAGACAGCACAAAGTGAACAAATGTACAAAGGATTAGCCTGATAGGTCAGAGGCAAGACTGTAGAGGGTTCTTGGGGGTGAAATAGTCAGTGGTCACTCGCCAAGAACTGTTGCTATATTGACTGGGCTAGACAGGACGGTTATATATGGCAAAAAATATCCAAGGTTGTTTGTGAATGAAGGTTCATAGAGATATAACCCCAGTAGAGAACTATTCAAGCTGAGATGGAAGACTAAAGGAACAGAAGGAAACTGTCCGATACCACAAAAAATAATTTTACAAGTATACTTTCCTTCTTCACTGTCCTGGAACTCTCAAGTTTAACAAACTGTATTTCTTATGCTCCGAGTACATAAGAAATTGCATACTGGGACAGACCAAGGGTCAATCAAGCCCAGTATCCTGTTTCCAACAGTGGCTAATCCAAGTCACAAATACCTGGGCAAGTACCCAAACATTAGATAGATCATAAGCTACTATTGCTTATTAATTACCATAACAATAGTTTATGGATTTAACGTCTAGGAACATACCCAAACCTTTTTTAAATCCAGTAACACTAACTGCTGAAACCACATCCCCTGGCAATGAATTCCAGAGTTTAAATATCTGCTCAGTGAAAAAAAAATTTCTTCGATTTGTTTTAAAGGAACTATTTGCTAACTTCATGGAGTGCCCCCTGGTCCTTATATTATCTGAGAGAGTAAATAAACAATTTTCATTAACTTGTTCAAGTCCTTTCATGATTTTGTAGACTTTATCATATCCCCCCTCAGTTGTCTCTTCTCCAAACTGAACATCCCTAACTTCTTTAGCCTTTCCTCATAGGGCAGCCGTTCCATGTCCCATATCATTTTGGTCGCCCTTCTCTGCAATTTCCATCATCTCCTGTGCATTCATTCCTTGGAAGCATTTAAATGTCTATTATATCTTCCCTTTCTCTCCTTTCCTCTAGGGTATACATGTTTAGGCTTTTACATGTCACCATATGTTTTATGATGAAGACAGCTGACCATTTTAATAGCTGACCTCTGGACCAACTCTATTCAGTTTATATCATTTTGAAGGTACAGTCTACAGAATGTACTGCCTCTTTCTCTAAGGTATCTAGATCAACGGACTGGACCAACAAGGTGACTGGACCAACAAGGTGGCTGAACCTACCAAATACATAACCTATTTTGACTACACTCATGACTCTATGGGAATGCTATTTGTTATTTTATGCAAGCTTCATAATCTATTTTCCCCCTCTGCAAGGCAAGTATATAATGAAGGATTTCCTTGCTTACCTCATTAAATTCACCACAATTTCTGAAGATGAGTCTGATGTCAGTCACAAACTCATCTGGTCTGGAATAGTGAGGAGAACAGGTTAACTGTAGTTTCCTCTTAACAACAGACATGTCCATAGGTTTCTTAATTATTTTGTAGTAATCAGGTACCTAAACAAAAAAAAAAAAAAAATCATAAGTTCCACATTATACACATAGAGGCCAATATTCAGAGCCGTTTGCCCATACAAATGGTGGAATCTGAAAATTCGGCCATGCTCTCCGGCCTTGAGATAGCTGGATAATTTTTAACCAACTGAAAAGTTATTCAGCTAGATTGGAGTGTTGCCAATTACCTGTCTAAGCTAGCCAGATAAATGCCGATATTTGGCTTTATCCACCTAAGGCCAGGATTCATCAAACTACCGCATGCGATAGGAAGAGGGGCGTGTTTTATGATAATAGCCTATTTATCACAAAGTGCGCTCTCTTAGTGCTTCGCATATGTATTACCGCAGAGTGTGATAACTTTCGCACTTTGTAGTAAGTGCCACAATTCCTACCTACAACCAGAGAGAGAGAGAGAGAGAGAGCAAGAGAGCGAGCCTAGCTATAAGGCCCTTATAGTAGTTAGGTATTTATACCTCTATATGAGGTTCACCTAGTTACTTGAGGTGAGGTTTAGGTAGCAGTGTAGGGGTTAGGGGCCACTTTGACATTCAGAGTGAGACGTACGAACAGAACAGTACACTCTTGTGAAGATTTGATGTCCTTCGGAATGAGGAAACTCGGACAAAGATGAGACTTGTACAATGTTCTCTCAATCTAGTTTGATATTACCCAGGAGTCCATCAAGCTAGGTTGAGAGAACATTGTACAAATCTCATCTTTTCCCACTTGGACAGAAATCCTGCCCCAAACTCCTCCCCTTTTTCCAAATTAGCATCGCACCATGTGTTATGGTGCTTTTTGCACGCATTAAGGCGTTTTTTGCCTTAACACGTGCGAAAAGGCCATAATTCGGCTTGGAAAATAACCCCCTAAGATAGCTGGCTAACTTTAAGCTTTCCTGAAAGCTGAGGATTTTCAGCAGTGTGCCCGCACCAAGCAATATCCAGTATAAGTTCACCAGGTAAGTTTATCCCATGACTGAATAATGGTCTCAGTGTTTATTGCAAGCTTGAGTGTGTGTTGCTTTATTTAAAAAACAAAACACAAAAAAACAAAAACAAGAGCAAGTATGCTCCTTGTTATAATGATAATCCACAGCATTAGAATTTTCTTACCTTCAATTTACTTTCTATTAAATCTTACAAAAAGCACAACCAATGGGCTGTCTTGCGGGGTGTCCAAGACCACTAAAAAACTTAAAACATGTCACCTCCAATATAGATCATTCCTTCACCTGTTGCTCACTGTTCTTTCCCAGTATGTGCACTTCCCTAGTGATTACAGAACTATAGAAACCCAGGTTGAGAGTTAACAGAGAACATGACAACAGTTAAAGACCATATGGCACATCCAATCTGCCCATCCATCCACATCTCTTGCTCAGCTTTATAATCCCTTCCTTTTCTTTAGAGATCCTCTGTGCTTGTCTCATGCTTTCTTGAACTGCAATATTATGCTTGTCTTCACCAACTGTTCTATGCATCATCATCCTTTCTATAAAGAACTATTCCTTAGATTGCATCAGAGCCTACATCCTTTCACTATCACTCCATGACCCTTCAGTCCACAGCATCCTTTCTGTTCAAAGAGGTCCATCATCTCCTGTGCATTTATTCCTTGGAGGTATTTAAATGTCTATTATATCTTCCCTTTGTCTCCTTTCCTCTAGGGTATACATGTTTAGGTTTTTGTGTGTCACTATATGTTTTATGATGAAGACAGCTGACCATTTTAAAAGCTGACCTCTGGACCAATTCTATTCAGGTTATATCATTTTGAAGGTACAGTCTACAGAAACAGTACTGCAAATGAGGTTTCACCAGAGACATACAGATAGTATTACCTCAAGAAAAACAGTTAATTATCTTTAGATTGCTGCAAAGAATATTTATTATAGTTTTTCATATGGGACTTGCTCCTAATTTTATTCTGGAGATAAAACCATTTTGGTAAATAATGTTTTTCCTCACTTTGTTATAATGCAACTAACTTTAAAAAAGTGTAGATAACAGTATATACTATGATTGTCAGAAATAGCAAAAAAATAACCTTAGTCATATTAGGTACAGACTTGCTTCGTCTCTCTAGATTATATATTATTGCCCATTCCATCCAACCCCTCCCCATCCTCTTTTCCTCATTTCTTTAACCAGAGTTGTGAAAGAAGCTCTAAGTCACACTGTCATTCGAAATGAAGATCTTTACCAGATGGATATGGCTGCAGGAATTACATAAACAGTTCAACCACTAAATGTTCTCAGAGCTGTAATTCATAAACACTCAATAAGTATGCTACTGCAACATTCTGCCATTGGGAATGAAGGTCTGTTGAAGCCTCGACCCTCCGATGAGCCTGCAATTCGATCCTTGCTTACTAGTTCAAAGATCTCTGTGGTGCGACCATGTCCTGATCCGGAAAAGAAAAGGACTCCTTTATTAAATATACAGCACAATTTTGGGGTAGTGAGCAGGCCAATCCTGGCCATCAAAACCGAAGACTTGACACCCACCCATGCAGCACAGTAGCAGGAAAACCAGTTTGGTATTCTCTGCCTGACCAGCTTTTCAGTGTAGCACTTACCATGCATCCCTGGGGCATGGTCAAACCCGCCAAAGCACATGGTAGCGAAACCTTGCTTGCTGTGGGCTATTCACTAACCTAGCTAAAGCCATATCCCAAAATCAATGTCTCTGATCTTAAACTTAAACAAGCTGTGTCCCCAATCTTAGCTCTATACATGATTTTTTTTTATTAACTACCAGTGACATCTTTGTGGGGCTAACAGTGGATTTTTAAAAATTATTTTAATGTTTATATTGTCATATTAATGCTTAAATTGTATATTTTTTACTAGTTTGATGTATATTGTACTTGTATGCTGGCTTGAAGTTTTGGTGAGCATCAGTATAATAAAATAAAAACCATCATTAACGATGCTGCCTATAGCTGTAATGAACATCAAGGCTCCATGCTCGAAACTTGAAGAGCAATATCATCACTATATCACTACCTGTTCCATGCATCATCATTATCATCATCTTTTCTATAAAGAACTAGGGGAACACTATAGTTAAAAGCTTTCCGGGATCTTTGGCCGGTAAAAACGCTATTCAAATAGTCAATGCAATCAAAGATGAAAGGAAGGCTCTCAAGCTGATATTATCATCCATCTTGGAACCAATGACCTTGCTAGAAACAGCATCCAAGTGGTACAGAGAGACTTCTAGTCTCTGGCGAAGCAGTTACATGGCAAAGACTATTGTCTTTTCAGATGTCTTACCTGTTCATGGAAAGGGGAAAGAGATATACATAAATTCAATACATGCCTCAAAACCTGGTGCAAGGAACAAAGTTTTGGATATATTGGAGGCTAGGGCAATTTATGGAACAGAAAAGGGCTCTATGTCAAAGATGGCTTACATCTGTCAATGGCAGGAAAAAGGATACTAAGGGATACATTTAAATCCTATGCCATAAGGCATTTAAACTAAACGACAATGGTGGTAGGGGGCATTGGAATGTCACCCCCCAACAAAAAAAACAAAAAAACAAGGGATAAGGGTGAAGAAGTTAATAAATGTCAGCTGAACAAGGTAAAAAACAAGTCCAAGAAAAGCAGTAAACAGAACGAGAGAAACTGGAGAGCTAGGAGCACAAATGCTCGTAGTCTGGGTAATAAAATCCCAGACCTGCAAGCCCTAATGGTGGAGGCAGACTTGGATGTTGTTGCTGTAACAGAGACATGGTTCATGGAATCTAATGATTGGGATGTGGCCATACTCGGCTATAACTTAAGGAAGGACTGACCTTTTAACAATTTAAAGAAACCATTGTTTTAACAGTCCACTAGTATACATTAAAGGGGGGGGGGGGGGGGGGAGGACAAATACAAAGGAAGCCAATTTTATAATCCAAGAAAGATACAAAGGAAAATGCCAATAGCTTGCTTTACTCAATCCCATTTTAATTTTGCTGAGATATTGGACTAACTATAGGTGATGATACTCTCATCAACCTATTTTGGGAATTTAGCCATGCTTTGAGATGCTCAGGGGTTTGAAAAATATAGGTATTATTATTAAATTTTACCACACCCCTACATGAGTTCCGCAGCTGCTAATTGGCACCCAACTGCCTTGTCTCTTGCCTTAGGGCTAAAAACCCCTCCTCCTCTCATGCGTGGCTTTCGCCAGATCTGGAAAGATCTGTACGAATTGGCCCAGAAATTGGGATCCCATGTTCTGGAAATATTGTGTCAATTATTTCCATATCATATTCATAAATAAAGGAAATTAACAAGGTGGCTCTTTCCACAATTTCTGTTGTCGACGATTCTAGAAAGTCAGTCAGATTCCCCATGTCAAGCTGGTTGTAGTTTCCATCTACCCTTGATTGGGTAAAAGGTAAAAAAAATACACCTTATTAAAGGCAGGAATATCATCTGAAGCAATATGTAATACCTTGATCAGATATTTGCATAGTCACCCTAGGTAACTCTCCACTTACCTTGGGGAAATTCAGCAGCCTTAAATTTAATCTTCTGAGACTGTTTTCCAGAAATTCAGTTTATTTAAAGCAGTACAGTCTTGTACAGTAGTAACTTGCAATTTCTGGATTTCAACAAGTTGTTTTTCCATTTGTTGCATTTTATTTCCATGCTCAGTCAATTTAGAATTGTGGTCTTGAGTCACCGTGTCTAATCATAAAGAAATTTGAGTGACCTGAAACATAGTCCCATGGATAGCCAAATTTTGCTGGGCCAAACGTTCCCAAAGCAAGTCCAAAGTGACCACTGGTGGTTTAGGAGGCATAGTTAACTCCTGTTGGTTTCTCTGTAATGATTTCAAGCAATAACCCACTTCCTCAATCACAATACTCTTATGACGCTACTGTGGATTTGGACCATCATACTAGGCATCATTGTGTGGTGTGGTTTCTCTGTAATAACATCTCCGGTGATGGCAGACCAGGCAATAAAGAAGTTGAAATAGTCTTACCACCATTCTGATGATTAGACTCTTTATTTGGAACCAAACACGGGGCTACTTTGTCTCCTTGTTCTGTATTCCTCCCGATGCTTCACACGCCGCTGCTCCCTCCATGGTTCCCGGCAGACTCTGTGGCCTCGCGCGTTCCACAGCAGTTTCCCGTGGCAGCATAGACGATATCGCTTGTGGAGATCTCAGCAATGGAGGGCTCAGTGTAAGTTCCCCAGAAGAGAAGGCGGCTTCTATTCCAATCTCCTCAGCGGGGGCTGGCTTCTCCTGCTTCGAAATGACTTGAGCGCACTCTATGATGGTCTTTTGTCCCACGGAAAGGGAGGGTGTTGAGGGAAAAGCCCTCACTTTCCCTTTTCGCTTTGGAGGCATAGTACGGCAAAAGAAATTCAATTCTCTGTGGAAAAACAGCAGCGGGAGCTCCGAGACGCACTGCTAGCAAACGGCCATCTTGACTCTGCCCCCTGCATCGAGGAGTAGCTTTTTATGTCAAAAACAATATCCAAGCAACTGAACTGCAAGGAATAGAAGGTAGAGAAGAAGCCTTATGGGCCATCCTAAAAAAAAAAAAAAAAAAAAAAAGGATAGTGCATCCATTTTTACTGTAGTGTTTTACAGGCCTCTGACTCAAACTGAAGAACTAGACAGAGAGCTGATTGAAGACATCCAGAAAGTGGGAAAGAAGGGAGATGTGCTGATTGTTGGATATTTTAATCTGCCAGACGTAGACGGGCAGAATCAAACAGAAGTAGAGAGATAGTGGATGCCCTGTAAGGGGCTCTGTTCAAACAAATGGTAATGGAACCCACAAGGGAGGGTGCTATTCTTGACTTAGTGCTAAAAAATGGAGATAGAGTCTCAAATGTCCAGGTGGAGGCCCAACTTAGCACCAGTGATCATCAAACGATATGGTTTGATATTGCAAATAGGATATGGAGAAGTCACATGAAGACCTAAGTTTTGAACTTCAAAAATACAAAATTTGCTGAAATGGGAAAATTCTTGGAGATGTAACTTGAAGACTGGGAGAAAAAGGGAGAGGTGGAACAATTGTGGGCCAAACTAAAAGGAACAATTACAAAGGCAACTAATCTTTACATTAGAAAAGTAAACAAAAGCAAGAGAAATAGGAAACCCATCTTGTTCTCAAAGGAGGTGGCTGATAAAATAAAAATAACAGCATTCGCGAAACATAAAGGATCCCAAAAAGAAGAACACAGGGAAGAATAGCTGGTTAAACTGAAAGAGATGAAGAAAGTAATCAGGAAAGCAAAACGTCTGGCGGAAGAAAGGACTGCCAAAGGGGTAAAACGAGGTGACAAAACTTTTTTCAGATATATCAGAGAAAGGACAACGGTCCAAAGAGGTATAGTGAAACTAAAAGGTGAAAAG
The DNA here is from genome assembly GCF_901001135.1 of Rhinatrema bivittatum. Taxonomy (NCBI): domain Eukaryota; kingdom Metazoa; phylum Chordata; class Amphibia; order Gymnophiona; family Rhinatrematidae; genus Rhinatrema; species Rhinatrema bivittatum. The sequence continues at coordinate 224,467,818 of NC_042618.1, read as the reverse complement.
GATCAATGAGTGGAAGGAGACAAAGAAAAAGCAGAAATATTAAACAACTACTTCAGTTTGGTGTTCACTAAGGAAGACCCTTGAGAAGGACCGTTGCTGGTTAACAAGTCTGTGGGTGGGGTGGATTTGATGAAACACCATTTACAGAAGAGAATGTATGGGAAGAGCTAGGAAAACAAAGTGGACAAAGGGAGCTCAGAGATGTATTGTTGGGGGGGGGGGGGGGGGGCGCTGAGTGACCTGTTCAATAGATCCCTGGAGACAGAAGTGGTGCCAAGTAACTGGAGAAGAGCAGTGGTGGTCCCGCTTCACAAAGGTGGGAGCAGAGAGGAGGCTGGAAATTACAGACCGGTTAGCCTCACCTTGGTGGTGGGAAAATTAATGGAGACTCTACTGAAAGAACGGATAGTGATCAACCTACAATCTGGTGGCTTGCTCGATCCACAACAGCACGGATTCACCAGGGGAAGATCCTGTCAGACAAATCTGATTGATTTCTTTTATTGGGTGACTAGAGAATTGGATCGGGGAAGAGCACTTGATGTGATTTATTTGGATTTTAGTAAAGCCTTTGACATGGTCCCACATAGAAGACTCATGAACAAAATGAGAAGCTTGGGAGTGAGCACCTAGGTGGTGGCGTGGTTGACGGATAGAAGACAGAGTGTGATGGTAAATGGAACCTACTCTAAAGAGAGAACGATGTTAAGTGGAGTGCCACAGGGATCGGTGTTGGGACCGGTTCTGTTCAACGTCTTTGTGAGCGACAGTGCGGAAGGGATGGAAGGTAAAGTTCGTCTATTTGTGGATGATCCGAAGATCTGCAACAGAGTGGACACGCAGGAAAAAGTGGAGGGAATGAGGCATGGTTTAAGGAAGCTTGAAGAGTGGTTGATGATATGGCAACTGGGATTTAATGCCAAGAAGTGTAGAGTCATGCATCTGGGATGTGGTAAACCGAAGGAACTGTATGTGATGGGGGGTGAAGCGCTGCTGTGAATGGAACAAGAGAGAGACCTTGGGGTGATAGTGACTAGTGATCTAAAGATGGCGAAGCAATATGACAAGGCGATAGCTAAAGTTAGAAGAATGCTGGGCTGCATAGAGAGAGGAATATCTAGTAAGAAAAAGGAAGTGATAATCCCCTTGTACAGGTCTCACCTGGAGTAGTGTTCAGTTCTGGAGACTGTATCTCAAAAGGGACAGAGACAGGTTGGAGGCGGTTCAGAGAAGGGCGACCAAAATGGTGGGAGGTCACCATCAAATGACTTATGAGAGGCTGAAGGACCTAAATATGTATACTCTGGAGGAGAGGAGCTACAAAGGAGATATGTGAATCCTCCTCACACCCTCCCCTTCTCCATTAATAACCTACACCCTGCAGAGAACAACGCACCCTACCTTACATACCACAATCAAACAAAAGCAAAACCCCTCTCTTCCTTACAAAATGAATCCACAACACATTCCCACCATAAAGCACTTCTATGCACCCCACAAAAAGATCACTCACACATACCTCACTCTACAACACAGATCACTTATCCCCATTATGGCATCCCCCCTCACTCAAATCCTGGGTATGCTATCCTTCTCCATTCTGTTACTCAATGCTCAATCCATCCTAAAAAAAACCACGCTACTACATGACATCCTCACAGACGAAGCCCCTGACATATGCGCCATTACGGAATCCTGGTTAAAGGATACCGACTCTGCCTTAACTAACCAACTCTCCCCAGATGCTTACAAATTATTCTCCATACCAAGAATCAAAAAAAAAGGAGGTGGTCTACTCCTGGCCGCCAAAAAGAACCTCAACCTCACGCTCCAAAATATCTCACCCCCCCACAAACTAGAAATCAGTTTCTTTAATTCTAATTCCCTCCAACTCTGCTTAATCTATGCCCCCCCCCCGGCCTTCTCGAAAAAAACCCTTCCCCACTCATAGAATACATCTCTAAACACATCAACAATACCAAGCCTGCCATAATTCTGGGAGACCTGAATATTCATGTTGACCGCAACCCCATGTCCCCTTCTTGTGAATCTATACTAACTGCTATGACAGCACTTGGCTTCAAACAAAATGTTTCTGAACCCACGCACAAGGCTGGGCATACACTTGACCTCATCTTTACTAACTCCTTAATCCAAACTGACCAACCCAAATGCACTCCCATCCCTTGGTCAGACCACTTCCGCATTGACACACGATGTACAATCAAAGACACCCCCCGCCCTTCCCAACCCAAAAAAATAATAACATTTCGCAAACAAGGCAAGACTGATGACATCTTTGAGGCCCTTTCAAATGAACTCCCCAACATAGACCTCACTGACGCTAACACAGCCACATCTTCATGGTTTCAAATCACCACAAACATAGCAGACAGACTCTGCCCATCTCAAACCAAAGAAATCAAAACAAACAAAAATAATAAGAAACCATGGTACACAAATGAACTTAAAACCATGAAACTCGACCTTCGCAAAATTGAAAAATCCTGGCGGAGAAATCAAATCCCCTCCACCCTAGCACAGTTTCGCACCCTTCTCAACACCTACCGAAAAGCCACCGAAAAAGCAAAGAAAGACTTCTATGCCGCAAGAATCCATCAATTCCAGTTCAACCCACAAGCCCTCTTCCAATACGTAACCAGCCTTATCACTTCACCAGACAGACACAATCCTGACAACGACGATGAAACAAAATGCGAAAAACTAGCATCATACTTCCACACCAAGGTACAGACCATTATGGCACGTTTCTCACCTCACCACATTCAACCTAGCATAACAACACCCAACAATACTCCTACCGACCACGCCGATCCTATCACACAAGTACATCCGCTGACACAAACCTCAAACCCCACCCTATCAAATTTTGAAAACACATCTGCCCTAGAAATTGAAACCACCATCAAAAAAATCAGACCTGCCTACCACCCCTCAGATAACCTACCCACCAAAACACTACTTACAAACCCCACGTCAATTGCCAAACACATCGCAAACATCCTGAATAAATCTATCACACTGGGCCAAGTCCCAATTGAACTTAAACAAGCCATTATAAATCCCATCCTCAAAAAATCAGACTTAGACACCACTGATCCAGCTAACTACCGCCCAGTGTCAAACCTCCCATTCCTCTCCAAAATACTTGAAAAAATAATTAATAAACAACTTACCAACTACATAGAAGACCACAATTTTCTTGCATCATCCCAGTTTGGTTTCCGTAAACACCATAGCACAGAAACCCTACTTATCTCACTCTCTGAAACCATACTCAAAGCCCTGGACAGAGGACAATCCTACATACTCGCACTACTAGATATTTCGGCGGCATTTGATACAGTCAATCACAACATACTCATCAAACGCCTCAAGGAAATTGGCATCTCGGACACTGCCCTTCTCTGGTTCCAATCTTACCTTCACGACAGGAGTTACAGAGTAAAAATCGGTCACAGTGAATCCAAACCAGTCAGGCTATCACAGGGAGTACCACAAGGCTCATCCCTTTCCTCAACCCTCTTTAATATATACCTCATTCCCCTCTGCTTACTGCTCTCCAAATTGGGTCTCCAGCACTTCATTTATGCTGATGACGTGCAGATCCTCATACCTATAACTGACTCTATCACTAACGCAATGAAGATTTGGAACTCTGCCCTGTCTGAAATAAACAAGCTACTCTCTGACAACTTTCTGGCACTCAACACTAACAAAACCGAACTACTCATCATTTCTCCCCCCAACACTCCCACACTCACCCTTTCTTCCCCCTCACCACCAGACTACCCTCCCACCCAATTTGTCCGCAGCCTAGGCATATGGATAGATAACCAATTTAACCTCAAAAAATTCATATCTACCACGATAAAGAGTGGATTCTTCAAACTCCACACATTGAAGAAAATCAAACCACTATTACACACCTCTGACTTCCGAACCGTACTGCAGGCCATGATCCTATCCAAATTGGACTACTGCAACGCTATCCTTATAGGCCTTCCAAAAAACACCCTTCAACCGTTGCAGCTCCTACAGAACGCCGCCGCCCGCATTCTCACAAACACTCACCGTCATGACCATATCACCCCAGTCCTTCAATCCCTACACTGGTTTCCAATAACATCCAGAATAATCTACAAATCCCTTACACTCATACACAAAGCCATTCACAACCAAAACATGCACTGGTTCCCTGAAAATCTCCATCTCCACACCCCTACTAGACCAACCAGAAAGCAGCATCAAGCCAAACTCCTGACACCCTCCCCCAAAATCATCAAACACACCACAATCAGAGAAAGATCATTCATCATAGCAGGCACCTCCCACTGGAACAAAATGCCACCCCACTTACGCCAGGAACCTTGCCATAAAAGATTCAAACAGAATCTTAAAACCTGGCTCTTCAAACATGCATACCCTGACTAACCGAGTACTCCAAAGATACGCCCTTTTAGACTGACACGCCTCTACCCTTCCTAATAACTCCCCGACCCCCCCCTCTTCTCATCCCTGCCCCCTCATACATCCCTGCTCCCACTCCTACCACCCTCCCCTCTTCCCTCTACACCCTGCCACCCTGTTAATAGTTAAAATTTCCCTTTTCCTATGCTCTCCTTTAGAGTTATTTATTTAACCATATCTCCTCTCGAATTATTTATTTAACCATTCTTCTCAAGTTGATTTAGTTATCTGTCTCGTTACTATACATTAAATTATTGTAAAGCTTGTTGCTATGTTACGTTAAATTGTGAACCGAGGTGATGTTTCTAACGTGCCCCGGTATATAAAAAATCTTTAAATAAATAAATAAATAAATAAATGAATGATACAGACCTTCAGATACTTGAAAGGTTTTAATGATGCATGATCAACAAACCTTTTCCACTGGAAAGAATCCAATAGAACTAGGGGTCATGAAATAAAACTCTGGGAAGGACGACTCAGAATCAATGTCAGGAAATATTTTTTCATGGAGAGAGTGGTGGATGCCTGTAATGCTTTGCCAGAGGAGGGGGTTACTACTCAACTAAAAAGCCTGATATTACACTTTTGATGCAATTCCAACATTGCTCTCTGCTTCAACTGCAGGGGGGGGGGGGGTAATTGAACCCAACCAGTAACTTACAAGAGCATGGGGGTAACTTTTTTGTTGTGGCGGTTACTACCCTTAACCAAAAAGCCTATACTATGCTTCTGATGCAACTCCAACATTAGTCTCTACTTCAACAAGGGGGGGGGGGGAGGGCGAAGGAAATTGGACAAACAGTATCCAACAAGAGCCCTGACTGGCTCAAAATTTAGGTACTATGAGGTAAGAGGAAACTGGTAACTATGAGAGCTTGCTGGGTAGACTGGATGGGCCATAAGGTCCTTTTCTGCTGTCACTTCTATGTTTCTATTACTGTAAACATACTGCATATGTCTCATTTAATCTCTCAGCTATAGCAGAGAGACTAACAGGCTAGTTTTAAAATGAACACGCATGCGCCCATACACGTGCGTATCGGCATGTGAACAAAGATGCGCTGAAATTTAAAACTGTGCGTGCACTTGCTCACGCATGTTTTAAAATACACCAACTGTGCGTATGTATGTTAATTTTAAGAGGTTACTTGAGCACAGCTAGTGCATCTGTCTTCCATAGGACTTGGATGGCTTTTACACACGCATGTAGATGGATTTTAAAACATGCTTCACGAGGGACAACTCAGTTTTTCCAGTAAGTCCACCAGTTTGCCACGTTAATATCGAGATCTTCCAGACCCCTCTAGTTCTTCATCCTGCACGAGTTGACAAACTCTTTGCCTTGTCCTGAAGCCTTAAAAATCAAGATCTATAGACTTCTGGGGCAGCAGTAAAGTTACACAGAGAACAAACAGACATATTCTGTGGTCTTTGGTTTTAAAATACAGAGTTACTGTTGGCCCTGCCCCGCCCCTTTTCCACACTCTTATTTTTGACCCATGCACCGGTATGTATGCATGTACTTTGCAGCTTTTTAAAATCTGTGTTGCTTGTGCCTGGTCCACATACTCAACACTTTTAAAATCTACTTCTGAATGAATTATTTGCTTCGATGTTCACTGAGGAAGATGTAAGAGAGATACCCATGCCACAAATGATATTCAAAGGTGATGATTCAGCAGAACTAAATCAAATCTTGGTGTACCTGGAGGATGTGATAGGGTAAATTGATAAACTAAAGAGTAGCAAATCACCTGGATCAGATAGTATACATCCCAGAGTCCTGAAAGAACTGAAAAATAAAAATGCAGACCTGCTATTAGTAATTTGTAAACCAACATTAAAATGGTCTATGGTATCTGAAGACAGAAGGGTTGCCAATGTAACACCAATTTTTAAAAAGGGATCCAGGGAACTACAGGCCACTGAGTCTGATGTCTGTCCCAGGCAAAATGATAGAAACTATCATAAGGAACAAAATTGCTAAACATATAGATAGGCATAGTTTAATGGGACAAAGCCCATATGGATTTAGCCAAAGGAAGGGATGAGTCAGATGAACTGAACCAAATCACTGTGAACCTGGAAGATGTAGTAGGCCAGATTAACAAACTAAAGAGTAGCAAATCACCTAGATTGGATGGTATGCATCCTAAGGTTCTGAAGGAACTCAAAAATGAAATTTTAGATCTATTAGTTAAAATCATCCAATGTACCTGAAGATTGGAGGGTGGCCAATGTAACCCCAATATTTAAAAAGGTCTCCAGGGGTGATCGGGGAAACTATAGACCAGTGAGCCTGACTTCAGTGCTGGGAAAAATAGTAGAAACTATTCTAAAGATCAAATCACAGAGCATATAGAAAGACATGGTTTAATGGAACACAGTCAACATGGATTTACCCAGGGGAAGTCTTGCCTCACAAATCTGCTTCATTTTTTGAAGGAGTTAATAAACATGTGGATAAAGGTGAACTGGTAGATGTAGTGTATTTGGATTTTCAGAAGATATTTGACAAAGTCCCTCATGAGAGGCTTCTAAAAAAAACTAAAATGTCATGGGATAGGAGGCGATGTCCTTTGTGGATTACAAACTGGTTAAAAGACAGGAAACAGAGTAGGATTAAATCATTTTTCTCAGTGTAAAAAGATAAACAATGGAGTGTCTCAGGGATCTGTACTTGGACCAGTGCTTTTTAATATATTTATAAATGATCTGGAAAGGAATACGATGAATGAGGTTATCAAATTTGCAAACGATACATAATTATTCAGAGTAGTTAAATCACAAGCGGATTGTGATACATTGCAGGAGGATCGGGCATCCAAATGGCAGATGAAATTTAATGTGGATAAGTGCAAGTTGTTGCATATAGGGAAAAATAACACTTGCTGTAGTTACATGATGTTAGGTTCCATATTAGGAGCTACCACCCAGGAAAAAGATCTAGGCATCATAGTGGATAATACATTGAAATTGTCGGCTCAGTGTGTTGCAGCAGTCAAAAAAGCAAACAGAACGTTAGGAATTATTAGGAAGGGAATGGTTAATAAAACGGAAAATGTCATAATGTCTCTGTATCGCTCCATGGTGAGACTGCACCTTGAATACTGAGTACAGTTCTGGTCAGCGCATCTCAAAAAAGATATAGTTGCACTGGAGAAAGTACAGAGAAGGGCAACCAAAAGGGGATGGAATGGCTCCCCTATGAGGAAAGGCTGAAGACGTTAGGGCTGTTCCACTTGGAGAAGAAACTGCTGAGGGGGGATATGATAGAGGTCTTTAAAATCAGAGGTCTTGAACAAGTAGATGTGAATTAGTTATTTACACTTTCGGATAATAGAAGGACTAGGAGGCACTCCATGAAGTTAGCAAGTAGCACATTTAAGACTAATCGGAGAAAATTCTTTCACTCAACGCACAATTAAGCTCTGGAATTTTTTGCCAGAGGATGTGGTTAGTGCAATTAGTGTAGCTGGGTTTAAGAAAGGTTTGAATAAGTTCTTGGAGGAGAAGTCCATTAACATCTATTAATCAAGTTGACTTAGGGATTGGCTTCTGCTATTACTGGCATCAAGTTCTTGTAGCCTGGTTTGGCCTCTGTTGGAAACAGGATGCTGGGCTTGATTTACCCTTGGTCTGATCCAGCATGGCAATTTCTTATGTTCTTAAGTCTTGCCTTGCCAATCTGCTATATTTTTTTTTTTTGGGTGTAAATAAACGTGAATAATGGTAAACCAGTTGATATAGTATATCTGGATTTCCAGAAAGCATTTCACAAAGTCCCTAATGAGAGACTTCTTAGGAAATTAAATAGTCATGGGATAGGGGGCAGTATCCTATTGTGGACTGTGAATTGGTTAAAGATAGAACATAAAAACATAAGAACATGCCATACTGGGTCAGACCAAGGGTCCATCAAGCCCAGCATCCTGTTTCCAACATTGGCCAATCCAGGCCATAAAAACCTGGCAAGTACCCAAAAACTAAGTCTATTCCATGTTACTGTTACTAGTAATAGCAGTGGCTATTTTCTAAGTCAACTTAATTAATAGCAGGTAATGGACTTCTCCTCCAAGAACGTATCCAATCCTTTTTTAAACACAATTACACTAACTGCACTAACCACATCCCCTGGCAACAAATTCCAGAGTTTATTTGTGCGTTAAGTGAAAAAGAACTTTCTCTGATTAGTTTTAAATGTGCCACATGCTAACTTCATGGAGTGTAAACAGAGTACAGCTAAATGGTCTGACCCAGTATGGCAAGTCTTATGTTCTTATTTCTGCAGGTATAACAAAACCCATCTGAAAAATGGATAAGAGTATTGCTGAATGGCACCCACATATATGACTGCCCCCTTTCAGTAACAGTAAGACAAACTATATTGCCACGAGCCTGTCAAGTCACATCCAGTAAATGGCACAGTCGCCTCTATAACATGTTCCATGCAAGTAGCTTCCTGATGAGAAAGGAGTGGTGAGAAAAAAATGCCGTGTTAAGTAAGCACTGCCAGATGTTTCAGATATGATGCATGACAGGCAATTAAATGCAATTTCTTGACGTGTAAAGGGTGCTCTGCATCACCTCACAACTTGGCAAAGCTGCACATTGCATCCAACCATTAACATATCGAGCCCATAGCCCACATGTGTGACCGACATGAGGCTTTTCCCACCGAGAGATGGTGAAAACCAAGGCACAAGACAACTGTGTTTCACATGGCATACCTGGTAAACAAAGCAGTGATAACCAGCAGGGCAGGAGAACAGAAACAATGCAACAGGGTATCAAGATAGTTCCTATCAAAATGATACTGGCAGCAGAGGAAATGAATTAATTTGGAGGGATTAAGTGCATGTGCTGGTCATCACAACCACATCTGGCTGCTAGAACAGTATGACCTTAACTCAGACCACCTGGCTTATTGCCCATCTTTAACTGAAGCAAGTCCTGTGACAAAGACAGGACCCTATTAGATGTGTAAGTTTTCTGATCAGCATGCACAGATTAATGTGTATGTATTGTTGCACTCTGTTGAACGCCCTCAATGCAGCCTAAATTGTGTGTACACTTAAGCGGCTACCACCTGGACGTCCAAGAAAGTGTCCAAATAAGCGTCCAAAAACTGAATGCATAACCTGGACACACTTACACGAACTGATGGTTCTGAAGAGGACAGCCTAATGCACAGAAAAAACTTGTGAAAATGTTGCAGTGGCCTACCATGCGGCGCACAGAGAAAAGCCAATGAGCGGGGCCTAGCCTAAAAGGGCCACTCAACCCGCCAGGTTGCCCATGTCCTTAATCTCCCTTGGGAGCGGAAATGAATGTTGGATCACCTCGCCGAACATGGAGACCGGAGGAAGCCCTACAAAAAAACCTCCTCTGTTCTGTCTTTTTTTTTTTTTTTTTAAGCTTTACCTGAGCTCAGTCCATCCTGGCTAAGTACAGAGAGGGTCTCCAACTGTGGGGGGAGAGGGCATATACTGTCACCACCATGCTCGGCTTCCTGCACCCACTGCCTTTCAGCTGTTTTAACAGCTAAGTCCACACTGGCTGACAAAACCAGCTTCCGGATCAAGGCACTCAATTGAGGTACCACGGAAATCACCTCAGGAATTCTCAATTGGGGTAGGGACCATTTGGTATCACCACAGGAGAGTGGGGCGAATTAAATTTCCTTCTTTCTTACTCCTTCTATAACTTGAAGCAATCCCCAGTTGGGAGATGCATGTCCACCATCTGCTGGAGACGAAGAATTCTGGCTGGCTGTCACTATAGTGGTGTGTGTGTGTGTATGTATATATATATATATATATATATATATATATATATATATATATAGTGATGTCAGCTTTGCTCCGTCTCCATCTGCTGGTAGAGGTGCATAACACACTGGTTCTGGATTCATCTGTCTAGATCCTAAGAAATAAGGTTATTAACCTCCAAGTAGTGCCACTGTTTCTTGAGGCATGTCATCGATGTGGCCAGTTGGGACACTTGACAAGAACTGCTGCGCTTCGAAGCAACCGGTCATTAGCTGAGGCAAGAGCTCATGGAATACAAAGCAAACCTGGCAAATGAAAGATTATTCTGTGATATGGAAAGAAAGGCTTGTGAAAGCTAGTATTGCTGGAGGTTGTCAATAATAGCACAAATCAGAATGGGACAAGCTCAGTGGCACAGAAAGATGCAGGAGTCTCCTCTAAAACAAGAGAGGGAGCTAGAGATAGCTGGCCAAATCGCTCCTGAAATGCAAACTAATTATGGTATGGGTAGCTGAAGGCCCAAAGTCAAAATGCAATAAACAGACTGACTGCAGGATGACAGTGCAATTTATACCATCACCATGCACAAGGACACTGGCATGTACATTCTACTTGAAGGTCATCTGCTGTATCCAAATACCATGAGGCAGTTGTAGCACATAACGAATGCCAGGATACCAATAAAGGACCTGATGAAGAAAAGAATGATGATGTGTAAAAGAAGGTAGACATAGGTGTGCTGGGGGAGATACACTTGATGCAGCCTGATGTGGAAACCTGATAACAATCTGTCATCTTCCGAGAAAACAGCAGAAGGCAAAGCAAACCTGGCAATTACAAAATTCACTTTGCGACATGGAAAGGATGGCTTGGAATAGCTACTGCTGGATGCTGTCACAGAAAAACTCAGTAAGCTGTGCTCTGTACCAATCATGTACAAATAGCATGCTGTCAATGACCCAACTGTCAAGCCAAAGCTTTGCTGTCCTCGTCCACAACAACTGTGCAGCTCAGAATGGGGCGGGGTGGGACCTACCAAAAAAAAAAAAAAAAAAGGAGGGTATGTGCGCACAGCAATCCGTACTGAAGAAAATCTAGAGTAGCTGACCAAATTCACTCCTGAGATGCAGCAAACATAGAACAGATACCTGAAGACTTGATGCCCAAATGAAAGACATAACTTACGGACCCACAGGATGACCATGAATTTCACAATATTGACCAGTATAGGGGCATTGACATGTGCGTGCTTTCTGTAGGCCAAAAGCAAGTCACAGTATGCAACAGCTGCTAGAATGCTATGAAAGATATGCTGTGAAAAGACATGAAGTTGACATGTTAGAAGCTTGCTGACATACATGTGGCAGTTGCAGAGCACTTGATGCAACACAACGTATAAATCCGAGATCTATCAGCCTGTTGCTGAGAGAATGGAGGCAATCATGTCCAGAGAACTGCTGTGGGAATTGTAGAATTCTACTTGGGAAGGATTCATGTGTCACACTAGCATGCTTTCCATGTTGGTTGCAGAGTGAAAATTAGGAAGAAAGGGTTTCAGTGTCCCTCCACCAGAAAACAAGTGGGATCAAGCAGTGGACAGGCATGGAGGAACAAAGGGGTAATGGAGAATCCTCATACTCACGCCAGAAGACGTGACACAGGAGCACCGGGCACAGATACAATACTTTATTTATTTATTTAAAATCTTTTCTATACCGTTGCTAAGTTATATACCATCTCAACGGTTTACATGTAGGCACACAAATTAATGTAGGTGAATGCGTACTATAGTACATTCTAACAGGTACCACTAAAGGTTTAGTTACAATACATCAATAAAGACAATCAATTGTTTAGTGAAGTAGGTCATGACCAGGTGTACCTGTAAGGTACTGTTCACGGGTAACAATCATATTCATAGTGTCTACAATTACGTTTATTGTGATATAGAGTTCATAGACTATTCTAATGCGCATTCTTAGAATAGTGCTATGTGCTGGTGCTCTTCTGCCTATTTCTGTATATTTTCTATTCTCCAGTCTCTTTATAAAATGCTTGTTTAAAAAGCCATGTTTTTAAACTCTTCTTAAAGGTTTTGAGATCTCTTTGTAATCTGATCTCTAGAGGCATTGTGTTCCAAAGTGTGGGGCCTGCTAAAGATAAGGCCCTTACTCTCACTTGGGTTAGTCTCGCTATTTTTACTGAAGGGATGGTTGAGTGCTTTATTTGCTGATCGAAAGTTTCTGTGTAGGACGTGTACTCGTAATGCTGTGTTTAGCCAGTCCGATTTTTCATCATGTATTAGTTTATATATGGTACATAGGGCTTTGTATTTAATTCTGTGTTCAATAGGTAGCCAATGCAATTCCGCCAGGGTTTCAGTTATATGGTCTCTCCTCCTTTTTCCGGTTAGTATTCTAGCTGCTGTGGTTTGAAGTATTTGAAGTGGCCTTAATGTTATATTCGGGAGTCCTAGTAAAAGGGCATTATAGTAGTCCGTGCTAGAGAAAACCAGTGCTTGACGTACTGTTCTGAAATCAGCTAGTTTTAGTAGTGGTTTTAGTTTTTTTGAGTACCATGAGCTTTGCATAGCCTTCTTTTACTTTTAGCGATATGTGCTGTTTTAGATTGATTTCAGGGTCCATTATTATTCCAAGGTTTCGTACTTTTTCAGCTAGTTCAATTTTCTGGTCGTCTTTGAGGATTATTGGAGTTTGGATGATTTTAATATTTTTCCATTCTAAGTGTAGAAATTCTGTTTTTTCAATATTAATCACAAGTTCCATTCGGTTTAGCAGTTGTTTTATAATGTCTAGGTACATGTTAGCTAGGTTTAACATTTTCTCTAATGTGTCCTCGATTGGTAGAATTAGTTGAATATCGTCTGCATAAATGTAATGTATGATTCCTAGTCCTGCAAGCAGATGGCATAAGGGCAGCATGTATATGTTAAAGAGGGTTGCAGACAGGGCTGATCCCTGGTACTCCTGTTTTGAGATTTATTTTTTCTGATAATACGTTGTTGATCTGAACTTGGAAGAACCTATTATTTAGATAAGAACTGAACCAGTTTATTGTTTTGCTGTGTAATCCGATTTCTTCTAGTCTTTTTAGTTGTATTTTATGGTTTACTGTGTCCAATGCTGCTGATAAGTCTAGCATTATCAGAATGTAATGTTTACCGCTATCAAAACCTCTTAGAATGTTATCTGTTAGCGATAAACAAAACGGAGGAGTTAAAGGTCTCACCCTGAACAGAAAATCTAACACGCACGAGCTTCCTGAAAGACAATTAAACATGAGCAACACCACTAACAGCTAGCTGCAGCAAAGAAACCAGAACCTGGATACAATATGTGACTTGGTGAACAAAGTAACTAGACAGCTTTAAAGATATGGCTCAGTGCACTATTAAACAGGCCAAGTGATGCATGTGCTATTGCCAGGCACGCCATGGCAGAGCAAGTCAACAACTGGTGCTAATCCACGTTGCTTTGTATGGGCCAATGAAATTATTTTCTCTTTTGAGATAGATATTTCTTGACCCTATTTAGTTACCCTGGAGAATATAAAAAAATTTTACCTCTTGAGAATAAAGGAATACATGGCATATCCAAGCAAAAGGTTCAGGAATAAACCATGCTGGTGGGAGGGTCCCAGCAATTTAAGATAAGGATGACAGATTACACTAGTAACATTTTGTTTCCCTCCACAAACCTTCGGTGAAACAAGTACATTTTAACAAGCTGAACACAAATATGCATTTATTATGTCTGCATCATGTACAGTTTGCCAGAAAAGCGCGATATACATTAAGCACTGTTATGTGTCTGTAGCGGCATAAGCTATAATGGCAATGTTGGCACCAGAAAACAAAACTAAAAATGTTTTGACGCAGATTTTCATTTGTAATCACTGTCCGATGCTTCGTGGATGAGCATGGAGGGGTTCCACTTGCCTTGATATCGTTTCTCCATTTTGACAATGTCTTAATGAAAACCTTTCACCATGTTCGTCACTACACAGCGCCAAGGTTGTCTAGGAAGAAGTCCAAGTAGGAATGAAGAAAATGTATCTTCAATGTCATGTTGCACTTCATCAATTTGTAAACCTGAAGCAGATTTTCAACCTGTTCAACAGTCTGCTGCCTTATAGTTGCCTAGAAAGTTACAAACGACACTCTTGAAGGCTGTCCATGCAACACGTTCTGTACCTTGCAGAAGACCATCAAAGTGGCTGTCCTTCATCACAGCTTGGATTTGTGGGACAAACGAAAACACCTTCTTTTATCTTGGCGTCATTTATGCATGGAAACATTTACCACAAATATTGTAACACAAAATTGGCCGTTTCTCAAAACCTTATGTGATGTACAAATTTCCGAAGTAATATCTGTGATCAGTATCAACAAATCTATTTGAAACACCAAAAAGCCTGAAGGAAACAAAAACTTGTTTACCGGTGTTACTTCATTGGAAAATGAAGCTAGATTTAATGAATTTGAATTAATTTCAGAAGTCCAAATATATTTTGGACCCTTGCTTATCTTTTTTAGTTGATTTGCTACCAGATGTGATTTTGAAGGGGCTATGAATATAGTTAATTCCTCTCACTTATGGAGGGCTCTGTGTCAGACACCTTGGAAAAGCAGTTGTTACCCTGAGTTTAAGATGTGAAGATGTGGACCAGAGGATTTGTTCTAATTATAGACCGATAGCTATCTTGCCTTTTGTAGTGAAGGTATTAGAAAGGGCCATACATCGCAGTTTCTGAGTTTCTGGAAGATGCAAAGAAACTGGATCCTGCTCAAGCTGGGTTCAGAAGGGGTTGCAGCACAGAGACCATTATGGTTTATATAATGGACTCTGTGCTATCCCATTTGGATAAAGGATACACAGTTTTGATAGTTCTCTTACACTTGTCAAGTGCATTTGATCTGGTGGACCATGCAATTCTTGTACCACGTTGTCAAACTCTAGGGTTAGAGGGACAAGTTTTAAATTGGATTCGATTTTGTTTTTTACAAGACAGGGTGCATCTGATACAGTTTCAAGTGTCTCTATGTCAGGAATTTACAACAATCTGCGGAGTTCTTCAGGGATCTTTGCTATCCCCCTTACTATTCAATATATATTTGGCTCCTCTGGGAGGATTATTTGGTCTTTTGGCTTTACTCCTTTTATATACATGATGTCCAAATTTTAGACCCTCTGGGACCTGCTCCAGATTTAGTTCTTGGCTGTCTGGAGGATTGTATGTTGGCAGTGCTGGCTAAGAGAGACTTATTTGGTTTTGAATTCTAACAAGTCAGAGGTATTGCAGGTGGGAACAACTTTGGAGAATAATCAGCTCCAAATTGAAGAATTTACAGTTACAGCTAGTAAGGAAGTCAGATCTTTAGGGGTAAGAGCAAGTTTGCTTACCGCAAACGTTTTTTCCGTAGATAGCAGATGAATTAGCCATGCTATCTGGGTACGTCTTCCATGCCACTAGATGGCGGAGCTCTCTCTAAGTCTAGTACAATCTTTCAGCTAGGAGCTCCCTCCTGCATACTGTTAGGATTGCCTCAGGCTCCTCAGTCAGTATCAAAGCAAGTAAGTTAGGTTAGAACTGTCCGGGGAGGCGGGCAGGCCAGCATGGCTAATTCATCTACTATCTATGGAAAACACCGTTTACGGTAAGCAAATTTGCTCTTTTCACGTAGATAAGCATCTGAATTAGCCATGCTGTCTGGGAGTCCCCAGCTGATGTATTGAGCAGTTGTGTTATGTCCAGAGTACTTTATTTGCTCAATACTAGAGGTTAAGGCGGACAGTTCCTATGAAGGCTTCGTTTTAGTGGAACTTCTTCTCTTTTGAAGGATAGTCCGTCCTATTAATGCGTCATCCGCTGTATGTTCGTCCAAACAATAGTGGGATGTGAAAGTGTGTATCAAGGACCATGTCTCTGCTTTACAAATATCTATAATTGGTACTTCATGGAGGTTGGCTATTGAAGTTGCCATTGCGCGTACCTGATGTGCTTTTGGTGTTTCAGATAACATCTCTGATGTTTTGAGTATAGCAAAACTGTAAGGATTTGGATATCCATGTGGATAAGGTTCTCTTTGTTACTGGCCGTCCTTGTGAATTTGGACTGAATGAAATAGTTGGCATGGCCTAGTGGGAGAATCTGTATGCTGTTTGCAGTAAGCCAGTGCACGTTTATAGTCTAAAGTATGCAGTTTCCCATCATTGTCATTGTGATGAGGTCTTGGATGAAATGTAGGCAAGATGATAGCTTGGTTAATATGGAAACTGGAGATCACCTTTGGAAGAAATTTCAGGTGTGTCTGTAAGGTCACTTTATCATGGAGAAATTGAAGATAAACAGGGTAATGAACCAGGGCTTGTAGTTCACTTATCTGTCTCGCTGAAGTTAATGCCACCAAAAATAGTACCTTCCACGAGAGGTAAATAAGGTGATAAGTTTCTAAATGTTCGATTGGTGGAAGCATGAGCTGTTCGAGAACTGTGTTAACATCCCACTGTACCAGTGGTTTCTGTAAAGGTGGACAAAGACGTAGTACTCCTTTCATGAATCGCGAAACTAAAGAATGACATGAAATAGGTTCGCCATTGAGGAATGTGGTAAACTGCGATAGTGCTTAAATGAATTCATAGAGAGGAAGTGGCGAGTCCATCACTGTATAGCAGATGAAGGTATGAAAGAAGTTGTTCTGGTGAGAAAGTGAATGGGTCTGTTCCTGTGGATAAACACCAGGAATTATAGCGAGTCCATTTTCTTTGGTAATTGAGTCTTGTGGAAAGTTTCCTTGAGGACAGTAGTAATGTCCTACAGAGCAGGAGATATGTTAAAATGTGGGTAGCGAGCCTCTCAATCTCCATGCTGTGAGGTGTAGGGAAGAGTGAAGGGGATATAGCCGTGAAACCGGTTGTCCTGTGTAAGACGGCGATGGCTGTCCCCCAGAAGAATTGGATTGCAAATTGATAAGTGTAGGAGGTAACTGTAACCATGGTTGTCTTGGCCATGCAGGTGGTATTAGTATTAGATCCGCTTGGTCTTCGATGCAGCTTCTGTATCGTTCGAGCGATGGGAGGTATCGGTGGAAATGCGTATAACAGACTGTGTGTCCAACTGATTTAAAAAAAGCATCTGGAGCGAGTCTGTTGTGGACTCAGGTAGATGGAGCAAAAGGTCTTTAGTTTTGTGTTGACTTCCTGTTGCAAAGAGGTCTATGGAGGGAGACCCCAAACCGGAGAATGTGTGTGTGGTCACTTCTGGGTTTAGTTCCCATTCGTGTGGGGTGAAAAAATCCTGTTGAGTCTTGTCTGCTCTTGAAATTGTGAATGCCCAGTAGATAAGTCGCCTGCAGGGAGATGAGTCTGCTGTGGGCCATTCCAGAATCTGAACTGTTTCCTTGCAGAGGTTCCATGAACTGGACCCTCCTTCTTTGTTGATGTAAAACATTGTTACTTGATTGTCCGTGTGAATCATTACAATTTTCTCTCGGAGGGAACTTTTGAAGGCTCAAAGGGCATAACGTACTGCTCTGAGCTCCAAGAGGTTGATGTGTAATGTTCATTCGTATGAAGTCCACTGACCTTGTGTCTGTAAGTGGTTTAAGTGTGCTCCCTATCCTGTGGGGGATGCATCTGTGGTTGGTATGATTTGATGTCGTAGTGGGTGTAAGGGGGAGCCCGCTTGCAGCATTTCCTCGGAAGTATCCACCACTCCAGGTCTTGTTTCATGCTGTTGGTTAATGAGATGGGAGTCGACAATGTTGAAGAAAACTGGTCCCCATTGATGCTTCAACCCCCATTGTAGATGGTGCATATGTAAGATGCATGTTTGGAACCACGTAAATGGATACAGCCATATGTCCAAGAACAGTGAGGACCTGGCACACTGGTACTGTCGTAGTGCAAAGGAGAACTGTAGCTAGCGTTGAAAGAGTTAATGCTCTCGGATGTGGCAAGAAACGCTTGTCCTGAATTGTGTCTATGAGGGCTCCTATGAACTGTAGAGTTTGAGTAGGCTCTAGATTTGATTTTTTGTAGTTGATGAGCAGGCCAAGATTGTCTAGGCACAAAATCGTTCAAAGAAGATTGTCTCTTAATAGTATTTGATTTCCTGCTACTATCAGCCAATCGTCTAGATAGGGAAATATCTGAACCCCTTGTAGCCGAACGTGTGCCACCACCACTGCTAGGCACTTGGGGCAGAGGAGAGGCCAAATGGAAGGACTTTGTATTGGAAGTGTTGATTTTCCATCTGAAAGCATAGGTAACACCTGGAATTGGGATGCATTGGTATGTGTGCATATGCATCCTTCAAGTCCAGTGAACACATCCAATCCTTGGGCTGAAGAAAAGGGAGAATGGATTTTAAAGAAGTCTTTTTTAATTTCTCTGTTTGAAGAAATTTGTTGAGTTGGCGGAGGTCTAAGATTGGCCGTAGACCTCCTGATTTCTTGGGAATTAGGAAATATTGGGATTAAAACCCTAGATGTTTCTCCGGGTAAGGTATCTTCTGAATACAATTGTTTTGTAAGAGAAGTTGTATTTCTTGCAGAAGATGAGATTTGTGCAATGTGAAAGTTTTTTTGATGGATTCGATGTGGAAGGGTAGGAAGGGAGGAAAAATGGAGAGAATATCCGTGTTGAATTTCTGATAGTACCCATTGATCTGACGTTATCTTGCTCCAGGCTGGAAGAAAGTCGGATAATCTCCCTCCTGGTTGTGGTGGTGGCAGAACAATCTTTAAAACCTGATGCAGGTTTTGCTGGTTGAGGATCAGTCGGCTATCGAGGTTGACGGGGGTTCCTTTTATGTTGGCGAGGTGCTGGTTGTTATGGTTGCTGTCTTGGTGGGTAGTACGATTGAGGTTTGTAATATGGTTTATAAGATTTGAAGGTTGGCTTCTTGTAAGGTACAGGAGCAGTGAATTGACGTCGTGCTGTGGTAGAATGCTGAGGTGCTGTTAAAGAAAGGACCGCAGTTTTGTGCTCCTTAAGTTTTGTAACAGTAGCTGTGAACTGGTCCCCAAACAAATTATCTGGGCGACAAGGTAAATTTGCAAGCTTTTCACGGACGTCATCATGAATGGCAATGGAGCGTAACCACACAAGACGTCATGCCGCTAAGGCATTGGCTGAAGATTTTGCCGATATATCGAAGCCCTCATGAACCGATCTTAAAAGGTGCCTTAATCCTTCTTCCAAATTATAGTATGGAGTAGGTAATGTGTCATTCAGTATCCCTTGTTGTAGGTATGGCTTTAATGCCTGCAGGTTCTCAAATAAATATTGGGCCATATAAAATTGATGATTTTGTATCCTGGCATTAAGCATTGCGGATTGAAAGGATTTTTTTAGCAAAATCATCTAGGGACCTATTTTCTTTAGTTGGAGGAATGTTAGAACGTATTTTTGCCTTACGAGCCTTCTGCATCGCAGATTCGACGACTGATTGGTGTGGAAGTTGGACTGAAGTATGAAAGGAAGAATCTTTCATCCTGTATTTAATGTCTGCCTTCCGAGATGTTGGAGGGGTGAAACAAGGGAGCATCCAATGCCTTTTCCATTAAGGTTGTTAAAGCCTGATGTTGTGGTAAGGCTAACCGGCTCATTGGGGGACGTCAAATATTTTCCGGATCCCCAACATTTCCTGACGGGGGGTCCGGAATCCTCTTGGTTTCCACATTCAATAACTGACCAACTTTCTCAATAAATTGAGAATATGAGAGGTCCTCCGGAGGGGAAGAAGGTTGTGGAGGTAATTCTGGTGGGTCAGATGGGTAACCCGTTGAGGAAGTATCCGTATCTGAAATATCCTGTATTGGTAACTGTGAAGGTGGAGGCTTTTAGGTGCCGTACCAGGTAATGCTGGATCCTCCAGAACAGATAATGGTTGTGGGTGGAGGTTCTGGGGGTGGCAACGCTGATGTTCCTACCGACTGTAAAAATTGACTAAGAATGGTGGTTATTTGAGACATTGCTTGTGTCGCTAAGGCCGAAATAGATGGCTGTTGAGATGGTGCAGGCATTAATGGTAGGTGTGAAGGCAAAATGTTTCCTGGAATCTGCGTACCAATGGATGATACAGAGGTAGAAGATGATATCCAGGTGATATAGATGCGAGAGGCGAATTGGCGATATCTCTCCTTCGGATTCAACTGGTAAAGGTGCTGAAACCGGTTTTCTTCCTTTATGACCAGAATGGTGCTTTTTTGGTAATTTAGGAGTTGGCTGTGTCAGGGTAACCCCCGGTGCGTCGATAGGCATCAGTTGCGTCGCAGATGCGTCACTCGAAGCAGATTGCGTCGCAATATCCTCCCTGTGCCGATGCATTGACGGTGGATGCGTCGATGATGTGCCGGTTCGATGCTTCTCAACGCAGTATCTGGCCTTCCGGTCGGTGTCGATGCTTCGGCGCGTTGGTAATCCCACGCTTCAATATGGTGTCCGGCTCTCTTTTCTCCAGAGCGTCGATGTAGCCAAATGCGTCGGTGAAGCTCGCGGCTGTAGTGCCACCGACGCATCCCCCTCGCCTCAAACTAATTCTCGGCCAGCGGTCAAAGGATGGTGTCCTGACCTGGGGGGGGGTCAACTGAAGAGGCTCTCCTCGATGACGGGTCCTTCTTTCTTTCTTTAGGTCCTGGAGAGGAGCGAACAGAGGCCTCAGAAGTGGCATTAGAGCCTGAAGCTCTGGACTGTAAATCTTGAATCCTTGCAGCTCGCTGTCTTTGAGCCCATGGGGACATGCGTCCGCAGTCCACACAGTTCTTTGGTCATGTTGGGGTCCGAGACACAGGTAACAGATGAGTGGCCATATGTGGCCGACATAATTTTTCCACATGAGCAAAATTTAAAACCTGGACGAGGCATAGCTCTGCAGACCCAGTGATGTTAAACTGCTGCTTTTTCTGATCTTTTCTTTTAACTTTAGTAAACTTTTTTCCTCACAATTTCAGTTTCTCTCAGGAGAGAGGAGCTCCTCAAGGCTAACAGTCACACGTGAAAAAAACTGACTGAGGAGCCTGAGGCAATCCTGACAATATGCAGTAGGGAGCTCCTAGCTGAAAGATTTTACTAGACTTACAGGTCGATATAGTAACGTGCAGTTAAAGATTGCACGTCTGTAACGTGCTGGGAGCGCACAATACAGACGAGTAAGGCGATCCAGCGATACAGTCTCCAGTTTCACGCGTCCTTAGCGCTTCCTAAAATAGACTCATAACCCTTTCCGCACCCAGCATGTAAATGAACGAAAAAAGCTTGTATAATGAAGGAATTAGCTATTCCCCTCCGATACTGTAACGGGCGCTGATACTATCTCCTCAGTAACCCGCTGTTTTGCCGTGGCCTTAACGTGTTAGTTTACCGCCTCCCCCTAGTAGGAGT
The DNA here is from genome assembly GCF_901001135.1 of Rhinatrema bivittatum. Lineage (NCBI taxonomy): Eukaryota > Metazoa > Chordata > Amphibia > Gymnophiona > Rhinatrematidae > Rhinatrema > Rhinatrema bivittatum. The sequence goes on along the minus strand of NC_042618.1, from coordinate 224,446,148 downwards.
TAGTGTAGTGTAGTGTAGTGTAAAAAACATTGCTTACCCGCCCTGGTCCCGTCCGGTCTCCGGTCCAGCCCGTCCGGTCTCCGGTGTAGCCCCAGTCCGGTCTCCTGCAGCCCGTCCGGTCCCCTCCTCCCAAAGCAAAAAAAAACAAAAACAAAAAAGTAGCAAGGCTTGGGCCTGCTACGGCAGTCCCTTCTCCCTTCCTCCCGATTTCGCACGGCCATTCATCCAGGCAGAGGGAACCGGTGGCGAAAACGGCCCACGGTTCCCTCTGCCTGGATGAATGCACGGCCACCGGCAGTGAAGGAATGGCCGTGCGATTTCAGCGCTGAAGGCAGTCACATGCCGTGACCACGGCATGTGACTGCCTTCAGCGCTGAAATCGCACAGCCATTCATCCAGGCAGAGGGAACCGGTGGCGAAAACGGCCCACGGTTCCCTCTGCCTGGATGAATGCACGACCACCCGGCTCCCTCCGCCTGAATTAATGCGGCAACCCCCACCGGCAACCCCCACCGGCAGTGAATGCGGCAACCCCCACCGGCAGTGAATGCGCGCCTGCCGGTGGGGGTTGCCGGAGGCCGCTTTCGCCGCCGGCTCCCTCCGCCTGAATTAATGCGCGCCTGTGCGACCCGGCCTCGTTTGAACACGTGCCCACCCGCCCCCCGGATCCCGCTGCCGCGCCCGCCTGATCGAACACGCGCCTACCCGCCCGCGGCCTCGATCGAACACCCGGCTCCCGCCGCCGCCCGCCTGGACCCACGCCGCTGCCTGGATGACCGCATGAAAGTGACAGGTATTTAAATTTTTTTTTTTTAACACTCAGGTTTTACATATTTTTGTTTTGTTTTTTTTTACACTTCCTGGTGCCTGTCATTTCAAATGTCATTTGAAATGACATTTGAAATGACAGGTACCAGCGCACCCAGGTTACTGTATAGGCGCTGTATTAAGCGGCCTATACAGTAAAATGGGTTACGCGGGCATAACCCTTCCCTACGCTTTAAAGCCGCGGCATGCATTTGCATGCAATTAGAAGAGAGTATCGGGGACTAAGTGAAGAGAACTGTGCGTGCGGGGGAGGAAGGGTGCGCCTGACCACTGCCGCACTGTTTCTACCGCGGCCTTACTGTATCGACCTGTTAGAGAGAGCTCCGCCACCTATGGCACAGAAGACGTACCCAGGACAGCATGACTAATTCAGATGCTTATCTACGTGAAAATGCTGAATGCCAGCTGGACATTGGAAAGTCAGATAAGCACAGTATGGGGAACAGCTTTTGGGCGTCTATGGTTGGTGAGACAATTGAAATCTTTTTTGAGCTTTGGAGCCCTGGTGATAGCAGACATTGATTATTGCAATGCAATCTATTGGTGTCCTTTCCGGAGTTCTGATTTGGAGGCGCCAAATAGTATAAAATATGGCTGCAAGAATTGTTATGGGTGGGAGTAGACAAGAACCAGTTGCACCCCTTCTAAAATTACATTGGTTGCCAGTGAAATTGCACTGTAAATTTAAGCTTCTTATATTGGCTTTTAAGATCATATGTGGAAATTGTCCCCCTCATATGGAGAACAGATTATCCTGGAAAACTTTGGCTAGAAATGTACGTGCACAACATAATGGCCAGTTTAAATTAGAAGATAGATCTTCTCTATTATAACCCCTAAGATTTGGAATGACCTTCTTCCACTGATTAGGGAAGACAAAGATCCTATGAAGTTCTGTCACATGTAAAAAACTTGGCTGATGTTGTTCCAAGTATGATTGCTCTTGTATTATTATTAATAATTTTATATGAGTCATCACCTGAAATGCTACTTCTGATTTATGGTAATTTTAGACGTGTCTTGTAAGCAATGTTAGCTTTTTCCACTGTTTGGCAGATATCTTGTTTTGTTTATGATTTTATTTTCGTTTTATGTTGTTTGTCATTTTGGAAGACTTTTACTGCAGAAAACTGGTAATTGAATTATAATGTTGGAAATAAATAAATAAATGTTGCAGGAACTAGAGACAGAGAACAGTATGAGACAAGAGCCGCTCCTGCATATGAGAAACTACCAAGCATTAGACTTGTAGCAATTTATGCTACTGCCATTACCTTTAAACAGTCCTTTTTAAAGATAAATGCCTGCCATTCTGTTTCTACCTGGCCTCCCTTAAGATGGTTTCTGCTATTCTTCATTTACATCCATAACTCAAAGTTACAGCTGGGTGCATACATCACTAAACTACAGCTGCTGAAACTGAGGAAGGCCAGTGGAAGGAACATTAGGGCACTGTACCCTCCCATTCATCTACACGAAAGAGCCACCAACTGAGTCAAATGATTAAGCTCTGCTGGTCCGAAAGCCATACACAAACAATTTGAAGATGGCAGCCTAAATGCTACCCATACTTGTTCAGAGAACCACCAATCACAAGACGGCTGCCAGGCAGGAACCCCTGGCATGCCTTGTAATGCTGTATAAACAATCTCCCAGGAGACATCTTAGTCAAATGCAACTGGTGCACAAACAAATGCGAGGCAGCTGAGGGCCCAGCTAAATGCCAATCTGAACTGGAGGTGGTCTTTTTTTTAAAAGAAAACCTATATCACACTGCAAGGGTAAAGGCCCATCTAGTGCAAGGACATAAGGCCAAAGGACCCCTCAATATTCAGGGCCATCTCATATGTCCTAGGAAATAAGGCAGATGGCAGCAGCCATCCAGCTGTCCATGCCCCCACAGCCATAACTTCTGCCGTAGGCCCTAGTCACCCTGACTGAATAGTTGACCGACCTAGGCCCGCACACCTAGCCAAACTGGCAATAGTGCCTCTTGCGTGGCACAGATGAGGGATTCGTGGGGGGAATGCAATCACACACTTTATGTGGTTGGGACTTGAACCCTCGAAACCCACCATGAACCTGATAGTCTGTGGTCCTGCTCCAATGGTGAGCCACATCATCTAGCCTTGGAAGCAAACATGTTCACAGGGATGGAGAAAGGGACTGAAGACAAAGCAGAAAGAGCTGTGAAACAAGGAAAAATTGCAGGCATTAGTATAATTGTTGTAGGCAGGCCCAAAGCTGGGGGGGACCTTCAACCTGCTCAACCCTGATTTCTCACCTTTTTTTTTTTTTTTAATCAGGAGCCCTAGCCAGCCTGCTACAAATCAACCGCCCCATAACTTGCCAAGTCCCCTATTCCCTTGGACCTTCCTCATTGCAAGGCCTGCCTAGTGGGATGCATCAGGGACGGGAGTCAAGCTGGGCCAACGTGCGTGAGTATGTGTGTGTGTGGGGGGGAAGGATTGAGCAAAAAACAGCAGCTCAAAATCCCACTTAAAAAATAATAATAATGCAACTATAAACTGACAAACAGGCATCAGACTGCTACCTATACATTCGAGGGCCCTGCTCACCACCCCTTGAACAAGGGATGCAAGCGGCACACTCCCAAATAAATAAATAATAAATAAAATGACTGCACAGCCCACCCTACCTGGGTACCTCCCTGATGCCTCGCCTCAATTCCTGGACCACTGGAGCAAAAGACTGATCAACCCAGCCGCACTACACAATTGCCAACTGCCCAGAACATAGTGGACCTCCTGGCCTCCTATAGCGAAAATAGGCCATCCATAAGCTCGCGGAGTAATTACCCATTCCCTGCTCCCTGAGCAGCACACACTTTACAACCTCTACAGGCCCTGCAGTGATTGCCTGATGTAGCAATGGGCTCCACCACCGCTCCAAGCTTCTCCCATTCATTCAACACATGACATGCCCACAGCTCAATATGGCCTGCAGCAAAGGACAAAGAAGAGTTGTGCCTGTGGTAACAAAAAAAAAACCCAATTTAGGCTACGCTTAAATTGTGTTCCCTGGTCAACCCCTCCAGCCTCTGCCTCCCATTCTGCCAGATGCAACAGGACACTCACATCAAATGAGAGCTTATGTTCTTCCCAGTACCTAATCTTGGCATGGCATAACCCTGTGGCACACAGATCTAACCACCCACGACAGACATCAAGAGTGTCAAGGGATGAAAGGCAATCCCTGAAAATGGATTGCTAGCCCCCCCTGCCCCCCACAGAGTAGGGAGTTAAGCTATGCCTGAAGCTCATCCACGCTCACCCTGTCAAGCAGGTCGATACTCTAAGGCCGCGGAAGAAAGAGTGCGGCAGTGCCGGGCGCACCCTCGTTCCCCGCATGCACAGTTCTCTTCACATACCACTCGATACTCTATTCAAATTGCTTGCAAATGCAAGCCGCGTCCAACCCGTGCTCAACGCGCATCCATGAAGCGAAACCCCTTTTACTGTATAGGCGGTATATTCAGCGCCTATACAGTATCCCGGGGTGCGCTGGTACCTGTCATTTCAAATGTCATTTCAAGTGACATTTGAAATGACAGGTACCAGGAAGTGGATGGTTCCCCCCCTCCCGAAGCAAGGCGCAGGGCGAAAATTAAAACAAAAGGGAATAAAGTGTAAAAAAAAAGTAAACTTACTGGCGGGAGCCGGCGGGCGCGCGTTCGATCAGGCGGCGGCGGGAGCCCATTCATCCAGGCGGTGGCGGCGGGCGCCCATTCATCCAGGTGGGGGCGGCGGCGGGAGCAAGGGTTACACACACTCACTCACACACCACACACACACACACACACACACTCACTCAGCAGCCAGGCTACAAATCCAAACAGCCCCTTCTCCAACTATGCCTTCCCCCCCTCCCTCCCTCCCTCCCGAGTACAGAAATAGAGACTCATGCAGCCCTTCCCCCACGACACATGCACGCCCCCCCCCCCCCAACCGAAGAGAGAAAGCCAAATTGGCAGGCGGTAGCTGTTTGCCAACACGACGACCTGGCTGCGCACAAGCGCTGGCTTCTTCAGGGGGAGGTTATGTTTGGCACCCCCCCCTTGCCCCCTTGAAGCTCGCACCTGCTAGACGTCCTCAGCTGTGCCCTCTTGCACAGCGGCACTGCTCTGGGCCCTTTTCCTCCCACTATTTTGCAGGAGACGAGGCTGGCTACGATTCCAGCTCGTGTCAGGTCCTTGGTTCCCTCCGGTAAGGGACAGATTCTGAACTAACCCCGGATCGATCGGCTCTCGCTAACTTCTTGGGTTGCAGAGGGAGGGAGAGAGAGGAGGAGGATGAGGAGGTGGGGGGGGGGGGGGGAGAAGAGTCCGTGGGCCGTTCATCCAGGCGGCGGGAGCCGGCGGGCGCGCATTCGATCCAGGCGGCGGTGGGAGGGTGGGCGCGCGTTTATCCGGGAGCTGGCGGGCGGGTGGGCGTGCATTCATGCAGGCGGAGGGAGCCGGCGGTGAAAGCGGCCTCCGGCAGCCCCCGCCGGCAGTGAATGAATGCGCGCCTGTGCGACCCGTTCGATTTCGGCGCTCAAGGTGTGACGTCAAGGACGCAGCAAAATAGCGGGTTACAAAGGAGATAATCGGAGCGCGCGTCACAGTATCGGGACGGAATAGCTAATTCCTTCACTAAATAGCTAATTCGTTCATTTACATATGATATACATGCTGGGGTGTGGAAAGGTTATGCGTTGTTTCAAGAAGCGCTAAGGACGAGTGAAACTGGAGGACTGTATCGCAGGATCGCTTTACGCGTCCCAATTGTGCGCCCACAGCGAGTTGCAGACGAAGAATCTCCAACCGCACTTTACAGTATAGACCTGAAGGTAGGTGTATCCATCCTGTCCACAGGATAGCTCAGGTGAGCAGGAAGGCACTTTGGTTAATCCAGTGAAGTATGAAAAGCTAAAGGCAGTACTGGCCAGAACTTGGCGATAAAAATGGGAAAAAGTGGTGTACAGATACCTGCAGGAAAAAAGAATGCCCATCAAGGAATCGAGAAGGGAATGGCGATGAGAGAGCCCGATCGGGGAGAACCGCCCCCCGACGTCATCGAAGGCAGTGCCGGACCGTAAACGGCACCATACCACCGGGCGCCCGCGCACAGGGAGGCCACCCACCATCACCAGGCACCCCGCAACACCTCATAGCCATGAGAAAAATAAGAAAAAATGCCATCAGGAACTGAGAAGGGAATGGCGACGAGAGAGCCCCGATTGGGAGAACCCGCCCCCCTGACGTCATCGAAGGTAGAGCCGGACCGTTAAACGGTGCCATACCACCAGGCGTCACACGCCGTGCACTGAAGGGGCGCGACAAAGGGGCATTCCCCTTTGTGCACCCCTTAGTGCAATCCGTAGTGCTCGTTCTAGTTAAACTTTGCAAGGGATGTCTCTTCATTGTTAACAGTCATATTAATATGTTTGCAAACTTCCCTTGTTTGTAAAGCAGTTATGATGGCTTTATAATGAAGCCAAATGACGGTATATAAAACCTGATAAATAAATAAATAAAATACCATGAATGCCTTAGTTTTTCTTCCCCCTTCCCCACTCCCCTCCCCGACATTCCAACCGGAAGTTGGAAGGAGCAAAGAACACAATGAGGCAGACCCTGGGGCTGCAGGGATAAGAAAATTCTGCTAGGCTGCGTTTATCAACCTCAACCAAACTACTCACTGCTGACTGCAGTAGGGAGTTACCCCTCGAGGGTAGACCTCTCAGCATGATAGGAAACAGAGCGAACCGTCTGAGGAAGAAATCCACCAATGAGACAAAAAAGCAGGGATGCCAACAGTGCAAACCCCTGTAGAAACAGATTCCTTTACTGACCTGGCAAACCCAAAGGGTATCAGGGCAGGGTCAGTCTGATCTCGGAATAGACTGCCCAACAACTGGCCTAAGTATCAATACCCAAGGCCATGATTACATATACTTTCTGATTCTGGGTTGGTAGTAGTCTCCCTTTGAGAGAGGATGAAACAGGAGCCTGGCAAACAGCATTACTGCTGCAACCTTCGGACCATGCCCGGTAACAGTTGATGGTGCACACCTGTGCCAGAAGACAGATGGTCTGATGTGTCAATGCCAGAACCGCATCGGAGACCAGGACTGCCATCAAGCATCATGGTCACCCTTGACACATTCAAGGTGTGTGAATGCCCTCAATGCCATGAAGCACCATTGAGCACCATGCAAGCTGTCGATTACCCTGGCTGGGGGCAGGAGCCCTTCCATGCCGTAGGCGTTTGCATTCACCGTCGTATACATGGGCTCTTGATGTACCGGAGGATCAGCACCAACTCGAGCAGCAACAAGTGCTATGGGCCTCAATGCGACGGAGTAGAGGCACCAACATCGAGCGTCACAGTCCGAACTACATTGGGGACCAGGACTGCCATCAAGCGCCATGATCACCCTCAACGCCTCAGGACTGCCATTGAGATGTGGGACCGCCTGTGAAGCCATTGACGTGTGGGTCCGCCCATGAGGCCATCGAGTGCCATGGAGGCTATCAGGTGTGTTTGCCAGCGATGCCATTCGTGAATGCTCTTGACGATGTCAAGCACCATTGCTGCCAGGGGGCACCAGGATCGCCACTGGGCACTTGGTCACCTTCAAGGCCATGGACCCACCGGGGTGCAGGGATCTTGAGAGCTTCTTGAGCATCATGGAGCCCTCGGCCAACAAGGGCTTTGAGTCTGGCGCAGCATTGGCACTGTCAAGCACCAGGGTCACCATCGATTCAAGGCACCCTGGAATGCCGATGCATCCAGGGTTGCACCATAGCCTGGTGGCATCTAGGTTATCAAGCGTTGGGGGCACCTACGAGCCCCCTGTGACATAGTGAGGGCAAAGTTAGCACCGGCACCATTTTGAATACTGGCAATACGGCCCGAGTGCAGGAGGTCACTCCCGGACCCCCGCTGGACTTTTGGCAAGTCTTGTTGGGGGTCAGGAGGCCCCCCCAAGCTGCCAAAAGTCCCTGGGGGTCCAGCGGGGGTCCGGGAGTGATCTCCTGCACTCAGGCCGTATTGCCAATATTCAAAATGGCGCCGACGCTACCTTTGCCCTGTCACAGGGTTAAGGGCAAAGGGCCATCGGCGCCATTTTTATTAATGCAGCCGATGGCCTGAGAGCCGTGATCACTCCCCGCGCTCCCGCTGGACGACTAGGTAATTTTTAAACCTTTTTGGGGGGTTCGGGAGGGTGTTTTTGATTATCGGATCTGGGCGCAGCCGATAATCAGAACTCAATCGGGCTGGGCGATAAAAATTTTAAGATTGGATCGGAACCGGAACCGATCAGTATTCCGGTTCCGATTCACATCTCTAGTTTTCACTGATGACCGCTCTTGCCAGTCATTCTCGCATGGAAGCCCATACCTCAGTGAGGAGGGTTCTGGTCTATTTGCATCCCAGTTGGCAGATATGCCTTTCAAAATCTCGCCATATTCATGGCTGTGTGAATTAGGGGATGAGGGACCTCACAACAGATGTGCTGCACTTTTGTTGTGGTGGTTTGCGAGCTGCACTTCCCCCTTTTAGGGATAACCCTGTCTATGGGCAGAGAGTTCCTAATTCATGCAACTGTTGTTCCATTTACTGGACTGCATGATTCCTTGGGGAATGGGAGGCTACACTGTCCAGTGCTCCTGCCTGTGGAGACTAGTTCTTTAGAAAGTGGACTGTCTATGCCTCCGTTAAAGCGACATGGAACGCCTGCCCAGGTAGACCTCAGGCAAGTCCCCAGGCTCAAGCAGCCTACATGGATCACCCACGGAGTGCATTCCATCAGTCCTGTCAGCACTAGACAAAGGCACAAAGACAGAGCAAGGAGAGGACACAAACTAAACTGCAGATGCACTATTTATTTATTAAGGAATACAATTAGACTTTGCCAGCGACTAAGGCCAGCCATGCGGCTGGCAAAAAGTTGAAAAGAAGAGAAAATAAAATAAAAACCAAAAATTACCATAAGGAAAAGAGCAAAGCTGAATACCATGACCACATGGCTCCAGGGGGGGTGGGGGAGAGACTGAGGGACTCTGCATAGGAGGCAGGGTGATAGCTACATCTGCACATGCTCAGTAGGTCATGTTTGAAAGCCCTAGAATCTTTGAGATCAACGTTCCAGGCTCAGCTCCATCTGATGATGTCACCAATGTGTGAGGACTGCCATCCTGCTTGTCATTGGAGAAACCAAATGTTTTCTTTGTTTCTATAACTAATTTTATTTAGCCTCTCCACAGAAATCTGCTGGATCTGTACTGCTGCAGGTCTGTCTTTATCAAAGACCAGCAAAAGACTGGAGAAGAAATATGGCCAGCGGAAGGACTTTCATGTTTTAGGACTTTTAGTGGCAGCTGGACTATTAAACTCCAAGAGGCAATACCAATCAGTACTAAATGCTGAGTGTGTAATGGCATGTTCCAATTTGTTTAATAGCACATACCAATGACAAAATGATTCAAAATTAGCAAAATAAAAAGTGGGGTGAGTATGATTTACAGAAATCTGGCATCACTAACAGACACTGTCAGATAAAGTACGATACCTAACAAAATGAAAATATAATAATTTGGTACCATACAAAAGTGCAGGATTATTTTATTATATTATACCGTACACTCAAGAGTTAAAAATAACCTAAAAAAGGAGAAATTACTACTTACCTGATAATTTCCTTTTCTTTAATAAAGACTGGTTAACCCACGGCCAGTGGGTTATGCACCTCTACCAGCAGATGGAGATGGAGCAAAGCTGATGTCAAGGTATATATTTATTTATTTTATTTAACACTTTTCTATACCGACCTTCATGGTAATGACCATATCAGATCGGTTTACATCGAACAGGGTAATAAACTGAAACAGAAATAAACAATTGAACGGAAGCGGCAAAGTTACATTCAACAAGGAGGGTGAACTTGGAGGCTAATCAGCTAGAAAGAGAGGCCTAGGGTGGCAGAAAACTAAATATAATAATATAATACATAGTAATATAGTATAAATATAGTAATATAATACAATAAGGTGAACGGGCTAGCGCATAATGAACTTTGTGGTACAGGTTTCCTCGTTCATGAAGGGAGTTAGGTCATCTAGTGTGAATCCGGGGGATCTGAGAAGGCTTGGCGGAAAAGCCATGTTTAAGTTTTTTCCTAAAAGTTAGGAGGCAGGGTTCCAAAGCCTGAGGTCTGAAGGGATTTTATTCCAAATAGTTGGGTCCTGCTGTAGAGAACGCTCGGTCTTTGGTCGAGGTGAGGCGCGTGACTTTAGTTGGAGGAGCTTGTAGAGTTCCTTTGTGGATTCCTCTAATCGGTCTGTTGGAGGTATGGAGTTTGAGGGGGAATTCTGGGTCAAGTTGAAGTTGATTGTGGATGGATTTGTGGATTAAGGTAAGTGATTTGTGTAGGATTCTGAAGTTAACTGGTAACCAGTGTAGGTTTCTGAGGATAGGTGAAATGTGTTCTCCACGGTTGGTGTTGGTCAAAATTCTGGCTGCAGCATTCTGAATCATCTGCAGGGGCTTGGTGGTAGAGACGGGTAGACCTAGGAGGAGAGCACTGCAGAGGTCTATTTTGGCAAATATCAAGGATTGGAGAACTGACCTGAAGTCGTGGAAGAATAGGAGGGGTTTGAGTCTTTTTAGAACCTGGAGTCTGTAGAAGCAATCTTTCATTGTGATGTTGATCATTTTCTTAAGGTTTAGGCGATTGTCGAGAATTACCCCCAGATCTCTTACATGCGTATGGGTGAGATGCGAGTTGTGGAGGGACTGTGGGAGGGAGTTATCCTGGTTGGAGGAGATGAGGAGGAGTTCGGTCTTCGTAGTATTAAGGACCAGGTTTAGACTGTTGAGTAGGCTAGTGATGGATTGTAGGCAGTTATTCCAGTGAGTGAGAGCTTTTGAGATGGATTCTGTTATAGGAATCAGAATCTGTACATAGTCTGCGTAGAAGTAGTGTATGAGTTTAAGATCTGTTAGCAGTTGGCAGAGGGGGAGGAGGTAGATGTTGAAGAGGGTGGAGGATAAGGAGGATCCTTGCGGTACGCCCAGTGAGGAATTTGTAGAGGGTGATTCTTTATTATTAATTTTTATTTTAAAGCTTCTATTGCTGAGGAAAGACTTGAACCAGCTGAGGACTGATCCGGATATACCAATGTCTGATAGGCGATTCAGGAGGATGGAGTGGTTGACATTGTCGAATGCCACCGAGATGTCTAGCAGGACTAGTAGAAAGGAGTGGCCTTTGTCTAATCCCATAATAATGTGGTCTGTTAGAGAGATGAGGAGGATTCCGTGCTGCGTGATTTGCGAAAGCCATATTTGCGATGGATATAGCAAATGTTGCTTACCTGATGTAACAGGTGTTCTCACAGGACAGCAGGATGTTAGTCCTCACAAATGGGTGACATCGAGGATGGAGCCCACCACGGAAAACTTCTGTCAAAGTTTAGCAGAACTTTGACTGGCCCCTACTGGGCATGCCAGCAAGGCACTGTCCCTGCAGCCAGCAGGGGTCTCCCTTCAGTCTGATTTTCAAGCTACAGGCAGTGCCTAAAAAGTAAAAAATAAAACGAACCCAACACCGCGGGGGTGGCGGGCGGGTTTCGTGAGGACTAACATCCTGCTGTCCTGTGAGAACACCTGTTACATCAGGTAAGCAACATTTGCTTTCTCACAGGACAAGCAGGATGGTTGTCCTCACAAATGGGTGGAGTACCGAGCTGAGGATGTCGAGAAATGCACCAAATGTACCCAACGCGTGCAAAAGGCACAACAACTAGGGTGGAATTTGGGAAAGGGCATCCGCACCCCACCGGGAGGTGGAAGGTGTTTGGGTACATCATGTTGGAAAAAGGTTACGCAAGACAGATTGGCCGAAGATGGAGTCCTGTCTTCCAGCTTTGTCCAAACAATAGTGGGCTGCAAAGGTATGGAGAGAACTCAGGTTGCAGCTTTGCAGATGTCAGGAAGCGGCACCGATCGAAGGTGTGCTACTGAAGTTGCCATGGCCCTCACAGAGTGTGCTTTAACACGGTCTTGGAAAGGAATGCCAGCTTGCTGATAGCAGAAGGAGATGCAATCCGCCAACCAGGAGGAAAGAGCCTGCTTACCACAGGTTGCCCTAACTTGTTAGGATGGAAGGAGACGAATAATTGAGTGCTCTTCCTGTGGGCAACTGTACGGTCTAGATAGAAAGATAGAGCCCGTTTACAGTCCAGGGTATGCAGAGTCTGTTCCCCGGAGTTGGAGTGGGGCCCTGGGAAAAAAAGATAGGTAGTATGATGGATTGATTGATGTGATTGAAACTCCGATACTACCTTAGGTAAAAATTTAGGGTGAGTGCGTAGTACCGCCCGGTCCTGCAGGAGCTTAGTGTAAGGCGGATAGGTAACTAGGGCCTGCAATTCACTAACCCTGCGAGCTGAAGTGATAGCTAAAGGAATAACACTTTCCATGTTGAGATACTTCAAGTCACAAGAGTGTAGAGGTTCGAAAGGAGGTTTCATGAGACGACCAAGAACCAGATTAAGGTCCCAAGATGGGGCCGGAGGACGTAAAGGTGGCTTCAAATGGAGCAAGCCTTTAAGAAAACGTGTTACCAGGGGTTGGACTGAGATAGAGACACCCCCGAAACCCTTATGGAAGGCGGCTACCGCACTGACATGCATTCTAATGGAGGAGGTCTTTAGACCTGATTCAGATAGATGCCATAATAGTCCAAAAAGTTAGAGATTGGACAGGAAGGGGATCAAGGGACTGAGAAGTGCACCATGATGTGTACCTTTTCCATTTGTATGAGTAAGAACGTCTTGTTGAAGGCTTTCGTGAAGCTATCAAGACACGAGAAACTGATTCGGAAAGGTTAAATGGCTGAAGGACTAACCTTTCAACATCCATGCCGTCAGGGACAAGGCTTGGAGGTTGGGATGGAGGAGGCATCCGTCGTTTTGAGTGAGCAGATGCGGGTCCTTTCCCAGAGGAATGTGTCTGCGGATGGAGAGATCCTGGAGAATTGGAAACCATACTTGGCGTGGCCAGTAAGGTGCTATCAGGATCATGGTTCCTCCGTCTTGGCGTAGCTTCACGAGAGTCCTCGAGAGAAGAGGAAGTGGAGGGAATGCATAAAGCAGGCCGGTTGTCCACCGGAGAGAGAATGCATCCCTCGGCCGAGAGTGCTGGCTCCGAATGAGAGAGCAGTAGTTGTCCACTTTGTGGTTCTGAGGGGACGCAAAGAGGTCTATGTGGGGATAACCCCAATTGCGAAATAGAGAGGTCGCTACCAAAGGATTGAGAGACCACTCGTGTGGTTGGAAGACACGGCTCAGCTGGTCTGCCAATACATTGTCTACTCCCGGCAGGTAGGGTGGCCCTGAGGTACATGGAGTGGGAGAGGGCTTCTGACCAAATTTGCACTGACTCCTGACACAGAAGGAAAGAGCCTGTGCCTCCCTGCTTGTTTATGTACCACATGGCCACCTGGTTGTCCGTCTGGATCAAGATTGAATGGTGAGAGAGGCAATCTTGGAAAGTCCGGAGAGCATAGCGGATTGCTCGGAGTTCCAGGAAATTTATCTGGTGTTTGGATTCCTCTCGTGACCAGAATCCTTGAGTTTGCAACTCGTGCACATGGGCTCCCCAACCGATGTTGGAAGCATCGGTAGTAAGGATGACCTGAGGATCTGGAGGGAGGAAGGGTAAACCCTGTAGGAGGTTGAGAGGATTCATCCACCAGGCAAGAGACAGACGAAGTGCGTTGGAGACGCGTATTATTGAGGACAGAGGCTGAAGAGCTTGGATCCACTGAAGCCTTAGGGTCCACTGTGTGATTCTCATGGCTAAACGGGCCGTGGGGATCACATAAACTGAGGAGGCCATGTGACCCAGAAGAACAAGGAAGTTGCGAGCTGTAGCTGTTTGTTGGGACTGCAGCTGGCGAGCTAGGGACACTAGGGCTTGGACTCGCTGATGAGGAAGGAAGGCTTTGTCTGTAAGGTGGTCCAAGTCTGCCCCAATGAAGGATAAGGTTTGAGATGGGACTAAGTAGGATTTCTCGTAATTTACCAGAAATCCTAGAGAAAGCAACGTACGAATTGTGAGGGTCAGGGAGGACCAGGCTCGTTGCTGGGTTGGGGCCCTGATCAACCAATCGTCTAAGCAGGGGTAGACGTGGACCTCCTTCTTTTCCTTAGAAATGATGCAGCAACCACTACGAGGCACTTGTGAACACTCGTGGTGCGGATGCTAGGCCGAAAGGTACACCCGATATTGGTAGTTGATTGCGGCCTACTAGAAAACGCAGGTATTTGCGATGAGATGGTGCTATCGCAATGTGGGTATATGCGTCTTTTAGGTCTAGAGAGCATAACCAGTTCCCCCCTTTGTAGCAGAGGGAGAAGCGAGCCCAGGGTTACCATCTTGAACTTCTCTTTGTGAAGGTATTTGTTGAGGACCCTGAGGGTCTAGGATGGGACGAAGTCCCCCTGACTTCTTCGGGATCAGGAAGTACCTGGAATAGAACCCTAGGCCTCGTTGCAAGGGGAGGAACGGGTTCTTAGCATTGGATTGTAGGAGAAGTGATGCTGTCCTGCTCTAAAAGAAGAGAATGATCGGTAAGACTGCACGCCTGCAGGGGCGGGGAGTCTGGAGGGAAAGTTCGAAAGTTGAGATGATAACCCTGTTCGATGATTGCCGTCACCCACTGATCTGTGGTGACCGTATGCCACTGTGCTAGAAAGTGGCATAGCCGACCTCCCACAGGGATGTCTGGAAGAGGGGTCTGGTACATGCTCTCTAAGGGAAAGTCAAAAACCTGCAGCAGGGCCAGGAGGTGGAGCTGCTGCAGGCTTTTGTTTACGAGCCTGGCGAGGCTGAGTCTTATGATATGACTTGGTAGGCCGAGGCTTGGTAGATGGGGGATAATATCTCCTTGGCCTAAAGAAAGACTTTTTAGAGTCCTTCCTAGACGGTTGTTCGGAAGGCAAATCAGGAGGGATAGATGAGAGTTGCTTTAAAGTCTCATGATGATCCTTCAATTCAGCAACAAGTTGCTGTATTTGCTCACCAAATAGATTATCCCCTAAGCAAGGTAAATCTGAAAGCCGATCTTGAACTTCTGGGCGAAGGTCAGAAGATTTCAGCCAGGCCCAACATCTAGCAGAAATAGCTGTAGCAGAAATTCGAGTAGAAGCATCGAAGATGTCATATGCGGTTCGAACTTCATGCTTTCCAGCTTCAAAACCTTTATTTAAAAGGGATTGAATCTGGGGTTGGAACTGTTCTGGCAAGGCATCAGCAAATTCCTGCATTTGCTTTAAAATGACTCTATTATATTGAGTCATATAAAGTTGATAAGAAGCTATCCTGGAAATCAGCATAGCTCCATGGTAAACCTTCCTACCTACGCTATCAAGGAATTTATTGTCCTTAGTAGGAGGTATGGAGGAATGAGGCTTTAGTCGTTTAGCTTTTTTCTGAGCTGACTCGACGACCACCGAATGATGATCTAATTGAGGTTTTTGAAAACCTGGGGCTGATTGTACCAGGTAAGTAGAATCAGCTTTTTTATTTACTGGGGACACCGAGCCAGGAGATTCCCAATTCTTTTTAAGAAGGTCTTGAAAAACCTGATGAATGGGAATAGAGGTGATGACTTTTGGGGCATCCAAAAATTGGAGTAATTCCATCATTTGGTGCCTATCATCTTGTTCAGATTGAAGTTGAAAAGGAACCAATTCTGACATTTCCTTCACAAAATTAATGAAAGAGAGGTCCTCAGGAGGAGAACGCTTTCTGCTCCCTGTAGGAGAGGGAGGTGAAGGTAAATCATCGGTGTCAGTAGAGGTATCATCACCCCAAGTATCATAGGGATCTGGATGATGACCTGAAGGCGCTCTAGGGTGTGGAACTCCGGAGGGCCCAGGTAGGGGATCCAAAATATCGGGAGAAGCCACCGGAGGCATCGAGAATATCCTCGATGGAATCGGTGCCGATGTCGGTGCCGATGGGGGCACCGATGGAACCGGTGCCGGTCTCGAGGAAATCGATGTCGGCATCGGAAATCTCGGTGGAGCTGAAGTGCGTATCGCCCCTGATGAGTAGATCCGGTGGCGAGGGACGACTGGTCACCGATGGAACTTTTCCCGAAGGGGGAATAGGATACGGTGTTTCTCCACCAGATGAAAAACCTGTCGGTGACAGCGGTCCTAACCGGTGTCAGTGGCACAGGTATAGGTATTGCCGGTGAAGAGCTGTCTGAGTGCTTCCATCCGGTGTAACACGGAGCCAATGCAGCAGCAATTGGCTCGGTGGTCGGTTCCGCCCTCGGTGCCGGTGCCGGAGGAGGTTGGAACCGTAGCATCACCTTATCGATGGCCTCCTGGACCAACCGGTCCAGTTCTGCCCGGAGACCAGGGGTAACAAGACCCGGCTCGACGGGAGATGGAGGCGGAGGCTGAGCCGGAGGGACCACCGTCACCGGTGGGATCACGGCTCCCACACCCCAAAGGGGTGAGGGTTTCCTCGATGCCTGCGAAACAGGAGTGGACGGTGCCGCTTCTGATCGAGGCTTTTTAGGCGGTGGCTCGGCCGGTACGGAGGTCGATGACGTCGATTCCTCGACGGGCCGAGACTTATGACGTCGATGGCGATGTTTCTCCTTCCTATCTCCTCAATGATCAGGGGAAGGGACAGGAGTCGATGGCCGAGAAGACGTCGGAGGCGGACGGTCACCGGAAGGCTGCCGATGGTGTGAAGATTTCGACGGTGCCGGTTCCGATGACGTCGATGCAATCGATGGCGTTGGGGTGTGAACATGGAAGAGGAGCCCCATCTTCTCCATTCTGGCTTTACGACCTTTTGGTGTCATAAGGGCACATTTGGTGCAAGTCAGAACATCATGCTCACTCCCTAGGCACAAAACACAGACTCTATGGGGGTCTGTGATTGACATTGTACGAGTACAGTCGGGACATCGACGAAACCCAGACGCCATGGCGGACAGCCAAAAAATTTAGTCGCGGGACTGTCGACTGCAAGTAGGCCTCAAGGGCCAAAGTCGACGAAAGTCTATAAAACTGCGGCAAAAACTTACCGGAGTTCCGCGGACGAAAAAATTTGTCGAAGGGAGACCCCCCTGAGGGGCAAATTTTCTTTAGAATAAAGAATTCCAAATTCCTGTCAGGAACGTGGTAAGAGCTCTTTCACCGCGTGGCTACTGCTGCGCGGAAAAAAGAAGACTGAAGGGAGACCCCTGCTGGCTGCAGGGACAGTGCCTTGCTGGGCATGCCCAGTAGGGGCCAGTCAAAGTTCTGCTAAACTTTGACAGAAGTTTTCCGTGGTGGGCTCCATCCTCGATGTCACCCATTTGTGAGGACAACCATCCTGCTTGTCCTGTGAGAAAGGATGTTGTGATCTTCTAGATAATCTGAGAGCTGGGTGTTTACCACTTTCTCTGTTAGTTTAGCTAAGAATGGGAGATTAGAGATGGGGCGGAAATTGGCTAATTCTCTCGGGTCTAAGTTGTGTTTCTTAAGGAGGGGTTTAAGGGAAGCCGTTTTAAGTTTGTCTGGATAGATCCCTTGAGTTAGCAGGCAGTTTATAATGTTGGTCAGTGGTCCAGAGATCGTATTTGGTATAAGAAGTAGGAGTTTGGAAGGGATATTGTCTGAGGGGTGGCTGGATGGTTTCTGTTTTTTTAAGGAGGGATTCGATTTCCCTGGGGGAGGTTAGATCGAAGTTGTCGAGTTTGGCTCCCACGGGGGTGTGGACATTGTCGTATGCCGTGAGCGGGGTGGTGTTGGTGGTGAGTAGAGCAAGAGTATTCGAAATCTTCTGTTGGAAGAAAGATGCGAGCTCGTTAGCCTTGGATAGTGCCTGTTTGTCTGGTATTGTCGGAGGGGTAGGCTTAGTGATTTGTGATATATAAGAGAAAAGAGCTTTGGCATCAAATTGGAGATTGTGGATTTTATTGGCGTAATATTCTCTTTTTGTCTTTAAAATAGAGGTCCTGTAATGATGTAAGGTTCCTTTGTATGCTGAAAGTGTAGATGAGTTGGGGGTTTTACGCCATCTGTTTTCTTTATGTCGTAGGTCTTGTTTCATCTGTTTCAGTTCAGAAGTGAACCAGGGTTGATTTCCTTTTTTTGCTGGGTTAATAGTTTTGGAGACTGTGGGGCATAGTTTGTTTGCTATTGCTTCCGTGATGTTATGCCAGGAGAGTACGGCAGAGTCTGGGTTGGAAAGATCTAAGTTTGTGAATTCCATCGAAAGCTGATCACTAAGTATATCGGATGCGCATGGTTTCCTGTAGTGAATGGTGGAGAGGTGATGAGGTGTGTATGTCTGCTTATTTGTGGAGAAGGAGGAGTTTATCAGGAAGTGGTCAGACCAGGGGATTGGGGTACACGAGGGTTCCATTGTGCAGGAGAAATTTGAGTTGATGAAGATAAGATCCAGAGTGTGTCTGGCTTTGTGTGTCGGGTTGTTGATGATCTGTTTGAATCCCATTGCGCTGAGGGAGGTGAGGAGGGCTTCGCAATTGGCGGAGCGGGGTGAGGCATCGATATGGAGGTTGAAATCTCCCATGATCATGGATGGAAGGTCTGTGTTGATGTGATTCACTATGGATTTAATAAGGGGTGAGGGATCAGATTCTAGAACTCCTGGTGGTGCATAGACTAGCAGTAATTGTAGATGTAAATGTAGATGTAAATGCCACACTACATTTAAAAAGAAACTTAAGACTTGGTTGTTCAAACAAGCTTTCCCCTAGAGCCAAGAACAGGAAGAAAAGTATTTTCACTCCCACAATGATATTTCCAGTTCTATTATATTCTTCCTTCATTCAATCAGATATTTACACATCAGATGACTTCATACATACTACATACATATACTCATGTGGACTTACATATTGCCATGTTATTTATTGATTTATTTAACTGCATGTTTATTAACGGTTTAATATTATACACTATTTGCTTACTTTGATTAGTTTGTTCTATGTAAAACTTGTTCACTTCGTTGTTCAATGTAAAAACTTGCTTACTTCATTTGTTCAATGTAAAAACTTCGTTTCTAATTCTGTTCTATGTAAACCGCTAAATGTAGCGATAGTTACTGTTCCTTGTAAACCGGGGTAATATGTATATTATACAGGAACCTCCGGTATATAAATTATTTAAACAAATAAATAAATAAATAAATAAATGTTTTGATGTGACTAAACCCAGTTCCAGTTTGGACTCAGACTTGATAGTGTGCGAAGTAAGTCTGAGTTCTTTCTTGGTAGCTAGTAGGAGACCGCCCCCTCGTTTTCTGTGTCTGTGGAATGCAAAGATATCATATATGTGTGTGGGTAATTGGTTGATTAGAGCAATGTCTGAATTTTTTAGCCAGGTTTCTGTGATGGCACAGATATCTGGGTTAGAGTCCAGGAGATAGTCATTGAGGATGTGTGTATTTTCGTCAGGATTGTGCCATTGACTAGGGTTACTGAGAGAAGAGCGAGCCCAAGGAACTGGGTCAGAGGGGAGATCATGATTGGGATGAGTGATCTGGAAACTCTAGATGGTGTTTCTTGAGCAGGGAGAATGCCAGGGTGGTAGCGGTGGTATCTGATAGTGATTTGGTGGGTTAGCATTTTTTATGGAAGCTCCGTTGGCGGGGTTGGGCTTGAGGAACTGAGATTTGGATGCTGGAGAAGTGGGAGTCCAATTGGCTTTATATCTATCGAGGAAGCGTGAAGGTCTGAAGCTCAGTACGGCGGTGGTATGGCGAGGAAGGCCTTACCCCAATGGGCTCGTGCGCCGGTCGTGCGGCTCCTCTCCCAGCTCCTACGGTTGTTCTGGGTTGCCTCCTTCGGTCCTCATGTCTGCCGGCGGAGGAGGACAACCTCGGGTCGCGCCTGGATGTTAAATACTAGGCTAGTCAGGCTGGTCAAATACTAGGCTAGTCAGGCTGGGCCTGGGTCTGTGCCCTTGAAAGGGGGCCCAGGGGGGCGGCGGTGTTGCTAGAGCCGAGATGACTTGGGAAAAAGGAGACGTGATTTGAAAATAGCCTTAACTGTGGGGGCGTCTAGGGCAGGTGCGTCAAGGAGAGCTGGAGTCCGGAGTGCAGGCTCGGGGCCTGAGGGTCGGGTCGCTGGGCTGCAGTGCTTTCTGGCATGTGTAGCTTAGAGGCAGCGGCATAGGTGGTGTGCTCACTGGCTGCACTGAGGCTGCACAAAGGGCGTGCTCCTTTGTCGCACTCCTTAGGCGCACGGCGCCTAGCTGGAGGTGTAGTTAAAGCCCTGGAGGGGCTGCCGGGATTGGCGGGTTGCCTGCGTACCGGATTGGTTGGCGCCGGCTAGAGGAGGGGCGCCAATGGGAGGCGGAACTGCCTCGGGCTGGCTGCTCTGGCTGCCGCGTGGTCGGCGGGGACTCGCTGGGGGGCAAGGGAGAGCTTAATGGCCTTACCCCGGTGGGTCCCGGTGCCGATCGCGCAGGCCTGCTCTTCCTTGCGGTTTCCGACGGCCCGGACGCTGAAGAGGGGCTGCGCCTAGCTGGAGCTGTAGTTAAAGACCTGGAGGGGCTGCCGGGATTGGCGGGTTGCCTGCGTCCCGGATTGGTTGGCGCCGGCTAGAGGAGGGGCGCCGATGGGAGGCGAAACTGCCTCGGGCTGGCTGTATATATATATATATATATATACTCCTGCACTGACATCAGCCTGCCAATATTCTCTGCAAAAGCCAACTGTGGACAACTAAACAATACATGATCATAACTATTAACAGGCAACCATTCAAGCACTCAGTTAACAGGAAAACACTGAGCTCAGACAAGAAGTGTAATATCACTAATGTAGGGACTGGATCTGACACTTACCCGTAACTCCCGGAAACGCAGCCACTCAGGACAACAGCACCAAAATCCGGCAGCCAAGGGCGGGAAGGTGGATTAACCTGTCTTTATTAAAGAAAAAGAAATTACCAGGTAAGTAGTAATTTCTCCTTTCTTAGCATTCAGACAGGTTAATCCATGACCAGTGGAATGTACCAAAGCTTCTCCTGAACAGGGTGGGAGGCTGTCCTTGGTCCGATCAAAACCTGTGCGAAGGCTGCGTCCTCCCGGGCCTGCACATCCAGGTGGTAATGCCTGGAAAAATTTGTGAGGAGGACCACGTCACAGCTCGGCAAATCTCAATGGGAGAAAACAATGTAATCTTCGCCCATGGAACTGCCTAAGCCCTAGTGGAATGAGCCCTAACCTGACTAGGCAACGGCTGCTCAGCAACCACATACGCAGCCATGATAACCTCCTTAATCCAGCAGGCTATCGTATCCCGTGACGCCTGCTCACCCCGTTTACCCCCTCTGTGGAGTATAAACAGCCGGTCCCTCTTCCTGAAAGGTTTAGAAACCTCAAACTACCTCATGATATGCCGCTTGACAACCAAGGTTTGTAAGACTATATTCATCTCTCTCTCTCTGTCCAGTGCTGGCAGGGAAAATCCAAGACCACCATTGGCAAAAATGATGGAACAGTTTGCAGCTGGTTCCTGGAAGAACAGAGCTTGCAGTTTTGAAATTCTATGCACAAAACACCATCCTCAAAGTAAGTAACATCAAGGAGAGGCTATGCAGTGGTCGAAAGGTGGGACCTGCCAGTAAATCAAGAACCAGATTAAGACTCCACAAGGGCACCAGCAAACGCAAGGGAGTACGAAGACGCTTCACTCCTTGCAAGAACCGAGTCACATCCTGATGGACCGACAAGGGTTCACATTCACCTGACCTTGGAAACAGGCCAGAGCTGCCACCTGTACCTTTTATTTATTTATTTTATTTATTTAAATTCTTTTAATATACCGATGCTCAAGACAAAGTCTTATCGTACCGGTTTACAGTATAAGCAGGGGAAACTAATAACCAGAAGAAAGAAAGTTACAATAAATAGGGATTACAATACAGGACAATTGAAAGAGGAAGAATTAGTTTAACAAAGTTCTCCTAAGAGTAAAACGAAATAGTACACCATTGATTAGCATGGACAATTAACTGAGTGGTTCAAGCATAACAGTTCCTTTCAATAATAGTTGGGGAAAGAATTTGTCATGGGAAGGCTTGAGAGAACAGCCAGGTTTTCAGTTTCTTTCTAAAGGAGAGCAGACATTGTTCCTGGCGAAGCTCTGCGGGAAGTGTGTTCCATAGCTGCGGTCCCGAGGTGGACAGTGCTCGTTTTTGGATGGACTTGTGAATGAAGGATTTATAAGGGGGCGCCTGGAGAGTTCCTTTGGGTGCGGATCTAATCGGCCTGTTGGAAGTATGGGGTTCGAGTGGGATTGTGAGTTGGAGTGAGGTATGATGATAGATGGTTTTATGGATGATGGTCAGAGTCTTGAATGGATGGGAAGCCAGTGTAGGTTTTTTAGTATCGGTGTGATGTGGTCTTTACGTCGAGAATTTGTGAGGATCCTGGCTGCGGCATTTTGCATCATCTGTAGAGGTTTAATTGTGGAGGCGGGGAGGCCGAGCAGTAGCATGTTGCAGTAGTCGATCTTTGAAAATAGTATGGCTTGGAGGACTGAATGGTAATCTTGAAAGTGTAGGAGAGGTCTTAGCTGCTTTAGAACATGTAGCTTATAGAAGCATTCCTTTGTGGTGTTGTGAATGAATTTTTTGAAGTTCATTCTGGTGTCCAGAATAGCCCCGAGGTCTCTCACTTGAGATGTTGATGGTAAGATTGGGGTGCAGACAAGGGGGTTGTTATCATTAGGAGTGATGACGAGGAGTTCAGTTTTGGAAGTATTAAGAACCAGGTTGAGACTAGAGAGTAGGAGGGTTGATGGAGTGAAGGCAGCTGCTCCAGAAGTTTAGGGTGCTGGAGAGTGGGTCCGTGATGGGGATTAAGATCTGTACGTCGTCAGAGTAGATAAAAAGGACCAAGCCCTTAATCAACCCCTCCTGCAAAAAATCCAAAATGAATGGGAGCTTTAACCGAACAAGGATGAACCCCTCATTCCACACACCAAGCCTCAAACATTCGACAAACCCGAACATAGGCTAAGGAAGTGGAGAACTTTGCACTCGAAGCAAGGTGGAATCACAGCAGTGGAATATCCATGCTTCTTTGTGAAGTATAGGCCCCTGCCCCTAGGCAGATCCCTGTGGACTGGGAATCTGAGAGGAGAGTCCACCAGGAAACTCCACAGATCTGCCTACCACGGCATCCTGGGCCAATCTGGTGCCACCAGAAGCACCAATCCCATGCATCTCTTGATCCTACAAATCATTCTGCCCACATGGGCCATGGGGAAAAGGCATATAGCAGCTGCCTTCCGGTTCACTCCTGCACGAGGGCATCAATGCCCAAAGTCTTCAGATTTCTCCTGTGACTGAAGGAAGCAAGGAACTTTCACATTGTTTGAACTCACCAGAAGTCTAGAAATGGGAGAACCCAGCAGCCCCTCTATGAGCTGGAACACTTCGTTTGACAATTCACATTCTCCTGAATCCAGACTCTGTCTGCTGAGAAAGTCGGCTCTTATATTGTCTTTTCCTGCAATGTGCGAGGCTGAGATCTTCTGAAGATGTCTTCCACCCATTCCATGAGTTGAGTTATTTCCTGCGACAATTGCTGGCTCTTGGTTCCTCTTCTTGCAATTGACTGTGAGCCACCTTCGTTGTATTCTCAGACATCATTCGGACAGCTCAACCCTGCAAGCGGTTGACCAAATTGCATGCATGCCAACCCGAACAGCATGGATTTCCAGCTGATTGATGCCCCAGAAAGACTCCTCTGTACTCAAGCGCCCCTGCGCTGTCAACTCCTGACTGTGAGCCCCCCAAACCGAGGAAGCTCACATCCATCATGAGTACTAGCCAGTCCGGTGTTCATAGGGGAATTACCCTTTCCTTAGATGTACCACTTGCAACCCACCACTGCAGCTGGATGCTGATCTCCACTGGTAACTGAAGCTGTTTCGAGTAGTCCTGAGACTGTGGACTCCAACGTGCAAGCAGTGTGTGTGTGTTGAAGAGGACGCATATGCGCCCTTGCCCATGGAACTACATCTAGGGTGGCTGCCATCAACCCGAGCATCTATACATAAGACTACACCTTCAGGTGTATTGTTTCTATCAATAATTGAACCTGTGCCATCAGTTTCTGAATGCGGATCTCCAGCAGGAACACCTTCCTTGCTTCATGTTGAAACGAACACCGAGATACTCCAGTGTCTGGGATGACTGCAGATTGCTGTTTCCACCCAACCTATTTCTTGTAGCAAGGAGTTCACCTTGTGTGAGGCCTGAAGACTCTTATATGCTCTTGGCTCGAATTAGCCAATCATCTAAGTACGGGTGGATCACATGTCGCTACCATCACCTTAACCTTGGAGAAGGTTTTGGGTGCGGTAGCCAAACCAAAGAATGGCCAAACCAAAGAATGGCGCTCGAAACTGATACTGTTCCCCCAAAACAGCGAAACACAGAAAATAGTTGATGCTCCAGTCACATGGGTAAATGCAGATACGCATCTGACAAATTCAGAGACAGCAGAGTTGCTTACCTGTAACAGGTGTTCTCCCAGGACAGCAGGATGTTAGTCCTCACAGATGGTGACATCATCAGATGGAGCCCGGCACAGAATACTTTTGTCAAAGTTTCTAGAAACTCAGTGTGCCAGTTTCTAGAAACTCAGTGTGCCAGTCAAAGTTTCTAGAAACTTTGACTGGCACACTGAGCATGTCCAGCATGCCACTAACCCCGGAGCTACATGAGGTCCCCTTCAGTCTCATATCAAAGCAGAAAAGGAACGAGCGAAAAAATAAAACAACAAACTGCAGACGAACCCAACTTCGCGGGGTGACGGTTGGGTTTCCTGAGGACTAACATCCTGCTGTCCTGGGAGAACACCTGTTACAGGTAAGCAACTCTGCTTTCTCCCAGGACAAGCAGGATGGTGGTCCTCACAGATGGATGAATACCAAGCTGCAGTCTGACTTCGGAACACACTGGGCCAATAGGCACCCAATAACGTGCAGCAGGCACAACAACCGGGGTGTTATTGGCAACAACGGGGTAGTCTGAACCGGGCCCAAGGCAAGGAGAGTTGGGTTCTCACACTGGGAATAGGTTATAGAGGACAGATTGGCCAAAGATGTTGTCCTGTTGGCCAGCTTTGTCCAGACAGTAATGGGCTGCAAAGGTGTGGAGGGAACTCAATGTTGCGGCCTTACAGATTTTGGCAATAGGAACTGCCCGGAAGTGTGCTACTAACGCTGCCATTGCCCTTACTGAATGTGCTTTCACTCAGCCTCTGAGCAGAAGACCCGCATGCTCATAACAGAAAGCGATACAGTCCGCCAACTAATTGGACAGGGTCTGCTTGCCCACCAGAACTCCAAGTCTATTCTTGTCAAAGGAGACAAAGAGTTGGGCAGACTGCCTGTGGGCTGCGGTGTGCTCTAGATAAAAAGCGAGAGCACAATTGGGTGAGTGTGTGGCCTCAGGAAAAAGGTGGGCAACACGATGGACTGATTCAGGTGGAAATCAGTCACCACCTTAGGCAGGAACTTAGGATGAGTGTGCAACACTACTCTGTCATGGAAGAACCTCGTATAAGGCAGATAGGTCACTAAGGCCTGCAGCTCACTGTCTCTGTGAGCAGAAGTAACTGCCACTCGGAACATGACCTTCCAGGTGAGGTGCTTCAACTCGCAGGGGCTCGAACGGAGGCAGCATGAGCCTCGCCAGCATGGTGCGGGCACTGGGTTAGGCTGCTACTCTCTCTGTGCCAGTCAAAAACCAGGTGCAGGGCTAGGCTGAGGGGCTAGCTGAACCTGAGGTATCCATTTGTTGGTGGGAGTGGCCCTTTGGGGGAGCCCGAGCCAGTTGAGAACATGAGGCCAGAGGGTAATATCTCCATTGCCTATAAAATGGCTTCCTGGAATCTCTACATGGCACCCTTTGCGTCGCCGAAGAGAAATCCGTGGTGGTAGTAGACAACTGGCGCAGGGCGTCATGGTGATCTTTGAGCTGGGCACTGTGTCCTGGATTTCGTCCTCAAACAGGTTCTCTCGTGTACAGGGGAAGTCGGCACTTTATCTTGGACCTCAGGCGGAGGCTTCAGGCCAGGCCCATTATTGGACACTAATGCCCGCCACTGAGACCCTTGCCGCCGTCTCAGACATCTTAGGCTGCCCTCACTTCATGCTTACCGACATCAAATCCTTTCTGGACAATGGCTTCATGCCCTCCTGGAACTGTTGCGGGAGGCCATCAGCGAACTCCTGGACCTGTTTCCAGAGGTTTCGGTTGTACTGGTTCATGTAAACTGGTATGCCGCTATTCGGGCGATGAGCATGGCCCCTTGGAAAACTTTCTGGCCTAGAGCGTCTAAGGCTCTGTGGTCCTTTCCCTGAGGGGCGGAGAAAGAAGCAAGGGTGGGTTCTCTTGGCCCTTTTTCTGGGCTGATTCAACCACCACTGACTGGTAAGGCAATTGGCTCTTTTGGAAGCACAGGGCCTGTTGCACTAAATAGATGGCATCTGTCTCTCTGTTGACCGGAGCCATGGAACCCGGATGCTCCCAGAGTCAGTAGAGGAGGTCTAGGAGAACCTCATGTATGGGGACAGCCACCCACCTCCTTAGGAACCATCCACAAATTGGAGGACCTCCAACATCTTGTGGCGGGGCATCCTCTTCCATTAAAAGTTGGAAGGGAATGGTTTTCGCCATCGCCCGCACAAAGCTCGTGAAAGCTAAGTCCTCAGGAGGCAAGCACAGTCTCTCATCTGGGGGAGAAGGCTCTGACGGAAGATCTTCGGAGGCCTCCAAAGAATGCTTGGAGGAGGCATCTCCCCATGAGTTGTAAGGAGCCGCCTCCTCACCACTAAACTGTCTGGGTCCAGGAGGAAGGCCAAAACCCATATGATGGGGCGCAGGCACCGATGGTTGGTGAGGAGGGAACCGACAGAGGTTGCGCCGGCATCAAGGGCATGGGACCTGCGATGGACGTGTGAGGCACCGGGAGGCCCGAGGGTCTGGGAATGGAATCCGCACCGGTTGGCACTGCCTGTGGAGGTGGGCGAGGAGCCCGGGATCGGGATCGTAACAGGAGGGATTGTGGTGGACAGGACACTGGGGGGCCCACCAGTATGGGTTTGCGTTGGTAAGGCACCGAGCAGCATGTCCAGCCTTTCCAGCTGAGGCGCCAAAATGGAGGGCGCCGATCTGGTGGCAGTATAGGGGCCAGCGTCAGTGGCTGCTGGAGACCCTGGAGGGCATTCAGCACTGCCTGTTGAACCATGCTGTCCAACTCCTCTCTAAATGGGGTGCGGTGAACCACTGACCTGGGAGGAGGCAGCAGGCTGGGCATCACTGGAGCGTCCATGGGGCTCGATGCCTGACACCATAATTGATGGGGAATGCCCTGGGCTCCGGGGCTTGGAGGAGGACGGGGCCTCCTCCCCTCGGGGCCTCTTTAGAGGGGGCTTGGCCGAGGCCAATGTCCCCCCCCCTCCGGTGTTGGTGCCAGCACCGGATGGTGAAGATAGTCCTGTGCCGGTGGAGTGCTGCCCATCATGCTCGGCCGGTCCTTCTCCGGTGCAGAGGAAGACTATCCAGAAGCCTTGATCATCGCGGCGGGGCACCAAAGGTGAAGGTCCCGAGTCAGATTGATCTCCGCAACTCGACGTACCTGGTACAGGAGTCGATGGAGTCAATTGCTTGGAACCAAACAAGTGCTCCATCTCATCCAGGCAGGCACGCCGGCCTTTGGGAGTCATCTGAGCACAGCTGAGACACTGACAGACATTGTGGTAAGGCCCCAGACACAAGATGTAAACATGTGGGTCCATGATGGACACAGTCCGTGGACACTCGGGGCACTCCTAAAACCGGTTGCCATTGCAAAAAGGTGGTGCGCAGTCAGTGGCCACCGGGAGGTAGATGCTCGGGAACCGACCGCAACAACGCGAAAAAGCACCTACCAAACGCTGGAGGAATCGATTTGTGATGGGGGACCCCGAGGCAGGGAATAACCCGAAGAAAAAATGGTAATGAAAATCTTCCGTGAGGGAAAAAAAGAATGAGAGTCCCACAACAGAGAGGTAACAGCACCATGGAAAAAATGAGACTGAAGGGGGACCCTGTGTGGCTCTGGGGTTAATGGCATGCTGGGCATGCTCAGTGTGCCAGCCATCATCAGATGGAGCCCGTGCCGGGCTCCATCTGATGATGTTACCCATCTGTGAGGACTACCATCCTGCTTGTCCTGGGAGAAGTAAGAAACTCCCTCGACTGTACTGCCATTGTCACCGAGCATAATGTTTCTATGCGAAAATGAGCCACTCGCAATTGATGGCTGACTCCCTTGAGATCCAGAATGGGGCAAAAGAAACCTCCTTCTTGGGTACAATTAAATAAATGGAATATCGGCCCATATTTTCTTGTGACATGGGCATTGGGATCACAGCCCACAGGCTGAGAAGCTTTGACAACATACACTCCCCACTGCCTGTCTCTTCTGTGGAGAGCTGCAGGGAGACACCATGAAACTTCAGAGCATAGTCATCTCTTGTCTCCAGAACTCGCTGGTCTGATATAATCTCAACCCACCTCTGACAAAAAAAGAGAGAGGCAGGCGACCCCCTATTTCCTGTACCTGGGGGTGTGTTGGCACATCCTCACTGAGGGGGTTGGGAGCTCCACTGCTCGAGTCTGGCCCGTCTCGGCTGCTTGGGATGAAGGACTGAGACATACCCAAAGGTCGAGCCCTCTGAGAAGCTGCTCCTCTGTAGGGTTGAAAAGGATTGAAACCTCTAGCACAACTTCTCTCGCCGAACAAGCGTGTCACCTGCTTTTTATCTTCTGGTAACCGAGGAACCTGGGACTCACCCCACATATTGATCATTTTTTCCAACTCACTCCCAAACAAGAGTGATCCTTTAAAAGGCAATTTCATTAGATTAGACTTTGAAATTGTATCGGCCGATCAATTCCTCAGCCATAGCTATCGCCTGGCTGCTATCACCAATGCCACTCCTTTGGTAGAGGTGCGGCCCAGGTTGCAGCCCACAGCTGCCAAAAAGGCAGTTGTGTTCCATCACTGTTCTGGAATTCAAACAAAACTCATCGACTTCCTGAGAGAGAAGCAAGCAAGCCACCAAGGAGCAGCAAGAGGCTATCTGCAAATTCATTGCTCAAAAGCCTACTTCAGGATAGCCTCAATTCTCCTATCCTGCACATCCTTCAATGCCTCCTCTCCTTCTACAGGGATAGTTGTCTGCTTAATGATGGCACTCACCAGTGCATCTACTTTCAAAAAGCGCAACTGTTCTCTAGCCGCCAGATCCAGGGAGTACAAAGCTTCCAAGGCTTACCCCCCCCCCCCCCCCCCTTTAAAATTAGTTTCCGGGATGCCCCATTCAAGATCAATCAATTTTGAAAAGCATCCACAATAGGGAAGAAACATGATGCTTTATGCAAAGAAACCAAAATGGGATTCTTCTTTGGCTCAGACATGGAATTAGCACCCAGTGCCTCCAGCATCTTCAGTGTCTGGAAGATCAGAACTGGCAACTCATCTCTATGAATGAAGCGCAAAATTGTTCTACAGGGCTCCAACCCCGAAGGAATTTCTTCATCTTTACGGAAGTAAGGATCGCCTTCATCATCCATGCCTATCAACGTGACCTGCAGCAGGTCTAGATGTATTCTGATGCTTACCCATGGCACCGGTATGCGGGGATCCACAGTCTGCGATCCTGAACCCTTAGGTTTGGCTGGCTCTCCTGGCTGTGCCTGAAGAAAGAACTGCAGCCCTTGAAAAAATTCCACCCAAGAAAGGGCAGAAGGCTCTATACCAAAACCAAGGGGTGTCGTTCCTGTGCCAAGTTGCCTTCCCCTGACGATGAACCAGTTAGGGGAGCCCCAAAATCAGGCAAAATCTCTGACAGATCCCCCCCGGTCCTAATCCCGCATCATGCTGGGAAGTGCCGGGCTCAGCAAATCAGCTGGAGACAACTGTACCTGAGCAGGGCCAGCGCGACCTATTAGGCCAATTAGGCGGTTGCCTTGGGCGCCAAAGATTAGGGAGCACCGAAGAGCAGCCATGTGTGGCTGCAAGAAGAGACTATTCCGCTCGCGGCAAAGAGGAGTAGAGATTCAGCGAGCCTCCAGGCAGTGCTGACACAAGTTAGAGTTGACGCCAAGCTGAGATGCCAAAATATGGCAAGAAGCACAAAGGGTAAGGCCTTAGTTTTCTTTGCTACTGGTGCCATGGATAAACACCCACTAGCAGCATGCTCCCAAAGACATCTGACAATTGTGTGCCCAACCGTGCAGCCGCACAAGCGAACTTGGATAGGGCCCCCCAAAACAAGCTCTATCCAATAAGCGCACACTACGGATGCCCAAAATGTAGGCACTCAATACATGGTCCGGTAGGCGCCCACCTGAGCCCCCAACTGGGCATCCACCTGAATGCCCACCCAGGTGCACAAGCATGAACTACATCGGACACTGTTTCGTGGCAGAGCTGTGTGTAGAAAAACACGTGAATGCTGCCGCAGCCTACCATGCAGTGTCTGAGCAAAGCCTGAGAGCGGGGGTCTAGCCAAAAACTGCTCAGCCCACCAAGCTGGCCACGATTCCCCAAGCTCCCCCGGAGGCGGGAACAGACGTCGGATCGGCACGCCAAGGCTCGGAGACCAGAAGGAGAAAGAATCCCTAAAATTATCTCCCCTACTTTATTTTCTTTTCATATTTACTATTTACCTGAGCTCAGCCCGTCCCGGTCGAGTACAGAGTCAGTTTCCGGATGTGGAGGGAGAGGGCAAAGGCCTTCACCGCCGCGTTCAGCTTCCTGCACCCGCTAGCCTCTCAGCTGTTTCTTTTTCTACAGCTAAGTCCAATCTGGAAAACCAGCTACTGGACCCGAGTCACTCTACTGAGGGAGGGATCCGCAGATATCACCTCAGGAACACTCGACTAAGGGAGAGACCATAAGTTATCATTGCAGGAGAGCAATGATAACTTCTTTTCTCCTAAATTTTTATTTTAAGCAATCCCTAGTAGGCATTCACCATCTGCTGGAGACAGAGAATACTGGCGGGCTGATGTCAGTGCAGGGGTATATATACCGTGACGTCAGCTTTGCTCCATCTCCATCTACTGGTAGAGGTACATAACCCACTGGTTGTGGATTAACCTATCTGAATACTTCTCATTATTGGCATGCATCAGAAATTATAAGTTCCCTCTGAGATGGCACAGCATCTCCATGTAAGGCTCTATTTGTGGAGTTTATACTACTAAAAATGTGCGCTTCTATTGTACATTACAGACTCATTCACAGCAAGGTACCTGGAACAAATTAAAATATTTTTATCTCTTAAACATATGAAATATAAAAACTAGCACTAAATTTTTAATATAGTTGAGTATTATGTAAAATTCATGCCAGTTTTGTTTAACTTTGTTAGCTGTGAAAATAAGTAGAAACAATGAAACATTCCTCCAGCCACTGTCAACTAGGTTACCTCTAAGATGTCAAAGTTTAAGGATTCCTAGTCAAATTGTATACTTCAATGATTTGATTCAGATGGACTGAATCAAATCACGGTGATCCTAGAAGATGTGGTAGGCCTGATTGACAAACTGAAGAGTAGTAAATCACCTGGACCGGATGGTATACACCTCAGAGTTCTGAAGGAACTAAAAAATGAAATTTCAGACCTATTAGTACAAATTTGTAACTTATCATTAAAATCATCCATTGTACCTGAAGACTGGAGGATAGCAAATGTAACCCCAATATTTAAAAAGGGCTCCAGGGGCGATCCGGGAAACAACAGACCGGTTAGCCTTACTTCAGTGCCAGGAAAAATAGTGGAAAGTGTTCTAAACATCAAAATCACAGAACATATAGAAAGACATGATTTAATGGAACAAAGTCAGCATGGCTTTACCCAAGGCAAGTCTTGCCTCACAAATCTGCTTCACTTTTTTGAAGGAGTTAATAAACATGTGGATAAAGGTGAACCGGTAGATATAGTATACTTGGATTTTCAGAAGGCGTTTGACAAAGTTCCTCATGAGAGGCTTCTAGGAAAAGTAAAAAGTCATGGGATAGGTGGCGATGTCCTTTCATGGATTGCAAACTGGCTAAAAGACAGGAAATAGAGAGTAGGATTAAATGGACAATTTTCTCAGTGGAAGGGAGTGGACAGTGGAGTGCCTCAGGGATCTGTATTGGGACCCTTACTTTTCAATATATTTATAAATGATCTGGAAAGATATACGACGAGTGAGATAATCAAATTTGCAGATGACACAAAATTGTTCAGAGTAGTTAAATCACAAGCAGATTGTGATAAAATTGCAGGAAGACCTGTGAGACTGGAAAATTGGGCATCCAAATGGCAGATGAAATTTAATGTGGATAAGTGCAAGGTGATGCATATAGGAAAAAATAACCCATGCTATAATTACACAATGTTGGGTTCCATATTAGGTGCTACAACCCAAGAAAGAGATCTAGGTGTCATAGTGGATAACACATTGAAATCGTCGGTTCAGTGTGCTGCGGCAGTCAAAAAAGCAAACAGAATGTTGGGAATTATTAGAAAGGGAATGGTGAATAAAACGGAAATGTCATAATGCCTCTGTATCGTTCCATGGTTGAGACCACACCTTGAATACTGTGTACAATTCTGGTCGCCACATCTCAAAAAAGATATAATGCGATGGAGAAGGTACAGAGAAGGGCTACCAAAATGATAAGGGAATGGAACAACTCCCCTATGAGGAAAGACTAAAGAGGTTAGGACTTTTCAGCTTGGAGAAGAGACGACTGAGGGGGGATATGATAGAGGTGTTTTTAAAATCATGAGAGGTCTAGAACGGGTAGATGTGAATCGGTTATTTACTCTTTCGGATAGTAGAAGATTAGGGGGCATTCAATGACGTTAGCATGGGCACATTTAAAACTAATCGGAGAAAGTTGTTTTTTACTCAACGCACAATTAACTTCTGGAATTTGTGCCAGAGGATGTGGTTAGTGCAGTTCGTATAGCTGTGTTTAACAAAAGGATTGGATAAGTTCTTGGAGGAGAAGTCCATACCTGCTATTAAATTCACTTAGAGAATAGCCACTGCCATTAGCAATGGTAACATGGAATAGACTTAGTTTTTTGGGTACTTGCCAGGTTCTTATGGCCTGGATTGGCCACTGTTGGAAACAGGATGCTGGGCTTGATGGACCTTGGTCTGACCAGTATGGCATGTTCTTATGTTCTTACTCTCTATATAGTACAAAATTAAACATGGTGAGGTCCATATTCAAAAGCCAATTAGATGGATAACACAAAAGTGATTTGTCTAAATGGCAGAAGTGGCATATTCAGTCATTTTTCTGTCTAAATTATAGCTGGATAACTACTTATCCGGCTATAAGTTAGCCAGATAAAAAAAGGGGCATTTTAGGAGCATTCTGGGAAGTGGCTGAGATATCCTGTTAACCAAGCTGAATTATCGTGTATATCCAGCTAATTTAGCCGGATAACTTTAGACCTGCTTTAGAGCAGGTCTAAAGTTAACCAATCTTGTGTGGCCGGGTAAATAGCGCTATCAGCGAAGAAAATAAACACAGTAGCCAGCAACTCTATTCTTCCCCTCCCAATCCCCAAATTTTAGATATAGGCCTCTTGGGCCATGTATCCCCTAATAACAAACCTCTTCTTATGGCAGATTGCTGGACTCTCCCTGCCCCCATTTCTGGTAACATATACTCTTCCCTTCCCCAATCCCTCCCACTCACCCACAGGATGAGCAGTCTGGTCAGCAATGCCCCATCTCACCCCCATAAAAAAAAAAAACCCTGCAGGGAGCAAGGTCTCAACTCACCCACTCCTGACGATCCAGTGCTGCTTCTCTTTTACGCTTCCAGCACTAGAAAAGTAAGCTTATTCTTAACGCTGAAAGTGTAGTTTACGCTTCTAGTGCTAGAAGACAGAAGCAGCACTGGGATCATCAGGAGGGTTTTTTGTTTTTTTGTATGGGGGTGAGATGGGGGGTGGTGGTGGTGCAGGCAGGACTACTCATACTGCGGGTGGGTTGGACTCATTAGGAAAGGGAAGGGCACTGCTAACTGATGTATGTTACCAGGAATGTGTGTGTGTGTGTGTGTGTGGGGGGGGGGGGGGGGCAATGACCTGTATAAGGAGAGGTTTGGGATTAGGAGGTACATGGCCCAAGAGGCTCACATTTAATTTTGGGGATCAGGAAGGGAAGAGTATGGCTGCTAACCCCATTTGCTTATTTTTAGTTTCTTCGCTGATAGCACTACTTATCTGGATATCTTTTAAAGACATCCTAGTAAGTAGGGAGTTATCTGGCCACACAAGGCTGGATAATTTTAAAATCTAACCAGCTATATTCAAACACAGTCAATTAGGTTTTCAAGTTAGCCGGATACTTACAGCCAGATAACTTTAATCAATTATATTCAACGGGACATTTATCCCTCCGAATATACTGGACAAGTTATCTCACTAAACAACCTACTGAATATTGGCTTCTGTATCTTTCTAGTAATTTTATATTAAAAATTACATTTATTTGCTGATTTTTAAAAGATTGAAAATAATAAAATCATGAATATAACATGTATAAAAGTTTGGACATCTTTCCAACTGATTCATTACTATTTCTTTTTTTTTTTTTTTACATTGCTACTAGGGGTGCACAGCCAAAAACATTTTTGTATCATTTTTTCGGTTTGTTAATTTTCCCTACTTTTGTTTTGTTTCATTTTTAATTTAAACTAATTTTGAGTTAGTAAGCACTAATTCAAAATTACTGTGCACTAAAACGAAACGAAAAACCCGCTGCACATCCTTAGTTGCTAATAAGGACCAAAAAGTTAATTGACTTGTTAGGCTTTCAATTAGTCAGGTGAAGACAATTCCAAACAAACAAATATTTGGGCCCTTATAACCTCTCAGGTTGTGATTGTTGTACTGTCTTTCATCAACCATGGGCTCCTCCAAGCAGTAACTGTCTGAGCATTAAAAAAAAAAAAAAAGACAATTCACTCCTACAAAGTAGGGGAAAGCCATAAAAAAACAAAACAAAACACCTTTAAACCCTTCCAGCTAGTAATTTCAACTGTCAGAAACATTGTTAAGAAATAGAAATTACATGAAGTCAAGGCAAGATCTAGAAAACAAGAAAAATGTCTGATAGAACTGTCTGAAAATTGGTTAGATTTAAAAAACAGAAGATAAGAACATAAGAATATGCCTTACTGGGTCAGACAGACTTTTCAAATTGCCTGCTGAAAAGTTTAGCTCACATTAGAATAATTGTGCACAGTACAGTATTGCTTACATAACAATGATCTGCATGGAAGAGTTGTCAGAAAGAAACCTTTTCTATGATCTCATCATAAAAGTCATTGTCTAAAGTATGCAAAACAAAACCATTGATAACCCTGAAACTTTTTGGAACAAAGTATTTGGAATGATGAAATGAAAACTTAACTGTTCAGCCATAAACCACTCAAAATAAACATGGTAAGAAATAGGGGTGAAGCATTTGAAGAAAAGAACATCTTGCCAAATGGTAAACACTGGGACGAATCTATTATGCTTTGGGATTGTGTGGCAGCCAGTGGTACAAGAAATATGGTACAAGAAATATGGGCGGAAGGAAGAATGGATTCCACCAATGTCCCACAGTCAATGAAGAAACTGAAGTTGAAAAGAGGTTGGATATTTCAGGAAGAAAACAATCTGAAACACAATTCAAAATCAACCATGACATACTTACAGGAAAGAAAGATGAATGGCCTTCACAGTCCTCAGACTTGATTATTATTGAAAATCTGTGGGGAGATCTCAAACATGCAGTGCATTGAAGGAAATCAGAACATTTCTGAGCTAGAAGAGTTTTGCAAGGAAAAATCGGAAAAATTACCAAAACAAGAATAGAAAGATTCATAGCTGGCTACAGGAAATGTTTGGAAGCTATACTTTCTGCCAAAGGAGGTCTTACAAAGTACTGAAACTTTGGACATGCCAAAGTTATTGTTTTATTATTTTCAATCTGTTAAAATCAGCAAATAAATATAATTTATTTATTTATATTTATTTATTTAGAGCTTTTCTATACAGACGTTCATGAAACTTATCACATCGGTTTACATAGCACGCGGGTTACTTAACGCTGAAGCAGAAAGCACAGTTACAATAAATCTGGGAGGTGGAAGGGAACAGAGAGAAGTAGAGATAAGAGGGGTACCAGACAGGATTAGAGGGTGAAAAGGGTCTGGAAGTTTCAAAGTACATAGGTTTCATAATACAGAGGAATTTATACAGAGTATAGTACATAGGTTTCATAATATACAGTATTTGTATAACAAACAGGGTTATATACAAGGTTGAAGTACCAGGCTAAAATGCCAAGGGTTATATACAAGGAAAAATATAAATATAAACATAGGTTATGTAGCAGAGGGTGCTAACACACAGCGTCATCTACATTTTGGAGGAGAGGGGAAAAGAAAAAGTGAGGGGGCAGGGAGAAGGGGGCATGGAGAAGGGGGATTAAAATGCGAGGAATGAGGGGGTACAAGAGGAAGGCGGGGAAGGGCGAGTGGGTAATTAAAAAAGGGGGGAGGTGAGGAGGGGAGGTGGGGGGGAATACTGTGGTGCGAGTAAGGAGGAGGAGTCCTCCAAAGGGCTGTGGCTAAGTAAAGGTTAAGAGAAGGCTTGTTTAAACAGCCAAGTTTTTAGTTTTTTTTTTTTTTTTTTAAAGGTTTGCGTACAGTGTTCTAGGCGCAGATCTGGGGGCATGGAGTTCCATAACTTGGGGCCTGCTAATGAGAAGGCCCGTTCCTTGGTAGAAGTGAGGTGGAATAGCTTGGGAGATGGAGTGTGGATGGATCCCTTGTAGGCGGACCTCGTGGGTTTGTTGGATGTACTGTAGTGTAAAGAGCCATTTAGCCAGTGAGTGTGTTGATTGTGCAGAGACTTGTGGATGATGGTGAGGCTCTTGTTGATTATTCTGAAGAGGATAGGGAGCCAGTGTAGATCCTTGAGGATGGGAGTAATGTGCTCCTTTATGCGGGTATTGGTGAGGATTCTGGTGCTGAGTTTTGGAGCATTTGGAGGGGTTTAATGGGGTTCTTTGGGAGACCCAGAAGGAGGGCGTTGCAGTAATCGGTTTTAGAGAACAGTGTGGATTGGAGGACGGTCCGAAAGTCGTTGAGGTGGAGGAGGGATTTTAATTTCTTTAGGACCTGAAGTTTAAAGAAGCCATCTTTTATAGTGGTGTTAATTAATTTTTTTAGGTTCCACTGATCGTCCAGAGTGGCGCCTAGGTCCCTTACTTGTTGGGTGGTCGATATATGTAGCGAGGGTGGTATTTTTGCATTAAAAATTTCAAAAAGATGTCATGTTTAACTTTGTCAAAACAGTCCAACAGGGAAAGACACCAATACATAAACTAATCCAAAGAGTCATGCCATACAAATGTTTTCAAATGGTGGGAACCCTCACACTCCTTAATGCTTTAGCACTTCCAATGACTATGCTCCAACCTTCTGTATAATCATCAGTTTCTTGGTTTTGTTGCTTCTTATATTAATCCAATATGTGAATTAAACTGTAAATTGATTAACAATTTACTTTTTTAACGATGTAAACATTTCTCTTAGTCTTGTGGCCCCCTTAAAGACATAGAACTGTATTATAAAATATATGTTTCTGCTTTAGGGGACTCTCCCATCTATTTTCACTAGCTCAACCTACTCGATTCTCTGGTTAGAACCACATATTGGATAATAAGCAGCAGCAAAACTGAGGGACTGATGATTATACCAAAGGTTGGAGCATAGAGTCATTGGAAGTACTAAAGTGTTACCAGGTATAAGGATTCCCATGTTTCCAAAAATGTATGTTTAACTTTGATCACTTAGAGGTTTACTAAAACATACAATTTGACTGGGGTGCCTAAACTTTTACACATTATGAGGATAACTTTCAAAACTGCTCACGTGTGCCCATATACAGTATTTTATAATATGCGTGAAAAGGATATGTGCAGGTTCTAAAATATAAGTACATATGCATGCACAAATGCTCGCATATGTAAAAACCATGAGTTGCTCAAGTTCGGACTTAGACGGATAAATGCAGATTTATCTAGCTAAGTAGCAGCACATAGCCAGATAAGTCAGAAAAGCGCTTCTTAGATGGACAAGCAGCACTTTTCATTTATCCAGCTATGTAGGCTTGCTGCTGTTTAGCCAGATAAATCGGAATATAGCCTGATAAATGCCACAATGTATCCAACTAAATTCAAATCTAAAAAAGCAAAAGCTGTGGACAAACTAACAATACTTGATTACAATCATTAACAGTCAACCACTCAAGCACTTAGCAACAGGAAACACTGAGCTCAGCCAACATGTGTAACATCACTAATCTAGGGGCTAAAACTGACACTTACCAGTTATCCCCTGAATGCAGGACAATAGAATCATAAACCGGCAGCCAAGGGCGGGAAGATGGATTAATTTATCTTCATTAGAGAAAAGGAAATTATCAGGCAAGTAATAATTTCTCATTTCTCAGCATTCAGACAGGTTAATCCACACCCACTGGGATGTACTAAAGCTACTCCCGAACAGGGCAGGAGGCTGCCCACAGCCAAGCAACACCGCATGCACAGAGGCTGTGTCTGCCTGGGCCTGCACCTCCAGGTGGTAATACCTGGGAAAAGTATGTAAGGAGGAGCATGTCGAAGCTCGGAAAATATCAATGGGAGCCCACAATCTAAGCTCTGCCCATGACACTGCCTGAGCTCTAATGGAATGAGCCCTAAATTGTTTAGGCAATGGCTGCTTAGCAGCCACGATAACCTCCTTAACCCAACGGGCTAACGTAGCTGGCTATGCAGACTCACCCTGTTTACCTCCACTGTGGAGAACAAACAGGTGATTAATCTTCCTGAGAGGTTTTAATAACCTCTAATACTGTATCAGATGCTCCTTGACTTCCAAGGTCTACAACAGGCGATATTCATCCACATCTTTCTCCCTGTCCTGGAAAGGCTGAAGAGGTTAGGGCTGTTCAGCTTGGAGAAGAGACGGCTGAGGGAGGATATGATAGAGGTCTTTAAGATCATGAGAGGTCTTGAACGTGTAGATGTGACTTGGTTATTTACACTTTCGAATAATAGAAGGACCAGGGGGCATTCCATCAAGTTAGCAAGTAGCACATTTAAGACTAATTGGAGAAAATTCTTTTTTACTCAACGCACAATAAAGCTCTGGAATTTGTTGCCAGAGGATGGGGTTAGTGCAGTTAGTATAGCTGGGTTCAAAAAAGGTTTGGATAAGTTCTTGGAGGAGAAGTCCATTAACGGCTATTAATCAAGTTTACTTAGCGAATAGCCACTTCTATTAATTGCATCAGTAGCATGGGATCTTCTTAGTGTTTGGATAATTGCCAGGTTCTTGTGGCCTGGTTTGGCCTCTGTTGGAAACAGGATGCTGGGCTTGATGGACCCTTGGTCTGACCCAGCATGGCAATTTCTTATGTTCTTATGATTCAAATGAAAATCTGAGGCCACTTTTGGCAAAAAAGACGGAACACTCGGAGCTGGATTGCGCCTGAAGTCAACCTCAGGAACGGTTCCCAGCCAAAAGAGCTCACAGTTTGGACCCAACGCGCAGAACAATTCACCATGAAAAACACTGTCTTCAAGACTTTAACCTCAAGGAGAGGCTACACAGAGGATAAAAAAGTAGAATTTGCCAAAATTCTATAACCAGATTAAAGCTCCATGAGGGCACCGGCAGAAGCAGCCTCACCCCCTACAAAACTGGATCACAACTGGATGGGCCTACAAGGGTCCACCATTCATCTGACCCTTGAAAAAAGGCAAGAGCTATCACTTGCCCCTTCAAGAATTTAAAGGCCTCACCCTTAAGAGACCCATCATGTGACAATTTCAAAATGAGCAGGATCTTATGCGAACAAGGATGCATGCCACATTCCTCACACCAAGCCTCAATACTCTCCAAACCCGAACGCAATATAAGGAGGGGGAAGAACTTTTGTGCTTGAAGTAATGTGGAAAACACAGCAGTGGAGATCCCACACTTCAGCCACCAAGCGCATTTGAGGACCACACCGAAAGACAAAATCGAGACAGACCTACATGAAGAATAGGCCCTTATCATAGCAGATCCCGGTGGACCGGTAACCAAAACGGAGAGTCCGACAAGAGCCTCCACAAATCTGCATACCACAGCTTCCTGGGACAATCTGGAACCACCAGAAGCACCAGTTCTATATGATCTTCCAATCACTCTGCCCAACATGGGCAGGGGAAAATGCATACCGAAGCTTGTCTTTCAGCCATTTCTGCTTGAAATATGCAGATATCCCCTTGAACTGAAGGAGGAGAGGAACCTTCTCACTAAACGATATCGCCAGCAAGTCTATAAAAGATAGGCCCCAATGGCCCACTTTGAGCTGCAAAGCTTCGTCTGACAACTCCCTTTCTCCTGGATCCAGACTCTGTCTGTTGAAAAATAGTCTATTACATTGTCTTTTTCTGCAATGTGGGAGGTGTAAATTTCCTGAAAATGTACTTCCACCCATTCCAAGAGCTGGACTATTTCCTGTGACACTTGCTGGCTCCTAGTGATTGTTGCATGCCACTATCATTGCGGTGTCTGACATTACTCGGCAGTCAACAAACCATAAGCATGCCAACTGTACGGCATCCTTTGTAGAGTCCAGTACCCTGTACCATCAACTCCTGATAGTGAGCCTCCCAACCCTGGAGGCTTGCATACATGTGAGTACCAGTCAGTCTGGTGTTCACAGCGAAACGTTCTTCCTTAGATGATCTGCTTTCAGCCACTACTGTATTTGGATGTTAGTTTTCACCAGTAACTGAAGCCGTATTGCGAAGTCCTGACTGTGGACTCCATTATCCAGCAGTGTGCACTGAAGAGGATGCATATGCGCCCTTGCCCACAGAACCACTTCAAGGGTGGCTACCATCAACTGAACACCTGCAGGTAAGCCATATTGCCAGGCAAATTGCTTTTGCCAATAGCCGCACCTGCACTATCCATTACTGAATGTGGACCTATGGCAGGAATACCCTGCCTTGCTTCGTGTGGAAACGAAAACCAAGACACTCCTGCGTCTGAGACTGCTGTAACTTGTTCTTGGTCAAGTTCACCACCCAACCTAGAATTGCAGCAAGTAAAATGGAGAAATTACTTACCTGATAATCTTGTTTTCCTTAGTGTAGACAGATGGACTCAGGACCAATGGGTTATTTGCTCCCCTGCTAGCAGATGGAGATGGAGTCAGGTTTCAAAGCTGACGTCACCCTAGATATACCCTTGCAGTGACCTCAGCCATTCAGTATTCTCTTCAAAAGCCATTGTGGACATATTATTGAAAAACGATTAGAATTCGAATACAACTTTATAACTTGATTAAAAACTTGATTCAAAAACTGGAGACCGCAACTGTACTCAACCAAATATAAGCACTGAATCCCAACAATGCTATAGATGCCCTGAACTAGGGATAGGGCGATGGCTTACCCTTAATCGCATGAAATCAAGATTCACCTCATGGGTGGTTCCTTTGTACCGTTCATGGGCAGCCGTGGGCGGGATGCTGAGTCCATCTGTCTACACCAGAGCTTTCCTAACTGTGTGTCACGACACGTTAGTCGGCCTTCAAGGCCCAACCTCCTTTAAAACTGGTTTCCGGGGCATCCCATTCCAGGTTGATCAACTCCTGGATGTCTTCCAGCATCGGGAAATAGCAAGAGGTTTTCCGTAGGGCACCAGGATGGGATTCTTCTTTGGTTCCGACATAGGGTCCCGTACCAGGAACTCCCAGAGTCTTCAGGGTCTGGGAAACCAGGACTGGTAATTCATCTCTGTGGAAAAATCGAAGCATGGGCTGGTATGGCTCCAGGCCTGGAGGGATTTCCGCATCATCCAATGAGTCCGCATCCCCTTCATCGTCCATGGTGTCTGGGTCCCTGTCAGGGATACCCTTGGTGAGGTAAGGCATGTTCCGGGGCATGCTGATAGGGCTGGGAGGGCGAGGCCTTCCCAACTGGGGCTCAGACCAGGCCAGGGCAGTAGTCAACTGTGCGTGAACAAAGGCTTGCAGGCCCTGAAAGAATTCCAACCAAGAGAAGGTCGCCAGATCCATGTTAGCCCAGGGGGAACTGGGGTAAGTGCCGATGAACTGCCCTCTCCTGGGAAAAATGCCACCCTGGAATTGCTCAGGTCCAGAGTGCTACCAGATAAGTCATGGCTGACCCGTCCTCCGACTGGGAGGCTGGACTTGGAAAAAGTCCTCCCTGGGATTCCTCACAGTGCTGACACAGAAAGGATTCCAGGTCAGACTGTGCAGCCCTAATGTGGCAGGCAGCACAAAGAGAGGGTCGCTTGAGCTTCTTTGCTGCTGAGGCCTTAATGCTCTGTAGCTTGTGAGTTCAGCTGGATAGTGCCTCTCGAATGCACACAGATCTGCCTCGGCGCTTGCAAATTTAAGCGGCCAGTTGTGCGTTTAGTTATTCGTGCAGTTATGCGCATAGGTGTCTGCGCACTTATGCGTGCATTAAGCGCACAAAGGGCTGGCCCGCACTGTGTGTACCAACGAATAAAGGGGCCGATGCAATACGGGGCGTTCAGCTTAGCGCGGTTACGAATGAGCGGTTGAACGCACATTTTTTGAGCGCAGAGGCAACGCGAATGCAATATCAGGTTTTACACGTCCTTAACGCACGTGGAAAATCTGCGCATAAGGCATAACGCCAATGGCATGCAAATCTTAGTTAAATGCGCCAATTAGATATTCGTACCCGATGCAATAACGTGAGCTGAAATTTTGTGCATCTTTAGCAAGTTTTTTAGCAATCTAAATTTTGTGCCTGCTTTATACTGGCATTATTGTGCTGATATCTGCCGTTTTATGGTGTTTTCTGTTTCTGTAATGGATACTGTTTATTCCCTTGTCGTGTTGACCTTTTCTTGCATCTGCGAGCAAGAATTAGGGCTACTACATGGGCAACAGCAAATTATCCTGCCAACAACAGAAGACTGGAAGATCCTGCAGACCGCACGGTGCAGGCAGAGGTTAGGAAATTACTCTTTCGTTTTAAATTTTCATTGAAATCTGTTGAATTCACGTCCAATTTTTGGGCCATTAGGATACACTAGGGTTCGACGTCTGTTACATCGACGGTTTACAGTTTAACGTTCGTTAATTTTGCATCTTTAAATAATCCTACAGTCCTTTAGTTCCGGGTCTGTTTGCAACTGTTCTTTTGGTAGCTGAGGATGTGGTTAGTCTAACTTTTAGAAAACACCTTATGGACCATTGCTGTGACCCTATGTCTTATGTTCCTTACGTTATTATGTTTCTAGGTGCAGCCCAGAGTCAACACGCTGCATGCAGGGTCTACGGATATCTGGCTACGCACAACTCTCCTAGGATTATCCGAGCCTGAAGTGGTGGGAAGATACAGTCTCACCTCTAGAGCAATTGAGACCCTGTACCAGGACCTGTACAATGATATAGAAACCTTCTTCTTTAGTACAATGAAATAAATGGAATAACAGCCCTTACCTTTCTTGTGACTTGAGCACTGGAACCACGGCCCCACTTGCCCAGGGGCCTCAACAATGTAACCTCCATTGCCAGCCTCATTTCCGGAGAGTCACAGGGAAATGCTATGAAGCCATCCCGAGGAACACAGAACTCCTGAGGATGGTTGTTATTTATCACCTCCAGAACCCACTGGTCTGACATGATCTTGACCCACCCCTGATCCAGTTCTAGGAGGTGGGTCGGCACATCTTCATTGAGAGGGTCGGCATATATCGCCACCCAAGCCTATGCCCCTGTCTGGGCTAATTGGGCTGAAAGTATTGAGACCTACTCAGAAGTTGAGCCCTCTGAGAAGGCGCTTCTCTGTAGGGTCAAAAACATTTGAAATCCCTAGCACGGCCCCTCACACCGAAAGAGCGCAGCGCCTGCTTTTAATCCTCTGGTAAACAGGGAACTTGGCACTCAGCCCACCTATTGGTGTTTACTCTAACTCACTCCCAAAACCAGAATGATCCTTTAAGGACAATTTCATAAGATTAGACTTTGAAACTGTAGTAGCCGATCAATCTCAGCCACAGCTGACACGTGGCTGCTAACACCAAAGCCACCTTCTGGCAGAGAGACATACCAAGGCGCCGCCCGCATCCGCCAAAAAGGCAGCAGCCGATTCCATCACTGCCCTGGTATTCTAACCAGTCTCATCAACTTTCTGAGATGGAAGCAGACAAGCACGAGCCACCAGGGAACAGCAAGAGGCTAACTGCAATTCACTGCCACCACCTCAAGGCCTGTGTAAGGATAGCCTCAACTCTCCTATCTTGCGCATTCTCCGATGTTGCTCCTCCTTCTGCAGAAAAGGTCATCCACTGCACATATCAGCACATGCACTTTCAGAAAATGCAATTGCTCTCTCTCACTGTCAGATCCAGGGGATACAGCCCTGCCAAGGCTTGTCCCCCTTTAACATTAGTTTCCAGAGCGCCCCATTCAAGGCCAATCAAGGCACTAAAATGGGATTCTTTTTTGGCTCAGACATGAAAGCAACACTCCCAGCATCGCCAGTGTCTGGGAGATCAGAGCCGGTGACCCATCTATATGACTTCAAACCCAGAAGTTCTTTATCATCCAGAGAGTAAGGATTGTCCGTCATCGGAACCAGCGGGGTCCCCATCAGTGGAACCCGCAGCAGGCCGGGGCATACTCTGATGCTTATCCGCAGCACCAACTTGCAGAATTATGTTGCCTGCACTCCTGAACTTCCAGTTTTAGCTGGTTCCGCTGAACATTAGAAGGGACTGCAGCCCTTGACAAAATTCCTTCACAAAAA
Source organism: Rhinatrema bivittatum (assembly GCF_901001135.1). NCBI lineage: Eukaryota > Metazoa > Chordata > Amphibia > Gymnophiona > Rhinatrematidae > Rhinatrema > Rhinatrema bivittatum. The sequence goes on along the minus strand of NC_042618.1, from coordinate 224,401,307 downwards.
AAAGACAAAAAGATATACACCAAAACCAGGGGGGCATCTGACAGGCATCCACTGAGAAGTCTTCCCCTGCTGAAATTCCAGTTAGGTGAGTGTCAAACTCAGGCAAAACTTCTGACAGATACCCCTCTAGTCCCATTCCCACATCCTGCTGGGAAGGATCGGGTTCTGCCAAATCCATAGAAGACAACTCCCTGATCCTCCAGGCAGTGCTGTTAAGATTAGATAGGACACCCTGCTGTGATGCCCAAATATGGCAAGCAGTGCAAATCAACAAGGCGCTTAGGATTCTTGCTACCAGTGCCATGGATAAGATTTCCACTAGCAGCTCACTTACAAACAAGCGTCTGACAATTGTGTCTCCTGAACAAGGCAAGCCTGGACAGGATGTCCAAAAAAACAGGATGCCCAAACATGGGCGCCCAAATTACTTAGGGAGCCCAAGTATATTTAAGATAGGACGTCGCATAAGCTTAGGTGCTAGGATCTGAGGAACGCATGCCCAAAATTTGGATGTCTAATCCGTGTGGTCCAGAAGATCACCCCAACCTGGACCCGCAGGTGTGAACAGTCAGTCACTGTTTCGAAGCAGACTTGCAGGGAAGGATGTGTGTGAATGCCACCGCACCCTACCATGTGGCATCTCAGAGAAGTCTGAGAGTGGAGCCTATCCAAAAGGCTGCCCAACGAGCCAAAACTGTCGCGACTCTCCAAGCCCCTCGCAGAGATGGGAACAAACATTGGATTAACATGCCGAGACTCTGAGACCAGACCAGAAAAGGGGGAAGAGGAATCCCTTTCACTTATTAAAAAAAAAAAGGTAATAAAAGAAAATACATATCTCCTTACCTGAGCTCAGTCTGAAAAGGCCGAGTATAGAGTTGGTCTGCGGCTGTGGGGAGAGAGGGCTAATGCCTTCACCTCCGCGTTCGGCTTCCTGCACTCACTAGCTGATTCTCTCCTGGCAGCTAAATTCACACCGTAAAACCGGCATCCAGTCGGAGGCACTCAACTAAGGGAGGGATCATGAGATTATCACCTCCGAAGAACTCGACTGAGGGAGGGACCATATGATGATATCTCAGGAGAAGTGGTGCATGATTAATCTCCTTTTCTTTTTTTTTTTTTAAACAAGCAATCCCCAACAGAAAGATACACGTCCTCCTTCTGCTGGAGACAGAGAATACTGGCGGGCTGATGTCAGAGCAGGGGTATATATATATATACCGTGACATCAGCTTTGCTCCATCTCCATCTGCTGGTAGAGGTGCATAACCCACTGGTAGTGGATTAACCTGTCTGAATGCTGAGAAAGTCAGCTTTTACATGTGTAGGTCAGGGTATTTTATAACATGCGCAGCAATGAAATAAACAGTTTTATCAATTATTTATTTATTTAAAGATTTTATACACCGACAACTGTTTGCACATTGTATCGGTTTACATATAACTTAGAACTATGATAGCTTGGGTATCATTTAGGCATGGCCTTTACAAAGAACAAGGAGTTCAAAAGAACAATTAGTCTACCAGTTCACCTAGTCCATCTGCAGCTAGTGAAGACCCTCCTGGCTCTTCAGTCTGAAGTCCCCCCATTGCATCCTCGACCCAATCATTTTTTATTTTAATGATATTTATCATCACTTATATCAAATACTGAGCAGAAGTAAATATACGCAAGGGAAAAATGTATGCGTGTCACTCTGGCAGGTTTTAAAATAGCAATTTATTTGCGTAAATGTTGGCCCAGCCTGGAACTCCTGGCACATTCCTTTCTTACTCATGCCAAGTTATTAGCAGACCCTGATTTACTTGTGTAAATTGCAGTTTTGAAAATAGTATGTATTGGCGGATGTGCTATTTTATGTGCACAAGTACTAATTTTTACGCGTACAATGTTTGAAATTCATCTGTATATGATTTGTAGTGTATGCACATAAAACCAAAGAGACTAACTGATTCATGAAAACTTGTCAGCTTTTGATATTCTCAAAAACATTTTCTACATCAATTTTTCAGATTTTTTTTTCAACATAATAAACTATCAAACTAATAAACAGCCATGCAATGTGGTTGATAAAAACTATGTATTTGAATTTTCCAAATACTGCACTTACTGTAAGAGGAACAGGATCTTGGAATGCCAAACTCATCTCATGGCAGTAAAGGTATAGGAGCAGACGCTCACACTTCTGTAATGAAATAGAAAAAAAATTTATAAAGTGATATTATGTAATGTGTAAATTCTATAATCAAAATGTTATTTAAATATTAGACTGAAAGAAGATCAAAAGCCCAATTTTCTGTTTTTTTTCTATTTGTGCATAATTAATCCTTGTCCCTACATGTGAGTCATGAAACAACACAGAACACTTCTGTTTGCTTTATAAAGCCCTTTAAAAAAAAACAAACCAAAAAACAACAAAACTTAAGTTGTTTACCTTTAACAGGTGTTCTCAGAAGCCAGCAGGATGTCAGCCTTCACTAGTGGGTGACATCTCCTGATGGAGCTCAGTCTGTAAATTTTCTGTCACAGTTTCTAAAACTTTGACTGTGACTCATATGGCATTATCCAGCATGCCATTATGCCATGCAAGGACCCCTTAAGTTTTATTCCTTAGCATATGGAAAAAGAAGCCAACTTCAAGGGGAGGCAAGAGGAATTCATGAGGACTGGCATCCTGTTGTACTCTTAAGAATACCTGTTACATGTAAGTAATTCTACTTTCTCCAAGGACAAGCAGGATGGCAGTCCTCACTAGTGGCCCAAAATGAAAAAAAGAGGAAACAAAAAAATATACAATTTTTTTTTTTTTTTTTTTTATTGGTAACAAGCCTTTTTTTCCCTTATTTTTCTATGAGGGGCAGCCTGGAATAAAAAAAACAGGTCCTAGGAGGAACTGGAGTTGGGTTCTATACCTCAGAGATTACACAAGAAAGAATGGCCAAATTTACTGTTGCATCAGGAGTCCCTATTAAAAAGGTAGTGTGGTGTTAATGTATAGAAAGAACTCCAGTTAGCCTGGTCTGCTAGGAAAAATAGTGGAAAATGTTCTAAATATAAAAATCACAGAAAATATAGAAAGTCATGGTTTAATGGAACAAAGTCAGCATGGCTTTACCCAAGGCAAGTCTTGCCTCACAAAACTGCTTCCCTTTGTTGAAGGAGTTAATAAACACGTAGGTAAAGGTGAACCGGTAGATGTAGTGTATTTGGATTTTCAGAAGGCATTTGACAAAGTTCCTCATGAGAGGCTTCTAGGAAAAGTAAAACATCATGAGATACGTGGTGATGTCCTTTTGTGGATTACAAACTGGGAAAAAGACAGGAAACAAAGAGTAGGATTAAATGGACAATTTTCTCAGTGGAGGGAAGTGGGCAGTGGCGTGCTCAGGGATCTGGTATTAGGACCCATGTTTTTCAATATATTTATAAATGATCTGGAAAGAAATACGAGTGAGGTAATCAAATTTGCAGATGATACAAAATTATTCAGAGTAGTTAAATCACAAGTGGATTGTGATAAATTGAAGGAAGACCTTGTGATACTGGAAAATTGGGCATCCAAATGCAGATGAAATTTAATGTGAATAAGTGCAAGGTGATGCATATAGGGAAACATAACCCGTGTTACAGTTATACAATGTTAGGTTCCATATTAGGAACTACCACCCAAGAAAGAGATCTAGGCATCATAGTGGATAACGCATTGAAATCATCTGTTCAGTGTGCTGCAGCAGTCAAAAAAGCAAACAGAATGTTGGGAATTATTAGAAAGGTAATGGTGAATAAAACAGAAATGTCATAATGCCTCTGTATCGCTCCATGGTGAGACCGCACCTTGAATACTATGTAGAATTCTGGTCGCCGCATCTAAAAAAAGATATAGTTGCGATGGAGGAGGAACAGAGAAGGGCAACCAAAATGATAAAGGGGATGGAACAGCTCCCCTTTGAGGAAAGACTAAAGAGGTTAGGACTTTTCAGCTTGGAGAAGAGACGACTGAGTGGGGATATGATAGAGGTGTTTAAAATCATGAGAGGTCTAGAACGGGTAAATGTGAATCGGTTATTTACTTTTTCGGATAGTAGAAAGATTAGGGGGCACTCCATGAAGCTAGAATGTGGCACATTTAAAACTAATCAGAGAAAGTTCTTTTTCACTCAATGCACAATTAAACTCTGGAATTTGTTGCCAGGGGATGTGGTTAGTGCAGTTAGTGTAGCTGGGTTTAAAAAAGGATTGGATAAGTTCTTGGAGGTGTCCATTACCTGCTATTAATTAAGTTGACTTAGAAAATAGCCACTGCTATTACTAGCAACAGTAACATGGGATAGACTTAGTTTTTGGGTACTTACCAGGTTCTTATGGCCTGGATTGGCCATTGTTGGAGACAGGATGCTGCGCTTGAAGGACCCTTGGTCTGACCCAGTATGGCATGTTCTTATTTTCTTTTGCTCATATCACACAGCAAACCTACATTTTAGTCCATAGGACCTCCTCGTGGATTCCTGTCTTAACGCTAAGAGAACCACAAGACACACCATCTGATTGATCCGAGGGTTGCAGTGTTACCCTCCCAACAACCAGGCTATACGAGCCAGGGAGCTGATGTTGGGATGGCGCAATCACTCATCTTCAGTGATAAGACCTGGGGAATTCCTCAGCCTGATGAGTTCTCCAATGAATATCTCCTTTAGGAGAAACAATTAACCCTGCCTTGGCCAAAAGGGAGCTATGAGAAAGCAAAATTGCTTACCTTGTAATAGGTGTTATCCCAGGACAGCAGGATGTAGTCCTCACATATAGGGGTGACATCAGTAATGGAACCCTATACGGAAAAACTTCTGTCAAAGTTTCTAGAAACTTTTGACTGGCACAGTGTGTCCACTGAGTATGCTCAGCATGCCATGATATTCCTGGCCACAGGGGTCTCCCTTCAGTCTCGTTTGTAGCAATGAGCGTTAGCCAAAAATAAAATAATAAAATAATAAAAGGTATCGGAACCAACTCCGCGGGGTGGCGGGTGGGTTTCATGAGGACTACCATCCTGCTGTCCTGGGATAACACCTATTACAAGGTAAGCAATTTTGCTTTATCCCAGGACAAGCAGGATGCTAGTCCTCACATATGGGTGATTAGCAAGCTACAGGCTGAGTCATCCTTGTATTGGACCAACAGTGTACAACTTGTGCAACAGGCACAACAACTGGTGTACTGTTGGGAAAAATGAGGCAGCCTGAAATCACGAAAGGTTGGATGTGGGAGTTGGATTATGCTGGAAACAAGTTCTTTAAGACAGATTGTCCATAGGCTGAATCTTGTCGTCCTTCCTTGTTGAGACAGTAGTGGGCCACAAAGGTGTGAAGAAAACTCCATGTTGCTGCTTTGCATATGTCAAGGATTGGCACTGAACGGTAGTGTGCTACTGAGGTTGACATTGCCCTTACTGAATGCGCCTTTACTCGCCCTTGGAGAAGGCGGCCTGCTTTTTCATAGCAGAACTGTATGCAATCTGCTAACCAATTGGATAAAGTCTATTTACCCACTGCTTTACATGGTTTGTTTGGATCGTAAGATACAAAGAGTTTAATGGATTTCCTGTGGACTGCAGTGTGGTTTATGTAAAATGCTAATGCACGCTTACAGTCCAAGGTATGTAAGGCTGTTTCTCCTTGGTGAGAATGAGGCCTTGGAAAGAATGTGGGTAAAACTATGGATTGGTTTGTGGAATTCCGTAACTACCTTGGGAAGGAATTTTGGATGTGTACGGAGAACCACTCTGTTATGTAGCAATTTCGTGTAGGGTTTAACGCACCTAAAACCACCAATTCGGCCACCAGTCACAGAATGGGACCTGAATCTGGTTTTAACAAGGCTCATGCGTTCTCCTTTTGAACCCATAGATTCCTGTGATCTCAAATATCTCACCTGGAAAACTATCTTCCTCATAGCCATTACATCGGCAAGAAGGGTTAGTGAGTTACAAGTGCTTGTAACTCACTAACCCTTCTTGCCGATGTAATGGCTATGAGGAAGATAGTTTTCCAGGTGAGATATTTGAGATCACAGGAATCTATGGGTTCAAAAGGAGAACGCATGAGCCTTGTTAAAACCAGATTCAGGTCCCATTCTGTGACTGGTGGCCGAATTGGTGGTTTTAGGTGCGTTAAACCTCTCATAAATCTGCTGACGAGAGGTTGCGTGGAAATTGTTGCATCTCCTATCTTGTTATGGTAAGCTGAGATTGCACTTAAGTGTACTCTGACAGACGAAGTCTGGAGACCAGAGTCTGAAAGATGGTATAAGTATTCTAGTAGAGAAGTTATGGAGCAGGAGAAAGGATCAATACTTTTTCGCCTGCACCAGAAGGTAAACCTTTTCCATTTGGAAGAATAGTTCTTACGTGTTGAAGGTTTACGTGAAGCTAAAAGCACTTGAGACACATTGGTGGAAAGATTGAGTGGTTGTAAAATCAAGCTTTCAACATCCATGCTGTCAGGGATAAGGATTGAAGGTTGGGATGGCGTAACCGACCTTGATTCTGAGTTATGAGAGTGGGAGCTACTCCCAGGCGAATGGGATCCCTGATCGAGAGGTCTAGAAGTGTGGGAAACTATACTTGTCAAGGCCAATATGGGGCTATGAGGATCATGGACCCTTTGTGTCCTGTTGTACCTTCACTCGAGTTTTGGTTATGAGCGGTATCAGAGGATACGCGTATAGAAAGCCTGAGGTCCAAGGGCGAGCAAAGGCGTCCATGGCTGGCCCTTGGATACTTGCGATACTTGCGTAGATACTTGCGATGAGGGGGGGATATGGGAATGTGAGCGTAAGCGTCTTGAAGATCCAGAGAACAGAGCCAATCTCCCTTCTGAACTAGTGGAGTTCTGGATTCAAAAATTGTACGATAATCCCAAGGCTTGCCTTAAGATAAATGGAGGCTATTCCAACCACTTCACTGTAGAGCGGGGGACTAGACAGGACTGCCCCTTGTCTCCAGTGCTTTTTGCCCTTTTCTTGGAACCCCTGGCTATCAGCATCAGACAGAATAATCAAATAAGGGGATTTGAAGTGGGAGAGCATGTTTATAAATTATGTTTGCTTGCTGACGACATCATGTTTACTGTACGGCAGCCACAGTCATCTCTTAATGGCATAGAGACAGAAATTAAACATTTCAGCAAGGTTTCAGGGTTTAAAGTAAATTGGGAGAAATCCAAGATACTTAATATCACATGCTCCCAGGAAACTATTGCAGATATTAAGCGTAACCATCCCTTCCGTTGGGCTCTGCGTGCAATCAAATACTTGGGAATAAGGATGGCGAGCCATCCTCGGGAGCTATATATGGAAACGTAGGCCCCCGAGAGTGGCGAGAGCGATTTTATATCGCCCTAAATTGGAGGGGGGCTCGGAGTCCCGAATTTACAGTGGTACCATGCAGCGTCTCAGCTACGCTCGTTGGTGGTGTGGCATGGCGTGCAGGACTCTAAACACTGGGCCCAAATAGAACAATGCTATTTAGCCGACATGCCACTTTCAGCTACGCCATGGCAACCTAGGAAAACGTGGAGGCCATGCCCTAACATGCTTCCCACTACTAGGAACACTTTAAACATGTGGAATAAATGGAAAACACATCTAGTGGGTAAGCAGAGATACTACCACCTTTCTCATATTTTCCACAATATCACATTTCTGCCTTGTATACCCTTGTATACTCCTACCTCCATCCTACAGCAGTCAACTCCAGATTCATTCTTACCTCTTTCATCCCTAGCACCTTTTTTGCTATTTTATAAAACCGAAGAATTTGCTGTATTTAACAGCCTTACATGTATATAATCCCTTCCTCCTTTACCTTTTTCTCTTTGTTCCCCTATTTAAACTCATACCCCCTCACTCCTTTCCCCCCCTACAATTCTCCCTTGATTCTATAATAAATTGTACTATTACAACTAATCCATATAATATTATCGCTATATATCTATATATATCTTTATAACCTGTTTTTTGTTAATGCATTTAACTGTTTTAATGTATAGTTTCTCAGTTGTTTTCTTACTGTTTTATGTACAACGCAATTGCGGATTTTCGTTCTATGTACACCGACGTGATATCTCTGATGAGCGGCGGTATATAAAAACCATTAAATAAATAAATAAAACATGGTGCCTAGAGAAACCATCCTGAATTTTTCTTTTCTCAGGAATTTGTTGAGATTTCTGAGGTCTAGGATTGGACGTAGGCCTCTGCTTTTCTTTGGAATGAGGAAATAACGGGAGTAGAATCCTCTGCCCTGCTGAGATCGGGGAACTGGTTCCACGGCCCTGGCTCTCAGAAGGGTGGATAATTCTGTTTGTAGAATTGTGGATTGGTCTGTTATTGTCCAAAACGAAATGGGAAGAGCGTCATTTGGTATAGTGAGAAAATCCAAGTGGAACCCCTGAGATGTGATGGAAAGTACCCACTGGTCTGTGGTTATGAATGCCCAATTGTGATGGAAGAATGTGATCCGACTACCCACTGGTATGTGTGGTGCCGGATTGGTAGAGCGGCTGCTGTTCCCTGGAATCACTTCAAAACCCCAACGTGGATGCTGTCTGTGGAGGGGGTTGAGGTCTGGATAATATCTTCGCGGCCTGTAATAAGGACGCTTAGGCTCCTTCCTTGGAAGTCTCTTTGATGATTGAGACTCTTGAGGCATAGATGACAATTGTTTTAGAGTTTCGGAATATTCTTTCAACAGAGAAACTGCTTCCTTAACTTTATCGCCAAATAAGTTCTCTCCTACACAAGGGAGATCTGCTAGTTTGTCTTGTATTTCGGGCCTTAGGTCAGATGCCTTAAGCCAGGCCCATCGTCGAGCATTGATACCAGTGGCCGACATCCTGGATGCAGTTTCAAATGAGTCGTACGCTGCACGAACCTCTTGTTTGCCTGCTTCTAGGCCTTTATGAATAATGGTTGAAAAGGATTCTTGAAGTTGCTGGGGGGAGATCCTCAGAGAGTTTCCTGTATCTGATTCCATAGGTTTCGCTGGTACTGAGTCAGATATAATTGGTAGGCCAGCAATCCTGTGATACCAACATAGAACCTTGAAACATTTTCCTACCAAGGTTGTCTAGGAACCTGTTATCTTTGCCTGGTGGGGTTGAAGAGTGAGCTTTTACTCTTTTTTACTTTTTCTGCACTGACTCAACCACCACTGATTGGTGAGGTAATTGAGTCTTTTGAAACCCCGGGATGTGTTGGACTAAGTATGTTGCATCCATTCTTTTGTTGACTGGGGGTATGGAGCAGGGATGTTCCCATAACCTGTGCAATAACTCTACCAGGACTTTGTGGACTGGAAGTGCAAAAATTCTTTGGGTGGGTCCACAAATTGCAGAACTTCTAGTGTCTTTTGTCTGGAATCATCCTCAGTGTGTAATTGGAAAGGGATGGTGTCTGCCATAAGAACATAAGAACATGCCATACTGGGTCAGACCAAGAGTCCATCAAGCCCAGCATCCTGTTTCCAACAGTGGCCAATCCAGGCCATAAGAACCTGGCCATCTCCTTGACAAAATTGGAGAATGAGAGATCCTCCGGAGGAGAACGTCTTCTCTCTTCTGGCGGTGATGGCTCAGAGAGGACTTCCTCTGAGGATGTGTCCATATCTGTATCTTGCCAAGTGTCCGGAGTACGAGGATGAAGTGGAGTAGAAGGTGTATACTCCCTTGGCCTGGATGGACGTTCCAGCAGTTTAGATGGAAGCAATGGTGATATTGGTGGATGAGGACGTGGAAGCCCTGATGGACCGGGGATTGGCTCTGAAGGTGGAAGTTCCTTTGGAATATCCTCTCCAGTGGGTGGTGGTATTGTTGGTTCTGGAGATATTATCGGAATAGCACTGATAATAGTGTCTAGTTTTGCCAGAATCAGGCATTGCCATCGACGGCATCGAAGGCGATGGCGCCAGTGGTATCGGCGATGGTATCGGCAAGGTTATGGGCACTGGCATCGGTGGAATCAGTGATGGCAACGGTATCGGCAGGTTCATGAGAACCGGAGTCGACGGCATCGGTGGTGTCGGCGATGGCTGAGGTGGCATCGTAGCTAGGAGCGCATCCTTTACTGCCTGGCAAATATAGTCGTCCAGTTCCGCCTGCATAGCTGGTGAGACCAGAGCAGCTATGGGGGGAGGCAGTGAGGGCGATTCTGGTACTTCCCCAGGGCCCTGAGGAAGTACGGTTCCCGGCACCGATATCGGTGGGGATCGCCTCGGCTTAGAAGGCCTCGGTGATGTTTCGTCTCTGCGAGGTTTCTTAAGTTGCGACCCAGGAACCCTCGATGGATCACCGGTTATCGGATCGATGTCCGGATCGTGCGTCCTCCGATGCCGATGCTTCTGCTTACTTTCGGCAGTCTTTTTGATGATCGATACCAACCTGAACGACGATGTAGATGGGGTTGGCGATGCCCTATCCCCTGCCTCATCAGGTGCTCGCTTTTTTAGCACGACCTTGCAAATTGCTCCAGCCGGAGACGATTGAGTGGATGTTGACGTCGAAGGCATCAATTGTAAATGGAACAAGTGCTCCATTTTCTCCATCCGGAGTTTTCTCCCTTTTGGCGTCATTTCAGCACACTTTACACAAGTTAACACGTCGTGCTTTTCTCCATGACACAACACACATTCTAAGTGCGGGTCTGTGATGGACATATTACGGCAGCAGATCGGGCATTTTTTGAAACCCGAGGTCATAGTTAAGTTGGGACAGCCGTCGATGACTTGAAGGCCAAAAAGACGGTACGGAACCGGCAAAAAACAGATAGAAAAACTTACAGCGATGTTAACATGGGAGACCCCTGCAGTTCTAATGTTTTTCCTAAGTTTTTACAAATTTTTATATGAGGTAAATTTTACCTCAGAGGACTCCTAATACCTTTGAGGCTAATGGCTCCGCGGAAAAAAGAAGACTGAAGGGAGACCCCTATGGCCAGGAATATCATGGCATGCTGAGCATGCTCAGTGGGCACACTGTGCCAGTCAAAAGTTCTAGAAACGTTTTTCCGTATAGGGCTCCATTATTGATGTCACCCCTATATGTGAGGACTAGCATCCTGCTTGTCCTGGGATAATCATGGTTACCCTGTCCAGTCTCAACTTTAACAAAGTCTTTGCAATGAGTGGTATAAGAGAATGTGTGTACAGCAGGCCCATGGCTCCAACTGAGTGCAAAGGCATCTGATGCTAGCTTGCCTTGCATCTCTTTCCTTGAGCAGAAGAGAGGGCTCTTCCTATTCTGAAGAGATGCAATCAGATCTATCACTGGTGTGTCCCATTTGCAGAATATCTCTGATTTTCTGATTTGCTACCCCGTCCAGGGACCATTTGTGTGGTTTCAAGCCCCAACTCAATCTGTCCGCCAGAACATATTTTTCATCTGCCAGATATGTGGCTCAGAGATGGCCTAACCCTACATCTGGATGGTTTCCTGATATAAGAGGTACAAACTCACGACTCTGCTTGTTGATGTAAAACAACCCAACATGATCACTCTGTGGACAACCAATCTCTGAAAACCTTCAGAGCCTATCAAACTGCCCTTATCTCAAGGAAGTTTATCTGATGAAGTTTTTACTGAGTAGCAGAAAGGCCTTGAGTGCACACGCATACTGTAATGATCGCCACCATAAACACAACTTTCCAGATCAGATACTTTAGTCACAGGAAAGCACTGGCTCAAAAGGAGTTTTCATCAGCTGGATCACAATCACAAAGATCCCAGTAAACATCAGGAGTTCCAATGGAAGGCTTCAAATGAAGGAGACCCCACATAAATCAGACAACCAAAGGCTGTACAGAGAAGGGACTTCCTTCTATATGTTGGCGATAGGCAGTGAAATGAACCCTTACTGAACTGATCTTAAGATCTAACTCAAACATATAGAAGGTAATCAAGCAGTTTTTGCATGGAGCAGGTGAAAGTATCTAGGATATTTTGAACATAAGAAATGTCATACTGGGTCAGACCAAGGGTCCATCAAGCCCAGTATCCTGTTTCCAAAAGTGGTCAATCCAAGTCACAAGTACATGGCAAGTACCCAAACATTAGATAGATCACATGCTATTATTGCTTATTGATTACTGTAAGAGCAGTTTTTGGATTTAACTTCTAGGAACTTATCCAAACCTTTTTTAAACCCAGTAACACTAACTGCTGAAACCACATCCTCTGGCAATGAATTCCAGAGTTTAACTATGTGCTGAGTGAAAAAGAATTTTCTTTGATTTGTTTTAAATGAGCTACTTGCTAACTTCATGGAGTGCCCCTTAGTCTATTACCTGAGAGTAAATTACTGATTTACATTAACTTGTTCAAGTCCTTCCATGATTTTGTAGACTATCATATCCCCCCCCCCCCTCAGTCATCTCTTCTCCAAACTGAACAGCCCTAACTTCTTTAGCCTTTCTTCACAGGGCAGCCGTTCCATACCCCATATCATTTTGGTCACCCTTCTCTGCACTTTCTCCAGTGCAGCTATATCCATTTTGAGATGCGATGACCAGAATTGCACAAGGTATTCAAGGTATGGTCTCACCATAGAGTGATACAGAGGCATTATGACATCCTCCGTTTTATTTTCCATTCCCTTCCTAATATTCTGTTTGCTTTTTTGATCACCATAGCACACTGGGCAGATGATTTCAATGTTTTATCCACTATGACGCCTAGATCTCTTTCCTGGGTGGTAACTCCTAAGATAGAACCTAACATTGTGTAGCTACAGCAAGGGTTATTTTTCCCTATATGCATCACTTTGTACTTTTCCACGTTAAATTTCATCTGCCATTTGGAAGCCCAATCTTCCAAGGTTCTCCTGCAATTCATCACAATCCGCTTGAGATTTAACTACTCTGCATAATTCTGTGTCAACCGCAAATCTGATCACCTCACTTGTCGTACCCCTTTCCAGATCATTTATAAATATATTAAAAAGCACCGGTCCAAGTACAGATCCCTGAGGCACGCCACTGTTTAACTTTTTCCACTGTGAAAACTGACCAGTTAATTCTACTCTCTGTTTCCTGTCTTTTAACCAACTTGCAATCCACAAAAGGATATCACCTCCTATCCCATGACTTTAGTTTTCTTAGTTTGCTCATTTCAGGCCACAGGACTTCCTAATGGAAATCTTTCTTGAAGTTAAATATGAGCCTCATCCTCTGCCAGATTTAGAGGTTGTAGTCTCTCTCAACATCCAGGCAGTGAAAACAGGTCCTAACACTGGGATGGCACAACCTGTCCTGATCCTTAGCAATGAAATCTGGGAATTTCCCACCCTGATCTGATAGACATCTCCCTCAGCAGTGAGAACCAAATCTGGCTTGGCCAAAAGGGAGCAATGAGAATCATGGTACGCCAATGTTCTGTTAGCTTTAACTAAGTCTTTGTGACTAATACCAAATAATACATGTAAAGCAAGTCCTGCCCCCGAGGGCAAAAGCATTAAAGGCTAGCTTGCTTTGTGCCCATTTTCTGGAACAGAAGAGCGGAATCCTTTTGTTCTGAGGAGATGCAAATAGCGGCTCTACCCTACTTGCAAAAGATCTGGTTTGCTATCCCCCTCAGTCCAGGGATGATTCATGGGGTTCCAGGATATTCTCCATGCCTGTCAGATATGTGGTTCTGAGGACCATCCCTTGAGAGGTGGCCTAGTCTCACATCTGTAGTCTCCTGATACAGGAGACTGTACAGATATGCCTTGTGTATAGATGTGCCTTGTGCCTCCTTGCTTGTTGATGTAAAACATTGAACTTCACTGTCCATCTGGACCGGGAAGACTTTGTTGGCTTACTATCTCTGAAAGCTCCATTTTATTTATTTGATTTATATTCTGCCTTACAATCATTTCAAAGGGGATTACATTCAGATACTGTAGATGTTTCCCTGTCCCTAAAAGGCTCCCAAACTAAGTTTGTACCTGACGCAACAGTGGGTGAAGTGACTTGTCCAAGGTCACAAGGAGCAGCAATGGAATTTGAACCCTGGTATCCCTGGTTTGCAGCCCACTGCCCTAACCACTAAGCTACTCCTCCACTCCATACTTATTTTCCATAGCTTTAAGTGCTGCAACCCTGGTTTCCAATACTTGAATTTGATCGTTCACCTTAGAAATTCTTGATTCCACTTCTTTCAGATTTTTGGTTATGTGCGCCTAGTCATGTGCTTCCTCAGTTTTTGTATATCCCCCCAAATACCACTTACACGGTATAAGTGGTATTTGCTATACAGTTTTTGAATCCCCCAAATACCACTTACATACGGTGTCCCACAAGGATCTTCCCTATCATCCACCCTATTCAACATTTACCTCCTTCCACTCTGCAAATTCCTCTCTGAATCACACCTCACCTATTTTGTATATGCAGATGACATACAATTATTAATCCCCATAAACAAAACCATCGAACATACCGTGGACAAATGGAACCAACTCAGTACGAAAATAACACATCTGCTATCACAATTATTACTCTGCATCAACCAAAATAAGACTGAAATACTCCATATCGCCAATGGCCGCCCTCCAACCCCCCTCAACAGCAACCAAGGAGCACAACTCACAACATCAACGAAAAACCTGGGAGTGACCATCGATGAACTAAACCTCAAACACCACATATCCAACATGATCAAAGATGGTTTCTTCAAACTCCAAAAACTAAAAAAGCTCAAACCCCTTCTTCATGCCCAAGACTTCCGAACAGTTATGCAAACTATAATCTTCAGACCTCTCCAGCTACTATAAAACGCCGCCGCCAGATCCATCACAAACATAAAAAAATGCAACCACATCACACCCACAGTAAAAGAGCTCCACTGGCTTCCCATCAACCAAAGAATTCAATACAAAACCCTCACCCTCATCCACAAAAAAATAAACAACAAGATGAACTGGTTAAACTCTGCCTTACTCCCACACACCACTAAGAGAAATCTTAGATCCTCAGACTCTTGCCTCCTCACAGTTCCCAACCCTAAAACAGCACACCTCACCTCCACCCGCAAACGAGCCATATCCGTAGCGGGCCCCTTACTATGGAACTCCCTCCCAACCCTTCTCAGAAACGAGCCCTCAACACAAGTATTCAAAAAACAACTCAAAACATGGCTCTTCAGAAAAGCCTTTCCGCCAGACACCTAACCCCACCCCCCGGCCTCATCGCTAACTCAGACTCATCCCCCACCGAAATGAATCCCCCATCCAAGTCCCCACCATCTTTTCCTACCCAAATCCCTCCCCAGCTTCAATGTCATTTTTTCTAAATACCCTACATAAGAAACAACCTATACAAGTTTCCATGTTACTATATTTATTTTAATCAAGTTACATTGATTATGTTATACAAGTTACCATGTTTTCCACGTTACCCTGTTACAATGTAAAAAATGTTTCCATGTTACCTTGTTACAATGTAAAATAAGCAGTTCTGGTCTTATTTGTTTAGTTATATGTAAACCAATGTGATATCTCAATCGAATGTTGGTATATAAAAGCAATTAAATAAATAAATATGTTTTTTCAAACTGCTCTCCAACACCAAAACAACTAGTGCTGCCACTTCACTCACCAAGGGCTCCACTGAGGAAGGCTCTGGAATTTCATGTGTTGAGTCTGCCATCTTGGAAGAGCTCAGATTGTTTTTGACCTAGTTCTTATGGGTTAATTATGTAGCTATAACACAATAATTCTCACTTCCAAACTGTTTTAGTTTGTTGCAGAGGAGTTTATCAACCAAGGAATAAATTTTAGTCCCCCAGTGTTGCAAAAAATAGCTGCAATGTTTAGGACAAGAAAAGCAGGTTTGCTTACCATAAATGGTAAGTCGTCCAGATAAGGAAAAACGTGTATGCTTTTCTTGCGTAGATGGGCCACAGCCACTGCTAGGCACTTTGTAAATACCCGGGGAGCCGAGGCAAGTCCGAAGGGCAGAACCCGGTATTGAAAGTGTTGATGACCCACTAGGAAATGCAGGTACTTGCGATGAGGTGGGAAAATTGGAATGTGAGCGTAAGCATCTTGAAGATCCAGAGAACAGAGCCAATCTCCTGTTTGTAGAAGGGGAAGCATGGTGCCTAAGGACACCATCCTGAATTTTTCTTTTCATAGAAATTTGAGATTTCGGAGGTCTAAGATGGGGCGGAGTCCACCTGTTTTCTTTGGAATTAGAAAATAGTGGGAGTACAATCCTCTGCCCTGCTGAGGTCAGGGAACCGGTTCCACCGCCCTGACTCTCAGGAGGGTGGATAATTCTGTTTCTAGAAGAGTGGTATGATCCTTGAGTATCCAGAGTTTGGTGGGGAATCTCTGGGTAGTGTGAGAAAATCCAGATGGTACCCATTGATCTGTTGTGATGTTTTTCCAATTGGGTAGAAAGAAAGAAACCCGGCCTCCTACTGGTAAATTTTGATTTGGGTTTTTGGAGAGGCTGCTGTTTCTCTGGGAGTTTTTCAAAACCCCGATGCCTGGCCCGTCCGAGGAGGAGGCTGAGGCCTGGATGTTTTTGGCTGCCTGGGATGAGCTCTCTGGGCTGGCCGTGTTGTCCTACCACGAGGAGCTGGTGGATAATACCTGCGTGGTTGGTAGAATGGCTTTCTTGTATTTTTTCTGGATGGGCATCTTGCAGAAGATGGAGTTTCTGCAGTAATCATTGACAGTTGGCGCAGAGTTTCGTTATGATCTTTCAATTGAGCCACTGCATCTTGCAGTTTTTTCCAAACAGGTTGTCATCCGTGCAAGGAAGGTCTGCTAATTTTTCTTGGACCTCAGGCCTGAGGTCGGATGTCTTCAGTCATGCCCATCTTCTGGCACTAATACCAGTGGCTGCCATTCTGGAGGATGTCGAATGAGTCATAGGCTGCACGTACCTCGTGCTTCCAAGCTTCTAGACCTTTATGTATGATGGAACTAAAATTGTCTTAATGCTGTTGTGGAAGAGTTTCTGATAATTCTTGCATCTGCTTCCACAAATGTCTTTGGTATTGCGTCATATATAATTGGTATGAGGCAATTCTGGATAAGAGCATGGAACCCTGGAACATCTTAGGTCCAAAATCATTTAAACATTTTTGCTCTTTCCCAGGTGGTGTAGAGGAGTGTGGCCTAATCATTTTTGATCTTTTCTGCGCAGACTCTACCACAACAAATTGATTTGAGAGCTGAGGCTTTTGGAACCCAGGAATGTGTTGTACCAAATATGTGGCATCTGTCCTTCTGTTTACCGGTGGAACAAAGCAGGGATGCTCCCAAAGGCGATGTTGAAGGTCAACTAGCACTTCATGCACTGGTATGCATCAACAAATTGAAGGACCTCTAAAGTCCTGTGTCTTGTATCCTCTTCTGTTAATAAGTGGAAGGGGATTGTTTCAGACATTTCTTGTACAAAATTTGAGAAGGAGAGGTCCTCAGGCGGTGATTTTCTCCTTTCCTCTGGTGGAGACGGGTCTGACAAGATGCCCTCAGTAGAGGAATCTGTGTTCACATCCTCCCAGGTGTCTGATAAGGTGTGTGGATGTGGACTGGAAGGAGGAAGGGAGAATGGCATTGATGGTTGTATAGTCTTCGATGAATCCATTGGTGTTTTTTGTTTATGCCTTGGTGGCATTGATGGCAATGGATGCGGCATCAATGGTGGAATTGGACGTCTCGATCCCGAGAATCTCGACGGTCCTGGCATTGGCTGAGGTGTCGATGGCTGTTGGTCTGAGTCTGTGCTTTCATAGTACGAAGAACCCAGAACTGGGTCTCTCGGATGCTTGATCGGTGCCTTCAGCATCGATGGCGCAGGTTGCATCAGCAAGGCACCGATCAATGAATCAAGTCTAGTCAGCAGTGGTGGGAGAATCGATGTCTCCGGCATCGGTAGAGGTATGGAAACCGGCACCGGTGGATGAAGTTTTTGGAGGGCATAGACTACTGCCTGATGGATAAATCCGTCCAGTTCCTCCCATATAGCTGATGAAGACAGAGCAACTATAGGGGTTGGCAAAGTAGGCAAAACTGGCTCCTCCATAGGTCCCTGTGGGGGCACAGTACCCAGCACCGATATCGGTGGGGATTGCCTTGGCTCTTGTGGTGTCGAAGGCACAGATGAATCCTCTACCCTGACCTTCTTAGTAGGCAGTTTGATAGCCATCGAGCCTGTTCCAGGATCGGATCTGGCACCGGGTGTTTCATGTCAATGCAGGAGTCTATGCCGGTGTCGATGCTTTTCTCGGTGCTTTCTTCTAGCAGCGAAGCAGACTTAGTTGATGCCTTGGATGGAGTCGGGGAAAGTGGGTACCCACTACCCTCATGTACTTGGCGGATTTTTATTACCTTTTTAGAAATCCCTGCCAGTGAAGACTGCGTTGATGTCGATGGAAGCAGCTGAATTTTGAAGAGATGTTCCATTTTCTCTAGATGGGCCCGTCTAATTTTTGATGTCATCTCGGTGCATTGCGGACATGAAGAAAGCAAATGTTGCTTACCTGTAACAGGTGTTCTCACAGGACAGCAGGATGTTAGTCCTCACATATGGGTGACATCACAGGATGGAGCCCAATCACGGAACACTTTTGTCAAAGTTTCCAGAACTTTGACTGGCCTCTACTGGACTTGCCCAGCATGGCACTAACCCTGCAGCCAGCAAGGGTCCCCCTTCAGTCTTATTTAAAAACTACAGGCAGTGCCGAAAAATAAAATAATAAAACGTTATGAACCCAACACCGCGGGGCAGTGGGCGGGTTTCGTGAGGACTAACATCCTGCTGTCCTGTGAGAACACCTGTGACAGGTAAGCAACATTTGCTTTCTCACAGGACAAGCAGGATGGTAGTCCTCACATATGGGTGAGTACCGAGCTGAGGATGTCCGAATATGCACCAAATGTACCCAAAGATGTGGCACAGGCACAACAACTGGGGTGGAATTTGGTAGAGGGCATCCTGAACCCCACCGGGCAGGCGGAAGGGTGCTGGTACGTCACGATGTAAACAGGTTACGAAGGACAGACTGGCCGAAGATGGAATCTTGTCTTCCGGCTTTGTCCAAGCAATAGTGGGCTGCAAAGGTGTGGAGAGAACTCCAGGTGGCAGCCCTGCAAATGTCAGGAAGCGGCACTGATCGAAGATGTGCTACTGAAATCGCCACGGCCCTCACAGAGTGTGCTTTAACACAGTCTTGAAGTGGAATGCCTGCTTGCTGATAGCAGAAGGATATGCAGTCCGCCAACCAGGAGGAGAGAGTCTGCTTACCCACAGGCTGCCCTAATTTGTTAGGATGGAAAGAGACGAACAATTGAGTGCTTTTCCTGTGGGCAGCTGTACGGTCTAGGTAGAACGCTAGAGCCCATTTGCAGTCAAGGGTATGCAGAGCCTGCTCTCCTGGATTGGAATGGGGCCTGGGAAAAAAGGTAGGTATTATAATGGTTAGATTGAGATGAAATTCCGAAACTACCTTAGGTCACACAGGAGTGAAGAGGCTCGAATGGTGATTTCATGAGCCAACCAAAACTAGATTAAGGTCCCAAGAAGGGGCCGGAGGACGCAGTGGAGGCTTGAGGTGAAGCAAGCCCTTCAGAAAACGTGTTACGAGGGGTTGTACTGAGATAGGAACATCCCAGACACCTTTATGGAAGGCGGCTACCGCACTGACATGCATCCTGATGGAGGAAGTTTTTAGACCTGACTCTGATAAGTGCCAGAGATAGTCCAAAAACTTTGTGATTGGACAGGTAAAGGGGTCAAGGGACTGATAAGAGCACCATGACTTAAATCTGTTCGATTTGTAAGAATACAATTTTCTCGTGGAAGGCTTCCGCGAAGCAATCAGGACACGGGAAACTGGTTCAGAAAGGTTAAGTAGCTGAAGGATTAACCTTTCAACATCCATGCCGTCAGGGACAAGGCTTGAAGATTTGGGTGGCGGAGGCACCCGTCATTTTGAGTGATCAGAAGCGGGTCCTTTCCCAGGGGAATGTGCCTGTGAATGGAGAGATCCTGAAGGATTGGAAACCACACCTGGCGTGGCCAGTGAGGTGCAATCAGGATCATGGTACCCTTGTCCTGACGTAACTTCACGAGAGTCTTCGAGAGAAGAGGAAGTGGAAGGAATGCATAGACCGGTTGCCCACGAGAGGGAGAATACGTCTCTGGCTGAGAGTGTTTGCTGTGAATGAGAGAGCAGAAGTTGTCTACTTTGTGATTTTGAGCAGACGCAAAGAGGTCTATCTGAGGATATCCCCATTGTTGGAAGATGGAGTTTGCTACTGAGGGGTTGAGTGACTACTCATGAGGTTGAAAGATGTGACTCAGCTTGTCTTCTAACACATTGTCCACTCCCAGAAACCAGGTGACCCTGAGGTACCTTGAATGGGAGAGAGCTTCCGCTCATATCTGCAGAACTTCCTGACCCAGAAGGAAGGAACCCGTGCCCCCTTGTTTGTTGATGTACCACATGGCCACCTGGTTGTCAGTCTGGATCAGGATGACTTGATTTGAGAGGCGATCCTGAAATGCCCTGAGACCATATCTGATTGCTCGAAGCTCCAGGAAATGTATTTGGTGTTTGGCTTCCTCTGGAGACCAAGATCCTTGTGTCTGCAGATTGGCCACATGGGCTCCCCATCCTAGGTTGGAAGCATCGGTGGTGAGGGTTATTTGAGGGTCTGGAGCATAGAAGGGCAAGCCTTGGAGGAGATTGTTCTGATATTTCCACCAGGCAAGAAACTGACGGAGTGGGTCGGTTATGTGGACAATGGTCGACAGGGGCTGAATGCTTTGAGTCCACTGCATGACTCTCATGGCCAAACGGGCCATTGGTGTGACTTGAACTGAGGACGCCATGTGTCCCACGAGGATAAGGATGTGGCGTGCAGTCGCGGAGTGCTGGGACTGCAGCTGGTGTGCAAGAGACACGAGAGTGAGAGCTCGCTGTCGAGGCAGAAATGCCTTTGCCTGCAAGGTGTTCAAGTCTGCCCCAATGAACGACAAGGTTTGAGATGGGACTAAGTAGGATTTGTCATAGTTGACGAGAAATCCTAATGAAATTAGAGTGTGTAAGGTTAGATTGAGGGACGACTGTGCAGCTTGCTGAGTGGGAGCCCTGATTAACCAATCATCTAGATAGGGGTAGATGTGAACACCCTGAGTTCTTAGGAAGGCTGTAACCACTACGAGGCATTTCATGAAGACTTGTGGCGCAGAGGCTAGGCCGAATGGAAGCACTCAGTATTGATAGTGATTGGGGTCTACTAGAAACCTCAGGTATTTGCGATGAGATGGAGTTATTGCAATATGATTGTATGCGTCCTGGAGGTCTAGAGAGCAGAGCAGTCTCCTCCTTGTAAGAGAGGCAGAAGCGAGCCTAAGGTTACCATCTTCAATTTCTCTTGCTGGAGGTATTTGTTGAGGGCCCGTTGGTCCAGAATAGGACGAACGCCTCCCGATTTTTTGGGAATTAGAAAGTACCGGGAATAGAATCCTAGGCCATGTTGAGAGTAGGGTACGGGATCTATTGCCCTGGACTGGAGGAGGGAGACCTCCTGTTCCAGAAGGATGGAGTGATCGGATATTTTCCACGTCGGCAGAGGTGGGGAGTCCGGTGGCACGGAGAAAAAGTTCAGATGGTAACCCTGGGCAATTATCGCCAGTACCCATTGGTCTGAGGTGATTGAGTGCCATATGTTGTTGAAATGGCACAGTCGGCCTCCCATTGGTATGTGAGTCAATAGTGGCTGGCTGCTACTCTCTAGGTGGAAGTCAAAAACCTGAAGCAGGACCTGGTTGAGGAGCTGCTTGCGGCTTTTCTTTCCATGTCTGATGAGACTGGGCTTTTTGAAAAGGTCTCGTGGCACGGGATCTGGTTGGTGGCAGATAGGAGTTCTTCGGCCAGAAGAATGACTTTTTAGAGTCCTTTCGGAAGGGCTGTTTTGAAGAGTAGTCAGAAGGTATCAGAGAGAGCTGTCAGAGTCTCATGATGGTCCTTAAGTTCTGCCACTGTCCATTGAATCTGTTCCCCAAATAGGTTATCTCCTACACAGGGTAGGTCAGATAACCTGTCTTGTACCTCAGGGCGAAGGTCGGAAGACTTGAGCCAGGCCCATCTCCTTGCCGAAATAGCTGCTGCAGATACTCTGGTAGCAGTATCAAAGATATAGGATGATCTGATCTCATGCTTGCCCGCCTCAAAACCCTTGTTTACTAGGGTTTGAAGCTGATCTTGGAATTGTTGAGGCAGGGTATCTGTCAAATCTTGTATCTGCTTAAAATTGACCCTATTATATTGGGTCATATAGAGCTGATAAGCAGCAATCCGGGAGATGAGCACTGAGCCTTGGAATACTCGACGGCCAATGGCATCTAGAAACTTCTGTTCCTTGCCAGGGGGAAAAGAAGTGTGAGGCTTTGATCTCTTTGCTCATTTTTGTGCAGATTCAACAACTACAGATTGGTGATCCAATTGAGTTTTCAGAAAGCCTGGAGCTGCCTGCACCAAATAGGTAGTGTCAGCTTTTCTATGCACTGGAGCAATGGAGCCAGGATGTTCCCAGTTCTTCTTGAGGAGATCCAGAAGAACCTGGTGGATAGGGATGGAGGTTATTTCCTTGGGAGCATCCAAGAATTGGAGCAACACCATCATCTGATGTCTGTCATCCTGTTCAGTCTGCAATTGGAAAGGAACCAATTCAAACATTTCCTTCACAAAATTTATAAAGGAGAGGTCCTCTGGAGGAGAACGCTTCCTACTTTCAGTGGGTGAAGGTGGTGAAGGTAAATCATCGGTGTCTGGGGAGGAATCATCAGTCCAGGTGTCGTAGGGATCAGCACCTGTCCCTCTAGGAACTAGAGGGGGATGGGATGATGGGATACCTGAAGGTCCTGGTCTAGGCTCCAAAGGAATCGGAGGAATTATCGGAGGCACCGATGAAGGCACCGGCGCAGGCATCGAGGGTATCGATGGACGGCTTGGTGGCGCCGGACGTATTGGCATCAATGGATGAGGCAGAACTGCCGATGGAGGGATGCGGAATGGTGTTTCTCCTCCCAATGACAATGTAAGCGGGGAGGGCACCGGAGACCCGGGGTCCATCAGTGGAAAAGTGGCAATGAGCGCTTCCATCCTGGAAAGCAGCGGTGCCAACGCTGCCGGAATCGGGTCGGTGGACGGTTCTGCAATTGGTACCGGTGTCAGAGGAACCTGGAGTCATTGCATCACCTTGCCGATGGCCTCCTGAACCATCCGGTCCAGTTCTTCTCGGAGACCTGGAGCAAGCAGCCCCGGCTCCGGAACAGAAGAAGGAAGCAGAGGCATAGCCGGAGGGGCCACCATTAAAGGTGGAATCGCGGCTCCCGATCCTGTCGGGTGAGTGTTGCCTCGGTGACCCAGTCGCCAAAAAGGTCGGTGCCTTTTCTGGATGGGGTATCTTCGACGGCGGCTCGGACGATGGCGAGGTCGATGATTTCGCTCCCTCGATGGTCCGAGACTTACGGTGTTGATGGCGATGTTTGTCTCTATGATCCCCTCGATCCTGAGGGGGAGTAGATGGTGTCGATGGCCAAGATGTCGTCGATGCCGGAGGTCACCGGCCAGTCGATGCTGGTGCGAAGTTGATGGTGCCGGTTCTGACGACGATGCAATGGACGGAGTCGGGGTTTGAGCACGGAATAAAAGTTCCATCTTCTCCATTCTGGCCTTGCGACATTTTGATGTCATTAGGGCACATTTGGTGCAGGTCAAGACATCGTGCTCGCGTCCTAGACACATAACACAGACTTTATGGGCGTCTGTGATGGACATGGTGCGATTACAGTCCGGGCACCGACGGAATCCCGACGCCATGGCCATGGCAAAAATCGAGCCGCGGTACGGTCGACGGCCAGAAGGGCCAAACTCGACGGTAATCGACGGAAAACAAATAAAAACTTAACGGAGTACCGCGGTCTGAAAAAAGTTAAAGGAAGGACCCCTGTAGGGCAAATTAACTTTTAGTAATTCCGTGAGGAAAATTCCTGTCAGGAATCTCTGCAGAGCTCCTTTACCGCGAGGCTACTGCTGCGCGGAAAAAAGAAGACTGAAGGGGGACCCCTGCTGGCTGCAGGGTTAGTAGTAGAAGATGTGGTAGACCTGATTGACAAACCTAAGAGCAGTAAATCACCTGGACCGGATGGTATACACACCAGAGCTCTGAAGGAACTAAAAAATGAAATTTCAGACCTATTAGTAAAAATTTGTAACCTGTCATTAAATTCATCCATTGTACCTGAAGACTGGAGGATAGCTAATTTAACCCCCATATTTAAAAAGGGCTCCAGGGGCGATCCGGGAATCTACAGACCGGTTAGCCTGACTTCAGTGCCAGGAAAAATAGTGGAAAGTATTCTAAACATCAAAATCACAGAACATATAGAAAGACATTGTTTAATGGAACAAAGTCAGCATGGCTTTACCCAAGGCAAGTCTTGCCTCACAAACGTGCTTCACTTTTTTGAAGGAGTTAATAAACATGTGGATAAAGGTGAACCGGTAGATGTCGTGTACTTGGATTTTCAGAAGGCATTTGACAAAGTTCCTCATGAGAGGCTTCTAGGAAAAATAAAAAGTCATGGGATAGGTGGCGCTGTCCTTTTGTGGATTACAAACTGACTAAAAGACAGGAAACAGAGAGTAGGATTAAATGGACAATTTTCTCAGTGGAAGGGTGTGGGCAGTGGAGTGCCTCAGGGATCTGTATTGGGACCCTTACTTTTCAATATATTTATAAATGATCTGGAAAGAAATAAGACAAGTGAGGTAATCAAATTTGCAGATGATACAAAATTGTTCAGAGTAGTTAAATCATAAGCAGATTGTGATAAATTGCAGGAAGACCTTCTGAGGCTGGAAAATTGAGCATCAAAATTGCAGATGAAATTTAATATGGACAAGTGCAAGGTGATGCATATAGGGAAAAATAACCCATGCTATAGTTACACAATGTTAGGTTCCATATTAGGTGCTACTACCCAAGAAAGAGATCTAGGCGTCATAGTGGATAACACATAGAAATCGTCGGTTCAGTGTGCTGCGGCAGTCAAAAAAGCAAACAGAATGTTGGAAATTATTAGAAAGGGAATGGTGAATAAAACGGAAAATGTCATAAGGGCTCTGTATAGCTCCATGGTGAGACCGCACCTTGAATACTGTGTACAATTCTGGTCGCTACATCTCAAAAAAGATATAATTGCGATGGAGAAGGTTCAAAGAAGGGCGACCAAAATGATAAAGGAATGGAACAGCTCCCCTATGAGGAAAGACTAAAGAGGTTAGGACTTTTCAGCTTGGAGAAGAGACGGCTGAGGGGGCACATGATAGAGATGTTTAAAATCATGAGAGGTCTAGAACGGGTAGATGTGAATCGGTTTTTTACTCTTTCGGATAATAGAAAGACTAGGGGGCACTCCATGAAGTTAGCATGTGGCACATTTAAAACTAATCGGAGAAAGTTCTTTTTCACTCAATGCACAATTAAACTCTGGAATTTGTTGCAAGAAGATGTGGTTAGTGCAGTTAGTATAGCTGTGTTTAAAAAAGGATTGGATAAGTTCTTGGAGGAGAAGTCCATTACCTGCTATTAATTAAGTTGACTTAGATAATAACCACTGCTATTACTAGCAACGGTAACATGGAATAGACTTAGTTTTTGGGTACTTGCCAGGTTCTTATGGCCTGGATTAGCCTGTTGGAAACAGGATGCTGGGCTTGATGGACCCTTGGGTCTGACCCAGTATGGCATGTTCTTATGTTCTTATGCCATGCTGGGCATGCCCAGTAGCGGCCAGTCAAAGTTCTGGAAACTCTGATAAAAGTGTTCTGTGACTGGGCTCCATCCTGTGATGTCACCCATATGTGAGGACTACCATCCTGCTTGTCTCCTGTGAGAAACATTATGTCCTGTGCCCAGATATAAAATGCACTCAATGTGAGGATCGGTGATTGACATCGTACAGGGGCAATTTGGGCATTTTTTTAACCCGGTTGCCATAATGACAAACTTAAGGCTGGACAGCCGTTGACGGCCTACAGTCACCAATAAAATAAGGACGGTATCGACCGCAAATAATTAGTTGAAGAAAAATGAACTGAGAATGGGAGACCCCTATGAGAGGATATTTTTCTGAGGAAAATAAGTTTTTCCGTGAGGAAATATTGTGTGAAAAGTCACACAGGCTCCTGACTGCGAGGCAAACTGCAGCGCAGAAAAAAAGAGACTGAAGGGAGACCCCTTTGGCTAGAGGGATAATGGCATGCTCAGTTGGCTCAGTGTGCTAGTAAAAAGTGTCTAGAAACTTTGACAGAAAGTTTTCCATGTTAGAGCTCCGTCCAGTGACGTCACCCATATGTGAGGACTATCATCCTGCTTGTCCTGAGAGAAAGTACCTTCCAAGAAAGGTATCTAGGATGGCAAGTTCCCAGTGGTTCGAAAGGTAGTAGCATAAGTTGTTCCAGAACTGGATTGATATCCCATGGTACTGGCGGTTTCTTGATCGGGGGTCGTAGATGTAGTATGCCCTTCATAAATTGGGAAACCAGACAATGACAGACTATAGATTCTCCGTTGAGGGGAGTGTGATAAGCTGATATTGCGCTGAGGTGAACTCGAAGAGAGGCGGTGGCCAGTAGAGATGTGAATCGGAACAGATATCGGATCCGATTCTGGTTCCGATTCACATCTATAGAGATGTGAATCGG
Source organism: Rhinatrema bivittatum (assembly GCF_901001135.1). Taxonomy (NCBI): domain Eukaryota; kingdom Metazoa; phylum Chordata; class Amphibia; order Gymnophiona; family Rhinatrematidae; genus Rhinatrema; species Rhinatrema bivittatum. Next base: position 224,374,544 of record NC_042618.1, on the reverse strand, counting down.
AACTGATATCGGATCCGATTCTGGTTCCGATTCACATCTCTAGTGGCCAGACCTTGCATGTAGAGTAGGAGGAGGTAATTCAGAAGATGTTTAGGTGGATACGTGAGTGGGACTATGTCGATGGAGGAACACCAGGAGGCATAACACTTCCGTTTTTGTTGATAGCTTAGTCGCATTGATTGGTTTCTTGGTTGCGATTAGAATATCTTCCAGTTGTGGAGAGATGTTTAGTGTTTGGAATGTGAGCCTTTCAATCTCCATAAAGTGAGATTCAAGGATGCGTGAAGCGGATGGAGAAGCGAGCCCCCCCTGTTGGGTGAGGAGGGTGGGGTTGTTTCGTAGAGGAACTGGTTTGCAGATTGATAGCTGAATTAGGTAACTGTACCACGGTTAGCGCACCCATGCTGGTGCGACGAGGATTAGATCCCCCTCGTCCTCGATGCATCTGTGCACTGTGCGAGAGATTAGAGGGCTCGGAGGGAATGCGTAAAGGAGTCCTTGAGACCAATCGAGGAGGAATGCGTCCTGTAGCAATCGGTGTGCGCTGAGTTATACTGAGCAAAAAAGGTTGACCTTCTTGTTGAGTTCTGTTGCAAAGAGGTCGATCTGGGGAAGATCCCCAAATCGAGAAAATCCGATTAGCTACCTCGTGATCTAGTTCCCATTCGTGTGGATGAAAAATTCTGCTTAACTTGTCTGCTTTGGAATTGTTGATTCCTGGCAGGTATGTTGCTTATAGGGAGATTCCCTTGCTGTGGGCCCAGTCTAGAATCTCTATCGTTTCTTTGCAAAGGTTCCATGAACTGGACCCTCCCTTGCTTGTTTATGTAAAACATTGCTACTTGGTTGCCTGTATGAATCATGATGACATAGTGTAGCAGACTGTGTTCGAAAGCTTGAAGGGCATTCTTGATAGCCCTTAGTTCCAGGAGGTTGATGTGATAATTGCGTTCGTGGATGGACCACAATCCCTGAGTCTGTAGGTTGGTAAGATGGGCTCCCCATCCTGTGGGAGAGGCATCTGTTGTAAGAACTAATTGATGTCGAGGGGGTCTCAGCAGTGAGCCGTCTGTCAATGCTGGTGGGGTTATCCACCAGCAAAGGTCTATTTTCATGTTGGTTGTCAATGTCACTGGAGTGGACAATGAACTTCGGAACTGAGACCATTGAATTTTTAGGCCCCATTGTAGGCGAAGGATGTGTAGCCTCGTGTGTGGAACCAAGTAGGTGCACGCTGCCATATGACCTAGTATGGTCAAGACTTGACGGGCTGAAGTAGTTGTAAGGTTTAATAGACACTGGGCTAGTGTAGTGAGAGCTAACGCTCGAGGTTGTAGGAAGAAAGCTTTGTCCTGAATGGTGTCTACAGAAGCTCCAGTGAAGTTCAAAGTCTGGGCAAGTTGAAGATACGATTTTTCGTAATTTATAAGGAGACCCAGATTGTCTAGGCAAGTGATTGTGCGAACTAAATTGTCTCGTCGGAGAACGGGACTGGGGGTTACTAACAGACAATCGTCTAGATAAGGGAATATCTGAACCCCCTGTCGACGGAGATGTGCCACCACCACCGCTAGACATTTTGTGAACACTCTGGGAGCAGAGGAGAGACCGAAGAGAAGAACTTTGTATTGAAAATGTTTCTTTTTCATCTGAAAACAGAGGTAAGTCCAAGATTTGGGGTGCATTGGTATGTGGGTATATGCATCTTTTAGATCTATGGAGCACATCCAATCCATGGGCTGTAGGAAGGGAAGAATGGATTTGAGAGAAGTCAATTTGAATTTCTCTTTCCGAATGTGTTTGTTGAGGGAGCGTAGGTCCAGAATTGGTCGAAGACCTCCAGATTTTTTGGGGATGAAGAAGTATTGTGAATAGAATCCCTTCTGATATCGGGATGGAGGTATCTCCTGTATATAGTGTTGTTGGAGTAGGTGATTGACTTCTTGAAGAAGAATTTCCCGATGAATGCTCTGATGTTTGGTGACAACTGTATGCGGGAGAGATGGAGGGGATGTGAAGTTGAGAGAGTATCAGTCTTGTATTATAGCGAGGACCCACGAATCTGATGTTATGGTGCGCCTTTGTGAAAGAAAGTGGGACAGCCGTCCTCCTACTTTCTGGGTGGGTAGTGGTGGCCGAATTAGTTCTAAAAACTTTGTTGGTTTTTGGGTGGTTGAGGATCTGCAGACTGGCGTGGCTGACGAGTGCATGGGTGCTGATGTGAAGCTGGTTGCTGGTAAGGCTGTTGGGGATTTGTCTGATAGTGCTGGGGCCTATAGGTGGTATAAGGTCGATATGGACGTCTCAGGTAAGATTTTTTATATGAACCGAAATGACATCTTGAAGATGACATCATGTGTCAATGACAGCACTGCCACTTTCTGCTCTTTTAATTTTGCCACAGTTTGTGAGTTTATTACCCAACAGGTTGTCTGGTCGACAGGGAAGATTGGCAAGCTTATCGTGTACTTCATCTCTTATGGCGCTCGCCCTTAACCATGCCAATCATCTGGTTGCTATGGCGTTAGCCGTAGTTTTAGCAGAGGTTTCAAATCCCTCGTAAATGGAACGCACAAGCAGATGCAGTCCTTCCTCCATGTCGTGAAATTCTGGTGAAGGTGTGTTGTCTTCTGAACCTTGTAAAAAAGGTTTTAAGGTCTACAGACACTCGAACAGATATTGAGCTACGTAAAATTGGTGGTTTTGAATCCTGGCGTTCAGAACTCCTGACTAGAAAGTTCTCTTTGCGAAGTCATCGAGACTCTTATTGTCCCTGCCTGGTGGACTATTTGAATGTAGTCTGGATTTGCGTGCCTTTTGCATGGCTGACTCCAACAACCGAATCATATGGTAATTGTACGTTTTTTGTTTCTACTCCCAATCGCTGACCCACTTTTTCTAAGAATTGGGGGTATGTGAGATCCTCCGGTGGTGAAACTGGCTCCGGTGGTAATTCTTGTGGGTCAGACAGGTAATCGGTTGACAACCCTAGGGAAGAGGATGGACTAGGAGAATCCATTGGAGGAGGTGATGGTCTCCTAGGTTGTGTTTTTGGTGCTGGTCCCGGTTTAGGTGATGAAGGCATCTCCTCTGGTTCAGTAGGGACTGGCTGGTGTTGCTGCTGGACTGATGTCAAAAACTGCGACAAGATACTAGTAATCTGTGTAATAGGAGCAGCAGCCGAAGTTGAAGTGGATGATTTTGGATCCGGTTTTTGGCCAGATGGCAATAGGGCTGCCCTACCTGAGGATGTCTGTATTTGGTCCTCGAGGGTGTCAGACGTCTTTCAGTGGGTAGACAACTTTGGGAGTAAGTGGATCCTGCAACAACTGATCTGCTGCGGCGATGAGAGGCCGCAGATAGTCCGGAGAAAACCTCGGATGATGGAGAAGAGGTTCCCAATAGCCGTGGCGGGGACGGACTATCCTCCGAGTCTACCACTAGTAGTGGGGAAGGACTCCTAGTTCTTTTATGACTGGTTGGATGTTTTTTTATGTTTTCCGGGTTGCGTCGATAGCTTTGGTGACTTCGGCTTCAACACAGCGTCGTAAATGCGGCGATGCAGCAACGCTCCTTTATGCGGCGATGTACCGTAGATGATTCGACGCCATAATCCTTCGATGCTCTCAACACAGGTTGCATCTGCAGCTCGTCTCCTGCGCCCTGCGTCGATGGGATTTTGGATTTCTTCTTCTCTTTTGGACCTGGAGGGTCCGCAGAGGTGGCCCCTTCGATGGGCTTGGGCTTTAGGGGTGGGTCATCTTCAGTCCCGGAGACGACCTGGCTGAAGCCTCAGAGGGGGCATACGAGACCGATGCCTCTTCTCTGAGTTGGGCGATCCGTGCAGATTTTTGGTGCTGCACCCGTGGGGACACACGTCCGCAGTCCGTGCAATTCGCCTGGTCATGTTTAGGACGGAAGCAAAGATAACAGAATTGATATCTGTCAGTTACAGACATGATTTTCCCACAGTCACAAAACTTAAACCCTGGATGAGGCATCTTAAGTTAAAGTGTTCTGTGTGGTAATTCTGTCAAGTTTTGTTTTTGTTTTGGGGTTTTTTTTTTTTTTTTAACAATTCTTGTCAGGTTTTTCTCCTCACAACAATTTTCCTCACAAGAGAGAATAGCTCCGCGTGCAGTCAGTCACGCAGAAAAAACGGACTGAGGAGCCTCAAGGAGGCAGAGGGACAGGCAGGAGGGAACATCTCACCAAAAGACTTTGGGTGATCTTGGAGAGCTCCGCCACCTAGTGGCACGGAGGACGTACCCAGACAGCATGGCTAATTCAGCTGCTTATCTATGGAAAAAGAAGTGGCCCCCAGAGTAAGAAAACATCTGCATTTTCTCACCACATCACATGAACCTGCCTTACCAATTTGAATACATTTCTTAATAAATTAAATTCACAAAGTCTCCTTCACCCTGTATCTGTGTCTTGATTAGACTGTAAGCTTGACTGAGCAGGGAGTGTCTTCATGTGATTTTGTACAGAGCTTCATAGGTCAAGTAGCACTATAGAAGCAATTAGCAGTAATAGCATTTAGAATAGGTTTACACCCTTGGAGAAATGCTGGTTACATCATTCTGTATATTCTAACTTTTGATAATTATATTATTAAAATGTTAATGTATAAATTTTTTACTATTAGGAAATGAAAACATTGCAAACAAAAGTGTGAAGCACATTGATTTCTTATGCATTCCAGCCAACAAAGTAAACAGTGTAGTTTTTCAATTATCTCCAACATATTGAAAAGTATCATTGTGCTAAAAACACACAGGCTGATACAGTAAAGTGCGCTCCAATGGAACGCACTGTTAGCCCGCATTTGGCTGTGCGTTTTCGATGCACTATTTTTACCCCTTATACAGTAAGGGGTAATAGCGCATCGAAAACGTGAGGCCAACCCCCCCCCCCCCCCCGAAGCTAATAGTGCCCGCAACATGCAAATGCATGTTGACGGGCATATTAGTTATTCCCGCGCGATACAGAAAGTATGCGCAGCCAAGCCGCACGTTACTTTAAAAAATTAACGCCTGCCAAAGTTTTCTGAACCCGTGGCTGTCAACGGGTTTGAGAATCGACACCGGTAAAATTGAGCGTTAGCTGTCAAACCCGCTGACAGCCGCCGCTTCTGTCAAAAAGGAGGTGCTAGGGACGCGCTAGTGTCCCTAGCGCCTCCTTTTACCGCGGGCCCTTATTTACATAAATTTATTTACTGGATCGCTCACCCACTCTCCCGCGAAGTTTTCTGTATCGGCCTGACAGTTAACTCCTCATCCACCCTCCCTATAATCAAGGATGCTTATCTTCTAGATTAAGAAGGAATTATCTTTCATTAAAGAACCAAAAGAACTGCAGGACTGCCTCTGAATGAATTACATTTGTGAGAAGCGACATGGTTAATATATGTAATTTTTTAAATTAAAACATGTTAATGGAACTATGATTTTTTTTTCTGGAAATTTTGGCAACTAAAAAGATTACATTTATTTCTAAACAAAAACAAACATCTGGACTAGTATATGCTCACCTTCTGATCGACTGGTTCTAAACTTGGAGTACTTCCTGCTTTTCTTTTTTCTGCATTCTGACTGGGGTCATCACAATCATATTCAACCTCTGGTCTGGACAAGTCCCGGCAGAAAGTGCAGATCCACTCTCCACTGAACCAACAGAAAATTTTATGAAAGCATTATTTCTGGCAACTAGAACAATTAACAGTATTTCCTATAAGCTAAATGCCCTTTACTGTAAGTGCTTAAAAACTGTTATATAAATGTTCAGTTTCAGTAAGTAAGGCTTCTTAAGAATTTGACAACAGAAAAAAAGGCTTATGCATGGGTTTCAAACCTAATGCACCTAGAAAGCAGGTAATCCACTTTAAGTGAGAGAGCTGGATCATTTCACGTGAACTAAACTTTGAAAAAGAAGGCAGAGTTTACCTAAATCTCTTAAAATAGCAATAGAGCAAAACAGCTTGAAAAGTTGTTTGTACAGGTTTAATTACAGTACCTGAATGTAATCCGCTTTAAAGTGTCTAAAAAGCGGAATATAAATCAAATAAATAAATCTAACATGCTCTTGGCTGCTAGAAAATGAAAAACAAATTTGGCAATGTAATTATCTTTTCAGCTTTTCTCCATTTTCTATTTTGTTGCCATTCATGGAAGAAAGAAGCCATTATCCTGGGAACAAAATCTTTCGTTTGAAATTTACTAAGTATTTAATTTAGTTTTATATTTATAGCATTAATTTAGAAAGCCCTGTTGAGTAAATGTGGCTCCGCTATGTGAAAAGGTAGGGTTGCTTACCTCTAATGAGTATTCTTCGTGGACAGTAGAACAGCCACACTGGGCGACATCCTTTGATGGTATGGTGTCAGAACATGCTTTTTCAGAGGTCAGATAAGTCTGAGTATGCGAAGTTCTCTCCCTGCCTTGCGGGTCCTTCAGTCACTTTATAAGCTGCCTTCAACTGAATGGAGAGGTGGGAGAAATTGTGTGGCTATTTGTTCTGTTATCTACTGAGAATACCCATTACAGGTAAACCCCACTTTCTCTGTGGGCAAGTCAGAAAAAAGACAGCTGCATAAATGGGGACTCCCAGGCTGAGAGTTGCGAGAAAAACATCTTGCTCTGAGTATACAGAAAGTAGAGTTGCTTACCTGTAACAGGTGTTCTCTGAGGACAGCAGGATGTCAGTCCTCACATGAGTGACATCATTGGATGGAGCCTGGCCCGGAACTTTGACCTCAAAGATTCTAGAGCTTTCAAACATGTTTAACTGAGCACGTGGAGCTGAAGTTATCACTCTTCCCCCTAGACAGAGTCCCTCAATCCATGATATAGCCAATACCTGGAGAATCACAGAGGAGGCAGGCAGGTTTTGAGAGGACCGATATCCTGCTGTCCTCAGAGAACACCTGTTACAGGTAAGCAACTCTATTTTCGCTGAGGACTGTATAGCTGAAGTAGAATGAGGCTTTGGGAAAAAAAGTTGGAAGCACAAGCAATTGATTCAAGTGAAATTGAGACATTATCTTCAGCCAAAGGACTTTGGTTGTGTTCTCAATACTATTTTTAAAAATCTGATTATACGGTGCATAATCTACCAAGGCTTGAAATTTACTGACTCTGTGAGCCGAGGTGAGTGCTATAAGAAATAACATTTTCCAAGTTAAGAACCTAATGTCTACAGTAGCTAATGGCTTAAATGGGGATTTTATTGGTTCAGAAAGAACTACATTCAAATCCCAGAGCACAAAGGGCCTTGATTGGAGGTCATAAGTGGAAAAGATCTTTGATAAATATTAATACTACTATATCCTATGATATAGGTAGGCTTCATGAATGATGATTATATGCAGATATTACACTCAAATGTAATCAAACCAAATTTGATTTTAATCCTCAACTGGCAAGGTGAAGATGATACTGAAACAGCAAGGCAGTAGAACATGTGAAAGGGTCCTCATTATGAGAAGTTCACCAGAAGGTAAGTCTTCTCCATATGAAATTGTATGATAGTCTGGTAGCTGGTTTCCTTTACTTGCTTCATTATGGATGGGAAGGGCATAGCCTATATTATCCTGCTCTCAATACCCATACTGTGAGAGCAACACATTAAAGACTGAGGTGCAGCAGACAGCCTTCAAATCAAGTTAGTAGATTTCAAAATATCTGTAGACTGATTGGTGCTAGTCTCTGTAACCACTGAAACTAGATTTAAAGAGACCAAAAAGGGACTATGAAAATCAATTGTCCTGTGTTCTTTCTTGAATATTTTTTTTTTTAAATAAGAGGAATTGGAGGAAAACATGCATTAAGCTTTTATTTCATGGAAACTTGAACACATGCAATGCTAGAGTGTCATATGCTGGCCTCTTTGAATAATAAAGGGGTAGTCTGTGGTTGTACTGAGACACAAAGATCTATGCATGGAGTTCCTCCACTGATGAATAGAAACAGCAGTGTGGTGGGATGAAGAGACCACTCATGAAGGTTGAAGACAACTCAATGAATCCACCTAAACATTGTCTTTTCCAGGGAAATTGTGGAAAGCTGAATATTCATAACTTTCATATTTTGAAAGCTTCCTTGCAAATTTCTTTTTAAAATCTTTTTTATTTATAACATTTCACAATATAAACAGGAAACTAACATTTCTTGACAGATAAAATCTTCACAGCTATATAAACTCAAAGTCATATAGTAGAAAAATGCATTAGCCGATCAGAAATTCAAGCCAACTATTATATAGGGAGTGGGGTAAGGGTGGCAACTCCCCCCCCCCCCCAAAAAAAACCCCCAAAACCAAACGAGTATATTACATAAGTGAACATGCAGACAACAATCCTCCACCAGTAAGGAATCCACCCCAATAGTCAACTTCCATTCTATAAATATCTGAAGTCGTGGGGGGATAAAAAAAAATCCACATATGAAACTCCTTGATATTTAAACATTTTGTTGGAAACTTCAGAAAGAAATCTGCTCTTATCTCTCTAACAGTTTGTCTAAATCCCAGAAAGGCTTTATATTTTATCCTAGATCCATCTACCAAGGTCCAGATAAACCCCGATTTTAGCATTATAAAAATGACTATCATTATGAAAAAATGACATTAGAATCCAGTCCCTGTCAGACTCCAAGGCAAATGATGTTAAAAGGGTTGCCCTTTCAACTGGTAATTTTCTTGTGAAGATTCCAATAAGGCAGTCAACTCAAGCTTGTCTATAATCTAATTATTCTTCAACTTTCATCAATCTCGAGAACTTTTCATGCCCATTGGAAGGCAATACACGAGCTGGGGTGAAAAGCCTTTGCAGGATATTTTAACACTTCAAAAAAGTATTTTTTCAACATATCAAGCAGAGATATTAAAAGAGACTTAGGATAGTTAATGAAAAGCAAGTTTTTCCTCCTAGCTTGATTTTCCAAAACCTCTAATTTATTATGCAAACAAGTTAACTTGAGAGTTTCCTTGCAAAGCTTTGAGGAACCTGTTCCTCCTGTTTATATAGAACATCACTATTTGATTGTGCTTTTGAAGCTGAACTACTGTCTGTTTTAGCCAGAGATTGAAGAATTGAAAAGCTCTGAACATAATTCCTAGTTCCAACAGGTTGATGTGAAGAACACTTTCGTGAGGAGACCAAGGTACTTGAGAACAAACTGCATGGAGAAGGGCTCCCCAACCTTGTGGAGAAGCACTTAGCTCCTGCTGAATTTTCAGAGGATGGAAGCTGAGACTATATAGAAAGTTCACTGACTTTGTTCATCACTGCAGAGAATGAATAAGATGTCTGGAGAAGTCTACCTTGAGGAACGGTGAATAGAGATGCTGGTTCCATTGAAATTTGAGATGCCACTAAGCTTGTCTAAATATGAGACAAGTAAAAGGGGTAACATGCACTGTTTCTGTTCTGTGTCCCAACTCCTCATGAAAAACTTGGCCATAACTGATTGTCGATTGAGGGTGTTTGAATTAGCACTATCAACATGTTTCTGCTTTGGACTGAAAGGAAGGCTTTTCCTTTTTTTGTGTTAAGGATTGCTCCTATAAATTTAAATTGGTGGCTTGGAGTCAGGTGTACTAATTGATTCAAAGCTCTCAATGACCGATAACATTTCTGCAATTGTAAAAATAATCTTTTCTCAAATTACAATTACTTAAACTAAAACCTCTACTATTTCCTTCTGATTTTCGTGCTGTAGTCCAAGCACTAATACTATCGGGACTTGATTACTGTAATTCATTGTACTTAGAACTCCCTGCCTCAACAATACTCCCTCTTCAGCTTATTCAAAATTCGGCTGCTCGCATTGTATGTAACATTCCCTGCAAAGAACACATCACTCCGGCTCTACAATTCTTACAGTGGCTTCCCTTATCCTACCGAATACAATATAAAGTACTTCTCATTATACACAATCTAATACATAACCCATCTGCATTCTGGCTTTGTTCAATGTTAAGGCTATACCAACCATCCTGTCAACTAAGATCTATGGACAAATGTATTCTTGAAATGTTTACTATAAAGATGGCATAAGAACATGCCATACTGGGTCAGACCAAGGGTCCATTAAGCCCAGCATCCTGTTTCCAACAGTGGCCAATCCAGGCCATAAGAACCTGACAAGTACCCAAAAATTAATTCTATCCCATGCTAGACTAGAGTTAACTCGCAAACGTGCATTCTCAGTCGCTGGTCCGACTTTGTGGAATTCACTTCCAGAACACATTTGTCTTATATCAAATACCAAAGAATTCAAAAAAGCTCTCAAAACACATTTTTGCACCCTCACTTACAATATTACATAACAATCTAATTTATTTAATCAACTACCTACCATAATCCTTATTGATGTACCTTATGTTCTTTGTTTATCTCTTGTATTATTTATTGTTTTTATTTGTATTTGAATTTTTATGTATGTAAACCACTATTGTAAACCGCTTAGATCTACAATGTGATTGTATAGGAGGTATATTAAAATTTCTAAATAAATAAATAAACCCTACGGATTGTAAGGTCTGAAGAGCAAATAACATGTTGCTCCCGCAGTTCTCCTAAGGTGTGCTCGATATTAGCCACATGTAGGAAAGACTAGGACATTGTTCTTCCTGAAATGTGCAGCTACAACTGCTAAGTGCTCTGGGGGCTGCTGCTAGATCGAATAATAGGACTATTGAAAATGTTAAGAAAATCTAAGATACTTTTTAAATATAAGCTGCTTTGCATGCATAACATTTCCTAATGCATGCAAAGCAGCTTACACATAGGTAATCCTATGTTAGTAAAATAATGTGGCTGATTAAAAAAAACCCCCAAAAAACCCAAAACAAAAACAACTCAGCCCCATTATTTTAACATGATTGAGGGAGCTGTAATTTTCCAGAGGGAGCATTGGGATGCTAACGCAGGTCCTTGATGGTCCTGCTGGAAAATGAATGGGGCCGAGGCCCACCTCCACCCCCCTCCCCAAAAAATTGTAGCTCTCCAAGCCTTAAAATAAAAAAATCACCTGTGGGATCTTTGGATACCTCCACTGACCCTCTCTGCTGCCTACCAAGGTGGTACTGGCCCCCCCCAAAAAGAGTCCAACTGTATGGCAACAGCCCGCTTCCTTTCTCACCCTCTCCCCTTAAATGTCTAAAATGCCCTGTCAGTCTAAAGACCTTCCCCCATGGCCCATCCCTTCCCCCCACCCCATGCAAATAAAGTATAATCCCTGGTGTCTAGGGGTCCCCCCACCCAAAATAGTAGCCTGGTAGTCTGGGGAGGGCTTCCAGACCCCCACCTCAACACCCTCCTGTAGCTGAAAAAACTCACTGGGGCTTCAAGTGGGGGCCCAGAGTGTCCCTTAGCTCTGGGCTCATCAACACCATTTTTCAAAAAGGCATCGACATGATCTTGCCCAGTTACGTGATAGAGGCAAGGTCCGGGGATCGGACTAAGGCCATGTGGTCTAGGTCCAATCCACGGAGCTTGCTCCTGTCACATAATAGGGGCAAAGTCACTTCAACATCATGTTAGATTCTATCTTAGGAGTCACCACCCAGGAAAGCGATCTAGGCGTCAAAGTGGACTGAAATAGTCATCTCAATGTGGTGGCGATCAAAAAAGCAAACAGAATGTTAGGAATTATTTCGAAGGGAATGGCAAATAAAACGGTGGATGTCATAATGATTCTGTATTGCTCCATGGTGAGTACGCACCTTGAATTCTGGTAGCCACATCTCAAAAAAGATATAGTTGCACTGGAGAAAGTGCAGAGAAGTGCGACCAAAAAAGGGGCATGGAACGGCTCCCCTACAAGGAAAGGCTAAAGTGGTTAGGGCTGTTCAGTTTGGAGAAGAGACAACAGAGGTGGGATATGATAGAGGTCTACAAAGTCATGAAAGGACTTGAACAGGTTATTTATTCACTCAGAAAATAGGACTAGGGGGGCATTCCATGAAGTTGGAAAGTAGTTCATTTAAAATAAGTTGAAGAAAATTATTTTTCACTCAGCACATTGTAAAGCTCTAGAATTCACTGCCAGAGGATGTGGTTACAGCAGTTAGTGTAGCTGGGTTTAAAAATGGTTTGGATAAGTTCCTAGAGAAAAAAATCCATAAACTGCTATTAATGAATAAGCAATAATAGCTTAAGGATATTTAATGTTTGGGTACTTGCCAGGTACCTTGACTAGGGCAGCCACTGTTGGAAACAGGATGCTGGGCTTGATGGAAGCATGGTCTGACCCAATATAGATAATCTTATGTTCTTTTTACAACCTGCATAGATTCCCTATTGTGGCAGCAAGAGTACAGGACCCCAACAACAATCCTTGAAGCAGGATAGCTCTGCTTCCATACAAGAGCACAGCCACAAGGCTCCTCTGCTTGTTTCAACTGTGCGAAGTGAGGACATTTGGCCAGAGATTGCTGATACCAAGGAAGCGAGGCCATGGACATCAACCTTGTAACTCAGCTAGTAATAGAAGCTAAGATACATACAAGCAAGGGGGGGGGGGGGAATCTTCAAAGCAGGGACAACAGAAGAGTCCGAGGAAAAAGGAATTCTTGGAGGTACCTATCCACCTGAGTAGCAAGGATCTGGACACTTAAGAACATAAGTTGCCATACTGGGTCAGAACAATGGTCCATCAAGCCTAGCATCCTGTTTTCAGTGGCCAATTCAGATTACAAGTACCTGGCAAGTACGCACACTTTCAATAGATCTCACGCCACTAAAGTCAGTAATAAAGCTGTGGCTATTCCCTAAGTTAACTTGATTAATAGCAGTTTATGAACTTCTCCTCAGAAACTTATCAAAACCTTTTTTAAACCCAGATACACTAACTGCCTTAACCAATCCTCTGGCAATGAATTCCAGAGCTTAATTGTGAATTGAGTAAAAAATAATTTTCTCCAATTTGTTTTAATTGTGCTACTTGCTTTGTTTTAATTGTGCCCCCTAGTCGCCCTATTATCTGAAAGGGTAAACAACCAATTCACATTTATCCATTCAAGTTCTTTTATGATCTTATAGACTTCTATTATATCTCCCACTCAGCCATCTCTTCTTCTAGCTGAACAGATTTAACCTCTTTAGCCTTTCCTCACAGGGGAGCTATTACATCCCTTTAATCATTTTAGTTACCCTTCTCAAACCCTTTCAAAATGTCCCACACCTGCAAGGCCCCCAAGTCCATTATTTATATTCCACCTTTTAGACATGTCAAAGTAGATTACATTGAGATACTATAGGTATTTCCCTGTCCCCAGAGGGCTCACACAATCTAAGTTTGAACCTCAGGCAATGGAGGGTGAAGTGACTTGACCAAGGTCACAAGGAGCAGCAGTGAGATTTGAACCCTGGCTTCCAACCCACTGCTCTAACCACTAGATTGTTCCTCCACTCCACTCCACTGTACCTGTAACCTACAAAAGTTAGGGTAGCTGGAAATAATGAATGTCTCCCTTTTCATTCTGATTTTTATTTAGTTATAAAGGGGATATTCATGTGTAGTCAGCCAGCATTGTTTTATTTATTTTTTTGGATTTATTTTCCTCCTTTCAGCCACTTCAAAGCCACTTCAGATAATGCAAGATTTCTTTGTCCCCAGAGGGCTCACCACGTAAGTTTGTACCTGAGGCAATGGACAGTGAAGTGACTTGCCCAAGGTCACAAGGAGCAGCAGTGAGATTTGAACCCTGGCTTCCAACCCACTGCTCTAACCACTAGATTGTTCCTCCACTCCACTCCACTGTACCTGTAACCTACAAAAGTTAGGGTAGCTGGAAATAATGAATGTCTCCCTTTTCATTCTGATTTTTATTTAGTTATAAAGGGGATATTCATGTGTAGTCAGCCAGCATTGTTTTATTTATTTTTTTGGATTTATTTTCCTCCTTTCAGCCACTTCAAAGCCACTTCAGATAATGCAAGATTTCTTTGTCCCCAGAGGGCTCACCACGTAAGTTTGTACCTGAGGCAATGGACAGTGAAGTGACTTGCCCAAGGTCACAAGATGTGACAGCAGGATTTGAACCCTGGTTTCCTTAGTTCATAGCCCTCTGCTGTATCCGCTAGGCTTATCTTCCACATAAATTCAGCCCCACAGCAAATAGCATGCAGACACTGCAAGGCAAGCTGCCACTACCATGTCTGCAGGATTTAGACCTGCGCAGGGAAACCCCAATGGATTTCAAGTTTATCACCTTAATCACTCAGCCATGACTACTTTTTCAGGTATATTCGAGGTAAAAAGAATGCGAGGGAGTCAGTTGGATCATTAGATGATCAAGGGGTAAAAAGAACACTTAGGGATGACAGTCATAGCAGAGAAACTAAATTAATTCTTTGCTTTAGTATTCACTGAGGAAGATGTAACAGTTATACCCATGTCAGAAATTATATTCAAAGGTGATCGTTCAGAGCAACTGAAACAAATCTCAGTGAACCTGGAAGATGTACTAGGGCAGATTGACAAACTAAAGAATAGCAAATCACCTAGACCATATGTATACATCCCAGAGTACTGTAAGAACTGAGAAATGAAATTGCAGACCTGCTATTGGAAATTTATAAACTATCAATATCATCATCTACGGTACCTAAAGACTGGAGGGTTGCCAATGTAACGCCAATTTTAAAAAAGGGATCAAGGGGTGATCTAGGAAATTACAGATCAGTGAATCTGACATCTGGGCCAGGTAAAATGGTAGAAACTATTATAAAAAACAATACTGCTGAACATATAGATAAGCATAGTATAATGGGACAAAGCCAACATGGATTTAGCCAAGCGAAGTCTTGCCTCACAAATTTGCTACATTTTTTTTTGAGGGTGTAAACAAACATGTGACTAAAGGTGAGCCAGTTGATTTGGTGCATCTGGATTTCCAGAAAGCATTTGACACAGTCCCTTATGAGAGACTTCTTAGGAAATTAGAAAGCCAAGGGATAGGTGGCAGTGTCCTATTGTGGATTGCCAAATGGTTAAAAGATAGAAAACAGAATGGAGCTAAATGGTAAATTTTCTCAATGGAAAAAGGTGAATAGTGGAGTGTCCCAGGGATCTGTTCTGGGACAGATGCTTTTTAATATATTTATAAATGACCTGGAAATGGAAACAACAAGTGAGGATCAAATTTGCTGATGATACAAAATTATTCAAAGTTGTGAAATCACAAGAGGAATGTGAGAAATTGTAAGATAGCTACAGAAAGAGCTACAAGACAGCTACAGCAAGAGGATCGAATATCCGGGATCAGATAGTACACACGCATTTAGAACCAGCAATTGGGGGCAATAAGGAGGCAGGCATGCATAGCCAATGTAATAAGTGTGATTTGTACCAGCAAACCATAGAGGGATCAGAATGGATATAGCCTGTGACAGGATATGTGATACATTGCAGATTTCGAATGGACTGTACATCTAAAAATGTGTATGTAATAATCTGTCCTTGTCCTAAATTGTATGTGGGACGTACCAGTCGGGCCATCAGGATACATTTATTAGAACATAGATCCCAGCTGCAGACTCAGAATCTGTCAGCTCCAATTGTACAATACTGCACTGATAAAGGGCACAAATTTAGGGTATTAAAATGGACAGAGGTGATCAAGTGGCTAGATTAAAGTACAGGGAACAATTTTGGATTTACCAACTGGACACTGATACCACAAGGACTGAATGAGGAACTTGACTGGGCGTCATTGATTAGGGGGTAGTGCTTCCATCTGATTTGGTAAAGTTTGGAGGAGGACATATAGGATAAAGATTGTTGGGGGTAGTGAGCAGATAGAGCCAGATAGAGCTGAGAGAGAAATTTGTTTAAGCGTTCTCCTGAAGAAGGAAAGTTGATTTTCAAAACATGGCTGAGTCGGGTGGTGCTTAATAATTTGATGGAACATTCACAGACGGCACAATCTTCAAACAAACTTTGGAAGCTAAGTACTTTTATCTTATGAGAGATTTGTCTGGTGTCAAACAAGCTAAGGCTTTGGTGGGTTTGAAATAAGATGAGCTTTCACAAGGAGTTTCAAGCAGAGAAAGAAAAAAAAGAAATAAATTGTTTACTGAGGATTTTTTGCTCACTATAAAATGGTGGAAGGTGATAAGTTTAATGATTAGAAGTGAATACAAGACCATATAAAATGTCTGGATGGCAGGTTTGCAAATGGTTAATGATATGAAACTACCACCGTTTCACTTTAAAATTTGATCTGTGTTGCATATAAGCAGAAGTAAATTAGGTCCCCTAGGTATAAATTGTGGAAGGGGTTACAGGTTTTGTTAGCTTAGAAATTCTAGGATCTTTGCATGGAATAAAGAGAATGTAGTCGTACAAACCCAAAGAATCTTCTGAATCAAATATGACCACTGGTGAACTCTTTTGGGAATTCTACCCAATGAAGAAACTGAGTCTGACAGTGAACTTTTTGATAAGGAGTAATAAATGTTTGTGACTGAAGTGCTGAGGAGAATCTTCCAGAATTGGTTCTGGAAATGGTTTCTGTGATAAGTTAGACGGCATTTCAGACATATAACCTTTACAAAGACTGACCATAATTTTTGGACCAACGAGTGACCACTCCAAAAGAGGAGGAAATGGCAAGAGACTGAATTCCTGGAAGATATATTAGAATTAGGATGTGACTACTGTAAATTAGATGAAGAGCAGAAACATTTGCATAGACGTGAATAGCTGGTGCAGGAGACATAGATGGTGCAAATGGTGATAGTGCTGAGTGAATGCAATGATGCCGTACTCTGCATGATGTTTCTTTTATGTGGTATTTTTGGAGCTGGGCTTCTCCGCAGAATGTGGTTTTCAACATCTCTTTTCGGAGTAGTGGTAAGTGAAGCTTCTCTCTCCACCCTTCCTGGACTCAGAACTTCTGGGTAGTGCTTTAGAGCTAGATTTCCTTCCTCCTTTCTGAAGGAGAGGCTAGCTCATGCTTAAGCTTCAGATCTCTGTGGATTTGGGCCCATGGGAACATTCTACCACATGGTGCAAAATATGAAGTAATCCAGCAACACTTTATTTAACACTTTTTGTGTACTCTTGAATAAATTAACTTCTCTGAATTGAACCCTCACCATTGAATGTTCTTAATATTTATAGTTACATCCTTCTGACTTCCTTAGCAAAATATGAAGTGTCATGTTCAGGGACAAGACATTGCAAAATAGATTGTGGAGATCCTGCATCGCTATTTTGTGACATTTTGAACAGAGCTTGAAGGGTTTCTTACCCACTTTGGAGGATTTTTCCCAAGATGAAAGGAGGACTTGAAAGAAAAATACTTACCAAAACTGATGAAAAGGAAAGTAAATGTTGACAAAAACCCAAAACACTGTGGCGACAGCAAAGAGCCAAAATTCACCTGTTCACCGAGCAGACAAAAAAACCCCCAAAAACCCAGAAGTGCTTGTATGGCAGCAGCAGCGTGAGAACTCCTGCACATGCTCAGAGTGACTTTTTTCTTCTGAGCTCTGAGACAGCATGGTCTGACATGGCACCACTGGATAGTCACCCTCATGTGTGGCTGTCTTTGCTCCTGCTTGTCCATGGAAAAACTGTTTTGATATACCAATGAGTTTCCCTGCGATGAAGAGGTTAAAGAACCAAGAGTGGAATAGTACCTTGGAAAGTTCATCAGTGTGGGAACATGACAAGATAAGTGGAACACTTTGGGGCACTTCTCACAGCATAGGAGCTCGCCTCCATTTTGACACACTGCGCACCAATCCTCATTGGGGTCATCTTCCTTCCCGCTCTCTAAAATATTATGAGGTGCTATCTGAGGCATTCCCATCCAAGCTGGTTTTCCGCTGAAACTACTTTTCTGGAAGATTCCTGGTTGGTCGCCAGTACTGTCTGGAGCATCTGCTCTGAAAGCACTTTCTGCTCGGGACGAGTTGTTATTGGAATCTAAGAGCATGGACGTAAGGATGCTTCTTGAAAAGTCAGTCTGAAAAAAACAAGAAAATGGTAAAATTAAATATTAAAATATTTTCTTTTTTGTTCCTAGCTAGCATATCTTTCCGAATATTTTGTGTGAATAAACGCAGACTTATGAATTATTTTATTAGATAACATTAATTGAAATTGTCCCTTTCTGACAATTCTCGTTCTGTTAAATCTTAGGGCAGAAGGTATGTATAGCTCTGGTGTGTCTGACCAATGGCTCTTCCTCACTGCAGTCACATGCTGAGATCTGAGCCTCCTAATGATAGCACCTATTCCTGTCACAGTTTTAGTCATTCATATATAAAGTAAGGAAAGAATGTATGATGGAGAGATCGTGTCCATCTATCCATTTGAATGTAACCTTGTATCAGCAGACAAACCAGAGAATGGATTGAGGTGAAACCTGAGATTACACAGATAGGGAAGTTAGCATAGTTGAATTTTATAGTTTAAAATTTTCAGAAGTGAGGAAGGAGCATGTGCTTGCCTTGGCTTCTATTTCATTTTGGCATACTCTGGTTGGTATTAACACATGCTGTCTACTATATTCATTAACAGAAAACTGTTTTTGTATAAATTAAAACCTGTTACTCCACAACAAGTGAACTAGCCCATGTTCACGGACAAAGGTGGTCACTATGTTGACTGCACAATTACTGACACAAATGAATATCACTTCCACATATGTATAAGATACGGTGCGAGCATGCCATTTACTTGTTGAGATCTTCCCCTGTTTAAGGCATTTGACTGTTCAAAAGAAACTTGACAATTTTAGTTTTTAAAGTACACCTTGTTTCCCTTAAGAAAACCTTTTAACATAGAAGTTGGTGAGAAAATAGAATTATAATGATGTTGATGTAAATTGCTATGGGAGTTAACAAAACAAGAATTGATGGTAAAGAAAGCAGAGTTGCTTACCTGTAACAGGTGTTCTCAGAGGACAGCAGGAGGTTAGTCCTCACACATGGGTGACATCATTGTCAAAGTTTCTAGAATTTTAACTAAGCACACTGAGCATACCAAGCATGCCCTATTCACGCGTCCACGCGGGGTCCCTCTCCAGTCTTGTAACACAGAAATATAATTAAAATAAAAAAATAGGAGAAACCCAACTCTGCGGAGTGGTGGGTGGGTTTTGTGAGGATTAATATCCTGCTGTCCTCGGAGAACACTTGTTACAGGTAAGCAACTCTGTTTTCTCCAAGGACAAGTAGGATGGTAATCCTCACACATGGGTGAATCCCTAGCTACAGGCTGCTCCCCAACACAAAAGGGGACCAACAGACATCCTACCAGGTGCCAACGGGCACAACATCATTGCTGTTGGTAAGAGAGGGAGAGACATCCTGAAAGCAAACAACAGGCCTTAGGCGGGAGAGATGGGTTCTACACCTCAATCAGGTTCCGAAGGACAGACTAGCGGAACCTAATGTCATGTTGGCCATCCCTATCCAGACAGTAATGGGATGGAGATAACTCCTCATCGCAGCCTTGCAAATCTCCTGCATTGGAACTGCTCGCAAGTGGTCCACCAACGCTGCCGTGGCTCTGACAGAATGAGCCTTGACATGACCCCGAAGATGCAGTCCTGCCTGGGCATAAGAGAAGGAGATTCACTCTGCTAGCCAATTAGATAGTGTCTGTTTGGCAACAGCAGCACCCAACCTATTCCTATCAAAAGAAATAAAAAGTTGGGTGGACTATCTATGGGCTTCTGTCCATTCCAGACAGAAGGTTAAAGCTTGCTTGCAGACCAAATTGTGCAGGCCTCGTTTGCCTTGGTGCAAATGGGGCCTGGGAAAGAATGTTGGCAGGATGATTGACTGGTTAAGATGGAAGTCCGTCACCAGCTTAGGCAAGAACTTAGGGAGAATATGCAAGACAACTCTGTCATGTTAAAACTAGTATGAGGTGGATAAGTCACTAAGGCCTGAAGCTCACTGACCCTGCACGCCGAGGTGATCACCACCAAAAATACTGACCTTCCAGCTCAGGTACTTCAGGTCACAAGTGTGCAGCAGCTCAAAAGGAGCTTACGTCAGCTGAGCTAACACCATGTTGAAGTCCCAAGATATAGCGGGAGGCCTTAGAGGAGGCTTCAACTGAAGCAGACCCTGCATGAAACATACAACTATAGGCTGTATAGAGATGGGAGTACCATCTACACCTTGGTGGTATGTGCCAACTGCACTGAGATGAACTTTAGCAGAGTTTAAGCCAGCTTTCAACAGGAACAGAAGATAATCAAGCAATTTTTGTATGGGGCAAAACGGATCTAGGGCCTTCTGTTCACATGACACAGAAAACCTCCTCCATCTCAGTCCATAAGACTTTCTAGTAGAAGGCTTTCTAGAAGCCACCAGAACCCAAGACACATCCTCTGAAAGATCAAATCACTGCAGGATTAACCTCTCAACATCCAGGATGTGAGTGACAGGGCCTGGAAGTTGGGATGCTGCTGCCTGCCATGATCTTATGTGATGAGATCTGGGGAAGTCCCCATACTGATTAGTCTCCGGATAGATAACTCCTGTAGGAGTGTAAACCAGACCTGCTCAGTCAATGAGGAGCTATGAGGATCATAGTCCCCCCCCCCCCCTCTGTCCTTGTGAAGCTTCAAGAGAGTCTTCGCACTAAGGGAATTGGAGGATAAGCATACAGAAGACTCTTGCTGAATGATGGGCAAGGGCAGAGCCTGGTTTGCCGTCTGACCTGTACAGGGAGCAGAACAGAGGCACCTTCCCTGTTTCAAGGGGACGCAAACAGATGTACGTCCGAGTTCCCCAGAGGCAGAATATATGATTCGCTACCCCTTGGTCCAGGGACCATTCGTGAGGTCTGAAGGCTTGACTCAGCCTGTCTGCTACCACATTCTCCATCCGGCCAGGTAGATAGCCCTGAACACCATCCCAAGGGACAGGGCCCATGACCAGATCTGGACTGCAGTGCTTACTGACATAGAAGGTACGATCCTGTGCCTCCTTGCTTATTGATATACCACATGGCTTCCTGGTTGTCGGTTTGGATCAGGACAACTTTTTGGATAGCCGATCTTCGAAAGCCCATAGCGCATACCTGATCGCCAAAAAGCTTCAGCAAGCTGATTTGACAAGAGCGTTCCTGTGCGGATCACAACCCTGGGTGCTGAGTCCATCTACATGAGCTCCCCAATCTAGGATGGATGCATCCATGGTTAGGGCAATTTGGGTAGGGAGACTTCGAAAAGATATCCCCCTATCCAGATCTGAAAGTATCCACCACTAGGACAATGAGTCCCGGAGAGACTGGGTGACTCTGATGCGATCCTGGAGACTGAGTGGCCTGGCGCCATTGCGACCTCAGGGTCCATGTGTAACCGTGCCAAGGGAGTGACATGGGCAGTTGCGGCCATATGACCTAATGCTCAACAAGTGCTAGATTGACACCTACTGGTTCTGTTGGATCTCTGCTGTGATGGTCGTCAAGGTGATGGCCATCTGGCGAAGCATGAAGGCCTTGGCCTGAGCCATGTCTAACAGTGCTCCTATGAAGTCCAACTGAAGTGACGGGCTGAGATGGGACTTTGGGTAGTTGAGAACGAACCCTAGTGACTCCAAAACCTGGATGGTCAAGAGCATGGACCTGACGGCCACTGCCTGAGACATGCTCTTGACCAGCCAATCGTCCAGATACAGGAAAACATGCACTCCCAGCCTAAGGGGGTGCGCTACTGCCACGGCCAGGCATTTTGTGAAGAACTATGAGGCTGACGTGAGCCCGAACAGCAACACCCGGAACAGGAAATGCTGTTTTCCCACCAAAAATCAGAGATAATTACTGTGACTGGGGAAGATCTCGATATGAGTGTTTGCATCCTTTAGGTCGAGGGAGCATAGCCAGTCCCCTTTTTGCAAAAGGGGGATCAAGCTGCCCAGGAAAACCATCTTTAACTTTTCTTAGAAACTTGTTCAAGGCACTTAGGTCTAAGGATGGGACAGAGTCCTCCTGTTCTCTTTGGAATCAGGAAGTACCTGGAGTAGAATTCTAGCTCTCCTTGCCCTGGTGGTATGGGCTCAACTGTTCTGTCTGTTAAGAGCGAGTAGAGCTCCGCTAGTAGTACAACCTGATGCGCTACTGGCCCCCAAGATGGGCACGGAGGGCAATTTGGCGGGACACCCAACAGATTCAATTGGTACCCTTGATGGATGATGGACAGAACCCACTGGTCTGAGGTTATACCGGGCCACTGGTTTGCAAAGAACCGCAACCTGCCCCTGACCGGAGGCTCCATCATCCATGGTATGGGCAAACTGGCATATGCTCCCTACGACCCAGTCAAAACCCTGTCTTGGGAGTTGAATGTGGAGCCAGCTGGGGTTTGGTGGCTCTTTGCTGCCTAGGACGGCTGCAGGAACACTGAGGTGTGGATAGGAGCGAAGAGGCAAAGGACAGTACTTTCTTTGGCAAAAAACAGACTTCCTAGAAGGGGTGGATGTGTCCAGAGTGCTGGTAGAGAGTTGTTGGAGGGTTTCATGGTGGTCCCGAAATTGTGCCACAGCATCCCTTACCCTATCTCCAAAGAAATTCTCCCCAGTACATGACATTTCGGCAAGTTGTTCCTGTACCTCTGGTCCGAGATCAGAGGCCTGCAGCCATGCTGTTTTACGGGCGCTGATTCCCATTGCAGAGACTCTCAATGCCATCTCAAAACATCGTAGGTCGCATGGACATCGTGTATTCTGCACTCCACGCTCTTATGCTCCAGCGACATGAGGGTGTCCTGCTGCTGTTGAAGCAGCTGCTCAACCACTTCCTGCATCTGGTTCCAGATGTTCCGCGAGTACTGGCTTATGTCGAACTGGTAGGCCACAATGCGGGCAATAAGCACGACTCTTTGAAATACAATCCTCCCAAGAGCCTCCATCACTCTTCGGTCTTTTCCCAGGGGCATTGAGGAATGAGTCCGAGAGAGCTTGGCCCTCTTGAGGGCGGATTCAGCTAGCACCGACTGGTGGGGCAGCTGACGCTTGTCGAATCTTCTGGACGAAGTAGACCCCTGTCTGCCTTCTTATTGTCAGGAGGCACTGTGAGGTGTTCCCATATCCTCAGCAACTCCTTAACTATCTCATGTAGGCCGGAGACCAGCTGCTAAGTCCCCTTCCGGGACCAGACCAACAACCCGCCCTTGCTGCTGCGAGTGGGAGGAGCCGGGAGCCGTGAGCCACAAAAACGCCGCGGCGACGTTCAGGAGGAGCCGGAGACCAGCTGCTAGGTCCCCTTCCGGGACCGGACCAACAACCCGCCCTTGCTGCTGCGAGTGGGAGGAGCCGGGAGCCGTGAGCCACAAAAACGCCGCGGCGGCGTTCAGGAGGACCCGGAGACCAGCTGCTAGGTCCCCTTCCGGGACCGGACCAACAACCCGCCCTTGCTGCTGCGAGTGGGAGGAGCCGGGAGCCGTGAGCCACAAAAACGCAGCGACAGCGGCGCATCACCGCCGCCGGGGCGTCACCAAAGCTGTACGCACCTAAGGGGTGCGCACGGCTTTGTCCGGCTTAGTCCGGATTACGTCGGATCAAGGGGAAACCTTACGTCTGTGTCTCCAACTGAGGTCATTGGATAACAGGTACTAAATAAAGCGTTTATCGCCTATATATTCGAATTGTAAAATGCCTGCTAAGAGAAAGGGAAGGTGAGGGTGTTCCCCTCAGAACCCCTACCTCCCCTATTGCAATTAGAGATAGATCGCTATATGACCCAGTTTAAAAAAGAAAATGCTGAGGATTCCTTTGGAGGCCACTTGGTAGGAGAACAAGTGGCCCCCCAGGAAGAGGCTTCTCTTAGCCCTGTCTACCGTCCGTCTCCTTTCCAACGTGGTACGAGTGGAGGAACTGAATCTTTGCCCACGGAAGAAGTGGAGCAAAAGATTTTATCTGAGGGAGAAACCTCCGCTTTGATACCGGGAGTAAAAGGAAATGAGGAAGTTCCTCTAGAAATAGGGGAACCCTCAGTGTCCGAAGCAGGTCCACAACAACGACCTCCTCTAACCGATATCCCCGTGGAAATAAGCCTATCAACAACAAGGCCAGAGACAGTTACACTGGGAGCCATCTGGGACCTGGTGAGCGGTTTAAACGCTACAGTGAATAGGCTGGAAGGGAAACTTGATAATGTAGCTTCTAACTTGCAACAACAAGTGTCCACTATGCAAAATCAAGTTATTGGACTTTCTACTAGGGTTAATATAATCGAGAAGAATGTAGAAATGGTACAATCTGTGAATAATATGCTGGTTACTGATTATCTTACATGCACTAAACGTTTAGAATATTTGGAAAACAACGTAAGACATTTAAATGTCAGGATTATTAACTTTCCTAAAATTTTAGGTGAAACTGTTTTTATTTCTTTAAAGAGATTCCTGTCTGAGATACTTGGATTTACAGAAAATGATATTCCTTCCATTAACACATGTTTCTTTGTTAAAAAGAGATCTACAGATCCAATAGTAACTATCCCAGAAAACCTAACTGGCTTTTTGGAGGATTCAACTTTACAAGTCCTAGACAGGAATACTCTAATCGTTTCATTTGTTACCACTGGAGATATTTCTAAATTAATGAGACACTATTTTCAAAAATTTCCAGTCTCCTTTATGGGACAGGATATAAAAATATTTCCTGATTTGGCACCAGCTACCCATAGTAAACGCAGAGAATTTCTATTATTAAAACCCAGAGTTTTAGCACTGGGTTTTTCATTTCTATTGAAATATCCATGTAGATGTTTGATTAAAAGAGGTAATGAATCTTTTTGTTTTAATCTCGTGGAACAACTGACCCAATTCATTGTTGCTAGAGAACCAATCACCTCTTCCCCAGTGGTAACCTAGGAGACAGGTAATAAAATATAAACTGTGGAAAGTACCTATTTTGGTAAATATTATTGGTTTATTTCTCCTTTTATGTTTCTTTACAATGACTCTCAGATGTAGTATTAAATACTCCTGATGAAAAATTACTAATTATGATTACAATTCAACATACGATTGCTTTTAGTTAAGTTCTTTCTGTTTAATGTATAATTTTAAATTGCTGAATTGTGAAGAAATGTATTTTGCATTTCAAATGTTGTAATTTGAAATGAATGAAAGATTGCTGTATAATTATATGAAAAATACAATAAAGAAATATATTTAAAAAAAAACTCTCTCATGTACCGAGACCGCCATGTTCTCCTTAGGAGGCTACACGAACTGTAAGATCTCAAGCATTTTGTGCCTGGCACCCTCCTCTGTTAACTGAAAAGTGATGGCTTTCGCCATTACCCCTCACAAAAACTGTGAAGGTTAAGTCCTCAGGCAGAGACCTCCTTTGCTCCTCTGGAGGAGAAGGGTCTGAAGGGAGACACTCTAAGCCTTTGTCGGAGGACTCCAAAACATCATCCCCCATGGGGTCAAAAGCTTCCTCATCCTCACTGTATGCCACAGGGGATAGATCCTTAGCTGCTCAGCCTTCATCCAGAGGTGCAGGCACTGATAAAACTGGATGGGGGCGGCAGGCCTTGACATCTCTGCCACCCTCTGAGGAGCTTCCTCCTTGGAGCAACTGATGATGACGACCATATCATAGTTGGAGGCCTTGGTGCCCCGCTGGACACAGATGCTGTCCTGGGAACAGACGCCAGCTGAGTCGGTAATGCACCTATGAGCACTCTGAGCTTCTACAGAAGTGGTACAAGGATGAGCGGCACTGGGTCCGGTGCCGTCGGAGCTACAAGACCGAAGCCCTGCAGTGTCCAGTCCAATGCTAGCTGGATGCGGTGCTCCAGCTCCTCCTCTAACATTGTGGATGCCAACACCGACTGGGAGGAAGGAGAGGTGGCCAGATCCTCTTTGGACCTCAAGGTGGATTGATGACTGGCATCAGGTCCAGAAGAAACAGTCACGGACCCCTGGCACCAATAGAAGATTGGCACTCCTCGCCACAGGGTCGCTTTAGGGGCATCATGGCCAAAGCTAGTGCATCCCCTTGCCCAGCACCATGCATCGACGGGGACCAATGCTTCTTCATCTTCCCTCTATGCTTGGCCCGATCCTTCCCTGGTACCGAGGCCAATGCGAGGCACCTGAAGTCCTCGGCCCGGAGGAGATAGTCGACGGTTGGTCTCCGGCATCCCTATCTGCCAACAGTATTGACGATCTCGCTGATGTCAATGGCTCAGTTTCTATTGGTGTGGCTCCTTGGCCCTTCAATGCTGATGGCTTGGAGTTTTTAGACCCAAAGAGGTGCTCCATCTTGTCGAGTCAAAGCCAACATCCCTTTTGGAGTCATCTGGGTGCATAAGCGGAAACCCCGGACATTGTGCGATGCCCCCAGGCAGAAGACACGCACATCTCATGCGGATCCACAATGGACGTGATCCTCAGGCATCTACAGCATCGCCGAAAACAGGCTGTGGCCATGTCGGACGAAACAAAAGGGGCACGAACCAAAAATGATGGTACTGATGCACCACTGCCATGGGAAATCAACCACGAAAGGAAACTTACCCGAATCGTCAAAAACCCTGACTAGGAAGGCTACAGAGAGGGACCTGGCGATGGGACAACAAAGAAAAACCCGCGAAAAATGCAAGACAAAATAAGTTTTCCACAAGGCCAAAAAACAGCCAAAGTGAGCTTACTCACACCGCGAGGCTTACATCTCTGAGGAAAAGAAAAGACTCCTTTTATGTTCCTTCAAAATAAGAAACCATATAAATATCAGATGAAAAATGACTTTAGTGTAAAGTTTCTGGAGGGCAGATCAGAGATTTAAAATTACTTTATCTGTAAATCTGTTAGTGGATGAATGGGATTAGGACTCTTCTCAGGTCTTTTGCAATTTCACTGGAGAAAGACTTTCACTCATAAAATTGTCCCGTTCGCAACTGAATTCCACAATGTGAACAGATAGACAACTAGAATAAGGAGGATAAATAAAAATACATAAACCACTTATGACATATATCCTTAAGATCAAAGATGAGAAAAAAAATGATTTCTTATCTAAGGTCTCTATGGTTAAAAACTGTTCAAAAGTGCTTATATCGTGCAGAGATTACTGACTCAGTCAACCCTTTCTATATAGTACACAAAAACTGATTCCTGCCTAATCAAAGCTTATGAGTTTACAGATTTTGAATGAAAAATTGATTTGATTTAGAAAACTTGATCAACTTAGTACTGACCTGGGCAAGTGTCCTTCAGATCACCCCTCAAACATTAAAACGGATTCTTTTAGGCCCTTTCCCTCAGTGTTATTAATTCTTTATTAACAGTTTCAAAGACAGTGGAGGTATTTCTAACTTATGTCTAGCTTGGCTGGTAAAAGATAGTGGTCCTGGCCTATCAAATTTATTAAGTGTGAGCAAGCTTTCTTGCAAATAGGAATTTTTCCAGTCAGACAAGTCATTATTCCCTTGGGTTTAAAAAGATCTAATTTACATGCTATGTCAGTTGCAAACTATAGGCCTATTTCCAATCTGCCTTACCTAGGCAATTTAATTGAGTGAGTTGTGAAATTACAACTTGACAAGTTTCTTGATGAACAAAATTCTCTAGACTGCTGTCATTCATGTTTCTATTCAGGTTTCAGTATGAGACCTCTTTGGTAGCTTGGATTGATAACTGCTAAATTCTTTTTCACTCAACACATAATTAAACTCTGGAATTCATTGCCAGAGGATGTGGTTAAGGCAGTCAGTGTAGCTGGGTTTAAAAAAAGTTTGGCTAAGTTTCTGGAGAAGAAGTCCATAAAGTGCTATTAATCATGTTGACTTAGGGAATAGCCACTGCTTAATAATGGCATCAGCAGCTTTGGATCTATTGGAGAAATTACTTACCTGATGTAGGCCATGCAGACTGCCTGATCCAGAAATCTGTGGCTTAACTGCAAGCACGCCAACCTGACTGCTCGGGCTTCCAGGTGATTGATGTTCCAGAGAGCTTCTTCGGCTGTTCAATGTCTCTGAGCCATTAGTTCCTGACAGTGAGCTCCCCAACCTTGCAGACTCACATCTGTCTTGAGAACCAACCAGTGTGGGGAGAACTAGGACACTCCCTGCTTCAGATGAACCTCCTGCATCCACCACTGGGGGGTGACAATAGATCTCCATCGGCATGGGAAGGCGAACCGAATAGTCCTGAGACTGCGGGTTCCAACGAGACAGAGGTGAGCGCTGAAGAGGACGCATATGTGCCCTCGACCACGGCACCACTTCCAGGGTTGCTGCCATCAAACCAAGAATCTGTAGATAGCTCCACACTGTTGGGTGGATAGTGTTCACCAACTAAAGCATCTGAGACATCAACTTTTGGATCCATGCGTCTGGCAGAAATGCCTTGCCCAGCCTTGTGTTGAACCGAACTCCCAGATACTCCAACGACTGAGGAGGTCTGAGACTGCTCTTGGCCAGGTTTACCACCCAACTGAGCTCCCGCAGCAGGGAGATCACCTTGTTGGTCACCTGACTGCTCTCTTCCAAAGACTTGGCTCGAATCAGCCAGTCGTTCAAGTATGGGTGCACCAGGATCCCATCTCTTAACGCCAAAGTAATGACCACCATGACCTGGAAAATGTTCTTGAGGCGATGACCAGATCAAAGGGCTGCACCTGAAACTGATAATGGCGACCCAGCACCACAAAGCGCAGAAATCGTTGTGCGTTCTAAATGGATAGGAATTTGAAGGTAAGCCTCAAACAGATCCAGGGAGGTCAGAAATTCTCCCAACTGCATGGCTATTATCACAGAGCGTAAGGTTCCCATGTGAAAATGAGTCACATGCAGACAACTGTCCACACTCCTGAAGTCCAGGATGGGACAAAAGGAACCTTCCATTTTGGGCACAACAAAATAAATGGAATAGCACCCCATATTTTCCTGAGACTCAGGCATGGGAACCAAAGCTCGCAGCTGTAGGAGCCTCAGAAGCATAGACTCCACTGCCTGCTTCTCCTGCGAGGAGTGACAAGGAGACACCATGAACACATCCTGAGGAATGCTGTGAAATTCCAGAGCATAGCCTTCCCTCTATTACTTCCAGGACCCATTGATCTGACATGATCTCAACCCACTTCTGATAAAAGAGATAGGCATCCCCATCGCCTCCTCCCAAAGGTGAATCGGCAAACCTTCACTGGGAAGCTCTAGACTGGCCGCCGCTCGAGCCCACTCCCCTCTTGACTAAGAGGGATGAAAGGACTGGGATCTACCAAAACGTCGAATCCTCTGAAAAGTCAGATTCCTGTAGGGATGGAAACACTTTGAGCCTCTGAAACAACCCCACACCGAAAAGGGGCACTGTAATTGCTTCTTATCCTCCGGTAATCGGAGAACGAGATTCACCCCACTTACTGGCCAGCTTTTCCAACTCGTTTCCAAACAAGAGTGAGCCTTCAAAGGGCGTTTTTGTAAGATAAGTCTTGGAGGTTACGTCAGCTGACCAATTCCGCAACCATTGCTGACGTTTGTTTGCTACCACTGAAGCCACTCCTCTGGCCCAGGTATGGACCAACTCACAGCCCGCGTCTGCCAAAAAGGTGGCCACGGATTACATAACGGCTCTGGAATGCACCCCCGAATCATCCACCTCCTGAGAGAGAAGCAAGCAAGAACATGCCACTAGAGCACAACATGAAGCAATCTGCAAGGTCATAGCCACTGCATCAAAGGCCGGCTTAATGATACTCAATCCACCTATCATGCACATCCTTCAAAGCCGCTCCTCCCTTCACAGGGATTGTCGTCCATTCAGAGACAAGTGTATCCACTTTGAGAAAATGTAAACGTTCCTTCACAGCTGGATCCAGAGGGTATAGACCTTCCAATGCCTGACCCTCTTTGAAACTTCCTTCTGGGATGTCCCTTTCAAGATCAATCGAATGGCCTCCAGAACAGGAAAAAAGCAAGAGGCTCTACGTAAGGAAACCAAAATGGGATTCTTCCTCGGCTCTGACATAGATTCTTCTCCACGTACTCTCAGAATCTTCAAGGTCTGGGAAATCAGGGCCAGTAGTTCATCTTTATGAAAGAACCGCAACATGGTTCGCTATGGCTCCAACCAGGAGGAATTTCCCCATCTTCCAAAGAATCAGGATCCGCCTCATCATCCGTGCTACTTGGGATACCCGTGGTGAACCTAGGCAAGCCACAGTGCTCAACCATAGGACTGGAAGAGGGAGGGTCCACCTGCTGAGGGTCCGACCTGACAGGAGTGGCGAAGAGGAGGACTGCGCCTGTACAAAGGCTTGTAAACCCTGAAAAAAACGCCACCCATGAAAAAGCAGCTGGATCCAGACCAAAACCAGAAGACTCTGCAGTGGGCACAAATGAACTGCCATCTTCTGCGGAAGAGCCAGTCAAGGAAGTACCAAGATCTGGCGCCCTGCTAAGCCATTGCCGGAACCAGGCCATCATCAAGAATGGGAAGATCCAGGCTTAGCAAAATCCGAGGAAGACAACTCTCCCTGTGCATCCAAACAGCGCTGACACATGTTGGAAGACAGGTCAGACTGAGAAGCCCTAATATGACAGGCAACACAAAGAGAAAGGTGCTTAGGCACCATGAGCAGTGGAACTGTGCGTTTAAATGGCTCACGTTTGAAAAATTGCACACACAAATGTTAGGCACCCCTGAAGTACGTGTAGCAAGGTGCATGCCAACTAGTGTGCTTAGATAGAGCGAATTACCATACTCAAAAAAAGTTATGTGCACAAAAGTCACACCTAGTGCAGCGCGTACTGCGCACACTGATGTCCTGTAGAGGGCAGTAAGACACACACAGGAGTGCGCGAAAACGCTGCTGCGGCTTACCACACGGTGCGCAGAGAAAAGCTTGATCGTGGTGCCTAATCCACCAGGACCACTCAACCCACCAGGCTGCCCAGGTTCCCAATGGGAGTGGGAATGATGTTGGTATGGCACGCCGAGCTCGGAGATCGAAGGAAGGTCTAAACCCCCCAACTGTCTTTGTAAGTAAAACTTCAGTTTTTTTTCTTTTTAAACTTACTGGCTCCCAGCGCTTACCGGCTGAGTACAGAGACAGTCTCCAGCTGCAGGGGGAGAAGGCAATTGCAGTCACCGCCGCATTCGACCTCTTGCACCCTCTGCCTTTCAGCCGCACAAGCAGCTAAGTCCATGCCAGGAACCGGCTACCGGACCAAGGCACACCTCTGAGGGATCACAGAAATCATCTCAGTAATTTCTCAACTGGGGAGGGACCTTTAGTATCACTGTAGAAGAGCGGGGCTTTTGTTTCTCAATTTAAAATTCTCCTTCCAAAATTCACAGCAATCCTATAGGGAGATGCACATCTGCCATCTGCTGGAGATGGAGAAGTATATATACTGTGAAGTCAGCTTGCTCAGTCTCCATCTGCTGGCAGGGGACCATAACCCACTGGTCCTGAGTCCATCTGTCTACCCATTAGGAAATTGTTTGGGTACTTGTTAGATTCTTGTAACTTAGACTGGCCGCTATTGGAAATAGGATGCTGGGCTTGATGGACCCTCAATCTGACCTAGTAAAGCAACTTCTTATGCTCTTATGCTAAGGAGTCAAGATAGAAGCTCATACTCTGGTTCATTAGATATATCCACTGCCTTTGATTCGATGGACCATGATATTCTTCTCTGTTGAGGATCCTTGGAATGGATGGTATTGAGTGATTGGTTAATTTCCTTTCTGAATCAAAGATACCAGCAAGTGAATTAATCAGGACATCTCAGAACTCTGGGACTTGAAGTGTGGGTTTCCCTATGGGCCGGATTTTAAAAGTGTTGCTTGCGCTAAAAGGCCCATATACGCGAGTATGTAGGAAGCACGTGAGTGACGCAGATTTTAAAAGCCGCTATTTGTGTGTATATGCATGTGCTAAAAAAAAAAGGGGGGGGGGAGGTGGAAAAGGGGCAGAGTATGGTTGTTCCATGGCAGGGCCAACAGTCATGCGAGTAAATCTGTATTTTCAAACCGGAGACCAGAGTGCGCACTGGCTTCTAAGCTGTGAATATTTACTGCTGTGCCTGATGAGGAGTAAGTCTGCAGAAATAGGAAAATTAGTTCTTACCTGTTAATTTTCATTCCTGTAGTACCACTAGGAGCCATGACATGAAACTCCAAGAGGAGCATCATCAGGAAGTATTTCTTCATGGAAAGGGTGGTGGATGCATGGAATGCCCCCCAGAAGAGGTGGTGAATACAAGAACAGTAAGTTCAAAAGGGCATGGGATAAACAGAGGATCCCTAGTGGCTATAGAATGGAAATGAAGAAATGGAGTTACCTATGGTAACTTTAGACGTAACATTTTTGCATGGGGACAATCTGCATGGAGCAGCAGTTACAACACTAAACATTCTGCTGGGCAGTCTGGATAGACCATTTAGGTCAGCGGTTCTCAACCTGTGGGTCGCGACCCCTTTGGGGGTCGAATGACGATTTGCTAGGGGTCGCCTAAGAGACCATTGGAAATATGGGTTTTTTGTCGCTCCTCGAGTCACTCCCTCCCCTCACCGGATGCAGTAAAAAAGTTAATTCTGCGCGCCCTCACTCCTCGAGTCACTCCCTCCTGCTGTAAATGTTGGAATGCGTTGGAAGAGGGGTAGTCTTATACGGCAAGTATATCCCAAACTCTATATTTTAACTGTAAAAGTTGGGGGTCGTCTTATACGCCGGAAAATACGGTATATACAGTACAGTTACTTAGGCCTATGAACAAAAATAATTTTATGGTTGGGGTCGCCACATAGTGGGGAATTGTATTAAAAGGGTCGCAGAAATATAAAGGTTGAGAACCGCTGATTTAGGTCTTTGTCTGCCATCATTTACTATGTTACTATGTTTTAGCCAATGTGACTCCATTTTAGAACTTGAAAATTTGCATAACCCTAATCAAAACAAATTAGCAGGGGACTGGGTTAACCCATGCAAAAATCTCACACTTTTCTCAACCTCCCCACTGTAGCTAATCCCCCTTCTTAACCGCTGCCCTCCAGTTGATTCCACATGTTATTTACCCTGTTATCCCAGGACAAGCAGGATGCTAGTCCTCACATATGGGTGACGTCACTGACGGAGCCCTAGTGCGGGAAAAACCTCTGTCAAAGTTTCTAGAAACTTTTGACTGGCAGCCTGAGGCTACTGAGCATGCCCGGCATGCCATGATATTCTCTGCCACAGGGGTCTCACTCTAGTCTTCGTTTTTCCGTGCTGCTTCCCACATCGCGGACATAGGAGCCCCGTGAGTTCACTCACATTTTTGACTGAAAAGTCAGTGATATTCTCATTTTTCTTTCCCATTTGGGTCTCATTCTCATTGTCACTGGACGGTGACAGAAAGAGTCAATTTTGACTTTACAATTGTCACAATTTCTCTCAGCTTTCGACGGCCGTCGATGCAAACATGGCCTCCGGCTTCAAAAAATGCCCAGCCTGCAACTGCACCATGTCCATAACGGGTCCTCATCTGGAATGTGTTCGGTGCCTTGGACATCATGAAAATGCCAAAAATGTCAAGAAAAGACTCCGAAAGGCAGGAAGCTCAGAGAAGAAAAAATGGTTCAACTTTTTCAAATTCAATCTGTGCCTTCTCCTTCAACTTCCACACAATCTTCACCGGTGGGAGTTACGAAGAAGATTCTTATCAAAAAACGACGTCCGGAGGGTTCCGGCGATGCCTCCTCACCAGCCCCCTCCACTTCATCGACTAGGTCAGTAGCCAAATCCAAACCCAAGCATAAGCATCGACGGCATCGACACAAATCGGCCATTGTACCATCGACTTCCGCCTCCTCGATTCCATCATCGACACCGTCGACATCATCGACATCGATCCCGGATTTGACTGCACTCATTAGGCAGATTGTCACCGATGCTTTAAAGGAACAAATTCCGGCACAACCGCCGATGCCGACACCTATGTCGATGCTGGCCACAGTGCCGATGCTGGAGGTTTCATCGATACCGGCTTCACAGCCGATGCTGACGATCACGTCGATGCTGGCGGTATCGCCGATGCCAGCGATTCCGCTGATGTCCACACCGATATCGGTGACTGCATCGATGACTGAGCCAACGCAAGCGTTGATGTCATCGGAACCATCGGTGCCTACACCTCCTTCGATGTTACCGATTCCTATCTCCATGTTCTCTTTTCTTACATCAAACATGGCATCTACTACACAGTTGATGTCTCTTTATATAATGGCACCGTCAATACCTCCTCTCCATAAACCATCCACATCGATGCACAAGTCATCGGGGAAATTCAAACATTCCATCATAAAACCTCCAAGTGCAGTCCCTGAAACTTCTACTACTGAGGCAGCACTGCATAGCCTCCTCACTAAGAGGTACCATGAGCTGTTGGCTTCCTTACCCTCAAATCCGGTTCAGGAGGAGGATGAAGAAATGTCACCTGATCCACTGCAGGGACCTTCTGGTGTATTACCACCTCCAAAAACTACAGCTGCTCCATACCAAACTCCATCTTATGACACTTGGTCTGATACTGCATCTGAAGCCTCATCAGAGGACTTCCTGTGAGACCCTACGCCACCTCAGTCCAGAAAGCAGTCACCTCCAGAAGACCTCTCTTTTTCATCATTTATACAAGAGATGGCAGATTCCATACCATTTCAGTTACAAGCTGAAAAGGATGAGAGACAACAAACCTTGGAAATATTACAGTTTGTAGATCCCCCTAAGCACAGCCTGGCTATTCCCATCCATGAAGTGCTCTTGCAGCTCCAACAGCGTATCTGGGAGCATCCCTGTACAATTCCTGCAATAAACAAAAGGGTAGAATCTACATATCTCGTACAACCTGCACCAGGATATATGAAAATTATTCCTTACCTGCTAATTTTCGTTCCTGTAGTACCATGGATCATTCCAGACGGTGGGCTATGTCCCCTGTCCAGCAGATGGAGTCAGAACAAAAAACTCTCAGGGGGGTGCCTTATAGCCACGCCTCCCCTGCCTCAGCTTTCAGTAAATAGAATATCCAAGCCAAAACAAAGATTTGTAAACCAGAGGGATCAAGTTATCAAAAAACAGTAAAGCTGCCAACCCAACAGGGGCCCAGAGAATAAATTTGGTAACTAAAAACTGTAAACTGTGTCAAAACTTGTAAACAGAACTGCGTGGAAGAAACAGACCCGCATTATCAGAAATACAGATAAAGAAACAAATTAGAGACAGGTGAGCAGGGATGTCCCCATAGAAAAACTCCCAAAAATGAGGGAGGGTGTCTGGAATGATCCATGGTACTACAGGAACGAAAATTAGCAGGTAAGGAATAATTTTCTTTTCCCTGTACGTACCAGGATCATTCCAGACGGTGGGATGTACCAAAACTTTCCCATCACGGGTGGGCTACGGACAGCCCTGCCCGAATGACCCTGTCTCCCAGTTGTCCGTCCGAGGGCGCCCGGATGTCTAGACGATAATGTCTGGTGAAAGTGTGAAGAGACTTCCAAGTGGCCGCCCTGCAGATTTCCTGGGCGGGCACAAAGGAACTTTCCGCCCAGGAGGTTGCCTGAGCGCGAAGAGAATGCGCCTTGACCACTAATGGCGGTGCCTTACCTGATCCCAGATATGCCGCTAGAATCGCTCCCTTCAGCCAACAAGCAATGGATTGTTTCGAGGCCATGCATCCTTTTCGGGGCCCCGACCAGATGACAAAAAGATGGTCAGAAAGGCGAAATTCATTGGTAACATCCAGATAGTGTATCAGAGAACGCCATACATCTAGCTTGTGTAGATCACCCGAAGAGGGAAAGGATGGAAGTTCCACCGACTGGTTGAGGTGAAACCCTGAAACTACCTTGGGTAGGAAAGAAGGTACCGTACGCAAAGAAGCTCCAGTATAAGTGAATCGGAGGTATGGCTCCCGACATGAGAGAGCTTGCAACTCCGAGATCAGTCGTGCAGAAGTGAGAGCAACAAGAAAAACGGTCTTGAGAGTGATATCTTTGATGGAAGCAGACCGCAAAGGCTCAAAAGGTGAAACACAGAGAGCCTTAAGCACCAAGTTCAAGTTCCATGACAGACATGGAGGACGTATCGGAGGTTTTATATGCTTCACTCCCTTGAGGAATCGCAGAATATCTGGATGGGTAGACAGAAGACCGTCATCCATCCCCTGACGCAAAGCTCCCAGAGCCGCCACCTGAACCCGGAGGGAGTTATAGGCCAGACCCAGATCTAGTCCTGCCTGTAAAAAAGAGAGGATCTGTCCCACCGATGCCTGTGGAGCCTGAATATCTTGGGAGACGCACCACTCCTCGAAGACCTTCCAAACTCGAATGTAGGTCACCGAAGTGGACGACTTGCGTGCCCGTAGCAGGGTGGATATGACGGGTTCCGGATAACCTCGACGTCTCATTTTACGCCTTTCAAAAGCCAAGCCACAAGACAGAAGCGATCTGCCGCTGGAAAAAATATTGGTCCTTGACGGAGAAGTCGGGGAAGATGACCGAGCCGGAGAGGGTCGTCTACCGCTAGATGGAGAAGATCCGCGAACCACGGCCGTCGGGGCCACTCTGGTGCTACTAGAATCACCATACCCTGATGATCTTCTATCCTTCGAATGACCTTTCCCACTAGCGGCCACGGTGGAAATACATACAGAAGACACTGACGTGGCCATGGGAGAACTAGAGCGTCGACTCCTTCTGCTCCATGTTCTCTTCTTCTACTGAAAAAGCAGACGGCCTTGGCATTTCTGGCCGTCGCCATGAGATCTAGGCGGGGAGTTCCCCAGCGCTTGACTATCAGAGACATCGCCTCTTCTGAGAGTTCCCATTCTCCGGGATCCAGACACTGTCGACTGAGGAAGTCCGCCTGTACGTTGTCGACGCCCGCTATATGGGAGGCTGCTAGTCGCAGAAGATGAAGCTCCGCCCACTGCATCAACCTGTCGATTTCCAAGGAAACCAGTCTGCTCCTTGTGCCTCCCTGACAGTTGATGTACGCGACTGTGGTGGCGTTGTCCGATAGTACTCGTACCGCCCTGTGGTGCAACAGGTGTAGAAATCCTTGTAGGGCGAGTCTCACAGCCCTGGCCTCCAATCGATTTATTGGCCAGGTTGATTGGTGCGTCGACCAACGCCCCTGAATCGAGCTGTCCTGACAGACTGCTCCCCAGCCCGAGAGACTGGCGTCCGTGGTCACTACCACCCAAGTTCGGTGACT
Organism: Rhinatrema bivittatum; assembly: GCF_901001135.1. NCBI lineage: Eukaryota > Metazoa > Chordata > Amphibia > Gymnophiona > Rhinatrematidae > Rhinatrema > Rhinatrema bivittatum. The sequence continues at coordinate 224,337,346 of NC_042618.1, read as the reverse complement.
CCAAGGACACTCCTTGAGCCAAATGCTGAGGATTTAGCCACCAATCGAGACTTAGTCTTGCAGAATCTGGAATCGGTAGAACCGCCTGATAATCCCGGGAGATCGGTTTCCACCGGGACAGCAAAGCCCTCTGAAGAGGTTGCAGGTGAGCAAAAGCCCACGGAACCAAGTCGATGGTGGAGGCCATGGTTCCCAGAACCTGCAGATAGTCCCACGCCGTCGTGACCTCGAGAGTCAAAAACCTGAGGATCTGCTCGCGTAGAGCCTGCGCTCTCTCCGACGTGAGGAACACCATGCCCGCATTCGTGTCGAAGTGCGCTCCTAGAAAATCCAGAGTCTGTGAAGGACGTAGTCTGCTCTTTGAGTAGTTGACAATCCACCCCAGCGAGTGGAGAAACTGAAGTACCCTGTTGACCGCTTGAATCCCCTGCCTTCTGGACTTTGCCCGGATGAGCCAATCGTCCAGGTAAGGATGTACCAGGATCCCTTCCCTTCTGAGAGCAGCCGCCACCACCACCATGATCTTTGTGAAGACCTGAGGGGCCGTGGCCAGCCCGAAGGGTAGAGCCCGGAACTGAAAATGTTGTTCCAAAATCTTGAAGCGAAGGAACCGTTGGTGGTCTCGAAGGATCGGAATATGCAGGTACGCCTCCGTAAGATCAAAGGAGGCTAAAAACTCCCCTGGATGTACCGCAGCTAATACCGAGCGGAGGGTTTCCATGCGGAACCGAGGTACCCTGAGGGAGTTGTTTACGGTCTTGAGGTCCAGAATAGGCCGGAAGGTCCCTTCCTTTTTGGGTACCACAAAGTAGATGGAATAATGGCCCCGACCCAATTCAGAGGCCGGCACGGGAACTATCGCCCCCAAAGCAAGGAGACGAACTAGTGTCTGTCGAACGGCCTGGCGTTTGAGAAGGGACCCGCATGGAGAGAATAGGAACCTGTCTGGTGGAGGTCGGACAAAATCCAATGCGTAACCTTGTCTTAGAATACTTAGAACCCATTGGTCTGAGGTTATGTGGACCCATGCTTCGTAGAAAAGCGTAAGCCGTCCCCCTAGATGGGGAACCGACTTGTGGGTCCCCCTGGCATCATTGGGACGATTTCTGAGAGGTACCCGTTCCGTGTCCGTCCTTACCGGAACAGCGGCCCCGAAAGGACCGGTTCCAAGTATGGGAACGGGAAGAAGGAGCTCGAGGTGGCTGTTGTCTCATGGGCCGGGATTTGCGCTGATTTCGGAACCTATTTCTGCCAGAGCGGGGGCGATCCTCTGGTAGCTTGTGAACCGCATTTTTGTTAAGAGACTTAATAATCTGATCCAGGTCTTCCCCAAAGAGGTACTTACCCTTGAAGGGAAGAGATCCTAGGCGGGTTTTGGAAGAAGCATCAGCTGCCCAATTCCTTAACCAAAGAAGACGGCGTGCCGACACCGCAGCCACCATGGCTCGTGCTTGTACTCTGATAAGATCATAAAAGGCATCTGCTCCATAGGCCACCACGGCCTCTAATCTGTCTGCTTGCTGAGCCTCGGCGTCTGGTAAAGACTGAGACGTAAGAAGCTGTTGGATCCAACGAAGTCCCGCACCCTGAGCCAATGAACTGCACATAGCAGCTCGCATACCCAGAGCCGAAACCTCAAATACCCGTTTGAGGTAAACCTCCAACTTTCGGTCTTGAGTATCCTTCAATGCCGTCCCTCCTGTAACAGGAATGGTCGTATGCTTTGTCACTGCTGAGACTGCAGAATCTACTGCTGGGACACGGAGAAGCTCTAAGAAATCCGTCGGCAGAGGATACAATTTATCCATGGCCCTTCCAACTCTGAGGTTGGATTCTGGAGTATCCCACTCTCTCGCAATCAGCTGTAAGATATTGTGATGAGTGGGGAAGGCTTTTGCCAGAGGGCGAAGTCCCGCTAGCAGGGATCCCCTTTCTTGATACTCGGATCCGGAGTCACTGGATCTGGAGGAGGATCAATGTCCATCTCCTGGAGGATGTGTGGAATGAGTTCATCAAGTTCTCCCACCTGAAAAATGCGGAGAACTCTAGGATCATCCCCCTCGACCTGAGCTGTAAGAGAGGGATCCTCGGCAAGCGGGTCCATAAGAGGATCTCCTCCAGCTGCTGTCTGCGGTGCTGTCAGGACAGAAGGAGATCCTCGGGAAGTCCCCGGAGCTTCCCCTACAGGAGTAACCTGGGGAAGAAAACTCCCCAAGGGAGTAGGCAGGCATGGTATCTTAGATGGAGGAGGCCCCCCTCCACCTAGCAGAGAGTCCCTGCTATGCACAAAAGCCCTGTGCATTAACACAATAAACTCTGGAGAGAAAAATCCCTCTGAGTTTCCAATAGGCTGTCCAAGCGGCTGAATTCCACTAGTAGGAAACGGCAGGGAAGAAGAAAACTGAGCCCCTGTGTCATTTGCCGAAATGCCGGTGCTTGTCTCCTGATTCAAAATGGCCGCTGTTCCCGCGCTCGACGGGAACGGAGCCTGACGCTTTCTGCGCGCTCGGTCCTGAGGTAGCTCGACCTCGTCTGGAGAAGGGCTATCCTCCCCTCCCGAAGAAACGCTGAAACGCTGACTTTCACCGGACAGGGATTCCCCCTGTACCCAGTCTCCTTCAGCCACTGACTGCCGCTGCATTTAGGCGCGAAAACGGAGGCTGCTCGAGCGCGCAGAGTGAAAACAGGCAGCCGAAACAAGAAGGCTGAGGGTCCGGCCCGGTTCTACCCCCAACGACCCGAAGAGACCGTCAGGGAATGGGACTTCCCAACGGCTGGCGGCCCCGGGGAATGTAACTTCGCGGGGCCGCGGGTTAAAATACTTCCTCACGCCACCGGGGAGGGGGGAGGGAAGTGACCGGCACCACCGATATACCCCTCGGACCCTAAAAATAACGAGTCCCTCTGTACCTGAAAATAAGAAGGACTTACCTCCAACCCTGAAGAAGAAAAACCAACGGGAAGAGGTAGAAAGAAGAAAGAGAGACAGTGACAGTCTGTCAGTAAGTCTCAAGAGCCAGAAACCTGGCTAAATTATTCTAAGAGAAATTTAATCTAATAAAACTTTTCCCTAACAAAAACTTGATCCCTCAATCAAATAAAAATTATTTCCACAAAATAGAAAAGCCTAAGGCTAAATGCTGGGGACCTCAGTGTCCCCTGCTCGCATCTGCTGGAGTCAGAACTATACTGAAAGCTGAGGCAGGGGAGGCGTGGCTATAAGGCACCCCCCTGAGAGTTTTTTGTTCTGACTCCATCTGCTGGACAGGGGACATAACCCACCGTCTGGAATGATCCTGGTACGTACAGGGAACAAAAGACTCAACTACCTCACAATTCAGTTGTAGTTGAATCTGCACAAAAGAGGTCTCGTAGAACAAGGACCCATGCATCTATTCCTCCAGGCAAGGATAAAAGGTTCTTGGATCAGATGGGGCGAAAAATATATCAAGGAACAATGCTGAACTCAAAAATTGCAGCATATCACCTCAACATGACCCAACACCAGAGGAATCTCTGGAAACAAATTGAGGACTTGGTACCATCCCTGCCTGCACAACACCAGGAGGCAGTACAAACCATCATTCAAAAGGGATTAGAAACAGGAAAACACGAGGTCAGAGCCGCCTACGAGGCCTTCGAGGCATCTTCGAGAATAGCTGCATCAGGCATTAGTGCCAGGAGATGGGCCTGGCTCAAGGCCTCTGATCTGCGACCAGAGGTCCAAGATAAGCTTGTTGACCTACCCTGCTTGGGAGATAATTTGTTTGGTACCAAGGTACAAGACGCTGTTGCTCAGTTACGAGAGCACTCTGAAATCTTGAAGCAACTATCAGCTCTCCCTCATGACTCTGCAACACATACCAGCCACAGACCTCCACGTAGGGAGATAAAACGTCCATTCTACAGGCCACAGAGGTACTATCCTCCTACATCCAGACCACGGCCTCCTACGTCTCAACAAAGACCTCAGCAAAGGCAACAAAGAACAACTAGGCCCCAACCAGCTCCTCAACAGGACCTGCCTCTGGATTTTGAAAATTTAACCAGGGATCAAAGCCTATACTCCAATCCCCAATCCACCGTACCAGTAGGAGGAAGACTATCCCTATTTTACAACAATTGAACCTCAATAACCTCCGATCAATGGGTCCTTTCAATAATAGATCAGGGATATCGCCTAAATTTCACATCACTCCCTCAAGATCTTCCACCAAGTTCTTCTCATTTCAGCGAAAATCACATACAGCAGTTACAAACAGAATTATCCACCCTTCTGAAAGCCAGTGCTGTGGAACTAGTGCCCCGGCTTCAGCAGGGCAGAGGATTCTATTCCCGGTATTTCCTCATTCCAAAGAAAACCGGAGGCCTACGTCTCATCCTAGATCTCAGAAAGCTCAACAAATTTTAAAAAAAAGAAAAGTTCAGGATGGTCTCTCTAGGAACCATGCATCCGCTTCTTCAAAAAGGAGATTGGCTTTGTTCTCTGGATCTTCAAGATGCTTATGCTCACATCCCAATATTCCCTCCTCATCGCAAGTACCTGCGCTTCACAGTAGGCCATCAGCATTTCCAATACAGAGTGCTGCCATTCAGCCTTGCCTCTGCTCCCAGAGTTTTCACCAAATGTTTGGCAGTCATTGCAGGACACTTGTACAAACAAGGGGTTCATGTTTTCCCTTATCTAGACGACTGGCTCATCAGAAGTCAATCTCAACAAGGAGCTCTAACTTCTCTAAATCACACAATTACTGTTCTTCAACAAATGGGATTCCTAATAAATTATCAAAAATCCCATCTTGTTCTTCTCATCTACTCCAGTTCATAGGAGCAGAATTGGACACCACTCTGGCCAAGGCCTTCCTACCCGAAGATCGAACACAAACTCTATCTCTGTGGGCCAACTCAATTTGCTCAAAGCCACAAGCCACTGCTCATCAATTTCTAACTCTGCTAGGCCACATGGCCTCTACAGTTCATGTTACCCCCATGGCAAGACTAGCCATGAGAATAACTCAATGGACATTGCGATCACAATGGATCCAAGCCATTCAGCCACTTCATTCTCCAATTCAAGTAACCCACCAGTTACGCTCTTCTCTCCTATGGTGGGTGAACAAGGACAATTTGCGAAAGGGTCTACCCTTTCAACGACCAATCCCACAAATAACGTTAACTACAGATGCATCCACCTTGGGTTGGGGAGCTCATATAGACAATCTCCACACCCAGGGTACTTGGACAAAACTCAAAGCAAGGTTTCAAATCAACTTTCTGGAACTTCGAGCTATACGTTATGCGCTGCATGCATTCAAGGACTGCCTTTCACATAAAACTGTTCTGATCCAAACGGACAACATAGTAGCCATGTGGTACATCAACAAACAGGGAGGTACAGGTTCGTATCTCCTTTGTCAAGAAGCTGCACAGATTTGGGGCTGGGCCCTAAGTCACTCAATGTTTCTCCAGGCCACTTATCTGGCAGGCATTCACAATGTAGTGGCGGACAGACTCAGTCGTCAATTCCAACCACACGAGTGGTCCCTAAACCCCTCAGTAGCATCCAGGATTTTTCAGCAGTGGGGACAACCAACAGTAGACCTCTTTGCGTCACATCTCAATCACAAAGTGGACAATTTTTGCTTTCTCCACGCACACAAAAACCATCAAGCCAAGGACGCTTTTGCTCGCCCTTGGAACTCCGGCCTACTATACGCGTATCCTCCAATACCGCTCATAACCAAAACTCTTGTGAAGCTACAAGAAGACAAGGGGTCTTTGATACTCATAGCCCCATATTGGCCTCGACAAGTATGGTTTCCCACACTGCTAGACCTCTTGATCAGAGATCCCATTCGCCTGGGTGTAGCTCCCATTCTCATAACTCAGGATTAGGGTCGGTTGCGCCATCCCAACCTTCAAACCCTATCCCTGACAGCATGGATGTTGAAAGCTTAATTTTGCAACCAATCTTTCAACTAACGTATCTCAAGTGCTTATAGCTTCACGTAAACCTTCCACACAAAAGAATTATTCTTCTAAATGGAAGAGATTCACTTTGTGGTGCAGGCAAAAAAGTATTGATCCTTTCACCTGCCCCACCACTTCTCTACTAGATTACCTGTACCATCTTTCAGACTCTGGTCTCCAGACTTCATCTTTAAGAGTCCATTTAAGTGCAAGCTCAGCTTATCATAACAAGATGGGAGATGCACCTATATCTACACAACCTCTCGTCAGTAGGTTTATGAGAGGTTTAACTCAACTTAAACCACCAATTCGACACCCAGTCACAGAATGGGATTTGAATTTGGTCTTAACAAAACTTATGGGTTCCCCTTTCGAACACATAGATTCCTGTGATCTGAAATTTCTCACATGGAAGACTATCTTCCTCATCGCCATTACCTCAGCTAGAAATGTGAGTGAGCTACAAGCACTTGTCACATACGAACCTTACACGAAGTTCCTACATGACAGGGTGGTACTCCGTACACATCCAAAATTCCTCCCTAAAGGTAGTTACGGAATTCCACTTGAACCAATCCATAGTTTTACCCACATTCTTCCCAAGGCCTCATTCTCACCAAGGAGAACGCGCTTTGCATACATTGGACTGTAAACGTCCTTCTACTTAAACCGCACGGCTATCCACAGAAAATCCAACCAACTTTTTGTTTCTTATGATCCAAACAAACCAGGTAAAGAAGTGGGTAAACATACTCTATCCAACTGGTTAGCAGATTGTATACAGTTTTGCTATGAAAAAGCGGGCCTTCCTCTCCAAGGGCGAGTAAAGGCACACTCAGTAAGGGCAATGTCAACCTCAGTAGCACACTATCGTTCAGTGCCAATCCTCTACATATGCAAAGCAGCAACTTGGAGTTCTCTTCACACCTTTGCAGCTCATTACTGTTTGGACAAACAAGGACGACAAGATTCTACATATGGACAATCTGTCTTAAAAAAATTGTTTCCAGTTTAAACCCAACTCTTTCTACAACCAATCTGCTGTGATCTTCGGCTGTCTCATTTCCAACAACACTCTGAAGTTACCTCAATTCGAAATGATTCAGCCTCTAGTTTGCTAATCACCCATATGTGAGGACTAGCATCCTGCTTGTCCTGGGATAAAGCAAAATTGCTTACCTTGTAATAGGTGTTATCCCAGGACAGCAGGATGTAGTCCTCACAGAACCCACCCGCCACCCCGCGGAGTTGGGTTTCATACCTTTTATTATTTTATTTTTGCTAAAGCTTATTGCTACAATACGAGACTAGAGTGAGACCCCTGTGGCAGAGAATATCATGGCATGCCGGGCATGCTCAGTAGCCTCAGGCTGCCAGTCAAAAGTTTCTAGAAACTTTGACAGAAGTTTTTCCCGCACTAGGGCTCCGTCAGTGACGTCACCCAAATGTGAGGACTACATCCTGCTATCCTGGGATAACACCTGTTACAAGGTAAGCAATTTTGCTTCCTCCAACAACTTGGTCTCATCCTGTCACATCCCTCTAGCTTCTCTTCCATATTCCCCAGTTCCTCCCTCACAGTTTATCCTCTCTCATGCCATCCTCCTTCTCTCAGCCCCCCCCCCCCCCCAGGTTCAACTCCTCTCTGTTAACCCTCACCCTTCACTCCCCCTTCCTTGCCTCCTTGTTCCCCTCCTCCTATCAGGCTCGATCCCTCCCGCTTTCCCCTTTCAACCCCTCCCCTCAATTTTCACCTTATTAAAACTCACCAACCATTTGGCTAACTATTGGAATGGCAGGAGGAAGAGGGGAAAGGTTGCCTTGGGCAATATTCCTTCTAATTTTTGAAAGGCAACATGTGCAAAAACTTTCTTTTGTGCAACTTATCAACTGAGTTCTTGTGCATGCTATGTTTTGCCATGTGCGTGGGGTTCATGACCTGTGTGCACAGGCACAGATTCGAGGGAACAGTGGCATGAAGACGTCTTTTCCTCATTAGCAGTCGGGCAAGAGATTTTTGAGCCTGCTGGCAGTATGTGATTGCAGCTGTGGAGGAGGAAGCAGGCTCACACATTTTCCAGCCCGGCCTGGCAGTCATGTGTCACCAGTGGGGGTATGTTTGTGTATGTGTGGGGGTGTGCAGGCCTTCAATATTTCTGGCTGGGGCTAACAGTGGCAAATATTTCTGGGAAGGAGGCTTAGGGGATTGAAGCAGCAATGGTCATTCTATCTGGCTCCCTGCACCGTGCCTTCCATCTCAGTCACACGTGGCTCTTGGAAAGCATTGGCTTGCTGTACAAATTAGTTGCCCACATGACTTGTGCTTGTATTTTGGGTTTTTTTGCACCTTGGGCATGTACTTGCAACCCCAGCTGATGATTTTATGGTAACACTTGGTGTCATAACCCACAGTTTGGGAACTGCTCATATAACCCCCTTCTTTCTCAAGTCACTAAATTCGCTCCCTACCCGATTTCACATACATTTCAAGTTTCTCTTATTCGTTTACAAATCTATTCACTCTGTAGCTCCTCCTCACTTCTCTTTTCTCTCACTACACTCTCTCTCATAATCTGTGTTTATCAGGTAAGTTGCTTGTCTGTGTGTTTCTCCACCTTGCTGCACTGTAAACCTGGAAGAGACTTCCTGAGTTTGTGTGCCATGCTCCCTCTCTGGCTATATTCAAATCTGGTCTAAAAACTCATCTTTTAGAGCAGGGGTCCCCAACCACCGGTCCGCGGACCGGGACCGGGCCATGGGGGTTTTTTGACGGTCCGCGGCACCGCTCTCCCCAGCTACCGTTCATTGGCTGCCGCTGCTGCGGGGAGGCGGGGCAAGGCTGGAGACCCGCCTCCTCCAACCCCAAAAGGGAGGCGGCACAACCCGAAAAGCAAGAAGATCAGCAGGGCCGTGGTGGAGCTTACGTCACCACGGCCCGAAGAAAACACGTCGAGTCTAATCGTGCAGGTGCTCCTCCTCCTTTCTGCCCATGCGGCCCCGGAAGAAAAATGTTGCCGGAGCCGCACGGGCAGGAAGGAGGAGGAGCATCAGCTGCGTGCAGAAGAGGAGCAGCATGGCCCGAGAAGACCAGGGCCGCTGCAGAGCCCATCCTGCAGCGGCCCATGAAGAGGAGGCCCAGAGGTGAGAGAGAGGCTGAGGGTTTGTAGTGTGTATGTGTGCGTGTATGAGATGAGTTGATTGTGTGTGAGTGAAGACCTGAATGTTTACAGAGACAGCATGTGAGAGCCTCTGTGTGTGTGAGAGAGACAGCATGTGCCAGTGAGAGACTGTGTATGAATGATTGTATGAGAGAGAGCATGTGACAGTCAGAGCCTGTGCTTGAGCAAGGCAGCATGAGGGAGTGAGAGAGAGCCTGTGTGTGTGAGACTCAGACAGCATGTGCCAGTAAGAGACTGTGTGTATGAATGATTGTATGAGAGAGAGCATGTGAGAGTAAGAGCCTGTGTGTGTGAGGGAGAGAGAGAAAGCATGTGAGAATGAGAACCTGACTATGTGTTTGAGGGAAGAAGACAGATGGAGAGAAAAGAAATAGAAAAAAGGCAATATAAAAGGAATTGGCAAAAAAATAAGAAGGGGAAGGTGGGGGGGAAAAAAAGCCTGTGACCAACCGATTAGAAAACTAAGATAAGACAGCAGATGCAAAAAAAAAAAAAATAAAAATTACTTTTTACTGATTGGCACATGCAATCTTTGGGAATGTGCAAGAGTAGCACTTTCTCTATGCGGATCTCACAATGTACGAGATCAGCATGGAGGAACTGGAAGCCCATGGGGCCTGCACAGAGGAGGCAGCAGAATGGGCTTCAGTGCCAGTAGCGGCAATCAGCACCTCCCCAATAGCCACGCGGCAGCAGAGGAATGAGAGAGGCTCTGAGGTTGTGAGGGAGCCAGTGAGAGTGAGAGCATGAGTGTGTATGAGAAAATCCAGGGGAGTAAGAGTGTGTGTGTGTGGGAGGGGTGTGTGTGGAGGGGGAGAGAGTATCTTACAGCCTGAGAGTGTGTCAGTGTCTGTGAGAGCAAGAGGTTATGGTTGGGTATAAGAGCATGAATGTGTATGTATGTGACAGTGTATGTGTGAGAGAGAATGGACATATGAGTATGTGTGAGAGAGAGAGGATAACCTCCTAATCCTCGACAATATCAGGGTGACTAGAAATCAAGCGCTCCCATGTATGGACAGCAGGGGCTTTTTAAAATCCTTATTAGTTTTAATTATTTTGTGTTATTTGATATATGTGCTGTTTTGAAATATTTTATTGGTGTTTGGGAAATTGTAAAAAATGTATATAATTTTAATTAATAGAAATTCTATTTATCAGTAGTTTTAAAGTATTCTTTTATTAGTATGGTTTTACTATTATAACTGATGCTTTATGTTTCTTGATTTTATTTGTTTTATGACGAATGGTGGTTCTGTTTTTCCATTGTTAATACACAGAACCACCATTTTTTCTACTTTGTGCTCCTTTATTTTGTATTGTGTATTTGGTGAGGGTCTGTCTCTGCTCTGTAAGTGTGACCATGATGAGAGATTCTGCTAGCATGCAGTGTCTGTATAGAGATCTATAGCAATCGGGTTTGTTTTGTTTCCTCAGTAGGTGGTGTATTGTTATGCTAGGACCCAGTGTAATATTTACCCTTGCTTATTCACAGGTAGGGTTTTTGTTGTTTGAGTCCTTGGTATTATTACTGTTATGTTACGATGGGATTGCAGTATAGATTTTGAGTGTCTTTTTGTGGGGTTTTGTGTTAGTTCACAATGTGTCTGGCAGTGGAAGGTGTTTGTGCTGCTGTTACTGTGAGGTGACACCAGAATTTGAAAATATCTTTTAGTATGATGAGCTGAAAGGGAAACATCCAAGCTTCATTGTTTGGAGGAATTTCAGTGGCTGCACAGAGTTACAGAACTGGAGGTGCAGGATTTATAAATGTCATAAATAAGTATGCACTAAAATCCAACCCCATCCATAACCCCGCCCCCATATGACCAAAGCCCCGGCCCTGCCCCACCCCGCCCTGCCGGGCCATGGAAAAATGGTCTTGCTTGAAGCTGGTCCCTGATGCAAAAAAGGTTGGGGGCCACTGTTTTAGAGGTTACTTTTAATCCCTAACCATGTTTCCACAATTAACACTCTTCTCATAGACTATTATGTGTCATGTATTTTTCTCTTGACTAGATTATAAACTCCATGGAGCAAAGACTGCCCCTTATGTGTATCTGTACAGTACTGCACGACTAGTAGCACTTTAGAAATGATAAATAGCAATAATAGTTGTAGCAGCAACAGAAAAAACAACAAATATGCTTTTATTGAACTGTCTCCTTGCAACTATTTGATTGCTTATATAGAGTTTAAGATAGGACTTTGAACTCTGTACTTGCTGTTGACATTGTTTTCTAAAGCCAGTACCATAACACTTGCACTGGGTTCTTTTTACAGTAACTCGGTACAAGTACTTTAAGCGTGATCTTACTGCATTCAGATTATCAGAATTCTTGGTAGCTGATTTCACTTATCAATGACAGCCATTATCAAAACTTCTCTCAAGCTGCAAAATTAATACAGATTACAAGTGTATAGATTTAGAATATTAACATTTACATCTGATTCACAGTTTGCAATAGACAACTGTTTCAAAAGAGAATTGTACCTTACATTTCTACGATGATGTTCTTCCCGCCGTGTCTCTTGTTTCACCATAACTACAGGGAAATCAAGAGACTCATTCTCTGTGTTGCTTTCTGGTTTAATCTTGATGGGCTCCAACATAACTACAGGGACTTTGTGTGTAGAATCTGCTCCTCCTAAGGGCCTGCTAGAGGATCCAGAGCTGCAAAAGGCAAAGGCAGGCAACACAAGTAAGAACTATATTTTAATTGATCTACTTTATAAAACTAACTTATGCAAGGTATTTACAAAGAAGCCCTTCATTGCTATTAAACTTACACGCTAAGGCTACTCATTACATACAATTTTCTTTGCTCCCATGAGTGCCCAATTATAGATCTCTTCAACAACCAAAAGCTCAATAAATGTGTTAAAATTACAATCCCTCTTGCATGCAAGGAATGTTCAGCTATTTGCTTTTATTTCTGTTTCATGAAGAATAATGCAGCTGCAGGACATTTTAATATAATTTTAATAGTATGCCTGTTTTTTTTTTTTTTTTTTTACCAAAACTAGTTTCACAACATGGATGAAAGCAAATATCAAATATTATAAGTCTGGAAGAGATCTACTGTGCTATATGTGTGTTTGTAAAATGAAATCGTAGAAGAAAACTTAGTTGAAGTGATCAGCCCACCTTTCCCTGCTTCCTACACTGGATGCACTGGAAGAACGAATTGGGGGATGTACACCAGTCACAGTTATGGCTCCTAAAATGTGAAAATTACATAAAATTAGAAGCAAACATTGCTTGAAAGCTTGTAAAAGCAAGTTTGCTTACTGTAAATGGTGTTTTCCGTAGATAGCAGGATGAATTAGCCTTGCTGTCTGGGATGTCCCCCTGGCAGCCGAAGGTGGAAAACCCTCTCCACAGATACAGAACTTGGCTCTGTGCGTCTGCACGACCGATCCCGCGTGATTACCCGAGTTGCTCAGTTGATAGAAAAGCATGTACGAGCAGCGAAAAGAGAAGAAACACATGCAAAGACAGAATGAATAAAGGGCTATTCAGGGAGAAGGGCAGGATTGCATGGCAAATTCATCCTATCAATGGAAAACACCGTTTATGGTAAGCAAATTTGCTTTTTTTCCTGTCGATAAGCAGGCTGAATTAGCCATGCTGTCTGGGAGTCCCCAGCTAATGGTCACTTGAGCACACCTTTAACTGTATGTCCGTGAAGGTGACCTTTGTCTTTGGCATAGGTTAAGAGGCTTCGTGTGTGAAGAAACCCTTCTCATTGGTGGACAGCTCTACATGCGAGTAGCATAGTGCAATATCGCCTCACCCATCGCTGCATCTGATCTTGCCTGTTGCTGTGAAGGCATGAAGAGACGACCAAGTAGCTGCTTTGTATATGTTGTCCAGAATTGATACATGTCGAAGATGAGCTATAAAGGTCGCTGTGGCACGGAGTTGATGTGTTCTTACTCATCTGGAAGTTTATCCTGATGTGGAGTAGCAGAAATGAATACATTGGAATAACCAGTTCGCTAATCTCCTTTTAGCAACTTGTAAGCCTGGCACATTAGAGTTGAACGAGACAGAGTTGAGAATGATGTTTAGGGGACTGAGTCCTATGTATGTAATAACCCAGAGCTCTTTTACAGTCTAAGGTGTGAAGGATCCTCGCTCTGTCACCTGTGGTTCTGGGAAGAAAGTTGGCAAGGCGATTGTTTGATTTAAGTGAAAGGCTGAGATCACCTTAGGGAGAAAGAGCGGGTGGATGCCTAAGGTGACTTTTTCATGGTAGAACTGCAAATAAGGGGGATAGTGAACTAATGCCTGAAGCTCGCTCACCCGTCTTGCTGAAGTGATGGTCATCAGGAACAATACCTTTCATGTCAAATATTTCATTGTGGCAGAGTGCATTGGCTCGAACGGAGGATGCATGAGTTTTTCTAACACCAGGTTCATATCCCACGGAATCGCCGGTTTGGTAACCGGGAGATGGAGTCTAATAGCACCCTTCATAAAAAGAGACACCAACGGGTGTGTCGAGATTGATTTTCAATGTGTGGAGGAATATTATGCTGCTGTAGCACTGAGATGCACTTTAATGGAAGACACCGATGGATGTGTCCCAAAGTTGGCGCTGGGAACTGGATAAAGGCCCCGCAATGTTAGAAAATTTCTTTATTTAACACTTTTATATACCGACCGTCATGAAAAGATTTCATATCAGATTGGTTTACATGTAAACAAGGGGTAGAACTTAAACATTTATTAACCAGAGGCAAAAGTTACAATTAACAAGGAATTAATAACTTGGGGGCTAGGTTAGCCAGAGGTAAAGGACAGAATAACTGAAACTAGATGAGGCAATGAGACCAAGAAACAGAGGCATAAATATGACGTTTAACGTGGCGGGGAAAATTAATCCAGTAAGCGGAGTCCTGTCCGGTTGACAATCAATGGTTTTGAAAGTTAAGGGAAGGCCTGGAGGAAAAGCCAGGTCTTAAGTTTTTTTCGGAAGGTTCGAGGGCAGGGGTTCTAGTCTAAGGTATGTAGGCATATTGTTCCAAATGGCTGGACCCGCTGTAGAGAATGCTCGTTCTTTGGTGGCTGATAGGCGAGTGGCTTTCATTGGGGGGACTTGCAGGGTACCTTTATACGCTTCTCTGATAGGTCTTGAGGATGAGTATAATTTGAGTGGAATCTGGAGGTCAAGTTGTTGCTGATCGTGAATGGTTTTATGAATTGTGGTAAGAGCCTTGTGCAATATTCTGTATTTTATTGGCAGCCAGTGAAGGTTCCGTAGTATGGGAGTGATGTGTGATCCTCTGTTGGTGTTGGTTAGGATTCTAGCTGCAGCATTTTGGAGCATCTGTAATGGTTTGATGGAGGAGTTAGGGAGCCCAAGAAGGAGAGTGTTGCAGTAATCAATTTTGGAAAAGAGCGTGTTTTGGAGCACAGTCCTGAAATCCTGGAAATGGAGGAGAGGTTTGAGCCTTTTCATAACTTGTAGTCTATAAAAACCATCCTTGGAAATGTTGTTGATGGATTTCTTTAGATTCAGGTGGTTATCGAGGATTACTCCTAGATCCCTTACTTGTGTGATCTGGGTGTTGGGTGTTGTTGGATGGATTAGGGCCGAGTGGTCGGAGGAGATGAGAAGGAGTTCTGTCTTGGTTGCATTAAGAACCAGGTTCAAACTAGTGAGAAGGCGGTTAATAGCTTGCAGGCAGCTTTCCCAGTAGGAGAGAGTTTTAGAGAGGGATTCTGTTATGGGGATCAGAATCTGCACGTCGTCTGCATAGAGGTAGTGGATTAATTTTAGGTTTGTAAGCAACTGACAGAGGGGGAGGAGGTATATATTGAAGAGGGTGGGGGACAGGGATGAGCCTTGAGGTACGCCTAGTGTTGATTTGACATCTGGAGATTCTTTATTATTAATTTTTACTTTAAATCTTAAATTTTTACTTTAAATCTCACATTCTAAATGATTTTCTCTCAGAGGCCAATCCTGACATTTGCGCCATCACAGAGACTTGGTTAAAATCTACTGATTTAGTAATTATTAACCAACTGCCCACACAAACATATGATATTTTCTCGATTCCCAGACATAAAAAAAGAGGAGGCGGACTTCTACTTGCAGCCAAGAAAGGCCTAAAGTTATCCCTACAAAATTCAAGCCTAAGCTCTAATCTAGAATGTGCTTACTTCAAATCCAAAGAGCTACAAATTTGTCTGATCTACGCTCCACCCGGAAATTTGGAAACAGATCTATCTCCCCTCATTGAATACATTACCAAACACATCAACTACGATTCACCTGCATTAATAATGGGAGACTTCAACCTTCATGTAGTCTTGGCCATACGCTCCCCCAACTGCGAAACTTTTTTATTATCGCTTCAAAACATGGGCTTCAAACAGATCATTAACAACCCAACTCATAAAGCAGGCCACACTCTAGACCTGATTTTCATTAACGAAGATATCTCTATTTCATCATCTCCAATAAGTACACCAGTACCCTGGTCGGACCACCATATTATAAACACGTCCCTCAAGATAATTGACACCCTTCCCCCTGCCTTCCCAAAAACCACGGTTCACTTCAGGAAACCATGCTCTTCGGAAATTCTTACTAATTACCTTACCAAAGAATTGCCACAGGTCGACCTCTCAGATGCGAACTCCGCCACCAACTCTTGGTTTTCTATCACCAACAAAGTCGCAGATCAAACCTGCCCCCTAATTACTAAGGTGATTCACAAGGCTCAAGACAACAGAAAACCTTGGTTCACCCCTGAACTGAAGACAATCAAACTACACCTCAGAAATAAAGAACATATCTGGCGTAGAAATCCCTCTCCCAAAACTTTAGCAAGTTACAAATCCACCCTTAATATATACAGGAACACCATTTTCAAAACAAAGAAAGAATTCTTCGTGAAAAAAATTCACCACTTCATCTTCGATTCCAAAGCTCTTTTCTCCTACATCTCTGCCCTCACCAAACCTCTACCACCATCCATCCCAGATGATCTTGGTCTCATCAAAGCCACAGAACTGGCCACCTTCTTCGAAAACAAAATTATCAATCTCACCAAACAGTTTTCTACACCAAACCCACCCATCCCCCATCTGAGTATTCCACCACTTCAACAGACCGCAAGATTAGACTCCTTTGAGACCACCTCTTCTCTCGAAATGGAAAATATTCTGAAAAAACTCAAACCCTCATCCCATCCTCTAGACTCCATCCCTCCCAACCTCCTCATTTCAATACCAAATACTATTGCTAAACCCATTGCTAAAATCATCAATTGCTCGTTAACCCAAGGACTGGTGTCAGATTCTCTAAAACAAGCTATCTTGAAACCGCTCCTAAAAAGACCTAACTTGTCAACATCAGACCCAGCAAACTTCCGCCCCATTGCCAACCTTCCTTTCATCGCCAAGATCATGGAGAAAATAGTTAATAAACAACTCATGGAATTCCTGGAAGAACACGAGATCCTAGCACCTTCACAATATGGCTTTCGCAAATCCCTAAACACGGAATCACTTCTGATCTCGCTTACTGACTCCATCATTGTGAACATGGACAAAAAACAATCTCACCTACTGATTCTTCTGGATCTTTCAGCTGCCTTTGATACGGTCAACCATTCAATTCTACTAGACCGACTCATGGAAATAGGCATCGCAGGATCAGCCTTGGACTGGTTCCGTTCATTCCTAAGCAATAGATCATTCAAGGTAAAAATCAACAATAAACAATCACACCTAATCAGATCCAACTTGGGTGTCCCTCAAGGTTCTGCCCTTTCACCAACCCTCTTCAACATAGACCTGCTTCCTCTCTGTCTCCTCCTCACCAAGCTGAAAATCAAGCATTATATATACGCGGATGATATCCAAATTCTAATCCCTATCAATGAGTCTTTACAAAAATCTCTTACATTCTGGGACATTTGCTTTCAAGAGATCAGCTCATTCCTCTTCAAGCTTAACCTTGTCATCAACAAAGACAAGACTGAATTCCTAATCATTTCTCAAGATGAAAACTTCGTTACCAAGGAGACTACATACCCAAATAATCAATCTCAAGTCGATAGCCACTCTCTACCTATCTTCCCTTCAACGACGCCAGATAACATCAAAAACACCTCTTACGTCAGAGACCTAGGCACCTTCTTGGACAACCAGCTGAACTTAAAAAGGTTTGTCAACAATACGACAAAAGAGTGCTTTTTCAAGTTACAAGTACTTAAAAAGCTTAAACCCCTCTTGTACTTCAATGATTTCCGTTTGGTTCTGCAATCAATCATACTTACCAAAGTAGATTACTGTAACTCGTTGTTGCTTGGGCTCCCAGCTGTCACCATTAAGCCACTTCAGATGCTACAGAACTCAGCCGCCAGGATTTTAACGAATACTAATAAGAGGGATCACATCACACCTATCCTCTACAACCTCCACTGGCTTCCGATTAAATATAGAATCATCTACAAAGTGCTGACCATCATGCACAAAACCCTCCACAAATTTGCTCCAATCGATCTCACCTTCCAGATTCGCCCCAATACCTCCACAAGACCTAAGAGAAGAGCTTACCAAGGTACTCTCTTCGTCCCTCAGGTTAAAACTTCTCTAAGGAACAGGGCCTTTTCTTCCGCAGGTCCCATTCAATGGAACATTCTCCCACCAGACCTCAGAGAGGACCCCTGCCCAATCTCCTTCAAGAAAAAACTAAAAACCTGGTTATTCAACCTAGCCTTTCAAGAAACAGCATCTTAGTTAACACATTCTCTCCTCTTTTCGAAGCATATCTCTGCTAATTCCTCACCTCAAGTTTGGCTTGTTTTATTTCTGCTTTCATATTTCACTTTTCATTTTCTCTAACTCATTTCCCTTGAAGAGACCTCCAGTTACCCTTTGGTCTTATGCTACCTTTTTCTTCCCTTTTTCCTATCACTCTACACTTCATCTCATTTTCTTCAACCTAATTGAATCTAAGCCCAATTTAATGGAATCAATCGCTTATTGTGACTTTTATAGCTATATAATTCAAATTGTTTTTCCAGGTTCTTCCAGGTTAATGTTCATGGTTCTATGTATAGCCTACAGGCAAGTTTACGTTCTTTGTAAACCGGTTTGATTTGTATCTAATGCAAGAAGATCGGTATATAAAAACAATAAATAAATAAATAAATAAAGCTCCTGTTGCTGAGGAAGGAATTGAACCATCTGTGTGCAGATCCTGATAATCCGATTTCTGAAAGCTGATTTAATAGGATGGCATGGTGCACGGTGTCAAAGGCTGCCGAGATATCTAGAAGGACCAGGATGAAAGACAGCCCTTTGTCAAGGCCCATCAGGATGTGGTCAGAAAGTGAGATAAGGAGGGTTTCCGTACTTATGATTTACGGAAACCGTATTGGGATGGGTAGAGGATATCGTGTTTTTCCAGATGATCTGAGAGTTGAGTATTTACCAATTTCTCCATGATTTTTGCCAGAAAAGGTAGGTTAGATATGGGGCGGAAATTGGTGGGTTCGCTCATGTCCAGGTTGGGCTTCTTCAGAAGGGGTTTGAGGGAGGCTGCATTTGTTAGATGTTTGGCGAACCCTCCACCCAACTGAACGGGATTTCACGCATGTCTTGCGGGCGCATGCATCATATTCGCGCATCGACTATTTTCTCGTCAGCTCACATGTTTTTCATCGTGTTCGAGACGCAGGCCTTGATAACATAGTGGTCTCAGACCATGCCCCTGTATGGGTAGACTTCCAGTTCTTGGATAATACCCCTTCACCAAAAATGTGGCGCTACCCCTATTTTTTGGCCTCAGATGGGAAATTTAGGGATTTTATGTGCGCGAAGTGGGCTGATTATGCAGCTCTTAATCAGGCACATGAATCTCAACCTGTTTTATTTTGGTATACCGCGAAAGCAGTATTGCGAGGCGAAATAATTTATGTCACGCATCACCGGAAAGTGCTTAACCATCGTATTCTGGCACTTAGTGCTCAAGTGCGTAAATCCCGCCTTCAATGGGCTGTCTCGGGAACGAAGGAGGCACACAACATGTATTTATCCCAACAGCACGCACTAAATTCCCTTCTGCATCAACAGGCCAAAAAGAGTCACCTATACTACCAATTTCAACTATATCAATATAGTAATAAAGCGGGGAAGATGATGTCTAACTTAATTCGCTCAGAGCGTAAATGCCGCTTTATTCCAACACTGCGATCGCCTCAGGGTCAGATGTTACTACTTCAATATTACAATGTTTTGCAACTTTTTCTCTTCTCTATATGCAACTGAGGAATGGAATGCAGCAGCTTGTGACAAATTTTGTGATCAATTATCTCTCCCTTGTTTAACAAGGGATCAAAGAGAAAGACTTAATATGCCTATAATGGAGGCAGAGGTTCGGCTCGCCATTCATCGCTCAAAGGGCTTTAAAGCCCCTGGACCTGATGGATACACGGCAGAGTTTTATAAGCTCCTAGTGGACTCAATCTCCCCTTTGTTGGCAGGGGTATTTACAGAACTAGTAGAGCAAGGCTCGTTCCCTATCAATTCCAATCTTGCCCACATTACACGCATACCCAAAGCTGGTAAAGATCCGTTATTACCTGAATCCTATCGCCCCATCTCACTTCTTAATTACGATCAGAAACTTTTAGCTAAGATATTGGCAGACAGACTCTCCATTATTCTTCCTACTCTTATTGGGGACCATCAGGTAGGATTTGTGCGCCAACGTTACGCCTTAGCTAACATACGCAGAGTATTGACGGCAATGACTATGTGCCAGCAAATGTCTACCCCATATTTGGCCATTAGCTTTGATGCTGAGAAGGCATTTGATAGAGTGGAGTGGCAGTATTTATTTCATATATTGCAAAGGATGGGATTCAAGGGATTTTTCTTCAAAGCTCTTCAGCTGCTATATTACAATCCTCAGGCTGTAATCACCGCCAATGGGGTGCAATTTGTGCCATTTTTGGTGACCAGGGGCACACGTCAGGGATGCCCTTTGTCTCCACTATTATTTCTATTACAATTAGAACCCCTCTTGCTTGCCATTCAACTCAAGCCCACCATCCATGGCATCCGTTTCGGGCCGCAGATTTTTAAATGTGTGGCTTTTGCGGATGATTTACTTATTTTTGTAACGGATCCGCAGGCTTCACGGCCTCCATTGCTGCGCTTGATATGGAGTTTTGGGGTTTTTTCCGGATTGCACCTAAATGAATCTAAGTCCTCAGCCTTAGCATTCCCTGAAGCTCTGAAAGACCAATGGCCAGATCAATTTCCTTTGCAATGGGCTGGGGATACCATTAGCTATCTTGGCGTGCGTACCCCCGCCGATCCAGAACAGACCTACGAGGCGAACATCCCAAGACTGCTTCGGCAAACTCAGGATAACTTGGCCACTTGGCACAACTTACCACTCTCCCTAGGGGGCCAGAAAACTATCCTCCCTAGATGGCTTTATCTTTTACAAAATTTAACATTACTGATATGGAAGAAAGACCTGGCTAAGTTAGATGGTGCAATCCGCCACTTTGTATGAAGTCCAGGGTACCTCTTTTCTGGTTGAAAACCCGCTGGGGGGATGGTGGTTTGGGGCTCCCGGATTTGGCCTTATACTACTTGGCTTGTAATTTATGGGTGCTCCGCGATTGGCTTCTGCGTAAAGCACACTATACTCCGTTGGGAGCGGATACTGCGGCTACACACCCGCGAGCCCCTCCATATGTTTTGCAAGTGCTGTCTGATCGTCTCGCCCCGTTTTTAACCCAGTCACCACTAATTAAGCCTATCCGGCAAACCTGGATGCGCCTATCCAAACTGTTGCATATTTCTAGATTATGTGCGTATTTTCTCCCTATAATGGGAAATGCAGACTTCTCCCTGGGATCCCACTCCGGTACTTTTCGAATTTGGGAAACTAAAGGAATTACCTTTCTGGGACATCTCCTAACAAGGGAGGGGGTAATTTTGGACTTTGAAAAATTTTGAGACCTGTATGGTCTAGGGGTCGCTCACACCTTTTCATACCTACAAGTTCGCCACTATACTGGGGCGCTACCGGAAGTCTCACGGCAGCCTTCAGTGTTTCATGCTTTAGATAAAGTCTTTCATTTTGACTGTGTCAAAGTTCCTTCTATGTCTAGTTATTACAAATATATGCGTCAGTCTGTACGGTTGGATATCTGCTCTCTTTTAGAGGCCCGTTGGAATCAAGATGGGGACTTTACAGTGACATGCTATATTTTACGGGTGGATTTTCAGCGCATAGCCAGGATCTCTACCAACATGTATTACCGGGAGTTGCAATTTAAATGTTTATGCCGGGCATAAGTGTCGCCTTTACGGGCAAGATAGTTGACTATAGCGTCTTCGGCAACTTGTAATCGTTGTAATAATGCAGTGGGTACCCTCTCCCATTTATTTTGGTCCTGCCCCTCTGTGAATCGCTTTTGGCGCAAAGTAGTGAACTACCTGGAAGCCGTATTGGGTGTGCCTCTTCCATTTCCCCCCATGTGATTCTAATTTGGGTGTGTATCCCCTATTAGAATTAGGGATCCTGGCTCACGCCTACTTTTGCAAAAAGCGTGCCTAGTGGGGGAAAAAGTAATTTTGTTGGTATGGCGCTCCTCTGACTCACCGTCTTTTTGGGTCTGGAGGAACCACCTACATGCCCTGATGACCATGGAAAGTTTGGGGTCCCGAGCATCACCACGTCGCCGACGCATATTTCTTTCAACCTGGGACCCATATCTACAACGTCTACCTCATCATGCACGCAGCCTAGTAATGAATGACTAATTCCTCGATGTCATGGACAATGAGACTTCTCTACATGACTACTCATAATCTCCAAACCGTCTCATTTACATAGCCTTATTGGGGGAGGGAGGGGAAGGGGGCAGCAGTAGGGGATGGGATTGGGGAGTATAAAATTGTACCCCGCAGTTGTAAGACTTAAGAATATGAGGTTGGTTCAGGAACACATCTTCCTCAAAGTTGTACTTGTTTTTTTGTTACAAATTGATAAAAATTGTTTGAACATAATGGAAGACACCACTAGGCCAGAGGAGTATAACATATGTAGATATTGAAGTAATTGCTCTGGGGAACTTGTGAGCAGGTCTACTGATACCGTTGCATACCAGTTTGAGTACCTGTGCCTCTTGCCCGCATAATACTTTCGTGTAGATGGTTTCCTAGCGGATATTAGGATATCTTCAATATCAGCAGGAAGGAGGTGACTTAACACTTCCCTTTCAACCTCCAAGCTGTCAGATGCAGAGAGGAGTGTAGCAGATAAAGGAGTGTGCCTCCTTCCTGCGACAATAGGTCTCCCTTGTTTCCCAAGGGAATTGGTGGTTGAATTCATAGTTGTGCAATATAAGCATACCATGGTTGTCATGGCCATACTGGTTCAATGAGGATGAGATCCGATTCATCTGTGATGCACTTTTGGACCACTTGCCCTATCAGGGGTATTGGCGGATATGCTTAGAACAGGTTCTCAGTCCAGGGAACCAGGAACGCATCTTGGGTGATCCTGCTCATGCTTGGGTAGAGAGCGCAAACTTTCAGCAGTTTTGAGTTGGTTTCTGTTGCAAAGAGGTCCATGCAGAGTGTTCCTTACTTCTGGAATAGCGAGTTCACCACCTCTTGGTTCAATGCCCACTCGTGGGGATGAACAATTCTGCTGAGTCTGTCTGTCTCCATGTTTTTGATTCCCGGAAGATTTGTTGCTTGCAATGGGATGGAGTGACTTATTGCCCATTCTAGGATCAGTACTGCTTCCTTGCAAAGTATCCTGGAACCGGACTCTCCTTCCTTGTTTATATAAAACATGGCTACTTGGTTATCCATGTAGCAGAATTGCTTACCTGTAATAGGTGTTCTCACAGGACAGCAGGATGTTAGTCCTCACATATGGGTGACATCATCAGGATGGAACCCAATCACGGAACACTTTTGTCAAAGTTTCCAGAACTTTGACTGGCACCTACTGGGCATGCACAGCATAGCATCAACCCTGTAGCCAGCAGGGGTCCCCCTTCAGTCTCGTCTTATAGTAAAAGTACATATGAAAAATAAAACAATAAATCGTAAGCGAACCCAACTCCGCGGGGTGGCGGGCGGATTTTGTGAGGACTAACATCCTGCTGTCCTGTGAGAACACCTGTTACAGGTAAGCAACTCTGCTTTCTCACAGGACAAGTAGGATGGTAGTCCTCACATATGGGTGAGTACCGAGCTGAGGATGCCCAAGCAATGTACCAAATGTACCCAAAGATGTGCAACAGGCACAACAACAGGGGTGGAATTTGGTAGAGGGCATCCTGAACCCTACCGGGTTGGCGGAAGGATGTTGGTACCTCAGTTTGCAAATAAGTTGCTTAGCACAGACTGGCCGAAGATGGAATCTTGTCTGCCAGCCTTATCTAAACAATAATGGGCTGTGAAGGTGTGGAGAGAGCTCCAGGTAGCAGCCTTACAGATGTCAGCAAGCGGTACCGAGCGAAGGTGCGCTACTGATGCTGCCATGGCCCTGATAGAGTGTGATTTAACATGGTGTTGAAGCGGAATGCCTGCCTGTTGGTAACAAAAGTAAATACAGTCTGCTAACCAGGAGGAGAGAGTCTGCTTACCCACAGGCTTGCCCAATTTGATGGGATCAAAGGAAACAAACAATTGGGTGCCTTTCCTGTGGGCAGCTGTATGGTCTAGATCAGGGGTGGGCAAGTCCGGTCCTCGAGGGCTGCAATCCAGTCGGGTTTTCAGGATACCCCTAATGAATATGCATGAAATAGATTTGCATACAACTGAGGCAGTGTGTATGCAGGTCTCTCTCATGCATATTCATTAAGGATATCCTGAAAACCCGACTGGTTTGCAGCCCTTGAGGACCGGACTTGCCCACCCCTGGTCTAGATAAAATGCTAGAGCACGTTTACAATCAAGGGTATGCAGAGCCCGTTCTCCTTGGGTTTGAGTGGGGCCTGGGAAAGAAAGTGGGTAGTATAATGGATTGATTGATATGAAACTCCGATACTACCTTAGAAAAAAATTAGGGTGAGTGCGGAGCACTATCTTATCATGCAGAAGTTTAGTGTAAGGCGGGTAGGTAACTAAGGCCTGTAACTCACTAACTCTGCGAGCAGATGTGATTGCCAAAAGAAAAATCACCTTCCAAGTGAGATAGCGGAGATCACAGGATTGGAGAGGCTCAAACGGCGGTTTCATGAGCCGCCCCAAAACCATGTTGAGGTCCCAAGAAGGGGCCGGAGGGCGCAGTGGAGGTTTAAGGTGAAGCAAGCCCTTCAAAAAGTGTGTGACAAGGGGTTGTACGAAATGGGTACATCCCCCACACCTTTATGGAAGGCTGCTATCGCACTGACATGTACCCTGATAGACGAAGTTTTGAGGCCTGACTCTGACAGATGCCAGAGATAGTCCAGAAACTTCGATGTGGGACAAGTGAAGGGATCGATGGACATGGAAGTACACCATCCCGTAAACCTGTTCCATTTATAACGATAAGACTGCCTTGTGGAAGGCTTTCGTGAAGCCACTAGGACACGGGAAACTGGCTCTGAAAGGATAAGAGGTTGAAGGATTAACCTTTCAACATCCAGGCAGTCAGAGAGAGGGCCTGGAGGTTGGGGTGGCGAAGGCAGCCGTTGTTCTGAGTGATCAGAAGTGGGTCCTTCCCCAGAGGAATGTGCCGGTGTACAGATAGGTCGTGGAGAATTGGAAACCAGACCTGGCGTGGCCAATGAGGGGCTATGAGAATCATTAGTCCTTTGTCCCTTAGCAGCTTCACAAGAGTCTTTGAAATGAGTGGATGTGGATGGTACGCATAAAGGAGACCACCGGCCCATGAGAGGGAGAAAGCATCTCTGGGCTGGCGGCGTTGGCTGCGAGTGAGAGAGCAGAAGTTCCCTACTTTGCGGTTGTGAACTGACGCAAAGAGATCTATGTGAGGGTAACCCCAACATTGGAATATTGAGTCCGTTACAGTGGGGTTGAGGGACCACTCGTGCCGTTGAAATGTGCGACTCAGCTTGTCTGCCAACACATCGTCTACTCCTGGCAATTAGGTGGCACTGAGGTACATCGAGTGGGAAATGGCCTCCGTCCATATCTGTGCTGCTTCCTGACACAGGAAGTAGGAGCCCATTCCCCCCTGCTTGTTGATGTACCACATGGCCACCTGGTTGTCGGTTTGAATCAGGATGACCTGGTTGGAGAGGTGATCCTGAAAAGCCCTGAGAGCATATCTGATTGCACGAAGCTCCAGGAAATTTATCTGGTGTTTGGCTTCCTCTGGAGACCAGATGCCCTGAGTTTGCAGGTGTGCGACATGAACACTCCAGCTGAGGTTGGAGGCATCTGTTATTTGAGGTTCTGGAATCTGAAATGGAAGGACTTGTATCAGATTGGATTGGTTTGCCCACCAACCTAGCGATAGATGGAGCTGTTTGGTGATGCGGATTGTGGAGGACATTGGCTGAGAAGACAGAGTCCACTGCGATCTTAGCATCCACTGCATTACTCTCATGGTGAGACAAGCCATGGGAGTGACATGCACTGTGGAGGCCATATGACCCAATACTATCAGGAAATGACGTGCAGTTGAATGTTGTCGAGACTGCAGTCGAAAGGCCAGAGAAGCGAGAGTGAGACCTCGATCCTGAAGTAGGAAAACTTTCACTCTTAGAGTGTCCAAGTCGGCCCCTCTGAATGATAGAGTTTGTGAAGGAACTAGCCTGGATTTTTGATAGTTTATCAGAAACATTAGGGAGATCAGGGAATGCAAAGTGAGGCGAAGGGATGTCAGTGCCCTTTGCCGAGTGGGAGCCCTGATCAACCAATCGTCCAGATAGGGGTAGACATGGACACTGATTCCTGAGATAGGCAGCTACCACCACGAGGCATTTGGAAAAGAGCATGGGGCAGATACTAGGGCGAAAGGTAACCCTTCTTATTGGAAGTGTTTTGGGCCTACTAGGAATCGCAGGAATCTGCGATGTGAGAGTAATTGAAGTGTGCATGTAGGCGCCCTGAAGGTCTAGAGAGCAGAGCCAGTCTCCCCTTTGAAGAAGGGGAAGTAGAGAACCCAAGGTCACAATCTTGAACTTTTCTCTTAGTAGGAATTTGTTTAGAGTGCGAAGATCCAATATTGGGCTCACTCCACCTGACTTTTTTGGTATCAGGAAATACCTGGAATAGAACCCTTGCTCCTGTTCTGAGAGGGCACTGGTTCTATTGCTCGGGATTGGAGGAGGAGAAGGGAAATTGCCTGCTCCAAGAGTGGTGAATGGTCGGATGTTCCCCACATCAGCCGAGGCGGGGAATCCGGTGGGACAGCCAATCTGTCTTGTACCTCTGGTCTGAGGTCTGAGGTGCTAACCTTTGGATACTATTACCAGTACCCACTGATCTGTGGTGACTGTGTGCCATAGGCTGGAGAAGTGGCACAACCAGCTGCCGACTGGAATGGTCGGAAGTGGAAGATGGGTACTGCTCTCTAGAAAGGAGTCAAAAGCCTGACGCTGGACCTGGATGAGGGGGCTGGATGCGACGTCAGCCCTCTAGGATGCCTAGGTTGGCCTTTTTGGTAAGGCTTAGAAGGCCAACCCCTGGATGCTGGGGGATAGTATCTTCTCTGCCGGTTAGAATTTGCCTCTTAGAATCCCTCTTTAAAGATCTTTGGATGAAGAAGAGGGATCAGAAGGCAGTAAAGAGAGCTGGCGCCGAGTCTCTTGGTGGTCCTTGAGCTGTGCCACTGCTTCTTGAATCTTTTCACCGAAAATATTATCCCCCACACAGGGCAGGTCAACCAATCTGTCTTGTACCTCTGGTCTGAGGTCTGAAGATTTCAGCCAGGCCCATCTCCTTGCACTGAT
Source organism: Rhinatrema bivittatum (assembly GCF_901001135.1). Classification (NCBI taxonomy): domain Eukaryota; kingdom Metazoa; phylum Chordata; class Amphibia; order Gymnophiona; family Rhinatrematidae; genus Rhinatrema; species Rhinatrema bivittatum. The sequence continues at coordinate 224,310,281 of NC_042618.1, read as the reverse complement.
ACCGGCTGCTGACACCCAGGAAGCGGTGTCAAAGATGTCATACGCTGATCGTACTTCAAGCTTGCCAGCATCTAATCCTTTTTGTGCTAGGCATGAAGCTGGTCCTGGAACTGCAGAGGTAAAGCGTAAGCAAAGTCTTGAATCTTTGTGAACAAGGCCCTATTATATGGAATCATGTAAAGTTGGTAGGATGCAATGTGAGAGATGAGCATTGATCCATGGAATACCCGTCTTCCAAATGCATCCAGGAACTTCTGATCTTTCCCTGGGGGAATGGATGAATGAGGTTTGGAGCATCTGGCCCTCTTTTGGGTGGACTCTACAACCACCGAGTGATAATCCAACTGAGTTCTTTGAAAGCCAGGGGCTGACTGAACTAAGTAGGTGGCATCTGCTTTTCGATTAACAGGTGCCACCGAGCCAGGGTGCCAGTTCTCTTCAAAAGGTCAAAAGGATGTTATGAATAGGAATGGACATGATTTCTTTTCGAGCATCGAGAAATTGTAGAAGCTCTAGCTTCTGGTGTCTAGAGTCTTCTTCTGTCTGAAGCTGGAATGGGACTGTTTCAGACATCTCCTTTACAAAATTAATAAAGGACAGGTCCTCTGGAGGAGAACGCTTCCTTTCTTCAGGAGGGGAGGGCTGTGAAGGTAGATCATCATAATCCTGGGACAAATTGTTGGTCCAAGGATTATAAGGGTCATCACCAGCTCCCAAATGTTCTTCAGAAGGAAGTAACGGAGTTATTCCTGAAGGCCCTGGCCTGGGTATCAATGGTCCCGAAGGAGGCATCGAAGGCATTGATGGCGGCATAGCTGGCATCGAGGGAGGCACCGATGGAATAGGTGACATCGATGAATGTGTCAACGGCGGCACTCCCAGTGGTGAAATGAAGAGCGGTGTTTCTTCATCTTCCTCCGATTACAAGGGAATTGGCGAGGAAGGAGTCGGGTCCCTTGGTTCCCTCAGATCCACCGGTGGAAGGGCACCGATCAACTTGTCCATTCTAGCCAATAGTGGTGAAAGCGCCTTGGGTATCAGGTCAGTGACCGGAGGAGGAACCGGCATCAATGTAAGTTAGAAGCCCTGGAGTGCTTTGCCGGTGGCCTCTTGGATCATCCGATCCAATTCCTCATGGAAACCTAGGGCATGAATACCCGGTTCCGGAGTGGGAGGTAGCACTGGCGTAGCCGGAGGGGTCCACTGGTGAAGGTGGAATCGCAGATCCCGGCACCTGTCCAGGTGGGGAACGCCTCGGTGATCCACAGACAGAAGAGGATGAAGCTTTTTCTGTACGGGGCTTCTTTGTCGGAGTTTCAGACGACATCGATGTCGAGGGTTTACTGGTATCGATGTCCTGAGCTTTACGATGACTGCGTTGATGTTTTTCTCGATGTTCACCTTGGTGTTTTTCTTGAGGGGGAACAGAGGAGTCAACATCCGTGGAGGCCGGTCGGGCAGCAGCGGATTCCCGGTGCTGGCAAAATGTAGACGGCACTGGTTCAGACGACGTCGAAGCTATCGATGGCGTCGGGGTTTTTGGCCGAAAGAGAAGACCCATCTTATCGAGCCGAGCCTTGCAACCTTTTGGTGTCATTTGGGCACATTTGGTGCATGTAAGGACATCGTGGCCGGACCCCAAGCACATTACACAGACCGTGTGAGGGTCAGTGATGGACATTGAGTGCAGTTGGGGCACGGACGGAAACCCGACGCCATGGCTTTGACAAAATTTAGTCACAGTGTGGTCAATGGCCGATAGGCCGTGAGGGAAAAAACTCGACGGGAATCGACCACAAACGGGCAAAAACTTACCGTTCGACCGCAGAGCAAAGAAATCGATAAGGGGACCCCTGTGGGGTAAAATCTTTTGAAAATTTTTTTAACAAAGTTCCGTGAGGAAAAGTCCTGTCAGGAATCTCTGAAGAGCTCCTTAACCCAAGTGGCTACTGCTGTGCGGAAAAAAGAAGACTGAAGGGGGACCCCTGCTGGCTGCAGGGTTGATGCTATGCTAGGCATGCCCAGTAGGTGCCAGTCAAAGTTCTGGAAACTTTGACAAAAGTGTTCCATGATTGGGCTCCATCCTGATGATGTCACCCATATGTGAGGACTACCATCCTGTTTGTCCTGTGAGAAAAATCATTACCCTCTTTCCTGTAAGGAGAGGAGAGAAGGTGTAGACTGCATTTTTTATAGCTCTTAGCTCTAAGAGGATGATCTGGAGGGTTTTCTTTTATGGAGACCAGATCTCCTGCATCTTTAGGTGCAGCATATGTGTGCTCCCCATCCCTTTGTGGATGCATCTATTGTCATAGTAATCTGGTGTGCTGTGGTTCAAAATGGTGCTTCAGTTTCTAGAACTTGGGGGGATAGCCACCAGTTTAGGTCCGAGATCATTGACTGAGTGAAAATGACTCACAGCGACATCAGGTGGTCATGTTGAGACCACTGGACCTTGAGTCCCCACTGTAGGCACTGTATATGAAGACAGGTGCATGGTACAATGTATATAGCCACTGACATATGACCCAGAATAATAAGTATTTGAAGAGCTGAGGACTGCGACTGGTTCTTCAAGATGCGAGCCAGCTCACAAAAAGATTGGATTCTCTCCGTTGGAAGGAAAACCTTACAAAGCTTGGTGTTTTATCACTGTTCCAATGAACTGAAGAACTTGGGTTGGGACTTGGTTGGATTTTCCATGGTTGCAGGTTATGGTCTGTCTTAGGTGTGATTCGAACATTTTGGAGTTTGAAGAGATTAGGAGCCAATCGTCCAGATAGGGTAATATCTTGAACTCTTTCCTGCGTAGATGGGCCACAGCAATGGCTAGGCTTTTTGTGAACACTCGGGGTGCTGATAAGCCAAACGGAAGCACTTTGTATTGGCAATGTTTTTTGTTCACCTGAAAACAAAGGTAATGCCAAGAAGACAGATGCATGGGGATATGGGCATATGCATCCTTGAGATCTAAAGAGCACATCCAGTCTTTTGGTTCTAGGAATGGTAGAATGGTTTTGAGAGATGTCATCTTGAATTTCTCCTTCCGAATAAATTTGTTGAGGGTCTGAAGGCACAAATTGTCTCCTTTGCAAGGGAGATCGGTCAGCTTTTCATGTACATCTTCCCGGATGGCGGTTGCTCAAAGCCAAGCCTTCCTCCATGTAAGCTATGGCTTGGTTCTGTAGTTGGCCATCAGTTTTCAAATCTTTTTAGGTTCAAGACTTGCAAGCATTCATACAAATATTGGGTGATATAAAATCGATATTGCTGAGTTCTGGAGTTCAGCATTGCTGCTTAAAAACCTTCTTACTAAAGTCGTCTAGGTATTTATCTCTCCCTGATGGTGTATTCGAGTACAGGCGTATTTTCTTTCCTTTCTTCATGGCCATCTTGACCACTACCGATGTGTAGGTAACTGTACTGATTCGTAGTGTGAAGATTTTCACATTCTATATTTCAAATCCGTTTTCCGTGAAATAGGAGGCCCCGAGAAAGGAGATTCCCAGGATTTGTCCAATAGTTGAAAGTGCCGTCGGCTCAGACAATAGTTGAAAGTGCCGTCGGCTCAGACAGGCTGTCAAAAATCTTGAGAATCCCATGAACTTCCAATCTTGGATCTGGCAATTTTTTTTGTCTCTGTTTTTAAGAGGGAACCCACTTTTTTGATGATCTTTGACTATGACAAGTCCTCTGGAGGTGAGGAGAGTTCCAGTGCCTCCTCCTCCGGGGGGGGGGGGGGGGGGCTGATGGAATTCCCGTGGATGTGCCAGGAGAAGTTGGCAGGGAGTCTGCAATGCCCTTTTGTCAGGTTCTGAGACTGCTGGACTCTGGCCTTGGAAGTTGTTCTCTCTTACTTCTACTTCCTCAGGGAGGGAAGAAGGAAGTAATCGCGACGACAAATTATCTTCCGAGGCACTAGAGGATATAGAATATCAGACATTTTGGACATGACTTGTGAGGCCGCACCACCCAATTTAGGGTTGGAAGGGGAGGGGGGGTGTTCCTTTCTTTGCAGAGGTGAACCTATCTCTTCCCTCCTTCCTGAATGGGTTGACTGTCTTGATTTGGAAGATGGTAATGCTGCCAAAAGAATTGAGGAGTCCGGTCCCCTGTTCCTGTGAGATTGGATCTGGTCCTCATGATGAGACTTTTGCCTTTTGATCAGGGCTTCCTGGAGTTGAGGCCGTTTCTGTTTTTGCTTAGAGACATCTGAAAGACCTGTGAACACACTACTTCTGGAGGAGGAAGCTGAAGACCTGTCCAAGACCCTCATAATATCTATATCAGAGTCATTGGATCTCGGAGTTCCTCTGCAGTGAAAACTACCTGCGGGTCCAGATGCCACTGAGCCTGAAAGACTCCTTCTTGATTGTTCCTTTAATCTATGCTGTGTCTTGTGTGTCGAATGCGTCTACAAATGGTGTTCTTGCACCAAATGTTTGTTCTTCACCTTTCCTTTCGATGCATGTGTGGATATGATTTGCATCTGTGCTGCATCGTGCACCATTAATCACCCTGCATCGAGCATTGTCATGTGTGGTGCGCTGATCTATTTTGTGCGCCGTGCACCGAGCTGCGTTGTACTTCGTTTTTTTCAGAGCCACTGGCTCCTGCGCGACAGCCCATTGCTTCTATGGTGCCTTCAGGTCTTTTGGGGGTTTTCCCCCCGAACCCCTACCTTCAGGCTCACTACAGGGTTTACACACTTGGACCCAGCCTGTTGAGGTTGGTTCCAGCGACGCCACCTGTTTTGCTGGAGTTGGCCTCTTCGGTTTTGGAGCCAATGAAGACTGCGTGGAGCAGTGTGTCAGGCCATACGAGCCCGATGACCTGTTCTTCCTCAGTCTGGAGATTTTTTTTGGTCCATTGATATTGGGCCCTCGGGGACATCCTGCTGCAGTGCCCGGCACAGGTAGCAACAGTTATGCCCATTGGTTATGGACATAAATTTGTCACACTGGCAATATTTAAAGAGTGGGGCTTTAGGTGCCATGAGTAGCACTTAAAAGTGCCTTTTGGGGTACACTGAGGTGCAAAAATAAGAAAAATTAAGAAAGAAGTGTGAGAGAGAGGAATACATGTCCATGACCTGCGCAGGAAGAATTAGAATGCAGCAACTCGGGTAACTGCAAGAGAACAGCTGCATAGGCACGGAGAGCAAAGCTCTGTATCTGTGGAGAGAGTTTTCCGCCTTGGGCCGCCAGAGGGACATCCCAGACAGCATGGCTAATTTAGCCTGCTTATCGACGGGAAAAGAATATCTGCAAAAAGAACACTCAACTATTCTAGAAAGGCAGTTTCCTGGCAGCAAAGTTAGCTGGTGCTAACACATTCCTTTCATAAAGTAATACAAAACTGTAAATGTATATTTAAATTGGAAATCACCTAGGACATGGGATTATATGGAATGCAAATTTTTAAAATAAAATAAACTTATATTTCATATATTTTTTATATTCCATTTTCTTTTTAAAAACAAAATGTATGAAAACAGTTTTCTTCATGGAATTCAATTGTATCTGCTGCTTATTCTCAAATATTCATTTTTATTTTTTGCTTATGTGCCACAATAACCACATTTGCAAGTTAGAACAAAGCATGCATTATGAAAAACAAAAATAACCAGCCCAAAAATCAGTTCCCCTGTTCTGTTGACCTAAGAATGAAAAAACCAAAATCAGTTAAATGTAGTACCTAGAAGTCCTGGGGATGGCACAGAGGAATTTGGTGACTGAACAGTTCTATCTGTGCCAAGTCTTAACTGACTGTTATCCATGCTACTGTCTTTCCGAATCATATTGTCCAGTATGATGTTCCCTGAACTATCGATCTAAAAGCATGAATAAAAAGTTATGAGGTTAGGATTCCAGTTGATCTAGACACATTGCAAGTTAATGTAAAAGAACCAATCTCTTATGGAATAAGATGGTTCTTCCTCTCACTGAACAGTTCTTCATGCTTAATATAAAATAAAGAAAATTTAATGCATTTCCAGATAGTTTACCAGCAAGAAATTGACTAATTTCTTGACTTAGCCTCAACAATAAAAAAGGTTATCAAATCCCCAAACCAGAATATTTGAATAAAGCATACTGAATGAATAATTATTTTCAGGGACCTTGTTTTATCATGTTACATTTTCCAGAATTTTAGCAAATAAAAAAAAAACAAAAAAACGAACATTTTTGGTATTTTCTGGTTTAATTACTAAAAAGCAAAGAAAACAGGTAAATTACTGCAAAATGATGCCAAAAGATGAATCCAGCTGTAAAGGAAATAATTATAAATATGAAAAAAATGACAACAATGTAATACCTTTAATATACAAGTTAGATAAAGCAGTGTGATACACAACAGAAATATCATTAAAATACAGAATCCATATATTGTTAAAATACACAAAATGGCATGGTCATACAGAAATAGTAACTAATTATCAGGGACCCTTTGTTTTATAATGTTACATTTTATAGAATTTCATCAAAAAAAGAAATATTTTTTGGCATTTTGTGGTTTAATTAATAAAAACATTCTGTACAGGACTGAGAAAGTCAGTGAAATTATTTCTTACCTGATAATTTCCTTTCCTTGAAGTAAAACAAGCCAGTCCACAGCAGTGGGTTGTGCATTCCAACCAGCAGATGGAGAAAGAGAAAAAGACTTGCTGATGTCACCCTCATATAGCTATGCTCAGGCACCAGCCAGCCAGTGTTTCTTCAAAAGCAAACTGTGCACACTAGGGATGTGAATCGGGCTTCGGACGATTGAAAATATCGTCAATATTTTCAAATTAGTCAGAAATCGGGGGCTCCCCCAAAACGATAGGAAAACCCCACGATATTGATCATGGGGGTTCCCCTTATTGTTTTGGGGGAGGGCGGGAAAAACAGCACACAAAAATAACCCCTAAACCCACCCCGACCCTTTAAAAGTAACCCCTTAGCTTCCCCCACCCTCCCGACCCCCCCAAAACCTTTTTACAGGTACCTGGTGGTCCAGTGGTGGTCCCGGGAGCGATCTCCCGCTCCGGGCCGTCCTTCGGCTCCCGGGCCGTCGGCTGCACTAATTAAAATGGCGCCGATGACCCTTTGCCCTTACCATGTGACAGGGTATCCGTGCCATTGGCCATCCAGTGCTCCTACCATGTGACAGGATCCGGCCAATGGCACGGATACCCTGTCACATGGTAAGGGCAAAGGGCCACCGGCGCCATTTTTTTTTTAATATTTATATTTTATTGACGTACAAAAATGAAAACAAACTTCGTCAACAATATCATAATATAACCGCCATATAATACATTCTGTAACCCTTTCCTCCTCCCTCCCTCCAGTGTTCATGCCAAAATAAGAAGAAAAAGAGAGAAATATAGAGGATATAGAACGGTTGTCAGGCATTAGTGTGATCTGCTCTGAGTTCTAACTTCCCCCTCATGTGCCCTTAATGGTCCTCCTTTCCTCTCCACGCCAGATATGGGTCCCAAATTTGATGAAATTTAAAAGGTTTCTGTCTTTTATACGCCGTTATCTTGTATAGGGTGCATACTCGGTCCAATCGTCGTAGGACTGCTGAAAATTGTGGGCCCTGTGGATTGCGCCATGTATTGGCTATCTCCATCCTAAAAGCTATACAAGCTTGCAAACTCAATAGTTGTCCCGGTGAGCCTTCCAAACTGTCCACATTGTGTAAAAGAGCAAAGTCCATAGCTAGTTCTACGTTTGTGTCCAAAATTTTTGATAAGGTGTCCTGTAATTGCCTCCAAAGGGGTGAGATACATGACCCCGACCACCACATGTGAATAAAAGTACCCCGTTCAGCGCATCCCCTCCAACAGCAACCCGAGGTATTAGCAGAAAACTTACACATTTTCTCAGGAGTAATATACCATCGATAAAGAAGTTTATAACCATTTTCTAAGAGATCCACTGAAATGGAAGCCTTGCCAATTTGAAGGAATATGTGGGACCAATCTTCTGGGTCCAATGTCGTAGTTAAATCAGCAGACCATTTCTTAATGAAAGACGGGTCCGTCGGTAGAGGATTATTGAGTAACATATACATTTTTGAAATTAGTTTTCTCGGCACCTGCGGGCAGGAACAATAAACTTCAAACATGAATTTACTTGCGGATAACACTTCAGATTTGATAATACCCCCATAATAATGGAATATTTGGTTATAGGCCAAGAACTCTCGCTGGGTTAAGCCGTACGTCTTACACACATTGCTAAAGGAAATAATACCGTGGTCTAACATTATATGATCCATAGAATGAATTCCCACATTTTTCCATGATTGAAATTTATTTATTTATTTATTTAATGGTTTTTATATACCGCCGCTCATCAGAGATATCACGTCGGGTGTACATAGAACGAAAATCCGCAATTGCGTTGTACATAAAACATTAAGAAAACAACTGAGAAACTATACATTAAAACAGTTAAATGCATTAACAAAAAACAGGTTATAAAGATATATATAGATATATAGCAATAATATTATATGGATTAGTTGTAATAGTACAATTTATTATAGAATCAAGGGAGAATTGTAGGGGGGAAGGAGTGAGGGGGTATGAGTTTAAATAGGGGAAAAAAGAGAAAAAGGTAAAGGAGGAAGGGATTATATACATGTAAGGCTGTTAAATACAGCAAATTCTTCGGTTTTATAAAATAGCAAAAAAGGTGCTAGGGATGAAAGGTAAGAATGAATCTGGAGTTGACTGCTGTAGGATGGAGGTAGGAGTATACAAGGGTATACAAGGCAGAAATGTGATATTGTGGAAAATATGAGAAAGGTGGTAGTATCTCTGCTTACCCACTAGATGTGTTTTCCATTTATTCCACATGTTTAAAGTGTTCCTAGTAGTGGGAAGCATGTTAGGGCATGGCCTCCACGTTTTCCTAGGTTGCCATGGCGTAGCTGAAAGTGGCATGTCGGCTAAATAGCATTGTTCTATTTGGGCCCAGTGTTTAGAGTCCTGCACTCCATGCCAAACCAACAACGAGCGTAGCTGAGACGCTGCATGGTACCACTGTAAATTCGGGACTCCGAGCCCCCCTCCAATTTAGGGCGATATAAAATCGCTCTCGCCACTCTCGGGGGCCTACGTTTCCATATATAGCTGAATATTTTCCGTTGCCACTTTTTGATCAACTTTGTGGATATACTAATAGGGAGAGATTGGAACAAATACAATAATCTAGGGAGAATGTTCATTTTAATCGTGGCTATGCGTCCCAGCCATGAACTGGGTAGGCGGGTCCAAATATCCAAATCCCGATATATTTTTTGAAGTAGGGGGACGTAATTAAGTTTGAATAGCTCCCGAGGATGGCTCGCCATCCTTATTCCCAAGTATTTGATTGCATGCAGAGCCCATCGGAAGGGATGGTTACGCTTAATATCTGCAATAGTTTCCTGGGAGCATGTGATATTAAGTATCTCGGATTTCTCCCAATTTACTTTAAACCCTGAAACCTCGCTGAAATGTTTAATTTCTGTCTCTATGCCATTAAGAGATGACTGTGGCTGCCGTACAGTAAACATGATGTCGTCAGCAAGCAAACATAATTTATAAACATGCTCTCCCACTTCAAATCCCCTTATTTGATTATTCTGTCTGATGCTGATAGCCAGGGGTTCCAAGAAAAGGGCAAAAAGCACTGGAGACAAGGGGCAGTCCTGTCTAGTCCCCCGCTCTACAGTGAAGTGGTTGGAATAGCCTCCATTTATCTTAAGGCAAGCCTTGGGATTATCGTACAATTTTTGAATCCAGAACTCCAAATAAAAATGGCCAATGCACCAAAACAAATGCTTTCTCTGCATCTATTGAGAGAAACAAAGCCTCTGGAGGGCTAGAATGGGCTATCCACATTGTTAAGAAGCTTCCGGATGTTATCTCCCGCTAGCCTCCCCAGGATAAACCCTGCTTGATCTTGATGGACCAGGCTAGTGATATACTTATTTATCCTGCTCACTAAAATTTTTGCCAGTATTTTAAGGTCTAGGTTGATAAGAGATATTGGGCGATAAGAACCGCATACAGTGGGGTCCCGGCCCGGCTTTGGTAGTATAGTAATCCCCGCAAGGTTAGCATTTGCCGGAAAGGAATTCCCCACCCTCAATGAATTAAACACCTTTTGCATGTGTGCCACTACATAGGGACCAAACTGTTTATAAAACTTGGCAGTCAGTCCATCTGGTCCTGGTGACTTGCCATTCTTCAGTGTCTGGATTATCGCCAGTATTTCTGGGGTGGTAATCTCAGCATCCAGCTCCTGCTGCGCCGGCTCTGATAGGAGTGGAAGATTAATATGTTCTAAATACTCTTCTATACGTTTTTGTGAAATATGCTTGTTAACACTATACAGCTCTGCATAAAATTGAAGAAATCTATTCCTGATATCCGTATTATTGGTTAGTATCCTGTCCCCATCTCCCTTTATCTTGGATATATTATTTTGATATTGAACTTTTTTCAATTGACTGGCTAAGATTTTCCCCGCCTTGTTAGCCTCTTTAAAATAGACCTGTTTGGCCATTTGTATCCCGTGAGCCATCTTCGCGGCCTCCACCCGCATTAGATCTTCTCTAGCCTTAGATAGTTTATGCAGAATCTTTGGGCTACCTGTAATTTGATGTTTATGACTCAAATCCACCACTTCAGTCCTCAAAGACTGAATCTCTTTATTGTTCTTTTTCTTTAGAAATGTTCCTCTGGAGATAAGTATCCCCCTAAGATACGCCTTGAACGCTTCCCAGACCATGGCTGGAGCAACAGATTCACTGTCATTCCTTAAGAAAAACTCTTTGATTTCTGAAATTAAAGTTTGATTAAACTCCCTATCTGATAACAGTGACTCGTTTAGTCTCCAAAACCTAGTTCCTCTATCATAGGCAGCAAAGTCTAGAGTTAGGTCAACAATGGCATGGTCTGACCAGGCTATAGGGTTAATACCCACCTGTGCGACTTGATCCGTGAGGAAATAGTCTATCCTAGAGTAGGTTTTGTGAGTGGGTGAGTAATACGTATAGGACCTAGTAATAGGGTATCTTAGTCTCCAGGCATTCACTAGTTGACACGCATCCATAAAGTCTTGCAGGGCTCTTCTATGTCTAGGGGAAGCAGATACATACCCCTTAGATGCATCCATACCAGGTATCCTTACTAAATTATAGTCCCCCCCTACCAGCAGTTTCCCCTTGCCATGAGACAGCACTAAATGCTTCATCTAGTCGAAGAAAGCCCCTTGATCAGTATTGGGTGCGTTTATGTTAAGAAGTGTATACGTCTTCCCCTCAACTTTAATTTCCAACAAAAGGTATCTACCGTCGGGGTCTTTAATGCAAGATATACACTCGAAAACAAAAGTGGAAGAAAATAAGACTCCCACTCACGTATACTTAGCCCTCTTATGGCATGGGACAAAATATTGATTGGAAAACATTTTAGAAGCCATGAGATACTGATGGTGGCTTTTTAAGTGTGTCTCTTGGAGGAATATAATATCTAATTCTTGGAGAGCTATTTCTTTAAAAAAACAGCCGCCTCTTAAAAGGTGTGTTTAATCCTTTAACATTGATAGATCCTATGCGTACAGAAGTCATGGGGGGGTAAAGAAAAATGTTCATCTTGAATCTATCAATCTGATCGGCATGTAAAAATTTAATGAACCCCATCTGACCTAGTGACAGTACAGGAGAATATAAGTTCTGAGAGACCTCATCAATTTTAAGTTGCATCATAAAACTCAACTTTCCTATTCCCTTTTGGCATAAACCCCTTCCCCATTGACCCACCCCAATCCTCCCCCACCCCCTAGAGAATCTGCATAATCCTCCGTGCAGATCCATCCTCTACACGGTGAGGAGGAAGAAAAGAAACTGACAATAACTCCCACTCCCCCGCATAAATCTATTAATAAAAACAATAGTTTCCTAACACTCATCCGCATTTGCACTTAGCAGAGAACTTAACCTGAAAAATAAACATTATAAGTCGGTTAATACAATAACTGGATTGCTCTCAACACACTTAGTCTATAAAGGCTGGCATATGCTAGCGACGCCTCCAAAAATCTGTTGATGCTACTGTACCATACAGGCAAAGGTTATAGCTGCCTGGATCAGCCAGGATTTTTAGTGTTTGCATCTGAGCTCCTTTTCAAACGGTTGTTCCGCGCTCCAACCCTCTGCCATCGAGGATGTTGAACTTTCGCTCTGTCTTTGCGCCCGTCAGTGCTTGCCGCCTGAGAGGCCTGGAATCCCCTCTCTCCTAAAATGGCCGCCGCTTCTTGCGGAGTACGAATTTGCGCTGAAGCTCCATCCCACGTGTAGGCAAGCCCAAAAGGGTGCAGCCACCTATATTTCACGTTTGCTTGCCTTAGGAATTGGGTGGCTTCTCGCAACTCAAATCGATTTTGCAGGGTGGTTTGTGAGAGGTCGGCGTAAACAGATATCTCTTGGTTCTCCCACTGCCAGCGGATGTTTTTTCTTGCCGCAGCATGAATTTTTTCTTTTTGGGAATAGTCATGAAAGCACACTATTATATCGCAAGGGAGGTTAGCCCTCGATGGTCTGAGCGCCTGGTGTGCTCTGTCAAGTATTATTGATGCCGAAGGTTGAATCTCACCGGCGTCCCCCGCAGAAAGCAAAAAGGAGCAGAACCGCTGCACCACAGCATGGCAGTCTGCGTTGTCTTCATTTTCCTTGAATCCTCGGAACCGCAGGTTCCCCCGCCGTGCTCGGTTTTCCAGGTCGGCTAGTTTCGTCTTAATTATTAAATTATCCTCTTGCAGGTCCTGACAAGTCTCTTGCAGTGTTTTAGTTAGCTCAGCTTGGCCCTCTAGCCGCGTGTCCACCTCGTCCACTTTAATACCGAGCGTGTTTATTTCTTCTCGAAAATCCTCCAGCATAGTACGGATTTCTTTTTTATAGCTTTTCAAGTCTTGCCGCAATGAACAAAACCAATTCCGAAAATTGGATCAAGTTGGTGCTTCATCCATGGCTATGTTAAACTCATCGCCTTCCATATTAGCCGTCTCATGGTCAGGGTCCTCCGCCATTTCTTCACCGTCCTCAGAGGGCCTCAACTCAGAGAGCTTGCGGTAGGAAAACTGCTTGAAATCAATTTGTTTTTTCTTCCCCGCCATGCCTACGTGTTCTGATTAGTATTCGCCGCTGTTTCTCTATTACAATGCCTTAACTAAGGGTGTAATTAGAAGTGAAATTGCCGGGTGTTGCAGGAGCTCGCAAGCTATGTTGTCATCGGCTGGGATGACGTCACTTCCTCCACCGGCGCCATTTTGATTAGTGGCAGCCGACGGCCCAGGAGCGGGAGGACGGCCCGGAGCGGGAGATCGCGGGAGATTGCTCTCGGGACCCCCACTGGACCACCAGGTACCTGTAAAACGTTTTTGGGTGGGTCGGGAGGGTGGGGGAAGCTAAGGGGTTACTTTTAAAGGTTCGGGGTGGGTTTTTTGTTTATTGGCTGTGGCGCTATCAATAGTCCCTTAGGACAATCAGAGTATCCTAGAAGAAGAATGGAACTCACTTACCTGATCTGTGGTAGTCCAGCTGCATGAGAGATCCTTGAACCTCATTCCTTCCTTGACAAGGATCTAGCAAAACAGAAGAAAGTTGGCTGCCTCAAGGCAGCACAGGGCGGGAATGTGCTGCCTTGAGAAAAGGAAATTATCGAGAAAGAAGAAATTTCACCTTCCTCTTCATCCAGGCAAGCCAGTCCACACCAGTGGGATGTACCAAAACTACTCCCCAGAAGGGCGGGAGGTTGCCCTGAGGCCCAAGCAGCACTGCCCTAGCAAAGGCTGAATCCTTTCATGCCACCACATACAGTTGGCAATACCTGGCAAACATATGCAAAGAAGACCAATACGCTACTCCACAGATCTCCGGTCAGAGAAAGCAACCACAATTCTGCCCAGGAAACCTCCTGTACCCAGGTTGAAGGTGCTCTAACTAGCCTCAGAAGAGGCTTCCCAGAATCCACATAGGCCGCTGTCACTACTTTCCTAATCCAATAAGCTAACATGCCCCAAGAAGCTGTCTCCCACTTCTTCACCCCCCAGTGAAGAACAAAAAGCCGATCCGATTTCTGAAACTTGCTCATAACCTCCAGATAACACAATACGTGCCACTGCACATCCAACAGCTGCAATTTCTTGTATTCCTGCCATCCATATCCTTATCCAAGGATGGCAACAACCGACTGGTTTAAGTGAAACTCCGAAACAACCTTCAGAACCGTCCGAATCTGCACCTTATCCGGCAAGATAATCAAAAAAGGTCTATGCATGACAAGGCTTGCAATTATGAAATCCGACTTTCAGAACAAATAGCGACCAAAAACACCGTCTTCAGGGTCAGTAAAAGCAAAGAAATACTCAAGAGGACGAAAGATCAAACTCGCCAGAAAGGAGAGACCCGGATTCAAGTCCCTCAAGGGTACCGGGAATCGCAAGGAGGTCTAAGGTGTTTCATTCCCCTAAAGCAGTGGTCCCCAACCTTTTTTGCACCAGGGACCGGCTTCAAGCAAGACCATTTTTCCATGGCCCGGCAGGGCGGGGTGATGGAGTGGGTTGGATTTTAATGCATACTTATTTAATTACCACGGTCATGCCAGTGCTGAAAGATGCACCCGAAAATGAGAGCTAAGACCTGGGCTAAGCTCAGCGCACAGGATTACATTTAAGTTCAGGACCCTGCCTTCCTTGCTTACCTAACACTGCACTGCTGATGTTCCACCTCCTTCCTGCCTGCGCAGCTCCGGCAACATTTTTCTTCTGGGGCCGCGCGGGCAGGAAGGAGGGGGAGCACCTGCACGTTTAGACGCAACCTTTTTCTTCGGGCTGTGGTGACATGAGCTCCACCACGGCCCTGCTGATCTTCTTGCTGTGTGTATCCGGCACACAGCACATCAGTAGTTCAACCACTCAGCCGCCAGTGGGATGAGGTCCACCAGCGGCCATCGGCGGCTCAGCGCCCCCTAATGCTGTGCTTCCACCGGCCCTGGGCAGCGGGCAGTATCCACCCCACAAAGTGTGCTCTGAGCAGTCGCAGAGCAGAGCACACTGTCAGTGTTTAGTGCTGGCGCCGCGGACCAGCAAAAAACTCCCAACGGCCCGGTCCTGGACCGCAGACCGGTGGTTGGGGACCCCTGCCCTAAAGAACCTAGATATGACTGGGTGAGAAGAGAGCGATCTCCCCTGCAGGCGGCCTCAACATGCTATAGCAGCCACCTGCACCTTCAGCGTGCTCAAGGTTAACCACTTACTCACACCTTCTTGGAAAAAATCCAAGATTAAGAGGACAGGTGCAGAAGTGGGCATAGAAACAGGATTCTGACACCAATGTTCAAAAACCCACCAAACACGAATATATGCCAAGGAGGAGGAAAACTTACGCAAAGATGTTGCTACCATTGCCTCTGAGTAACCTCGCTTTAAGAGCCTAGATCTCTCAAGGGCCAAACTGTAAGACAAAACCGACTCAGAAAGTTATGAAAAACTGGCCCTGCCGTAACAACCTCCCGAGAAGAGAGAGTTGCCAAGGGTTCCCATCAGAAGATGACGCAGATCCGCATACTACGGCCTGCGTGGCAATCTGGAGTCACCAGAAGCACATCGCTTGGATGTTGCGCTATCTTCTGCAACAAACGGCCGATCATGGGCTACAGCAGAAACGCACAAAAAAATCTCTCTTGCGGACAAGCCTGAACTAGCATATCTACTCCAAGAGCTTGAACAGCCCTTGTCCTAAAGTCAAATCTCTCCACTTTCGTATTCTTGCGAGTCGCCATTAGATCCAGAAACGGACACCCCCAGCGATCCACGATAAGACAAGAAACCTCGGGAGCTAGTTTCCATTCTCCCAGAACCAACTTGTGACGACTAAGATAATCTGCCTGCATGTTGTCAACTTCTGCTATATGGGAGGCTGACAGAGCCTGTAAATGAAGCTCCACCCACAGAAGGGCATCCATTTCTAGAGAAACTTGCCAACTTCAAGTCTCCCCTTGGTGATAGCAGAGTTGCTTACCTGTAACAGGTGTTCTCACATGACAGCAGGATGCTAGTCCTCACATATGGGTGACATCACAGGATGGAGCCTAATTACGGAACACTTTTGTCAAAGTTTCCAGAACTTTGACTGGCACCTACTGGGCATGCCCAGCATAGCATAAACCCTGTAGCCAGCAGGGGTCCCCCTTCAGTCTCGTTTTATAGTAAAAGTACATACGTAAAATAAAACAATAAATCGCAAGTGAACCCAACTCCGTGGGGTGGCGGGTGGGTTCTGTGAGGACTACATCCTGCTGTCCTGGGATAACACCTATTTCAAGGTAAGCAATTTTGCTTTATCCCAGGACAGGCAGGATGTTAGTCCTCACATATGGGTGACATCATTGATGGATTAATTTGTGGTGCATGCAAAAGAGTATTGACCCTTTCTCCTTCCCTATCATTGATTGAGCCCTATTGCAGAAAACTTTCTGTCAAAGTTTCTAGAAATTTTTGACTGGCCCTGTGAGGCCACTGAGCATGCCCAGCATGCCATGATATTCTCTGCCACAGGGGTCTCTCTTCAGTCTCGTATGTGGCAATAAGCATTAGCAAAAAATAAAATAAAACGTATCGGACCCAACTCCGCGGGGTGGCGGGTGGGTTCTGTGAGGACTACATCCTGCTGTCCTGGGATAACACCTATTACAAGATAAGCAATTTTGCTTTATCCCAGGACAAGCAGGATGCTAGTCCTCACATATGGGTGATTAGCAAGCTAGAGGCTGAGTCATTTTATAGTGAAGCAACACTGAAGTATTGTTGAAAATGAGGCAGCCGAAGATCTCAGCAGATTGGATGTAGAAGGCGTTGGGATTAAATTGGAAACAAGTTCTTCAAGACAGATTGTCCATATGCTAAATCTTGTCGTCCTTGTTTGTCCAAACAGTAATGAGCTGCAAACATGTGAAGAGAACTCCATGTTGCTGCTTTACATATGTCAAGAATTTTTCAATTTCGAAGAATAGTTCTTTCGTGTTGAAGGTTTATGTGAAGCTATAAGCACTTGAGATACATTAGTTGAAAGATTGAGTGGTTGTAAAATCAAGCTTTTAACATCCATGCTGTCAGGGATAGGGATTGAAGGTTGGGATGGCGCAACCGACCCTGATCCTGAGTTATGAGAGTGGGAGCTACACCCAGGCAAATTGGTTCTCTGATAGAGAGGTCTAGAAGTGTGGGAAACCATACTTGTCGAGGCCAATACAGGGCTATGAGTATCATGGACCCTTTGTCCTGTTGTAGCTTCACTAGAGTTTTGGTTATGAGCGGTATCGGAGGATACGCCTATAGAAGGCCTGAGTTCCAAGGGCAAGCAAAGGCGTCCTTGGCTAGTTGGTGATTTTGCCTGTGCAGAGCACAGAATTTGTCCACTTTGTGATTCAGGGGTGATGCAAAGAGGTCTATTGTCGGTTGTCCCCAACATTGAAATATCCTGGTCGCTAAGGGATCCAGGGACCATTTGTGTGGTTGGAACTGGCGACTGAGTCAATCCACCACTACATTGTGAATGCCTGCCAGATAAGTGGCCCGGAGAATTATTGAGTGTGTCAGGGCCCAGTCACAAATCTCTGCAGCTTCTTAACAAAGGAGATACGAGCCCACACCTCCCTGTTTGTTGATGTACCACATGGCTACTGTGTTGTCCGTTTGGAGTAGAACAGTCTTATGTATAAGGCAGTCCTTGAACGCATGCAGCGCATAACGTATAGTTCGAAGTTCCAGGAAATTGATTTGAAATGTTGCTTCGAGTTTTGTCAAAGTACCCTGGGTTTGGAGATTGTTTATGTGAGCTCCCCAACCTAAGGTGGATGCATCTGTAGTTAAGGTTATCTGTGCGACTGGTTGTTGGAAAGGTAGCCCTTGCGCAAGTTGTCCTTGTTCGCCCACCAAAGTAGAGATGAACGTAGTTGGTAGGTTACTTGAATTGGAGAATACAGTAGTTGACTGGCTTGGATCCATTGTGATCTTAATGTCCATTGGGTTTCTCTCATGGCGAGCCGTGCCATAGGAGTGACATGTACTGTGGAGGCCATATGACCTAGTAAGGTTAGAAACTGATGAGCTGTTGCTTGTTTCTTTCCTTGAGTGAATCGAGTTTGCCAGTAGGGAAAGTGTTTCTGCTCGATCCTAGGGTAGACAAGCTTTTGAGAGGATGGTGTTCAATTCTGCTCCTATAATTGAAGCAGATGAGATGGAGTGAGATGTGACTTTTGATAATTGATGAGAAAGCCCATGGAGTGAAGTCAAGTAATTGTTCGACTGAGAGAAGCCAGAGCTCCTTGTTGAGATTGACTTCTGATGAGCCAGCCGTCTAGATTTATTTATTTTTATTTATTTAACAGTTTTATATACTGAAGTTCTAGTAACAA
Source organism: Rhinatrema bivittatum (assembly GCF_901001135.1). Taxonomy (NCBI): domain Eukaryota; kingdom Metazoa; phylum Chordata; class Amphibia; order Gymnophiona; family Rhinatrematidae; genus Rhinatrema; species Rhinatrema bivittatum. The sequence goes on along the minus strand of NC_042618.1, from coordinate 224,291,821 downwards.
AGTTACTAATCAATTTGGTTTACATTGTAACAATAAAATTGACAGAATATAGAATAGGATATAGATATAGATATATCTATATCTATAGATATAGATATATCTATATAGATAATATATATATAGATAATATATGTATATAATATAGATATAGATATAGAATATAGATAGGGGAAGATGTGGACACTTTCCTTGTGCAAGTGTGCTGCTATTACTGCTAGACATTTTGTGAAAACTCTGGGAGCTGAGGCAAGTCCAAATGGTAGTACTCTGTACTGGAAATGTTGATGAACCACCATGAAGCGCAGATACTTGAGGTGAGGAGGGAATATTGGAATGTGAGCGTAAGCGTCTTGTAGATCTAGAGAACAAAGCCAATCTCCTGTTTGAAGAAGTGGAAGCATGGTGCCTAGAGATACCATCCTGAACTTTTCTTTCTTCAGAAATTTGTTGAGATTTCTGAGGTCTAGGATGGGATGTAGGCCTCCTGTTTTCTTTGGAATGAGGAAATAACAGGAGTAGAATCCTCTGCCCTGCTGAGTCCGGGGCACCGGCTCTACAGCCCTGATTCTCAGAAGAGTTGATAATTCTACTTGCAATTGGATTATATGATTTCCGGTTAGAGGAAGAGGTCTCGGAGGAGAATCTCTTGGACTTGAGAGGAAATTGAGTTGGTAGCCTCGAGATATTATTGCGAGTACCCATTGGTCTGTTATTTGTAACCAATGGTTGTAAAAGGAGGATACTCGGCCTCCTACCGGAAGCTCTGCATGAGGATTGGAGAGATGGCTTTGGTCTCTGGGAAGAACCACAAAAGCCTGCAGCCGGTCCCATCTGCGGCAGAGGTTGAGGCCTAGCTGCCCTAGGCTGTCTGGACTGAGCTTTTTGCTGTGGCCTAGTAGATCTGCCTCATGATGTTGGAGGGTAATAACGCCTCTGTCTATAGAAAGGTCATCTAGATTCCTTTCTGGGAAGTTGACGAGATGACTGGGCAGCAGAATCCTGCGGAATTGATGAAAGTTGTCACAGGGTTTCTGTATGTTCTTTTAAAAGTGCAACTGCATCTTGCACTTTGGAACCAAAGAGGTTATCACCCAGATATGGTAAGTCAACCAATTTTTCTTGGACTTCAGGCCTGAGGTCCGAGGCTGTAAGCCATGCCCAACGTCTTGTGCTTATCCCAGAGGCCGCTACTCTGGAGGCTGTTTCAAATCTGTCATAAGCAGCTCAGACTTCATGCTTGCCAGCTTCAAGTCCTTTGTGAATAATTACTTGGGCTGCTTCCTGATATTGTTGTGGTAATAATGTGGTAAAGTCTTTCATCTGTTTCCACAGATTTTTTGATACTGAGTCATGTATAATTGATAAGATGAAATCCTGGTATTTAACATGGCTCCTTGGTATATCTTTCTTCCCAGACAATCTAAGAATCTATGATCCTTTCCTGGGGGAGTGGAGGAATGCGGCCTTATTCTTTTTTATTTCTTTTGCGCTGATTCCACAACCATTGATTGGTGTGGAAGCTGTGACCTTTGGTAGCCTGGAACAGACTGAACCAAATAAGTAGTGTCCATTCTTTTATTAACAGCAGGTACTGAGCATGGGTGCTCCCAAAGTCGATGCTGTAAGTCCAGGAGAACTTGATGAACAGGTATGGCTACTACTTGTTTTGGAGGATCTACAAATTGGAGAACCTCCAATGATTGTTGCCTAGAATCCTCCTCCGTCACCAATGTGAAGGGAATGGTGTCCGCCATATCCTGGCAAAATTTGTAAATGATAAATCCTCCGGTGGAGATTTTTTCCTTTGGTCTGGTGATGAAGGATCCGACAAAGTCTTCAGAGGAAGTGTCTGTATGTCCCTCATCCCAAGTATCGTACTGATCATCTTGATGAGGCGATATGGGCAAGGATCTAGGTAGACTAGGAACTCCTGATGGACCTGATTGCGGGTCAAAGGGAATCTGTCCAGGAACCTCTTCTTGTGGTATAGATGGAAGAGCACCGACTACTTCATTGAATCTTTTCATGAGAAGCTGGTAAAGCGCTAGCTCAGGATGTCCTGGAGCCCCAGGTAACATTGGCATCGATGGCATCGGGTCTGGTATCTACTATGGAATCGGCGCTGGCATCGATGGTCTTCTCGGCATCGACTTGGGTTGCGGTGCCGGCATCGGTGCAGGCACCGGCATCAACGGGGTTATCGGCAATGGTGCAGGCGCCGGCATCGACGGGGTTGTCAGCATCGGTGCAGGCACCGGTACTAGTACCGGCATCGGTTCAGGAACCAGCATAGGTGAAGGCACCGGCATCTGTTCTTTTAAGGCCTGAAGAACCGCTTGTCTGATGAAATCTGACAATTCCTGCGTAACAACTGGTGCAGGCAGAGCAGCTGTACGCGGTGGCGGTGTAAGTGTCGAAGGAATCTCCACAGGGCCCTGTGGAGGTTCGACTACTGGTACTTCTTCATGAGGTAAAGGCCCCGGCATCGAAGGTACCAGTGTTTGCTGAGTTCTTGGCCTTTTCGTGGTCGGTTCCTCCGGGGAAAGAAGCATCGCAGGCGTCGATGTATGTCGATGCTTTGAGCAGTGTTCTATCACTGACTTCGTCGATGCTATCGATGACGTTGATGATGGATGGTCCCCCGACCCTTCCGGATGTTTTTTCAAAATTATTCTTTTTGAAACTCCGGCCAGAGAAGATTTAGTCGAGGTAGCGGGAGATGGCAAAAGTTGCAGATGGAATAGATGCTCCAGCTTCTCTTGGCGGGCTTTTTGTCCCTTGGGAGTCATTTCTGCAAATTTAGTGCAGGTTGTGACATCATGTTTTTCCCCCAAACAAAGAACACCCTAGGTGTGGGTCTGTAATGGACATTGTCCGATTACAGATGGGACACTTTTTAAACCCCGTAGCCATTTTAATGTCGACAGCCGTCGATGAGAAGGAAGTGTGAGAGAAAAAATGTTTACTCAGAGAGTAAAACGAGACAAGATTACTCACCAGCCGGTGGAAACCTGAGAGAGAGATCCCGTGTGGGAGAATATATTTGAGAAAATATGACTTTTAGTCAGCAAAACACTGTGAGAAATTCTCACAAGGCTCCTGCTCCGCGATGCCTACAGCAAGTACCTGGCAAGTACTCACCCCTGTGGCAGAGAATATTATGGCATGCTGGGCATGCTCAGTGGCCTCACAGGGCCAGTCAAAAGTTTCTAGAAACTTTGACAAAGTTTTCCGCAATAGGGCTCCATCAATGATGTCACCCATATGTGAGGACTAGCATCCTGCTTGTCCTGGGATAACAACTGTTACAGGTAAGCAACTCTGCTTTCTCACAGGACAAGCAGGATGCTAGTCCTCACATACGGATGAGTAGCGAGCTGAGGATGCCCGGGCAATGCACCAAATGCACCCAAAAGACGTGCAACAGGCACAACAACAGGGGTGGAATTTGGTAAGGAGGGCATCCTGAAACCCTGAACGGGTTGGAGGAAGGATGTTGGGTAGTTAAACTGAAAACAAGTTGCGCAGAACAGATTGGCCAAAGATGAAATCTTGTCTGCCAGCCTTATCTAAACAATAATGGGCTGCAAAAGTATGGAGAGAACTCCAGGTAGCAGCCTTACAAATATCAGCAAGCGGCACCGAACGGAGTTGCCTACTGATGTCGCCATGGCCATGATAGTGTGTGCTTTCACACGGTCTTGCAGCGGAATACCTGCTTGCTGGTAGCAAAAAGAAATACAGTCCGCCAACCAGGAGGAGAGGGTCTGCTTTCCCACAGGATTTCCCAATTTGATGGTGTCGAAAGAAACAAACAATTGAGTGGATTTCCTGTGGGCCGACGTGCGGTCTACATAGAAGGCTAGGGCACGTTTGCAGTCCAAGGAATGCAGAGCCTGTTCTCCTGGGTTTGAATGGGGTCTGGGAAAAAAGTTGGTAGGATGATGGATTGATTAATATGAAATTCCAATACTACCTTTGGTAAAAAAACAACTTAGGGTGGGTGCGGAGCACTACCCTGTCATGTAGAATTTTAGTGTAAGGCGGGTAGGTAACTAAAGCCTGCAACTCATTAACTCTGCGAGCGGAGGTGATAGCGAGAAGAAAAACTACTTTCCAGGTGAGATAGCGGAGATCACAAGAGTGGAGCGGCACAAATGGAGGTTTCATGAGCCGCCCAAAACCACGATAAGGTTCCAAGAAGGGGCCGGAAGGTGCGGTGGAGGTTTTAAGTGGAGCAAGCCTTTAATGAAGCGTGTTACTAAGGGTTGTGTTGAAATAGCGACATCCCCCACGCCCTTATGAAACACGGCTACTGCGCTGACATGTACCCAGATGGAGGAAGTTTTCAGGTCTGACTGACAGGTGCCAGAGATAGTCCACAAACTTCGCTGTGGAACAAGTGAAGGGGTCTATGGACATGGAAGTGCACCAGACCATAAACCTCTTCCATTTAGAGCGGTAAGACCTTCTCGTGGAAGGCTTTCATGAAGCTACCAGGACTCGGGACACCAACTCTGAAAGGTTAAGAGGTTGGAGTATTAAGCTTTCAACATCCAGGCAGTCAGAGATAGGGCCTGGAGGTTGGGGTAGCGCAGGTATCCATCGTTCTGAGTTATCAGAAGCGGATCCTTCCCCAGAGGAATGTGCCAGCATACTGATAGGTCCTGGAGGATTGGGAACCCACTTGGCGTGGCTAGTGAGGGGCTATCAGAATCATTACACACTTGTCCCTCTGTAACTTCACAAGAGTCTTCGATATGAGTGGAAGTGGAGGGTACACATAGAGGAGACTGCTGGCCCTCGCAGAGAGTTAGAGAGCAGAAGTTTTCTACTTTGCGGTTGTGGACTGACGTAAAGAGGTCTATGTAAGGGTAACCCCAATGTTGGAATATTGTGTCCGCTGCCATGGGGTTGAGAGACCACTCGTGCGGATGAAACATGCGACTCAACTTGTCCGCCAACACATTGTCCACGCCCGGTAAGTAGGTGGCTGTGAGGTACATCGAGTGGGAAAAGGCACACGCCCATATCTGTGCAGCTTGCTGACACAGGAGGTAGGAGCCCGTTCCCCCTTGCTTGTTGATGTACCACATCGCCACCTGATTGTCTGTTTGAATCAGGATGGCTTTGTTCGAAAGGCAATCTTGAAAAACTTTGAGGGCATATCTGATCGCCCGAAGCTCCAGGAAATTTATCTGATCTTTGGCTTCCTCTGGAGACCAGATTCCCTGAGTCTGTAGGTCGCTGACATGAGCACCCCACCCTAGGTTAGAGGTGTCTGTTGTCAAGGTAATTTGAGGTTCTGGAGCCTGAAATGGAAGGCCTTGAAATAGATTGGAGTGTTGTATCCACCAGGCGAGTGACAGGCGGAACTGTGTGGTAACGAACAATGCTGGACATTGGTTGACAAGCTTGAACCTACTGGGATTTTAGGGTCCACTGCATTACTCTCATGGCTAGGCGGGCCATCGGAGTGACATGCACCGCGGACGCCAGGTGACCCAGCAGTATGAGGAAGTGACGAGCAGTTGAGGATACTCGAGTATGTAGATGATGTGCCAGAGAGGCCAGGGTGAAAGCCTGATCCTGAGGGAGGAAGGCTTTCGCCTGTATAGTGTTTAGGTTGGTCCTTATAAAGGAAAGGGTTTGGGATGGAACTATCTTGGATTTGGGATAGTTGATTAGAAACCCTAGGGAAATCAGGGTATGGAGAGTGAGATGCAAGGACGCTAATGCGGCTTGTTGAGTCGGAGCCCTTATCAACCAATCGTCGAGATAAGGGTAGACATGGACACCCTGACTCCTGAGGAAGGCTGCAACCAACACGAGACACTTGGTAAAGAATTGTGGAGCGGACACTAGGGCCGAATGGTAGTACACGGTACTGGAAGTGACGAGGGCCGACCAGGAATCGCAGGAATTGCGATGAGATGAAATAATTGAGATATGTGTGTATGCGTCTTGGAGATCGAGAGAGCACAGCCAATTTTCTCTTTGTAGAAGAGGAAGTAGAGAGCCCAAGGTTACCATCTTGAACTTTTCCCTTTGTAGATACTTGTTTAGGGCGCGAAGATCCAGGATTGGACGAACGCCACCTGACTTTTTTGGGATGAGAAGATACCAGGGCTAGAACCCCTGCCCCTGTTGGGAGAGGGGCACTGGTTCTATTGCCCGGGACTGGAGGAGGGTTGAAACCTCCTGTTCTAAAAGGGGAAAGTGGTCAGATGATCCCCATGTCAGCCGAGGTGGGGAGTACGCTGGTACAGTCAGGAAGTTGAGGTGGTAACCCTGAATGACTACTGCAAGCACCCACAGATCGGTGGTGACTGTGTGCCAAATGTTGGTGAAGTGGCACAATCAACCGCCGATCGGTACAGATGGAAGAGGAGGTTGGCATATGCTCTCCAGGGAGGAGTCAAAACCCTGAAGCTGGTCCTGGCTGAGGAGCTGGCTGGGTCTTCTGAGGTCGGGATTGCCTGGACTGACTTTTTGATAAGGCTTGGAAGGGCGACCTCGGGAAGCCGGAGGATAATACCTTCTTGGTTTGTAGGCCGGCCGCTTAGAGTCTCGAACGGAATGTCCTCTTTGAGGTGGACGATAAATCAGCAGGCACTGAAGAAAGTTGACGCAGCATTTCATGGTGATCCTTTAGCTGCGCCACAGTCTCTTGGATTTTGTCTCCAAAGAGATTATCACCAGCACAGGGCAGGTCAGCCAACCTGTCCTGTACCTCTGGTCTTAGGTCGGAGGATTTCAACCAGGCCCACCTTCTTGCACTAATTCCCACTGCGGACACCCTAGAGGCAGTGTCAAATATGTCATACGCAGCGCAGACCTCATGCTTGCCCGCATCCAGGACTTTTTGAGCCAGAGCATTAAGCTCATCCTGGAATTGGTCAGGTAAAGAATCAGAGAAATCCTGGATCTTTTTAAAAAGGTTTCTATTGTACTGGGTCATGTATAACTGGTAACAAGCAAAGCGAGATATTAGCATTAAGCCATGAAAGACCTGTCTGCCAAAAGAATCTAGGGATTTCTGCTCCTTCCTGGAGGTATGGAGGAATGAGGTTTGGAACGCTGTGCCTTTTTCTGGGCTGATTCCACAACCACAGAGTGATGATCCTGGAGCTGACTGTACAACATAGGTGGCATCTGTCTTATGGTTGACAGGCGGAACCAAACCTGGGTACTCCCAATTCCTCTTTAGAAGATCAATTAGGATTTCATGAATATGAATAGACATGATTTCCTTAGGAGCATCAAGAAACTGGAGTACTTCCAGCATCTTGTGCCTTGAATTCTCTTCTGTCTGAAGTTGAAATGGAATTGTCTCAGACATTTCTTTAATGAAGTTAATAAAGGACAGATCCTCTGGAGGAGAACACCTTCTCTCTTCAGGAGGAGAGGGCTCTGAAGGGAGATCATCTGTATCCTGGGAAGAATCATCAGTCCAAGGATCATAAGGTTGATCACCAGCTCCCTGAGGATCTTCAGAGGGGAGAAATGGTGTTATTCCCGAAGGGCTAGGCCTAGGCATTGACGGAATCGGAAGAGGCACCGAAGAAACCAGCGACATCGATGGATGAGTCGGTGGCAGAATTCCAGACGGCTGTATGGGTATTGGTGTTTTTTCGCCTTCCGATGACAAAGGTACTGGCGTCGAAGGAAGAGGATATACCAGTGTCCTTGGTTCCAGCGGTGGAAGGGCACCGATCAATGCATCCAGTCTACCCAGTAGCGATGAGAGCGCCAAGGGAATTAGATCGGTGACCAGCTCGGGCTCCGGTGTCGATGGAGGCTGGAAGCCCTGTAGTGCTTTACCAATGGCCTCTTGGATCATCTGATCCAATTCCTCATGGAAGCTTGGGGCATGTAATCCCGGCTCCGGAGTAGGAGGCAATAGAGGCGCAGCCAGAGGGTCCACCGATAAAAGTGGAGTTGCGGCTCCCTGCACAGATGAAGGTGGGGGAACGCCTCAGTGACCCGGTCACAGAGGAAGATGGGGGCCTTCTCTGGACGGGATTTCTTTGTCAGTGGCTATGTCGACGCCAAAGCCGGTGGCTTGCCAGGATCAGCAGACTGAGCCTTCCGATGCCGGTGTCGACACTTTTCACGATGTTCTCCTCGGTCCTTCTCCTGAGGCGATGAGGAAGAAGTCGACACCTTCGGAGTAGTCGATGCCGGTCGGGCAGCACTCGAAGCGGTTCGATGGAGTTGGGGGTTTTAAATGAAAAAGAAACTCCTCTTCTCTAAGCGGGCATTACGGCCCTTTGACATCATTTAGTGGCAAGTTAGGGTATCATGGGCTGGATGGATCCCAAGCACAATACACAAACTCTATGCGGGTCTGTGATGGACATGTCCGAGGACAATCGGGGCACCGGCGAAAACCAGATGCAATGGCTTCGACAAAAATTTAGCCAATGGTACGGTCTGTGGCCAGTAGGCCCCGAAGGGAAAACTCAACGGGAAATCGACCGCAAACGAGTGTAAATCCTTACCTTCGACCACGGAGTACGGATATCAATAGGGGGACCCCTATGGGGTAGAATTTTTTGAAAATTGTTAAAGAAGTTCCGTGAGGAAAATTCCTGTCAGGAATTTCTAGAGCTCCTTAACCCGTGAGGCTAACTGCTGCGTAGAAAAAAAGAGACTGAAGGGGGACCACTGCTGGATGCAGGGTTAGTGGCCATGCTGGGCATGCCCAGTAGGTGCCATTCAAAGTTCTAGAAACTTTGACAAAAGTGTTCCGTGACTGGGCTCTATCCTGTGATGTCAGCCATATGTGAGGACTACCATCCTGCTTGTCCTGTGAGAATTATATATACCACACTGCTGTCACGTTGTCTGACAAATTTCACCTTTTCTTCTAACCAGTCCATGAACTGAAGGAAAGCTAATTGAATCGTCTGTGCCTCCAGTTGATTGTTAGACCAAGTCACTTCTTTGGGGAGTCCACTGCCTTGCACCCCCAATTCCTGAAAGTGTGCTCCCCAGCCCTGGAGATTCACATCTGTTGTGACTACTAACCAGTCGGGAGTCTCTAAATCCATACCTTTTTGAGATGCTCCCTTCGTACCACCAGAGCAGTTTCCGCCTCACCTCTGGCAGCAAGGTCAGTGTCACATTGTACTCCTAATACTGGAGATTCCAACAAGACAGGAGAAACTGCTTCAGGGGACACATATGAGCATGCGCCCAAGGTACAACTATAGTCGTGGCCATAGATCCCCATGTCTGCAGATACAACCAGGTGGACGGGACGATCACTGCACGCAGGGCACGGACCTGACTCCTGATCTTCTGATGCGAGACTCTGGGGAAAAATACCTTGCCTTGTGCCGTGTCGAACCAGATGCCCAAATACCCCAGGACCTGAGATGGCTGTAGGGTGCTCTTGGCTGAGTTCACTATCCATTCCTGGTGCTGCAATAACTGAAATGCCCCGGTGGGTACCACTCGGCTCTCCTCCAATGGACTTGGCCCTGATTAGCTAGTTGTCCAAGTAAGGAGGAACCATAATGCCCACCTTTCTGAGGGCTGCGGCCATGACCATCATCACTTTGGAAAAACTCCTGGGTGCCGAGGCCAAAGGAAAGGGCAACACTTGGAACTGGTAGTGCTGACCTAACACTGCAAAGCGAAGATATTGTTGATGCTGCTTGCAAATTGGAATATGAAGGTAAACTTCCAATAGGTCCAGAGAAGTGAAATTCTCTTCTGCACCGTCATGGCAACTGATCTTAATGTTTCCATCCAAAAATGGGTAACCTAGAGGGCCGAATTGACCCTGTGAGATCCAGAATAGGTCGAAAAGAACCCTCTTTCTTGGGAACCACAAATTTAATGGAATAGCACCCTGTGCCCTACTGATCCTTTGGAACTAGAACCACAGCGTTTAGAGCAAGCAACCGTTGCAGCCTGGACTGGACCATTGACCTTTCTACAGAGTTGCAGGGGGTGAAATCCATAAAAGCATCTGAGAAAGGATGGATAAGTTCTAAATCGTACTTGTCGTGCACCAGTTCCAAAACCCACTGGTCAGAGGTGATGTGGGTCTACTTCCGATAAAACAGACAGGTGACCGCTTATCTCCAGCACTAGAGGATGGACCTCCAAAACTTCAATTGGGGGATTCCAGGTTTCCAGAGCTGGAGGTGCCGCTCTTGCCTGGCTTCCTTGGCCGAAAGGACTGAGATCCCCCGAATGTCCAAGATCTTTGACTACTCGAACGTCTGGAGGAGTGAAAACGCAGAGAGTTCCGAAATTGCCCCTTCGCTTGAGAAAACCAGGGAGTCGACTTCTTATCTTCTGGCAACTGTTGATATGCAAGCCTTTTCTCTTCTGCTGGCAAACCACGGAGGCTGAAGGGCCTGCATTAGCACTCCTCACTGAAAGGCCTACATTAGCACTTTTCGCTGAATCTGCATAAACATTCTCAGCATTTTGTTTATCTCGTTCTGAACAGACACAGAGTCTGCATTTCTTAAGCTCTTGTTTTTACAGACTTACTCTTAGTACAAATAATTTTCTGCCCTAGATACAGTATGATCGCTTGACATAGAAACCGGCACAGCATGAGAGATTGTAGCCATAGCAACGTAGGCATGCACGCAGACAACATGTACCAGCACGTAGGACGTATTAACCAATCATATATTGTATAGTAGATGCTGTGGAATTCTGTAACTCGATATAATAAAAACATCATCCTCAGATGAGGATCAGAGGATGATGGCCCCCTAAGAATCCTGTCTGATGTGTCTCTCCCTTTCCCTGCGTCGCTACAGGCAACCAAGGAAATTTTGACTCTCTCCACCGATCCACCATCTTCTCTAACTCTTCCCCAAACAACAAGCGCCCCTTAAAAGGCAACTTTGTAAGGTTTGATTTCGAAATAGTATGAGTAGACCACTTCCATAGTTACAGGAGCCTTCGGGCTGCAATCAATGAAACTACCCCTCAAGTCGCCATGTGCACCAAATCATAGCCAGCATCCGCCAGGAAGGCAGCTCTAGTATGGACCATTCTCCTTCAGAGCTTCCTGGGCTAACTTTAACCTGGCCCTGGCCACCATACAACAGCAAGTGGAGATTTGGAGATTCACAGCCTGCTTCAAAATAGCCTCACTCTTCCGATCTTGATGGTTTTTTTGTTATTGGGTTTGTTTGTTTTTTTTTAAAGTTGCACCTCCTTCCTCCCGAATGGTGGTCCGCTTCATTATAGCACAGACTAAGGCGTCCACCTTGGGAAACCGGAGTTGCTCCCTCACTTTAGGATCCATAGGATACAATCCTGCTAAGGGGCAACCCCCTTTAAAATTAGCCTCAGGTGCACTCCTTTCCAAATCTATCAGCTTCGGGATGGCCTCATGCAGAGGAAAAGCAGGATACCTTGTACTTCGGATTTTTGTCCGCTGTTAGCAAGATCTCCTCACACCCCAGGGCTTTGAAGGTCTGCAAAATTAAACTGGACATCTCGTCTCTGTGAAAAAGCTGCAGCATAGTTCTATGAGCATCTGGGGGCATCTACCCCTCTTTAAATAATGGATCATCGGGATCCCACTGAAGATTCCAAACACCCTCACTTGAGTCTCAAAGGATTCCTGTCTTCTTCTTCCTCCTGGTCCTAACGAGGCAGTCTTCTGAAGCAGGCAATCCCTTAGCCTCTTCCCATGGACCTTTTTACCCCTGATAGAAGGCCTGGAGACCCTTAAATTCCACCCATGAAAAGTCAGAAAAATCAATCCCTGAGGTAGGCAAAGCCTCCTTGGAGCCCACTCCTGAGGGGACTGGCAGGAGAGTAGGCGGGGAAGACTCCTCACCCGCTCTGGTAGGAGCTGATGCCATACCTCTGCCTATAAAGCAGGAATCTCTGAGGTACCTGCAGGGATAAATGTCCCCTGTGGAGACATTTCCCTGAGCCTCCACACAGTTTTTCCACACACTGAGGGACCTCCTGGGACTAAGGACCTCATATGGCATGCTGTGCAGATGCGAAGCTTCTTCCTGCGCTGCTCTCCCAAATGCCATCTCTCTCTCTTCCCCTCAAAAGCTGAGCAAATGTGTCCCTCTGCGTGCCTCAGCAGTTCCTTCCACTTAAAATAGCACCTTCCTGCGTGTGTCTTCAGTGCGCTAAAACTTTGCTGGTTCTAAAATTAGCCCTGCAACACTCAATTGCGTGGCTCAGTCTGCCTGCCCGGCCTGTAAAGGATCATGCTGGCACTTGCTCCCAGCGCTGCCCGACATGCATGCTTTTTAATTTTTTTAAAATAAACTTTCTAGGCAAAGCTGGCAATATAAGAATGAATGGCAGGGAGAAAGCAGAGGGAAGAAAGGCCCAAACATAGACGAGGACTATGTATTAGGGCTGAGCTCAAGGCGGGCTACATCCTTCACCTCACTACTGTTCTATTTTGTGTCTCCTGAGATTGTTTTTCAGACACTCAACTGAGGGAGGGAGGTACTGTTATCACCACAGGAGGTCAAACTGGCCTGTTCAATCCAGGCAGGCCAAGATCCACAAGCTCAAATGTATGTCCACCACTTGCTGGAGATAGAGAAAAACTAGCTGACTGGTGCCTGAGCAAAGCTATATGAGGGTGACAACAGCGAGTCGTTCTCCATCTCCATCTGTTGGTTGGAGTACACAACCCACTGTTATGGATTGGATTGCCTGGATGAAGAAGAATAATCAGTTTACTTGCTGATATGAACGTAAGAGGTGTCCTAACACAAAGATGCACACAAAACAGACATCCATCCATACACACACATATACCTAAAGAAAAGCTTACAGGAACATTTGGCCACAGAAATATCGAATAGGATTAAAAAGTACACAGAAACAACAATACCATAAGAATTAAGCAGAAGAATCTGACCACAGTTTATGCACAGAAAAGAAAAATAAAAGATTAAGGTTCTTAACTTAAAGCATCTTGCAGCACAGAATTTTTCCTATACCTTTGTTGGCAACTGCTGCTTGCTCTCCTCCCCACTTCCCCAGCATTTCCCCTCAACCCCCCCTAGTTCCTCTCCAGCATTCATTCCCCCTTTCATTTTCTCTTCTTGCCTCCCTAAGTTAACATAACTGAGCAACAGGTGCATGTCTTGCAGCAGACGACTGCCTGCCCCATCTGTGCTGGCACTGCGAGCACAGCATGTTCAAAACTCAGGCTTACTGTGCACCAGGATGCGTTGGCCCGAGAGTTTTGAACATGCTCTGATCTTGATGCCAGCATGAAGCAGAGCAATTGGCAACCATAAAATGTACTATTTCCACTCCTTCTGCTGATGCAGCAGTCTGGGCATAAGTCCTCTGAATTTGGGGGCAAAGGTTTGGACAGAAGAAGCTAATTTTTCAGTGTCCTAAGGGTTTCTGGTGGTGGCAGCACAGGGGTTCTGATCTTTGGTGGCTGTGTAGATTGCCATCATTTATCACCTACGACCCCAAGTTTCAAGAAATTTGGGGATTTATTGCTGCTGTAATATAATCTGGTCCCTGCTGTTTCTTCTCTGGAGCTAGGAAGTAGTCTGTCTAGCTACTAAAATGCCATAATAGCATTTAACAATGTTAACCTTACATCAGGAAGTGAAGGAAGACTATAAGAGCTGCTCATTGGAGATACCATATCTATCATAGGCAATACCATTGCTTTCCCATCATTCCCCACTGCGCTGGTAATTGTAGGACTTGATGGAGTGGACATGCTGCTGCTTGCAGATCCTGGAACTCCAGAAGGATTGGTCTGCCACTGTTGAAAAATAAGAAACAAAAATTGGTACTGAATTAGAATGTATGCTTGTCATTTGTAAAATCTCTAATTTTTTTCAGCTCCTAGTAACAGAGAAACTATTTTAATATATACTGCAGAATATTACATTAAAAATAGCATTAAAAAAATCTGTAAAGTATAACAATACTACAGGGTGGCGCATGGAAAAGTAGCCTGCCTCCAATGCACTGGTATTGGAGGCGGGCTATTTTTCCATGGGCCACCCTATAGATACCAAAGATTCCCTTTTATTCACAGAAAAGGTACAAGCTTTTCAAATACATTTCCATCAGTGTTCCTCAACATTACTGTGAAAGAAATTTGCTATGGAAGACCTGCTTACTGGATTGAGTGGTTATATTTGATTTCTTTAAGCATTTTAGTTCTTGGCTTTTTGTGCATGAATATCAGTCTTGCTTATGGGAAGGAAATGCCAATCAGGAGGAGCATGGCAACTTATTACAAGTCTCTATTGCTCTATCTTCTCAATCATACTCAGTAGAGCACAAATTCACATTGTCTCAGACTATGGTCAAGTGGCAGCAAATTAATAAAGGAAGCCAAAGAATGAAATAGGCATGTCTGCACAAGGAAGACAACGCAAGGGTTGGGGAATATGGCGGAGACTAACAAAAAGACCGAGGAACATAGGGAAGCACAATTATGATTTGGTAGCTCTCCAACATACGGTGAAGTGTGACATAGTCATAGCTAAAAGACTAGAGGACTATTACCATTGTCAATCAACCTCCTTCCATCAGTGAAGAGTGTGTCTTAAGCTGCTGACACTGCTTTGCAGTGTCTCTTAGGCGATTATGTAATTTCATGTGGAACACACTCCTCATTCGCTTGTTTTGCACAAAAACTGATTAATATTTTCTACATTTGTGGAAGTCTGGTTTATAGTCCAACCCTATACACAAACTCCAAGTTGGTTCTTTTCACAATAACCTGGGATAGGGAAATTTATTTTGCTTCAGCCTTTTGATTTTAGATTCATGCAGGCATGCACTTGAAAATTCCTATCAAAGACCTTGCTGTGTACATCAACAGGATTCATAACCAAGAAGTCAATTTTAACCAAGTGACTTTTGTATCTGGCTTAAAAGGCTGTAATTTCATTGGTAAGCACTTCAATGCTCAAAGTCTGTGAGCTTTAGGTCTTAGTGAAAGGTCCATATTATATAAAATTCGACAAAGACACTGTGGTATAGCAAACACATCCAAAGCTCCCGCATAAGGTTTTGTTGGAATTCTTTCTTAAACAGTCAGTCTCTATTTCAATGGTTTCCCCTGTTCACAATTACTTGTAGCAGAATGAAGCCCTTAGAATGTACATGCTGCATTTTGTTTCTTTTAATCACAACAAACCTAGTCTTCCTGGGGCAAATGAACATTTCCAAGTAGTAAAACTGCATCTCTCATGATTATTCTTGAGAGGCTTGATCCAAAACACAAATTTAGCTTTCTGATTCCAATAAAACATTCTACCTTAATCATATGCAATGTTGTTATTATTATTATTTTTTTTTTTTTGCAAGTCACTCTTGCCTACAAGATCTCCTTAGTGTGACAATTAGGGAAAGCAGAGTTGCTTACCTGTAACAGGTGCTCTCCGAGGAAAGCAGGATGTTAGTCCTCACACATGGATGGAGCCCCGCTGTGGAAAACTTGTGTCAAAGTTTCAAGAACTTTAACTACACATACTGAGCATGCCCAGCTTTCCCTATGCCATGTGTTCACGGAGGGTCTCTCTCCAGTCTTGTAACAGAATTATAATTAAAACAAAAAATAGGAGAAACCCAACTCTGCGGAGTGGCGGATGGGTTTCGTGAGAACTAACATCCGACTGTCCTCAGAGTACACCTGTTACAGGTAAGCAACCCTGCTTGTCCAAGGACAAACAGGATGTTAGCCCTCACACATAGGTAAATCCCTAGCTACCGGCTGCTCCCCAACAAAAAAAGGGGATAGCAATTGTTGCTTACCTGTAACATGTGTTCTCACAGGACAGCAGGATGTTAGTCCTCACATATGGGTGACATCACAGGATGGAGCCTAATCACAGAACACTTCTATCAAAGTTTCTAGAACTTTGACTGGCCCCTACTGGGCATGTCCAGCATGGCACTAACCCTGCAGCCAGCAGGGGTCCCCCTTCAGTCTTGTTAAAAAGCTACAAGTAGTGCCAAAAATAAAATAAGAAAACATTTCGAACCCAACAGCATGGGGCAGTGGGCGGGTTTCATGAGGACTAACATCCTGCTGTCCTGTGAGAACACCTGTTTCAGGTAAGAAACATTTGCTTTCTCACAGGACAAGCAGGATGGTAGTCCTCACATATGGGTGAGTACCGAGCTGACGATGT
The DNA here is from genome assembly GCF_901001135.1 of Rhinatrema bivittatum. Lineage (NCBI taxonomy): Eukaryota > Metazoa > Chordata > Amphibia > Gymnophiona > Rhinatrematidae > Rhinatrema > Rhinatrema bivittatum. The sequence goes on along the minus strand of NC_042618.1, from coordinate 224,275,673 downwards.
CCGAGTATGCACCAAATGTACTCAGGCGTGCAAGGCACTAGGCCTGGGATGAAATTTGGCCGAGGGCATCCTGAACCCCACCGGGCAGGCGGAAGGGTTTTGGTACATCACGTTGTAAATAGGTTGCACAAGACAGACTGGCCGAAGATGGAATCTTGTCTTCCGGTTTTGTCTAAGCAATAATGGGCTGTAAAGGTATGGAGAGAACTCCAGGTGGCAGCCCTACAAATGTCAGGAAGTGGCACCGAGCGTAGGTGTGCTACTGAAGTCGCCATGGCCCTCACAGAGTGTGCTTTAACACAGTCTTGAAGTGGAATGCCCACTTGCTGATAGCAAAAGGATATGCAGTCCACCAACCAGGAGGAGAGAGTCTGTTTACCCACAGGCTGCCCCAATTTGATAGGATGGAAAGAGACAAACAATTGAATGCTTTTCCTGTGGGCAGCTGTACGGTCTAGGTAGAACGCTAGAGCCCGTTTGCAGTCAAGGGTATGCAGAGCCTGCTCTCCTGGATTGGAATGGGGCCTGGGAAAAAAGGTAGGTATTATAATGGATTGATTGAGATGAAACTCCAGAATTACCTTAGGCAAGAATTTAGGGTGAGTGCAGAGTACTGCCCGGTCCTTCAGAAGTTTAGTGTAAGGCGGATAGGTAACTAGAGCCTGTAATTCACTAACTCTGTAAGCGGAAGTGATTGCCAAAAGGAAAATCACTTTCCATGTGAGATATCCAAGGTCACAGGATTGAAGAGGCTCGAATGGTGGTTTCATGAGCTGACCCAAAACTAGGTTGAGGTCCCAGGAAGGGGCCGGAGGATGCAGAAGAGGCTTGAGGTGAAGCAAGCCCTTCAAAAAACGTGTTACAAGAAGTTGTACTGATATGGGAACATCCCCGACACCTTTATGGAAGGCGGCTACCGCACTGACATGCATCCTGATGGAGGAAGTTTTTAGACCTGACGCTGACAAGTGCCAGAGATAGTCCAGAAACTTCGTGATTGGACAGGTAAAGGGGTCAAGGGACTGAGAAGAGCACCATGATGTAAACCTGGTCCATTTGTAAGAATACAATTTTCTCATGGAAGGCTTCCGTAAAGCAATCAGGACACGGGAAACTGGTTCAGAAAGGTTAAGTGGCTGAAGGATTAACCTTTCAACATCCATGCCATCAGGGACAAGGCTTGAAGATTGGGGTGGCGTAGGCACCCGCCATTTTGAATGATTAGAAGCGGGTCCTTTCCCAAGGGAATGTGCCTGCGAATGGAGAGATCCTGAAGTATTGGAAACCACACTTGGTGCAGCCAGTGAGGTGCTATCAGGATCATGGTTCCCTTGTCCTGACGTAACTTCACGAGAGTCTTCGAGAGAAGTGGAAGTGGAGGGAATGCATATAGGAGACCGGTTGTCCATGAGAGGGAGAACGCGTCTCTTGGCTGATAGTGTTGGCTGCGAGTGAGAGAGCAGAAGTTGTCTACTTTGCGATTTTGAAGTGACGCAAAGAGGTCTATTTGAGGATAACCCCATTGTTGGAAGATCGAGTTCGCTACTGAGGAGTTGAGAGACCACTCGTGCGGTTGAAAGGTGCGACTCAGCTTGTCTGCCAATACTTTGTCCACTCCTGGCAAGTAGGTGGCCCTGAGGTACATCGAGTGGGAGAGGGCCTCCGCCCATATCTGTGCAGCTTCCTGACACAGAAGGTAGGAGCCTTTCTCTCCCTGTTTGCTGATGTACCACATGGCCACCTGGTTGTCCGTCTGAATCAGGTTGATTTGATTGGGGAGGCAATCCTGAAATACCCCGAGAGCATATCTGATTGCTCGAAGCTCCAGGAAATTTATTTGGTGTTTGGCTTCCTCTGGAGACCAAGATCCTTGTGTCTGCAGATTGGCCACGTGGGCTCCCCAGCCGAGGTTGGAACCATCGGTGGTGAGAGTTATTTGAGGGTCTGGAGCTTGGAAGGGCAAGCCTTGGAGGAGATTGACCTGATTTCTCCACCAGGCGAGAGACTGACGGCGAAAGACTGACGGAGTGAGTCGGTTACGTGGACAATGGTCGACAGGGGCTGAATGGATTGAGTCCACTGTGACCTTAAAGTCTACTGCATGACTCTCATGGCCAAGCGGGCCATTGGGGTGACCTGAACCGAGGACGCCATGTGTCCCAGGAGGATGAGAAAGTGGTGTGCAGTCGTGGAGTGCTGAGACTGCAGCTGGTGCAAGAGACACGAGAGTGAGAGCTCGCTGTCGAGGCAGAAAAGACTTTGCCTGCAAGGTGTCCAAGTCTGCCCCAATGAACGATAAGGTTTGAGATGGGATTAAGTAAGATTTGTCATAGTTGACTAGAAATCTGAGTGAAATTAGAGTGTGTAAGGTAAGATGTAGGGATGACAGAGCAGCTTGCTGAGTGGAAGCCCTGATTAACCAATCGTCTAGATAGGGGTAGACGTGAAGTCCTGAGGAAGGCTGCAACTACGAGGCATTCTGTGAAGACTCGTGGTGCAGATGCGAGGTTGAATGGAAGCACTCGGTACTGATAGTGATTGGGGCCTACTAGAAACCTCAGGTATTTGCGATGGGATGGAATTATCGCGATATGAGTGTATGCATCCTGGAGGTCTAGAGAGCAGAGCCAGTCTCCTCTTTGCAGAAGAGGAAGAAGAGAGCCCAAGGTTACCATTTTGAACTTCTCTCGCTGGAGGTACTTGAGGGCACGTAGGTCCAGAATTGGACGAACACCCCCCGAGTTTTTTGGGGATTAGAAAGTACCGGGAATAGAAATCTAGGCCGTGCTGAGAGGAGGGTACTGGTTCTATTGCCTTGGACTGGAGGAGGAAGGAGACCTCCTGTTCCAGAAGGATGGAATGATCGGATGCTCTCCACGTTGGTAGAGGTGGGGAGTCCAGTAGAATGGAGAGAAAGTTCAGATGATAACCCTGAGCAATTATCGCCAGTACCCAAGCTGGCTGCTGCTCTCTATGCAGGAGTCAAAAATCGGAAGCAGGACTTGGTTGAGGAGCTGCTTGCAGTTTTTGTTTTCGTATCTGACGAGATTAGGTTTTCTGAAACAGTCTCGTAGAACGGGTTCTAGCTGGTGGCGGGTAGGATTTCTTCGGGTGGAAGAATGACTTCTTAAGAGTCCTTTCGGAACGGCTGTTTTGAAGAGTACCCAGAAGGCATCAGAGAGAGCTGTCACAGGGTCTCATGAGGGTCCTTGAGTTCCACCACTGTTCGTTGAATCTGCTCGCCAAACAGATTATCTCCTACACAAGGCAGGTCGGATAATCTGTCTTGTACTTCAGGGCGAAGGTTGGAAGACTTGAGCCAGGCCCATCGTCTTGCCGAGATAGCAGCTGCAAATACTCTGGTAGAAGTGTCAAAGATATCGTAAGATGATCTTATCTCATGCTTGCCTGCCTCAAAACCCTTGTTTACTAGGGTTTGGAGTTGATCTTGAAATTGCTGAGGCAGGGAGTCTGTCAAGTCTTGTATCTGCTTAAATAAGACCCTATTATATTGGGTAATATAGAGCTGATAAGAGGCAATTCTGGAGATGAGCATTGATCCCTGGAAGACACGGCGACCAATGGCATCTAGAAATTTCTGTTCCTTGCCTGGGGGAAAGGAAGTGTGAGGTTTTGATCTCTTTGCTCTTTTCTGGACAGATTTTACAATCACAGATTGATGATCCAATTGAGGTTTGTGAAAGCCTGGAGCTGACTGTACGAGATAGGTGGTGTCAGCTTTCCTGTTGACTGGAGCAACAGAGCCAGGATGTTCCCAATTCTTTTTGAGGAGATCCAGAAGAACCTGGTGGATAGGGATGGAGGTTATTTCCTTGGGAGCATCCAGGAATTGTAGCAACTCCACCATTTGATGCCTTTCGTCCTGTTCCATCTGTAATTGGAAGGGAACCAATTCAGACATCTCCTTCACAAAATTTATAAGGAAAGGTCCTCTGGAGGAGAATGCTTTCTGCTTTCAGTAGGTGAAGATAGTGAAGGCAAATCATCGGTGTCTGGTGAAGAATCATCAGTCCAGGTATCATAGGGATTAGCACCTGCTTCTCTAGGGACTAGAGGAGGACGGGGCGGTGGGATCCCTGAAGGTCCTGGTCTAGGCTCCGAAGGACTCAAAGGAATAACTGGAGGCACCAATGAAGGCATCAAGGGTATCGATGGATGGTTCGGTGGTGCCGGACATATCGGCACCGATGGCTGAGGCATCGGCAGAAGTCCCGATGGAGGGATGCGGAACAGTGTTTCTCTTCCCAATGACAAAGTAAGCGGGGAGGGCACCGGAGCCATCGGTGACCCAGGGTCCATCGGTGGAAAAGCGGCCATGAGTGCTTCCATCCTCGAGAGCAGCAGTGCCAACGCTGCTGGAATCGGGTCAGTGGTCCGTTCCGCAATCGGTACCGGTGTCAGAGGAACTTGGAGTCGATGCATCGCCTTGTCGATGGCCTCCTCAACCATCCGGTCCAGTTCTTCTCGGAGACCTGGAGCAAGCAGCCCCAGCTCCGGAACAGATGAAGGAGGAAGAGGCATAGCCGGAGGGCCCACTGTTAAAGGCGGAGTCGCGGCTCCTGATACCCTGTCGGGTGAGGGTTGCCTCGGTGACCAGGTCACCAAAAAGGTCAGTGCCTTTTCTGGACAGGGTTTCTTCGGCAGCGGCTCAGACGATGGCGAGGTCGATGATTTTGCTCCCTCGATGGCCCGAGACTTTCAATGCCGGCGGCGATGTTTATCTCTACAATCCCCACGGTCCTGAGGGGGAGTAGAGGGTGTTAAAGGCCGAGAAGTCGTCGATGCCGGACAGACACCGGCCGGAGGTCGATACTGGCGCGAAGTTGATGGTGCCTGTTCTGACGACGTCGATGCAATAGACGGCATCGGGGTTTGAGCACGGAAGAGAAGTTCCATCTTCTCCATTCTGGCCTTGCAACCTTTTGGTGTCATTAGGGCACATTTGGTGCAGGTTAAGACACCGTGCTCACATCCGAGACACATTACACAGACTTTGTGGGGGTCTGTGATAGACATGGTGCAATTACAGTAGGGGCACCGGTGGAACCCCGATGCCATGGCCATGAAAATATTGAGCCGCGGTACGGTCGATGGCCAGTAGGCCGCGAGGGCCAAATTAGACGGTAATTGATGGAAAACGGGTAAAAAAACATACCGGAGTACCGCAGCTTGAAAAAGTTGAAGGAGGGACCCCTGTGGGGTAAATTAAATTTTAGTAATTCTGTGAGAAAAATTCCTGTCAGGAATCTTTGCAGAGCTCCTTAACCGCGTGGCTACTGCAGCGCGGAAAAAAGAAGACTGAAGGGGGACCCCTGCTGGCTGCAGGGTTAGTTCCATGCTGGGCATGCCCAGTAGGGGCCAGTCAAAGTTCTGGAAACTTTGACAGAAGTGTTCCGTGATTGGGCTCCATCCTATGATGTCACCCATATGTGAGGACTACCATCCTGCTTGTCCTGTGAGAACAACAGATACCCAATCAGGTGCCAGTAGGTACAATATCAGTGCTGCTGGTAACAGAGAAAAGAGACAGCCTAAACCGGAACAACGAGACCTAGATGGGGAAAGCGTTGGGTTTTACACTTCAATCAGGTTCCGAAGGACAGAGTGGCCGAACCTACTGTCATGTCGGCTATCCCTATCCAGACAATAGTGCAATGAGAATGTGTGGTGAGAATTCCACGTTGCAGCCTTGCAGATCTTCTCCATGGGAACTGCACGCAAGTTGGCCACCAACGCTGCCATGGCTCTGAAAGAATGAGCCTTGACATGACCTCTAAGATGCAGTCCCACCTGGGCATAACAGAAGGAGTTGCAATCTGCTAGCCAACTGGACAGTGTATGTTTGACAACGGTAACATCCAACCTATTCCTATCAAAAGAAAAAAAAAGTTGAGTGGACTGTCTGTGGGCTTCTATTGGCTCCAGATAGAAGGCTAAGGCTTGCTTGTAATCCAAACTGTGTAGGGCTCATTCGTCTTGGTGCGAATGGGGCCTGGGAAAGGATGTTTTTTATAATGTCTATACTTTTTATATACATAATACATATATACATAATGTCTTTATGTTTTTTTATAAGGTCTAAACAACGCCCCGCAATGTTTAGACATTATAATTAAGCCGCCATTTCTTTTGTTTCATTGCCTTTTCTAGTTCTCTTCAGTTAACTGTCCTATACCTCTGACTAGCCTAGCCTCCAAGTTATCTACCCTTGTTATATGTAACTTCTGCTTCTAGTGAATTGTTCTTGTTTAAGTTATACCCTTTGTTACATGTAAACCGATCTGATATGAAATTTTTCATGAAGGTCGGTATAGAAAAGTGTTAGTTAAATAAATAAATAAATAAATAAATAAATAAATGTTGGCAGGACGATAGTCTGGTTAAGATGGAAGTCAGTCACCATCTTCAGGAATTTAGGGTGCGTATTTAGGGTGCGTAAGCAAGACCAACCTGTCATGATAAAACTTAAGTGTAAGGCCTGGAGCTCGCTGACTCTGTACACCGAGGTGACAGCCACCAAAAATATGACTTTCCTGGAAAAGTACTTATTTATTTATTTATTTATTTATATACCGAGGCACGTTTGCAAAACATCACCTCGGTTCACATTGTAACATAACTTAGCAACAAGCTTTACAATATTATCATCATTTTTTTTTTTTTTTTTTTAACAGGGAGTGCAGAGGCTCAAAAGAAGCTTTCATCAGTTGAGCTAACCACGTTGAGGTCTCAAGACACAGCGGGAGGCTGTAGGGAAGACTTCAATTGAAGCAGGCCCTGCATGAATCGTACAACTACAGGCAGTACAGAGATGGGCATACCATCTATATCTCGGTGGTATGTGGCAATTGCACTGAGATGAACTCTAACGGAGTTGGTTATTAAACTAGCTTTGAACAGGTGTAGAAGGTAATCAAATAGTTTTTGTGTGGGGCAGGAGAAAGGATCTAGGACATTCTGCTTACACCACATGGAAAACCTCCTCCACCTCAGTCCATAGGACTTTCTAGTAGCCACCAGGACACATCCTCTGAAAGATCAAGTGGCTGTAGGACTAACCTATCAACATCCAAGATGTGAATGACAGGGCCTGGAGGTCCTGTCATTATTCCATAGTCCTGTCCATGTCCATTAGTCCTGTCCATAGTCCCCCTGTACTCGCAAAGCTTTAAGAGAGTCTTCGACACTAAGGGAATCAGAGGATATGCATACAGAAGACCCTTGCCGCAATGAAGGGCATGGATGACCAAGGCTGGTTTGCCGTCTGACCTGTACAGGGAACAGAACCGAGGCACCTTCCTGTTGCAAGGGGACGGGAACAGAACTACATCCGGACTTTCCCAGAGGCGGAATATCTGATTCGCTACCCCATAGTCCAAGGACCACTCATGGGATCTGAACACTCAAATCAGCCTGTCCGCTACCATGTTCTCTGTCCTAGCCAGATACATGGCCCTGAGCACCATCCCACTGGACAGGACCCTTGTCCAGAAATGAACCGCTTCCTGACACAGGATGTACAATCCCGTGCCTCCCTGCTTGATGACATACCATATGGCTACCTGGTTGTCTGTTTAGATCAGGACAACTTTTTTTGGACAGCTCGATCTCTGAAAGCCCATAGTGCGTACCTGATCTACCAAAGCTCCAGGAAGTTGATTTGATAAGAGCGTTCCTGAATGGACCAGATACTCTGGGTGCTGAACCCATCTACATGAGCTCCCCACCTCAGAGTGGACTTATCCATGGTTAGGATAATTTGGGTAGGGGGACATCGAAAAGAAATCCCTTGTTCCAGATTTGAAAGTACCTGTCACCAGGACAATGAGTTGGGGGGGGGGAGACATGGTGACTCTGATGCAATCCTGGAGGATATGAGTTGCCTGGTGCCACTGCGACCTCAGGGTCCGTTGGGCTCTGCCCATGTGTAAATGTGCCAAGGAAGTGACATGGACTGTTGTGGCCATATAGTCCAATAACCTCAACACATGCCAGGCTGACACCTGCTGGCTCGTCTGAATCTCTGCTGCAATGGTTGTGAAGGTGACAGCACTCTGATGAGGAAGGAAGGCCTTACCCTGAGCCATGCTTAGCAAGGCTCCTATGAAGTCCAAATGAAGTGACGGGCTGAGATGGGACTTTGAGTAGTTTATAACAAATCCTAGTGACCCCAACACTCGGAAGGTCAAGTGCAGGTGCCTGACTCTAGGCTTGAGTTTCGCCCAATGAAGGGCTGCTTCAGGGGCTACAATAAAATAATCATTACATGATAAATATATTATTAGAAATCACAAACACACAGAAACACAAATTAAATACAAACAAAAAAGTACAATCATATATGTGAATTTAAAAAAAAAATTGGACAGACTAATAAGCATAAAGAAAAAAATATATAATCATGTGAATTTAAAACTTTAAAATTAATGTGGGGAGTATGATAAAATCTGAAAATTAAAAATTGAAAGTGAATAAAATTGAAATACAAGAGGAATACTAAAAAATTAAATAAAAAATAAAAAGTGAAAATAAATGTGAAAATAAATATTAAAATACACCAGTTTTAACTAATTTCAGTAACTTTCAATATTTTAATATTTACTTTCACATTTATTTTTACTTTTTATTTTTTATTTAATTTTTTAGTATTCTTCATATTGTATTTCAATTTTATTCACTTTCAATTTTCAATTTTTATCATACTCCCCACATTAATTTTAAATTTTTAAATTCTTATTTTTAAGCTCGTTTATGAACCATTATGGAATGAGTACACCAACAAGATAGTGCAAAACATGCTACTCTCGTTATTGATGACATTGTAAATGAGGTACGATTCTATAAATTCATTATACACATTACTTGTTTATTAATTTATTCTTCCTGTTAGGCTTGAGAGATTGAAGGTGCATCATGAATAAGACAATTATATTTTTATAACTGTGCCATGGTCCTGCTGTCACATATGTTCTCTATCCTGCTACTATTTTTCACAAACTGACTCACATGATTATACATTTTTTTCTTTATGCTTATTAGTCTATGTCCAATTTTTTTAAAATTCACATATTGTACTTTTGTTTGTATTTAATTTAATTTGTGTATGTGTGTTTGTGATTTCTAATATTAATATTATTCATGTAATGATTATTTTATTGTAGCCCCTGAAGCAGCCCTTCATTGGGCGAAACTCAGGCCTAGAGTCGGGCACTCACTGCAATATCGTTTTAATAAATATTTTTTGAGGACTTCGGCTTCTCTCCTTTATATTCTTCATGCCTTATGCACCTGCGACATGAGGGTGTCCTGCTGCTGTTGAAGCAGCTGCTCGGCCACCAACTGCACCTGCCTCCAGATGTCCCACAAGTACGAGCTCATGTACAACTAGAAGGCAGAAATGGGCAATGAGCATGATGCCTTGAAATACCTTCTTCCCAAGAGTGTTCATCACTCTATGGTTCTTCCCCGGGAGGGCCGAAGAATGAGTCTGAAAGTGCTTGGTCCTCTTGAGGACGGATTCGACCACCACTGACTGATGAGGCAGCTGGCTCTTATCAAATCCGGGAGCCTTCTGAATGAGGTAGACCCAGTCTGCCTTTTTATCAATGGGAGGCACTGTGATGGTGTATTCTTATAGCCTCAGCAGCAGCTCCGTAAGGATCTCGTACACCGGGACTGCCACAATCTCCTTAGGAGGCTCCATGAAGTGGAGAATCTCAAGTATTTTGTGCCTAACACCCTCCTCCATTAATAACTGAAACGGGATGGCTTCTGCCATCACCCTTAGAAAACCTGCAAAGGTCAAGTTTTATGATGGAGACTTCCTTCGCTCCTCTGAAGGAGAAGGATCGGACGTGAGACCGTCAGAGCCCTTGGAGGAGGACTATGACGCATCATCCTCCCAGGGATCATAGAATTCCTCATCTTCGCTGTAGGCTACAGGAGATGGAGCCCTAGGTGCTCAGCCTTCGGCCAGAGGTGCAGGCACTGGTAAAACTGGATAGGGGATTGCAGGCCTCAGTGTCTCTGCCAGCCTAGGTGGAGCTTCCTCCTCCTCGGAACTGGCAATGACCACTGTATCGGGAGACTTCGGGGCTTCTCCGGATACCGATGCCATCCTGGGAACAGCCGTCAGCTGGGTTGGTAATACACCGATGAGCACGCTGAGCTTCTCTAGCAGCAATATGATGACCGGTAGCACTGGGTCCAGTGCCAGTGTCACATGACTGAAGGCCTGCAGTGCCCGCTCCACCATCAGCTGGACTCACCACTCCAGCTCCTCTTCAAAAGTTGCCGATGCCAACACCAACTGGGAGGAAGGAAGGGTGACCAGATCTTCTTCAGAACCACAAGGCGGATTGGTGACTGGCATCAGGACTGGTGGAGACTGTTGCAAACCCCTGGCACTGATGGAGCACTGGCTCTCCTCTCCACGGGGTCGCATTGGGAGCATCATGGCATGAGTCTGTGCATCCCCATGTCTGGCAGCGTGCAATGATGGGGACAGGTGCTGATGCTTCTTTATCTTATCTCAATGCTTGGCCAAGTCTTTCCCCGGTGCCAAGGCCAATGACGTCCTCGGCCTGGAGAATGACAGTGGTCTGTCTCCAGCGCCCCATCCACCGATGGAACAGATGGCCCCACCAATGTCGATGGCGCAGTGTCCATCGGTGTGACTCCCAGGTCCATTGATACCAATGCCGCCGATGGCTGGGACTTCTTTGATTCGAAGAGCTGCTCCATCTTATCGAGTCCTCTGGGCGCATATGCAGCAACCCCAGACATCATGCGATGCCCTCACGCAGAGGACGCATATCTCATGAGAATCAGTGATGGACATGGTCCTTGGGCACCAGGGACATTATCGAAAACCAGATGTGGCCATGTCGGGACAAAACAAAAAGGGCGCCGTCCAAAACGATGGCCAGTGGACACCAAGACACCGCCACTAAGGGAAAACTTACCAGAATTACCAAAAACCCCGACTAGCAACACTAGGGGGAGGCACCAAGGATGCAGTGATGGAACTCAAGAGAAAAAATGTGAAAAACGCAAAACAAAGTTTTCCACAAGGCCAAAAAGCCAAAAGCGAGCTCACTCACACCGTGATGCTTACAGCTCCATGGAAAGAGAGAGCCCCTGCATGGATACATGGTATAGGGCATTCTGGGCATGCTCAGTGTGCCTAGTCAAAGTTCTAGAAACTTTGAAACAAGTTTTCCCACATCAGGGCTCCATCTGATTATGCCACCCATGTGTGAAAGCTACCATCCTGCTTATCCTCGGAGAATATTTACTTACCATTACTTTTCTAAAGAAAGCAACCCAAAAGAATCACAAAACTTACTTTACTTCCCCTTCTGAGAGCTGCGTATTTTGCTTCATCTCAAAAGAAGGAACCAATGCAGTTGCTTCCAATGACTATAAACTCTAATGGCATATGAACTTTAAGAAAATTCTAGAGCTTTTGAAAACTCCTCTGTCCCAGCATACAATTGATTATGTAACCATATAAGTATGATTACTAAAATGTTTTCAGAAAATAACAGTAATCATCCCTTATTATCATTCTCTACAACTATGTTCCTTGTGTATTAGGAGGAGGAAGAAGGAGGCTAAGAGGGTAGTTACCTGTTTCATAGCTTGTTGTGCTAAAAAGGCCATTTGCAAGGGGTTAGGTCTAAAAGCTCTTCTTGCCATGTTCTGGACATTCTGCATATTCTGGACATTCTGCATGCTCTGGACATTTTGCATAATCTGCATGTTCTGGACATTTGACGGGAATCTCATTTGCTGGGTAGGAATGCCTGAGGCACTGGATTTAGCATTCAGATTTTGAAAGTTAGGAAAGCGTTGCACCTGATGGGAGAAAAAACAAGTCCATGAAGCAAAATATTGATGCTAGGTGAGGTAACAGGAAATGCAAGATAAAACAAGTGTGAAAGCATCTAAAAGGGAAGGAAGTAAAGTTATAGACTGAGTAACAGAAAATTAGGTTCAAAGAAGACCAAAAGTCCATCATGATCAACCTTCTTTAGCTACCTCCAACAAGTGCCTAAGGATGGTCCAGGGAAGGCAAAAAAATGTTTTCTTTCAGTGGTAAAAATGCCTTCATGATCCTAAGAAAAGGAATTTTTCTTACCTGCTAATTTTCTTTTTTTGTTAGTCTCTTCCCAGTTTGGACCATTTAAGGTTCAGCACTACCTGCTAGCTTGACAGATCAAAGAATACCCATGAGACTTTCTTCTTCCCAAGATCCGTTCTGCTGTTGCCATGCATCAGTCTGAGTGCTCCCCTAGCAAGTTGGCATCCATAATAACAACAACAGAGAAACAAACCAAAACCAGTAAGACTATGAGCATAAACCCACAATGCACGCCAACCAACTCTAACCTATTCACACACTTAGCTTTAAAAAGCAGGACTGGCCCAGACTTGCAAAAGACTAACAGAAAAAGAACTGGCAGGTAAAAAATTCCTCTTCTGTTATGCCTCTACCGGTCTGTACTATATAGTAGAGATGTGAATCGTGTCCTCGATCGTCTTAACGATCGATTTCGGCTGGGAGGGGGAGGGAATCGTATCGTCGCCGTTTGGGTGTTTAGAGTATCGTGAAAATCATTAAAATCGTGAACCGGCACACTAAAACCCCCTAAAACCCACCCCTGACCCTTTAAATTAAATCCCCCACCCTCCCGAACCCCCCCCAAATGCCTTAAATTACCTGGGGGTCCAGCGGCGGTCCGTAGCTAAATCGGGGGAAGGGGGAGGGCAGGAAAACCGGCACACTAAAACACCCTAAAACCCACCCCCGACCCTTTAAATTAAATCCCCCGCCCTCCCGAACTCCCCCCAAATGCCTTAAATTACCTGGGGGTCCCAGCGGCGGTCCGGAACGGCCTCCTGCAATTGAATCGTGTTGTCTTCAGCCGGCGCCATTCTGCGCCGCCATTTTGCAAAATGGCGGCGCAAACCCCGGCTGAACGACCTCCTGCAGGCGCCATTTTCCGTATGGAAAACGATTCGCGGCAGGAGATCGCTCCCGGACCCCCGCTGGACCCCCAGGGACTTTTGGCCAGCTTGGGGGGGCCTCCTGACCCCCACAAGACTTGCCAAAAGTCCAGCGGGGGTCCAGAACGACCTCCTGCAGTCGAATCGTGTTGGTCTATGGCCGCCGCCATTTTGCGCCGGCTGAAGACAACACGATTCAATTGCAGGAGACCGTTCCGGACCGCCGCTGGACCCCCAGGTAATTTAAGGCATTTTGGGGGGGGTTCGGGAGGGTGGGGGATTTAATTTAAAGGGTCGGGGGTGGGTTTTAGGGTGTTTTAGTGTGCCGGTTTTCCTGCTCTCCCCCCTTCCCCCGATTTACGATTTTTTGACGATAAATCGGGGGAATTGGTATTGTATCGTGGCCCTAACGATTTTTGACGATTTAAAATATATCGGACGATATTTTAAATCGTCAAAAAACGATTCACATCCCTACTATATAGGCACATACACCTCAGCAGTGTCCTACTTAGATGGGTTAAATATGGCTTGCAGATATCTTCTGAATGCTGCATTCACTGATGTCCCCATCAGTAAAATAAAGTACAATAAAGCACCAATTTCTAAATGACAGCCTCTTTGCCTGTGAAGCTGCCACACTTTTGTTGAATTAACTCACGAAAAGCTGAAAAGGCCCTAGCCCCCAGTCCTCTTGTAAGCCTCAGATACATGTTTTTCAACCATCTTGTAAGGGACATTTGGAAGCCAGCTTACACTTATTTATCCAAAATTGCAGTGATTTTCAAAAAGATTTTGAGCTCTCCAAATAAAATTTTAAACAACTTAATATGCAGATGGTGGAAACTTATCTAATGGAGAAGAGTTCTAGGCATAAAGTATGCAATACCATCACCTGGTTCAAACATACTGAATTCAACTTACAAATGAAATTAGGAACAATTACTACAACTATCTCATCCCCAAAAAATTAAACAAATGAAGAAATAGAAGAAAAAGCCTGCAGTTTCCTGTCTTCTCACCATCAGGAAAACCAGTTTAACAAGGAATACAAAGAAACTGAATTCAATAATTTAAAAGGCGGCTTTATTAGTAACTTCAAAACTAGATTTAACAGCAATTTAACAAATTAACTCCCCTCAAAAATCTTACATTTAGGTAGGAAGTTAATTCTCTTCCTCCCATAAAACTTTGTATTTCTGACAGTGCTACTTGCACCCTAATATGACCTATTTCGAGACCCTAATCAAGGCCAGCAAACCAAAAATTCAACACACATTTCAAATGATACTTTAAATTGTGGAAATTTTCTCTCTCTCAAAACTAGGAAAACTTTCTACACGATAATATGATTTGTGAAAGCCTTTTTTTTTTTTTTTTTTTAAACAAAATCTTCTCAACTTCCAAATTATCAGCAACCATGATTCTGATTTTGGATAAACTGGCCCTTGGCTGAATTTATCCTTTTTAGTGAGGAAATCTTAAAGGCTTGGTCACCAACATTTTTTATAAGCTCTTATTCTCGGGTCCTTTTCTTTCCTAACAGAATTTTTCCCATCTTATCCAAGAACTTGGCAAAGCAGAGAACCTCTAGAGGGGGGATATGCCTTGGCACATCCAGAAGATAATGAGATGGAATCCGCCTTATCTCCTGTACTGGGGGGGGGGCACTAAGTCAGGACCTCGATGATGAAGGCAGTGACAAAAGAGGACCCATTTATGGGTCCAGTGGGGAATTGTCCCATTGGCTGAGGGATCCTCTGACCCAGAGTTGGAGGAGACATCCTCTTCAAAAACCCAGACTGGCTTGTCATCACTCAAGTAAGTTAGTAAAGCTGAAGAGCAACCTGCTACCATAGCAATATCCCCTGCCACAGAGACACTTTGTGCTGGTTGTGTCGGCAATTCCTGTCAACTGGCACTCCGCTCCATAGATGGCATTGGTAGCTCCTTCCATGCCATGACAGTCATTGTGGAACTCTTGTATTTATATAGCGAAGTGCTTCGCTATCACTGACAGCGCCATAGTCTGCTGTATCAAGTGCATCAGTGATAACGGAGACGGTGAATGTCAGCTCTGCGTCGAAGATACAGATGGTGCACTGGTTATGTCAGTTTCGCCTGCCAGGCAACCTCACTGTGCCCTGATCCTGTCCGCTATGACACCTCCCCACCAGTAGAGGCCTCCAGTGAGCTCTGTTCCTAGCTATCTGAGCCATCTCCTCACTGGCCACCTGATTCAGCCTCCTCTCCACCAGGGGTCCTCAACAAGCTTCATGTCCAGTCTTGCCAAGCTCTGTTTCGCTGTTTGAACCACATCCAAACTCCAGCCCCAATTAACCATGCCTTGCCATAACCTAGATTCCTCTTCATGGAGGTACCTTTGGCTCTCTGACTTGACTGCTTTTACATTTCTCCATTCCTTGTGGCCTCCGGGCCTTCTTGTATCTTGCTCCATGTCTTGCGGCTTATCTAGGCTTTACCTTGCTTTGGGGCCTCCGGGCCTTCTGTCTCCTTGTACCTTGCAGCCTCTGGGCCTGTCCCCCTACCTTGCACCTTGCTCTGTGGCCTACTCAGGCCTTAAGTTGCCTTGTGGTCTCCGGCCTTCTCTTACCTTAATCCTTGCTCTGGGGGGCTTATTCAGGCTTCTCCTCACTTAGTGGCCTCCGGGAATTATGGGCCTTCTATATTACTGCCTTAAGGCCTCAGTGTTTTTTTTTATTTTGTGTTGTCTTATAGTCCTTGTCCGGTCTTGGCCAGTCCAGGTCCTAGTATACATTCCCTACCTTGCTTTTGCCTTGACTTGCTCTAGTCTGTATTCAGCCCCAGTCTCTGCTCAGTTTCCTGCCTAAGCCTGTGTCCATATCTAGTCCCAGTCCCTGCTCAGTGTCCTGTATCCAGTCCTCATCCAGTCTTGTCCAACCTGTTCCAGTATCCAATCCTCAGCTCCCTGCCTCTTCCATACCCAGACCTCTACTTCCAGTCTGTCTCTGCCCACAACATCAAGCATGCCAGACCTGCCTTGTCCAGCTAAGGCCTACCAGTCCCCAGAACCCAAGGACTCAATCTGTGGGGGAGGGGGCTAGCTAGGCAGAAGACCGGTCTTGTCCAGCCTTGAAGTCCTGTACCATATCTGTGGGGTGTATCCTAACCCCAGCCAGGCACCCCATGACAAGTTGGTTTCAAGTCTGGATAAAAGTAGCAGCTTGGCACCAAGGGAATCTTTCACATCATGAATGAAGACAGAACCTGTACAGATAAGGCTGTCCTACCCTGGAATTGAGGAGGGTTCCACTCCAGCAAGCCCTGTGCTGATTTCTCCAGATATCCGTCTCCTATGTCCCTTCTATGACACATTCAACTCATAAACTGAGACAAATATGAAGGTGAGTACCACAGTGGGAAAGGGTTGGAGGAGACTTCTCATGCTTGTGGGATAGAGGAGGAAACGTCAGGCCTTTATTTACTGCACTAGGAGCCATATGATGCTTTGCTATTTGACGAGAAGCAGCTATGCTTCTCGGTCTTGGGGCTCTTACCCTCTGGCACTTTTCTTAGGGCTTCCATCTTACAGGCACAGTACTGCTGTGCCCTGGAGGATATCTGTATAAGATGAAGGAATTGCAGATGGACCCAAACAGCAATAGCAGTCAGTGTGTGAATCCATGATGGACATCTAGCGTCCTCAGATGCAGATCTTAAAGCCATTTACCACAGGCTTCTTGGCCTTGGGCTTCTCTGTGCTGTTAAACATCTTAGTTCTTAAATTCTTAATTTTTTTTTTAAGAACAAATGTTTTATTTGAGGGACTGCCAATGCAGAGGTAAGAACATTTTTAGCAAGGAGGCAGATAGGAACACAAGGCCTCAAATAGTAGAAAATCCTAAGAGCTGGGACAAATTCGTGTGGTAATTTGGACAAAGACTGCGGGGCTCACGAGGCAGTGTACACACACAGGAACTCCCATACATGTTCAGTAATGTCTTTATTGAGCTCTGACAGCTGGGTCCAAAATGATGCAGGATAATGTCCTCTTGTGTAATAGCTAATTCATGCCTACTTGTTGATGAAGAATATTCTGGATCATAAGGATTTTCTCCATAGACCAATTTCAGCTCACAGAAGTTCCACAGACTATTGTATGAAAAAATGAAAGGAAAATTAGTTCTTACCTGTTAATTTTCGTTCCTGTAGTACCACGGATCAGTCCAGACAGTGGGTTGAGCCTCCTTTCCAGCAGGTGGAGACAGACTAAAACTTGAGGATGCCCTATATCAGGACAGAGCCTATCCTCTACCCCTTCAGTATAACGTATGTCAAAGCATAAAACAACAAACCCAAGAATAGGATCAAGCAAGTAACTGTAAAGATCAACGGAGCAAATATAGAATAATGTAGAAAACATGGTATACCTATACGCTCTTGCATCAACTTGGTATAAGAAAATGACCAAGGCTTCCGGTGTAATTGCTCAGTAATCTTGCACAAAGAAATATATGGAAGTCTGCAGACCTGCAAGAAAACAAGCTTCAAGAGGACAGAAGACAGACAGGGAAGGGCGTCTGGACTGATCCGTGGTACTACAGGAACGAAAATTAATAGGTAAGAACTAATTTTCCTTTCCTGTACGTACCCGGATCAGTCCAGACAGTGGGATGTACCAAAGCTTCCCTAAACTGAGTGGGACCGAGACAGTCCCGCTCGAAGCACTTGCCGCCCAAAGGAACCGAACACCGGAGCGTGTACATCCAGACGGTAGTGCCGAGCAAAAGTGTGCAGAGACGTCCAAGTGGCGGCCCTGCAAATCTCCTCCGGGGAGACAGATTGACTCTCCGCCCACAAAGTAGCCTGAGAACGCAGAGAATGGGCCTTCAGACCCTCAGGAAGCGGACGACCTTGACAAAGATACGCCGAGGAAAATGGCTTCCTTCAACCACCGCGCAATCGTGGTCTTAGAAGCCTGTTTACCGCGGTTGGGACCACTCCAAAGGACAAAGAGATGGTCCGATACCCGGAAGTCATTGGTGACCTGGAGATAGCGAAGCAAGACTCGTTTTACATCTAGCCGACGAAGGTCGCCACCTGCCGTACCCGCAATCTCCTCCGGAGAGAACACTGGGAGTTCGACCGACTGGTTGACATGAAAAGCGGAGACAACCTTAGGCAAGAAGGAAGGAACCGTCCTGAGAGAAACCCCGGAATCCGAGAAACGCAAGAAGGGCTCCCGACAGGACAGCACCTGAAGCTCGGAAATACGGCAAGCAGAGGAAATAGAGACCAGAAAGACAGTCTTTAGAGTAAGATCCTTGAGCGTAGCGTGGCGAAGAGGCTCGAAGGGAGCCGCACAGAGAGCACGAAGGACTAGGTTGAGACTCCACGACGGACACGTGGACCGAGAGGGGGGGGGCAGAGGTGTCTAACTCCCCTCAGGAAACGAATCACGTCAGGGTGAGCTGCTAAGGCATGACCGTCCACCCGACACCCAGGAGACAGCCGAGCGCAGAGACTTGAACGCATAGAGAACTGAAGGAGAGGCCCTTAGAGAGACCCTTCTGAAGAAAAGAAAGAATCAAAGGAATCGAGGCGGAGCGCGCAGGAACACCCGCCTCCGTACATGCGGACTCAAAAACTTTCCAGATGCGCACATAGGCCAGAGAAGTCGACTGCTTCCGGGCTCGCAGCAGG
This sequence comes from Rhinatrema bivittatum, assembly GCF_901001135.1. Classification (NCBI taxonomy): domain Eukaryota; kingdom Metazoa; phylum Chordata; class Amphibia; order Gymnophiona; family Rhinatrematidae; genus Rhinatrema; species Rhinatrema bivittatum. Next base: position 224,256,956 of record NC_042618.1, on the reverse strand, counting down.
GTGGAGATGACCTCCTCCCTATAACCTTTGCGCCTCAGGCGACGCCGTTCAAAGCCAGGCCACAAGACAGAAGCGATCGGCCTGGTCGAAAAATACAGGCCCCTGCCGGAGAAGACAAGGGAGATGACCGAGGCGCAGGGGCCCATCCACCGCTAGATTGATGAGATCCGCGAACCACGGCCTTCGCGGCCACTCGGGAGCGACGAGAATCACTGGTCCCCGGTGGAGCTCGATTCTCCTGAGAACTTTCCCCACCAGTGGCCATGGGGGAAACACGTACAGAAGGACGTCCGCTGGCCAAGGTAGAGCCAGAGCATCCACGCCCTCTGCGCCATGCTCCCTCCAGCGGCTGAAGAACCGATTGGCCTTGGCATTGCGCAGAGTCACCATGAGGTCGAGGTGAGGAGGATCCCACCTGTCCACTATCAGAGCCATGGCCGCGCCGAGAGCTCCCACTCTCCCGGATCGAGCGACTGCCGGCTGAGGAAGTCTGCTTGAACATTGTCTTTTCCGGCGATGTGAGAAGCCGCAAGGCACTGTAGGTGATGCTCCACCCAAGCGAGGAGACGGCTGGCTTCTAAGACTACCAGGGGACTGCAAGTGCCCCCTTGGCGACTGATATAGGCCACTGTGGTGGAGTTGTTGGACAGGACTTGTACCGCCTTGCCGCGGATCAGGGGAAGGAAACTCCTGAAGCGCCAGGCGGACCGCCAAAGTTTCCAGTCGATTGATGTGCCAGGGTGACTGAGTCTGCGACCATGTTCCCTGGGTGGACTGAGAAAGGCAGACCGCACCCCAGCCCAACAGGCTGGCGTCCGTGTTCACTATCATCCACTGTGGAGCTTGAAGAGGCATCCCTTGCAGAAGATGAGGAAGAGACAGCTACCACTGTAATTCGTTGGCAGTAGAATCCAAGAACGGAAGGACCACGTGGAACTGCTCCGACACTGGCTGCCAACGGGACAGCAAAGCTTTCTGTAACGGACGCATATGAGCAAAAGCCCAGGGGGCAAGGTCGATGGTAGAAGCCATGGATCCCAGGACTTGGAGATAATCCCAGGCTGTCGGGGAGGGTAGGGCAATCAAAGTCTGGACCTGATCGATCAGCTTGAGGGCTCGCGCCCGAGGTAAGAAAACCTTGCCTACTCGCGTGTCGAAGTGTGCTCCCAGAAATTTCAACTCCTGGGAGGGCTGAAGCTTGCTCTTGGAAAAGTTCACTATCCACCCAAGAGAGGCAAGGAGTTCCAAGACGCGATCCACCACCCGCAGGCAAGAGGTCTCCGACTTGGCCCTGATGAGCCAATCGTTCAGATAGGGATGGACGAGAATCCCCTCCCGGTGCAAGGCCGCCGCTACTACTACCATGACCTTCGTGAAGGTGCGAGAGGCGGTCGCGAGGCCGAAGAGGAGAGCTCGAAACTGGAAGTCCTGGTTGAGAATGTGGAATCGGAGATACTTCTGATAGTCGCGGTGAATGGGAATATGAAAATATGCTTCTGCGAGATCGAGGGAAGCAAGGAACTCTCCGGGGCGGACCGCCGCAATGACCGCCTGCAGGGTTTCCATGCGGAAGTGGGGGTTCTTGAGAGCCCGATTGACCCTCATGAGGTCCAATATTGGGCGGAAGGACCCGTCCTTTTTGGGCACGGTGAAGTAAATAGAATACTGGCTGGCGCCAATTTCCCTTTCCGGGACTGGGACCACCGCTCCCAGATCCAGAAGCTTGGAGAGAGTCTGGACCACCGCATCCCTCTTGGCCCGGCCGCAAGGCGAGAAAAGAAAGAGATCTGGAAGTTCCCTGATGAGGTCAAAGGCGTACCCCGTCTCTGATAATGTCGAGGACCCACTGATCCGACGTGATCTTGACCCATTCCTCGAAGAACAGGGAGAGGCGTCCGTCGAGGTAAGGAACCGAGGAATGGGTCGGCTGAACTTCATTGCGTGGCAGGTTTAGCGGCGGCATGCACGGGCTGGCCCTCGCGAAAGGGCCGTCTGCCACGAAAGGAGTGCGACCAGGACTGCGCATGACAAGACCCCCTCGCAGAACAGCCCTGCCCCCGAGAAGCGAAGCGACGCTGGCCCCTGAAGCGAGAGCGAGAGGCCGCAAAGGATTGGGAAGACTTAGGGTGGTGCTCTGGGAGCTTATGGACCTTGTTGTCAGCCAAGGAGTCCATAAGCTTCTCAAGATCCTCGCCAAAGAGCATCTTACCTTTGAAGGGCAGCGTGCCCAGCCAAGTCTTCGAAGACTGATCAGCCGACCAGTGGCGTAGCCAAAGGAGCCTCCAGGCCGCCACTGCCGAAACCATCACCTTCGCCTGGACATGGACCAGATCATAGAGGGCGTCCGATACGTAAGTGGTGACTGCCTCCAGACATTCGGCTTGTTCTGCCTCACCTGGCGGAAGTTCCCGGGCGCAGAGTAACTGTTGGACCCACTGGAGGCCTGCTCGCATCATGAGACTGCTACAGCAAGATGCCCGGACCCCAAGGGCTAGAACGTCAAAGATGCGCTTCAGGTGAGCCTCCAGCTTACAATCTTGTGAATCCTTCAAGGCCATGGAACCTTCCACTGGACTCGTGGTGTGCTTGGCCACTGCAGAAACATAAGAATCCACCGATGGATATCGCAACAGCTCCAAGCCCTCCTCCGGGGGGGATAGAGCTTATCCATCGCACGCCCCACCCGAAGCGCACCCTCAGGAGCCTCCCATTCCCACAGGATAAGGAGCTTAAGCATGGGGTGGAAGGGAAAGGCCGAGGCCGGAGCCCTCCCAGAACCAGGTTCATATCCTTAGGGAGCGAGGCCATGATATTATCCACGGAGGGACTCTCCAGACCCAGCTCCTGCAAAACAAAAGGGAGGAGGGGCTCTAATTCCTCCTTATGAAAAAGACGGAGGGCTCTAGGGTCATCCCCCTCTAAAGGGGGGGCATCCGCCGAATCTGAGGAAGCAGCGGGGTCCGAGGACACGGGAGACAGCGGGGGGGGGGGGGGGGGGGGGGGGCCTCGGAACCACCCGCACCCGAACTGGTCCCTGGGGCTCCACGGCCGGTCCAGTCGTCAACGGCGCTGAGCGAGGGATTTTTGGCGGGGGAAGGGGCAAGGGGGGGGGGGCTTTCGTCCAGCTCATGCAGGCTAGCTAGATAAGATTTGTGCATGAGGACGACGAAATCCGCTGAAAAAGGGACCCTGGATTTGACGGGGGGGGGGGGGGGGCGAGGGAAGGTCAGGACCCCCCCTCCTGGGCACCCACGGGGGCAAATCGGGGGGTTAAATCAAAAAAATCTGGCCCCCCAGCCCCAGGGAGCACTGAAATCGGCCCCGATGAAAAATCCAAGATGGTGGCCGTTCCCCGGGCTCTGCCGACCCGGGAAAGGCCTAGCCATGCCGGGAGGAGTGGAGCCCCGGGCTAAATTTGCTTGTCCTGCTGAGAAGGGACCTTCCCCACCCAGCAGGCAAGCAGTGCAGAGGCCCTGCCGCGAAAAACGCGAAGAGGGCAGCCCACAAGAAAGGCAAGCTGCCAGCCGGGACATAGCTAAGCCGTGGCTGAAGAAAAAAAAGCTGAAAAAAAAAAAGCTTGATTGACAGCCTGTACAGCAGGAGAGAGCAGGCGGGAAACCTGCTGCCTTCTGCTTCTCTGGCTGCCGGTGCTAGCCCTACTCTGACCAGAAAAAAATAAAAAAGCTGGTCAACTGCTGCAAATAAGTTAGAGGTAGGTGAGTACCTGCAACTTATTGAAAGTTTGAAACTTTTAAACTCCTTTTATTTTTATTTTTTTTACTGAGCTCAGCAGCGGGTTAAAAACCCTCTCGGCAGCCAGAGGGGGAACGAGGCCCAGAGAACGTCGGTCCCCACACCTGGAAGTGTCCACGGACTCAGGACTATGCAGGGAACCCCCTCCTGCAAAAGGGGCAAAGCCCCCCTGAGCCAGGCAAGAGCTGGGAGACGGACGTCTCCCACACAAAAACAGTAAAAGCACTAAAAGGCGGCAAATTTCTTTCATAGGATTTTTTTCCTTTGTTTCTAAAACAAGCGGGAATCAAAGAACTACTTGCTTGAGCCGAAAAAGAAAGAAGAAGAGGCTGACTAGCCTACAGCAGAGAACCGAAGGGGAGATGCTGCACCTGCTGGAGACAGATGAATACTGAAGGGGTAGAGAATAGGCTCTGTCCTGATATAGGGCATCCTTCAAGTTTTAGTCTGTCTTCACCTGCTGGAAAGGAGGCTCAACCCACCGTCTGGACTGATCCGGGTACGTACAGGAACATAAGAATGTGAGAAATGGCAAGCTGGATCACATCAAGGTCCATTGTATCCAGTGTCTTTTCTTCATAGATCCCATAAATTAGACAGAACTTTTGTGTGACTACTGAAAATGCACTTCATCCTATGAAACTCGGTCTTCACAGGGGGGACACAGTGTACTAGAGCAGGGGTTCTTAATCCAGTCCTCAGTATACAATCAGCCAATTGGGTTTTCAGGATATCCATAATGAATATGCATGAGACAGATTTGCATATATTGCCTCCATCATATATAAATCTCTCTCATGCATATTCATTGCTGATATCCTGAAAATCTGACTGAATGAGCCTCAAGGACTGAGCTGAAAACTCCCATACTAGGGGCTTATAGGACACTAAGTTCTTCATCTCTTTTACAAAAAGATATGGGTACCAGACTGCTGGTAACCCTACAGCTACTGGTTACCACTAAATGAGCTTGCTCATTCAATCTGAGACTAATAATTACTGCTGCACAGCTTTTCTTACCTCTTGCCTCGTTTGGGAATTGCAGGTCTTCCTCTTTATTTATTTATTTTTTTAACCTGGGGCAGAATTGACCCATATGTATGCTCAAAGCAATATAATATAATATACTTGACCCTTGCCCATTCTCCTTATTGTTTATTCTACGGGAGGAAGTTTGTGAAATTTTGGTGTCACCGATTAATTTGTCACTAAAAGAAGAAATTGTTCCTGTGAAGTTTAAACAGACAATTATTAGACCTATTTATTGAGCTCTCTCTAATTTTCTGACTATGGGTAAATTATTGGAAAAGGTAGTCAATTCTCAGCTTCCTGATTGCCTTACCACCAACCAGATATTGCATCCGTATCAATGTGGCTTCAGGCTATGGCACAGTACTGAAACACTTGAGGTCAGTTACTGATTTTTTACTGCAAGCCTTTGATAGAAGCGAGGCAGTAAGAGCTCTTTTTCTTGATGATGCTTCGGCATTTGATACAGTTTCTCATAGTGTATTGCCAAGGAGCCTAAAATCACTAGGCATTTCTGGGGTGGTTTTAGCTGGTGTTCATATTTTGAATCAAGACAGCAGCAGGTTAATTTGGGGGGAGATTACTCTAAATGGTTACATTTTTCAAGTGGAGTTCCACAAGGATTAATGTTGGCAACCAAACTATTCAATATTTATTTGAGACCACTTTGTTCTCTTTTTAGAGGAATTGGGAATACCCTTTAGAATGTATGCTGATGATTTACATCTTTTTTTTTGGCTGTTAATGGTGATCCTTGGAAAGTTTTAAATAAAATTGCAAATACTGTGCAACTAATCAGTGACTGGATGGGACAGAACCATATGGTCTTGAAAGCTCAGAAGACTGAGGTTATTTGTTTTTCTGGACAACCTGATTTTCTAACTACTTATAACATAACTTTAATTTCGATGTGGCGCATGGCTATTCCGTTTAAGGATTCAGTCTGTAACTTTGACATCATATTTGATAGTAGGCTAACATTTAAGGAACACGCCCAACATGTCTTAAAATCAGGATATTTTAAACTTGGACTTATGAGTCATTTAAAATATATCTTGAACTCCTCTGTCTTTTGAATTGTCATTCAAGCATTTGTGCTGTGTACCCAATTACTGTAATTCTATTTGGCGGACTCCCCTCTGGTCAATTATGAGCCTTTCAGGTTTTGCAAAATTCAGCAGCCCATTTGATATCTTGGACCCAGCGTTGGGAACATAAGTCATTGAAACTTGATGGGCCCAGTTACCTCTCAAATCAGTTACAGGCATATGTGTTTTCTCGACTCCTGAGGTCTGGAGATAAAAAGCTTCTATCAATTCCCACAGTTAAAATAGCACGACTTGAGTGAGACATGTTCAAGATCATTTTTGGTCTCTGGGCCTATATTGTGGAATTTGTTGCCCTCGATCTTACATGCAGTTAATGATGTTAATTTGTTTAAAAAGCAGTTGAAGGCACTCTTATTTAGGTAGGCATATGAGCTGGAACGATAAATACCTGATATTTGGTACTACTGCTAAGCATGTTTTGTTTTATTTGTATGATTTATTTTTTACTGTTTTAATAAGTTTTAAATTGTTTTATTTTTATTATTGTGTGTAATTATGTACTGTAATCTACTTAGCACTTTTATTGTTATAAGCAGAATATAAGCATTTTAAATAAATGAATAAATAAAATAAATCTTGAGGGAAGGAAGAGGGAGAGAAAGTACATTTTCCTAGTTAGGGACTGCAAGTCTTCTGTATTTCCATCAGTCACTTATGAAAACACCCAGATTTGTCTCCCTTATAACAAAAATTAAACACATAAAAGTAATCTCCAAGATAAATTAAAGACCTTTGGTTCTCTTATGCAGACCACTACCATGAGATCACCTTCCCTTTTCAGTATTGGTCCCAATACTTCCCAGTTTACAGCCATCTGTTTTGCAATAATTTTTCTTCTCTTCAAGATCATTTCTACTAACTCTGATCATTCATTTAAACCTGTTAAGATTTCTTCAGTCATTCTTCATAGACTTGAGGGCTGAACTAAAGCCAGAGAGAACTATTTCCTTAAAATCAGAAGGGGGCCCTCAAGAAAGCATAGCAGCCTCTGTTGATATAGGGGATATTAATATTTTAGCAGCTGATACTGAATTTTCTTTGGAAGACAACATGGATTCTTCCAGGAGATAGAGAAGACAGTTAGAAAGGAAGTTAGATGCTATGCAGATCTCAAAGAGCATCGAAATTTGACATTTCTATTAACACCAAATACACTAGTTAATCATGTTATAGCTGAAAAATACATGCAAGGTCAGACAGTGTTGCAAGAATGAGTGGCATTTTTAAATTCTGCCAATTTAATGTATTCATTTTTTTTTTTTTTACACACATAAAATCAGTTTGTGAAAAACAAATTGTTCTTCGATGTTTGACAGAATGTCTGATGTAAGCTTTAAAAAGACTCTCCCCTCTCATGAATATTGATCTATGTGAATGTTCCTTTCTAAAAGTCCTTCTTTAGTTATACAGTACCTGATTAGAGGTAGGTGGTGGATGTTGACTAGGTCCCTGAATCCTAGGATTTGGAAGTCCCACAGCATGTGGGTTTCCTACTGGACCTGGTCTCCGCTGAGCCTGCTGTCTCTGAGCCAGAATCTGCTGTTGCATGCGTTGGATGCGGAGCTGAGCTAGGTTGATTTGTGTAGGGAATTTGGAGAGCTGGTTGGCAGGCATAGTTCCTTGTGCTTGCACATTCTGTGTATCCACCGCGGACTGTGGGGTAACATGTGGTATAGTTTCATTTTCTTCAATAGCCAGAGAACCTGATTTTAAACAAATAAGACTGGTGTTCACTCAGAAAATAAGACTCAGACGTTCACTATTTTTCATCTGCGTATCTTATTTGTGATTTTTATCCTTCTTGTATTTTAGATTTACTTACTCAACTTTCCAAATATGACTTCAAGGCAAGCTATAATCAAATACAGTAAATAATTCCCTGCCCCAGAGGGCTTACAATCTCGCAGGATCATTTATCAAAATGCGATGTGGCCTTATCACGTGTGTTAGGGCCTTATCAAGTACGATAACAGCCGAACTGCGGCAGTATTATTGAAATGAGGGGAGGGTAAGGGGAGGAGTGTGGGTGGGGTATGGGTTTTCCACATTATCACCGGCAGCACCACGGGAAATAACACTACCTTTTCCTGTGGTGCTATTGGTGCGAAAGTGTGCAGCCTGGCTGCAACCGCGGCAGGCGAAAACGCACAGACGTGATATGGCCATCTGCATAATTTCACCCCGTCCCCCTTTTTTTTTTTTTTTTATATTCTTTATCAGTTTCATTATTTATACATCCATCAAATTGTATAATTGAAATATCAGTAAGTTAATAAACATATTACACACATTAAAGAAAAAAGGAGATCCATTAACTAGCAATCAAATGGAGGGGTTTTTAGTTCTAAACAAATGGGAGAATTTCTCAAGTAATCTAATTCTAGAACACAATTAGCATATCCTAAACCTTCTCATTCTCTTCTTAACTGGTAGCTGGGGGTCAGTGAGGGCTGTCTAATCTGGTTCAAAAAATTCTTTAATTGGTCGGGAACAAAAAAGATAAAAACATCATCCTGTCTTTTGATTATACATTTACAGAGATACCGTAACTGAAATGATAAACCTAATGATATCACATCTGGACGGAATGCCAAAAAGGCTTTCCGTCTCACCTGAGTAGAATAAGCTAGATCTGGAAAAAACCTTAATTTGTTTTTGTTGGTAAGAAATTGGAAATTTACTAAAGTATGTTTTCATCACTATATTAACATCGGCAGTAAGGAATGAAGAGAGACCAACAAAGTTCCCCAACTTATTACGTTGTTTGAGGAGGTCCTCCAAAAAAATTTGTGAGGTCCCCTGAAACAACTCCGTCTCTGGTAAATCCCTTCTCACAGGGAGAAAAAAGCAATTATTTATTACAGGAGTCTGTTCCAGGGTAAACCCAAATTTCTCCACAAGCATTTTTTTCAGAGTTATCAAAGGTTCTTCTCCCACTACTCTTGGAAAATTTAAAAAATCTTAAATTAATTTTTTAGAACTATTTTCCAACATTTCTATACGCCTTTTTTTTTACCACAGCTCATCATTCTGCTATACACAGAATTATGAATCTAGCTATAAGTTTGTACCCAAGGCAATGGAGGGTGAAGTGATTTGCCCAAGATCATAAGGCGCATCAATGTGAGATTTGAACTCTGCATTTCCCTCATTTTCATCCTGCTGCTCTAACCACTATCACTCCATGCCTTAAATGTATCTATGTAATTTACATACTTCCACTTTTATTTGAAGTCACAGAACTGAACGGACTAAAAATCTTTAGAACTCCAAAGCACAGGTTAAAGCACCTTAAGCTGTAACCCAAATTCCTTATTGTATTATGTTATAATTACCTCCTGCTTTACCTTTCTTCCAGCTATTAAGCTTCCCAAGTTTTTACTCCTTGTTAAATGTAACTTTGCCTTATTCACCTCTCTTGTTAATTACTTTTATTTATTGCTTCAGTTATACCCTTGTTCTATGTAAACCGATCCGATATGGTTATTACTATGAAGGTCGGTATAAAAAAGTGTTAAATAAATAAAATAAATAAAGCAATCACTTCATTAACTGTAGTTAAAGTGAAATAATTTACCTATAATATTCATTCTCTGGTGACAGTAGTTATTAGAGTCAAACACAGGCTAACAATCTGGTCTCGCGTCAAGAGAATACTATCTAGAGATTTCCATGTAAGATTTCAAGTATGGGTGATAGGGACCTAAAGTAATATTCTAAGGCACCACTCAGTTTGACAATTAAAGGCCAAATAATTAAGTCTCAAAAGGGAAGAAGGATGGGTCTGTGACTACACCAAGCTGCTGTTAGACAAGTAATTAAGCTTGGATAACAAATAGCATCAATGCATTCTGTTTGTTTAAAATATTTTAATACATTAAGATTAGTCCTGGGGAAATTCTATGTTACCGCCGAGTGCAGAATTGTGGCTGAATTTCCCCCTGCGCCAAATTCTGCATAGAAAATGGCAGAGGAGGACCCCAGCATGCCGCGAACAGAGCGCGCGAAGATGAAGGCCCCGGAGCGCCATTCGCTGCAAAGATGAAGGCCCCGGGTCACGCTCCGCTGGCGGCGAGGAAGGCCCTGGCTCGCTGTTCGCGGCGAAGATGAAGGCCCCATGTGCTGCGAACGGAGAATGCATCGCTTTCAGGGAAGATGAAGGCCCCGGGTGAGAGTGAATGTGTGTATGTGAGAGGAGAGGGAGTGGGTGTGAGAGAGGGGAGGGGAGGGGGTGTGAGAGAGGGGAGGGGGTGTGAGAAAAGGGAGGGGAGGGGGTGTGAGAAAGGGGAGGGGAAGAGAGAGAGAACAGGGGTATGTGTGAGAGCGCATGGGAAGTGAGGGGGGGATGCTTGAGTGTGGGTGGCAGAGAGAGGAAGCCTATATGAGGAGATTGTGAAGGAGTGCGTGTGCGAGAGATTAGGAGCTCGTGTGTATGAAAAAGGGATCATATGTATGTGAGGGTGCTAGCCTGTGTGAAGGGATTGTGCATGTGTGAGACGCAGCCTGTGTGAAGGAGTGCATGTGAGAGAGACATAGGGAGCCTGTGGAGGATGTATGTGTGAGAGAAAAAGGGAGCTTGTGTGGGTGTGTATGCAAGAGAGAGGGAGCCTGTATGAGGTGTGTGTATGTGTACTAGAGAGAGGGAGCATGTGTGTGAGAGAGGGAGAGACAGAGGGAGCCTGTGTGAGGGGCAGTATTGAGAACGGGGGCAAACTCTGGGATTGGTGATAAGAATGGAAGGGGTTGAACCTAGAGATACTGGCAGGTGGAGGAGTTGGGGCCTGAGAGGGCAAAGTGGCCAGGAGAGGAGGGAGAGCGAGTGGAAGGGACACTTACAGTGAATTTCTAGGGAAATTCTGCTCAAAATATTTAAAATTCTGCATTTCTAAGTAATAACTTTTTTCTGTATTAATTTAAAATCTAATTACTTAAAGACTGTCATTTAAATTGTGTTATTTTGACCAATATAAAGTTTGCAGAATTTGTGTTTCTGTGTGCAGAATTTTACATTTTTTTGTGCAGAATTCCCCCAGGAGTAATTAAGATGTAATAACTAGCTGAAACCTGTTGAAATTCCCTTAGGCACTTTCCTCCTTTCCCACTCCTTCCCAGTCTGATCTCAACACTCCCTTCCACCTTCCTCAGCCCAACCCCAGCACTTCCTTTTCAGCTCAGCACAATCCCAGCACTTCCTTTCCTTATTTTCAGCAGACACTGATCTCCAGCATACTCCAGACCCTCTGCCTAAAACTGATCCCAGTACACTCCCAACCCCCAGCACTTCTTTATCTACCCAGCCTAGCCCCAACACACTCCCAACCACCTTCCATAACCAGACTCCAGCATACTCATCCCATCTTTCCAACCCAGATGCAGCACACTGATCCTCCATACTCCCCAGCCTGACCCCAGTATTCCCTGACCCCCGAATCATCTTGACCCCCTGCCCTAACACTTTCTTCATCTTCCCCAGCCTTACCCCACCACATCCTGCCCAATCCCAGCAGTCCATTCTCCCCATCCTGCCTGGCACCAGACACCTTGACCCTCTGCCCCAAGTCTGATCCCGATAGTCCTCACCTGATCATCCCAAACTCCCACGCTCTAGTTCGACCCCAGTACACCCTGACCCCACCCTTTCCAGCTCGACAGCAGCACATCCTCCTCACTGGCTCAATTCCAGAACTCCCTTCTCCTTTGCCCAGCCTCATTCTAGCACACTCTGTCCCATTCCAAACAGAAACAAACCCTAAAAAACAAACCCTAAAAAATCCAAGGACACAGGGCCGGATTAAGGTGGGGTGTCTCAGCTGGCCATCAGCCTGGGGTGCTTGGAAGGTTGTGGCTTTGGCTATCCACTCTATGCCTTAGGAAATACTGCTGCTGCCCAGGTTCTATGCATCTACCTGTGTGCTTCCCAGCAAGACTCCAAGTCTCTGCCTGCTGGGGGTGCTATGCCTCTGACCTGTTCCCACCCAAATCCTCGGCTCTATCACCACTATTTTTATTTATTTATTTATTTAAGAATTTTTTATATACCGGGGCACGTTAAAAACATCACCTCGGTTCACAGTGTAACGTAACGTAGCAACAGGCTTTACAAAAATTTAGAATAGATAAGGATAGATAAACATTAGAAAAAAAAGATTCTTTAACTATTCATAAGTTGAATTTCTGTTCATTATTCAGGTGAAGACTCTTGAGGAGAGTAGAGGAGAAAAGGTTCTTTAACTATTCACAAGGTGATAGGGAAGAGGGCGGGTAAGGAGAGGTGACTCTTAAGGAGGTTGAAGGAAAATAGGTTCTTTAATTATTCACAAGGTGGCAGGTAAGTAGGCGGATAGGGGGGGGTAGGGGGAGGATGGGGTTGATGGGTTGGGAGGAGGAGGGGGGGATGGTGGGAGGAATGGGGAATAGGGAAGTGGGAGGGGGTGGGGTTGAGGTGGTTGGGGTTGATGGGGGGTCATGGTTGTAAGGTTCATTAGAGGGGTGTCCGTAGGGGGGGGGGGGGGGTGGAAGGTGGAAGGGTGTGACAGGTGGAAGGGATGACTACAGTCATCCCTTCCACCTGTCACACCCTCAAATCTATCATTCTCCATTGCTATTGTTCCTGCTGTCTTCAAATATAAGAAGTTGCCATACTGGGTCAGATTGAGGGTCCATCAAGCTCAGCATTCTGTTTCCAACTGTGGCCAATCCAGGATACAAGTACCTAGCAAGTACCCAAACATTAAATAGATCCCATGCTATGAATGCCGGTAATGAGTAGTGGCTATTCCCTAAGTCAACTTGATTAACAGCAGTTTATGGACTTCTCCTCCAGAACTTATCCAAACCTGTCTTAAACCCAGCTATGCTAACTGCATTAACCACATCCTCTGGCAATGAATTCCAGAGTTTAATTGTGCATTGAATGAAAAAGAATTTTCTCTGACTTATTTACTTTTTTTAAATTATATTTTATTAATCATTTTCAACATAATTCACAACAGGAAGCAATAACCAACAGCCCAAATAATATTTTAACCCTTTCTGAATCCCCTTCCAATCCCCCCATCCCCCCCTTTGAGCAAAGTTGTTGAGCAAATCCACAGCAAACTATAAAATGCAATTAATATGTTCATAGTTGCAATAATAAAATGTTTATAGTTGCAAGTAAAATATTCACACTTTGAAGTAAATCATAACCGTGGCGGATCTTGGCATGAGCACATTCTATTTTGAACTGGGCCTTTCTTTACCACGTAGTAATCATCAGTCCTTAATTGGCTTCTGTCTTCCCTTCAGGACCTCTTACGTTCTGCCCAACTTTTTCCTTTAAATGGGCTGGTAAAGCTTTCACGAAAAGGTACCAAATTTGCTTAAACAACATATACTTCTTGGAAGACCCTAACTCCATTGACGTCCTTTCTAATAAGAATAAATCCAACATTTCAATCCTCCAGCCAGCAATATCAGGCCCCAAACAATCCAATCATTTGAATAAAATAAGCATCAGGACAACAATATATCCCTTGATTAGTAGCAACCTCAGAGAAATTTTTAGTTGGTGTAGTCGACTACCTAAATGTCCCAAGAGGCAAAGTGCTGTTGTCCAAGGGAAAGACATCGAGAATAACGAAGTGAAGAACTGCAATAACTGTTGCCAAAATGTATGTATTATCCTGCACTCCCATAAACAATGTATTAATGTTGCTGAGATTGGGAGCACTTGAGGCAATTATCTGAAGATATAATCTTTGCTTTACAAACCTTGACTGGCCAATAAATAATGCGGCATGATATCTTGAATCTCCCTAGATAAAACTGCACTTATTGCTTTATCAATTGTGCTGCAAGCATATATATCATTGGTCAAGGCACACTTTACTGTCCAAATAGCTGCCACAGAAGCTAGTAAGGCATAATCAGAATTGTCATGCAAAAATTTATAAAGACAGGACAATTTCACCCGATTTCTTATATACAGCAGCAGCAGCAGTCATTGAGAAGCACCATTATGCAACTTCCGAATACTCAGCTTCTTCATGTGATCAATAAAACTCCAAAGTTGCACATAAGAAAAATATTTCTTATCAGTGAGATTTAAATGCTTATATAAAAACATAACATAAGAACATAAGATATGCCATACTTGGTCAGACCAAGGATCCATCAAGCCCAGTATCCTGTCTCCAACAGTGGCCAATCCAAGTCACAAGTACCTAGCAAGTACTCAAATATTAAACAGATCCCATGCTACTAATGCCAACAAGCAGTGCTATTTCCTATTGATTAATAGCAGTTTATAGACTTCTCTTCCAGGAACTTATCCAAACCTTTTTTTAAACCCAGCTAGACTAGTTTCCTTAACCACATCCTCTGGCAATGAATACCAGTGATTGATTGTGCGCAGAGTGAAAAACAATTTTCTCTGGTTTTAAATGTGCTACTTGCTAACTTCATGGAGTGCCCCCGAGTGCTTGTATTATCTGAAGGAGTAAATAACCATTTTACATTTACCGATTCAAGTCCTTTCATGATTTTGTAAATATCTATCATATCTCCCCTCAGCCGTCTCTTCCCCAACCTGAACATCCCTAATCTCTTTAGCCTTTCCTTCCATCCCGTTTATCATTTTGATCACCCTTCTCTGTACTTTCTTCAGTGCAACTATATCTTTTTTGAGATGCAGCGACCAGAATTGCACAAAGTGAGTGGTTTAACTATTGAGCAGTACAGAGGCGAAACAATGCGACAAGGCGATAGCTAAAGCCAGAAGAATGCTGGGCTGCATAGAGAGAGGAATATCGAGTAAGAAAAGGGAAGTGATTATTCCCTTGTACAGGTCCTTGGTGAGGCCTCACCTGGAGTACTGTGTTCAGTTCTGGAGACCGTACCTTCAAAAAGACAAAGACAAGATGGAGGCGGTACAGAGAAGGGCGACCAGGAAGGTGGAGGATCTTCATCGGATGACGTACGAGGAGAGATTGAAGAATCTAAATATGTACACCCTGGAGGAAAGGAGGAGCAGAGGTGATATGATACAGACTTTCAGATACTTGAAAGGTGTTAATGATCAAAAGACAACGACAAACCTTTTCCTAAGGAAAAAAATCAGCAGAACCAGGGGTCACGATTTGAAGCTCCAGGGAGGAAGATTCAGAACCAATGTCAGGAAGTATTTCTTCACGGAGAGGGTGGTGGATGCCTGGAATGCCCTTCCGGAGGATGTGGTGAAGACCAGAACTGTGAAGGACTTCAAAGGGGCGTGGGATAAACACTGTGGATCCATAAAGTCAAGAGGCTGCCAATGAAGAGTGGGTGACTCGCCAGAATGATGGCTACTGCCTGGAGTCAATACCCTTATTAAATAAACATACACAGGCTTGACTCCAACATCGCTCTAAGCTTCAACAGCAAGAGGAAATGTGGAAAAAAGGATTCACACTCACAAAGAGGGAGTAGCTGGCTTGTTACGGCGGTTACTACCCCAAATCAAATAAGCCTGATACTTCACTTTCAATGCATATACAGCATAGTTCTCTGATTCAACGGCAGGGGAGAAGAAAAGAGGGTTCGCACTCACAAAGCGGGGAGTAGCTGGCTTGTTACGGCGGTTACTACCCCAAACCAAATGGGCCTGATACTTCACTTTCGATGCACATCCAGCATGGCTCTCTGCTTCAACGGCATGGGAGAAGACTTATACGTCACGCATATCCAGCATAGCTCCCTGCTTCAACGGCAGGGGAGAAGAAAAACAACCAATAAGGGCTAATAACATAGTCTGGGTAAAACAAATAAGCATGGGTGCAGCTTGCTTATTGCGGCGGCTACTACCCCAAACTAATCAAGCTAGATATTTCACTTGGATGCAGCTCCATCACTGCTCTCTACATTAAAGGTGGGGATGGAAGGGAAATAGAACCAAGAGCTAAGAGAAACAGATAAGTATGAGAGAAAATATGTGTGAAGCTTGCTGGGCAGACTAGATGGGCCATTTGGTCTTCTTCTGCCGTCATTTCTATGTTTCTATGTTTCTATGATATCCTCTGTTTTATTTGCCATTTCCTTCCTAACAATTTCTAAAATTCAGTTTGCTTTTTTGACAAGCAGAGCACACTGAACTGATGATTTCAATGTAATATCAACTATAACTCCTAATATGGAACCTAACAACTTATAGCTACAGCATGGGTTATTTTTCCCTATATGCATCACCTTGCATTTGTGCATATTATACATCATCTACCATATGGACGTCCAGTCTTCCAGTCTCACAAGGTCCTCCTGCAATTTATCACAATCTGCTTGTGATTTAACTACTCTAAATAATTTTGTCTCATCTGCAAATTTTATCACCTCGCTTGTTGTACCTCTTTCCAGATCGTTTACAAATATATTAAAAAGCACAGGTCCAAGTAAAAATCCCTGAGGCACTCCACTGTTTACCTTTTTCCACTGTGAAAACTGACCATTTAATCCTACTCTGTTTCCTGCCTTTTAACCAGTTTGACAAAGTCCCTCATGAGAGGCTTGAAAGAAAATTAAAGAGTCATAGGATAGAAGGAGATGTCCTTTTGTGGATTGCAAACGCCTTCTGAAAATAAAAATACCCCATATCTACCGGTTCACCTTTATCCACGTTTATTCACCCCTACAAAAAACATGTAGCAGATTTGTGAGGCAAGACTTCCCTTGGGTATATCCATGCTATGTCCCACTAAATCATGTCTATCTATGCCTTGATTTTTCTTCCTTATAATAGTTTCCACGATTTTTCCCGGCTCTGAAGTCAGGCTCATCGGTCTATAATTTCCCGGATTACCCCCTAGATTCCTTTTTAAATATAGGGTTACATTGGCCATCTTCCAATCTTCAGGTACATCGGATGATTTTAATGATAGGTTAAAAATTACATGTAATAGGCCTGAAATATTTTTCAGTTCTTTCAGAACCCTGGGATGTATACCATCTAGCCCAGGTGATTTGCTACTGTTCAGTTTGTCAATCTGGTCTACCACATCTTCCACATTCATCATGATTTGGGTCAGTTCACCTGAATCATCACCCTTGAAAACCGTCTCCAGTACGGGTATCTCCCCAACATCCTCCTCAGTAAACACTGAAGCAAAGACTTCATTTAGTCTTTCTGCGATGGCCTTATCTTCCTTAAGTGCCCTTTTAACCCCTCGATCATCTAATAATATGATTGACTCCCTCGCAATCTTCCTGCTTTGGATATATTTTAAAAAGTTTTAATTATGAGTTTTTGCCTCTACAGCAAACATCTTTTCAAACTCTATTTTAGCCTGTCTTATCAATGTTTTACATTTAACCTGCCAATACTTATGCTTGTTCCTATTTTCTTTAGATGGATCCTTCTTCCAATTTTTTAAGGAAGATCTTTTGGCTAAAATAGCTCTTTCACATCACCTTTTAACCATACCAGCAATTGTTTGGCCTTCCTTCCACCTTTCTTAATGTGTGGAATACATCTGGACTGCGCTTCCAAGATGGTGTTTGTTTAAAAAAAAAAAAAGGCTATGCCTGCTGTAAACTCTTAACCTTTATAGCTACACATTTCAGGTTTTTTTTCCTAACATTGTCTCATTTTATCAAAGTTTCCCTTCTGAAAGCTTAGTGCTAGAGCCATTGATTGATTTATTCCCTTTCCAGTCATTAATTCAAATTTTACCATGTTATGATCACTATTGCCAAGCAGTCCCACCACAATTACTCTCACCAAATCCTGTGCTCCATTAAGAATTAGATCTAAAATAGTTCCTGAACCAATTGCTCCATATAGCTATAATTTATTCCATCCAGGAACTTTATCTCTCTAGCATATCTTGATATTACATTTACCCAGTCACTATTGGGGTAATTGAAATCTCCCATTATTACTGCATTACCATTTTGGTTAGCTTCCCTAATTCCTCTTAGCATTTCATCACCTATCTCACCATTATGGCCAGGTGGACAGTAGTATACTCCTATCATTATACTTTTCCCCAACACATTGGATTTCTACCCATAAAGATTCTATTGTGTATTTAGTCTCTTGCAGGATCCTTATCCTGTTGGACTCTATGCCATCTCGGATATGACGTGTCACCCCTGTACCAAGTTGTTCCTCCGTATCATTGCGATATAGTTTGTGCCCTGGTATTGCATTATCCCATTGGATATCCTCCTTCCACCATGTCTCTGAGATGCCAATTAATATCTCATCATTCAGAGCTATATATTCACCTTCCCATCTTACTACTTAAGACTTCTGGCATTGGCATACAGACATTTCAAAGTACTTTTTTGTTTGCATTAACTACCTGTTTTTCAGTTGGCAGGGATAATTTGGAATCTTTTAGCTCAAGTGATTCTTTACTTATATGCATATGGACTACTTTTAATTTTATTGGAACCTCATTGTTGGGATGCCCTAACTCTCCTGCTTTATTAGTATCATTCGAAGATACCTCCCTCCGAACCATGCGCTGCTGTGCAACTGTTGGCTTTCCCCTTTGTTCTTGTTTAAAAGCTGCTCTCTCTCTTTTTTAAAGGTTAGCACCAGTAGCCTGGTTCCACCCTGGTTAAGATGGAGCCTGTCCCTTTAGAAAAGACTCCCCCCTTCCCCAAAAGGTTTCCCAGGTCCTTACAAAACTGAATCCCTCTTCCTTGCACCATCGTCTCATCCATGCATTGAGACTCTGTTGTTCTGCCTGCCTCTGGAGACCTGCGCGTGGAACAGGAAGCATTTCAGAGAATGCTACCCTGGAGGTTATGTATTTCAGCTTTCTACCTAAGAGCCTAAACTTGGCTCCAAGAAGCGTCCGCCCACATTTTCCTATGTCATTGGTGCCCACATGTACCACAAAAGCCAGCTCCTCCCCAGCACTGTCTTAAATCTTATCTAGGTGATGCACGAGGTCCGCCACCTTCGCACCAGGAAGGCATGTTACAGAGCGATCCTTACGCCCACCAGCCACGCAACTAACTATATTCCTAATAATGTAATCACCCACTCTGACGGTCAACCTAACCCTTCCCTCTTGGGCAGTAGCCCTGGGAAACATCTGCTGTGCAAAAGGACTATGCATCAACTAGAGAACAGGTGCTTGCTACAGGATCACGTCCTGCTACATCAGGGTGATGATCTCTGGCCATGTGACCTTCCTCTTTCAAGGAAGTACCAGGGCTGCCAGTCACTTGGCTACTATATCCTTGAAGGTCTCATCTATATACCTCTCTGTCTGCCACAGCTCCTCCAGGACTGCCACTCTAGTCTCCAGAGATCAGATTCATTCTTTGAGAGCCAGCTGCTCTTTGCACCGGGTGTACACTTATAACCTCTCACCAACAGGTAAAAAATCATATGTGACACTTGATGCAAACAACTGGAAGGCCCCCCCCCTCTTGCTGCTAGCCTGCTGCCTTCATCTTAATTTTGTTGCGTTCTTAGTTAAATTTAGATTGCTAAAAGAGTAGGAATGTGTAAATTAGAGTCCTTTAAATTTATTGGTGTATTCGCTATTGATCTGGTAGTGACCTGCAAGGGGATAATTAAACTCTTGATAAAGACTGGGGGAATCTTATGTTTTAGATAAAGGCCTGATGGATTTTTTATGTGAATGTGTCTTTTGCCTATAAATCAAAGGATGAACTAGGGGTGGATGAGAGGGAAAGACAGACACTAGAATTACTTTTTGTATGCTGTTTATATCAGTCTCCTACACATACACTAAAGAATATACCACACTATTTCAGCTCTCCCCCCAAATTTCCCAAAGTAATACTTACCAATTCTCTTCAGCCACCATCCAAGATTATCTTCCCCTCTCAATGCTCCCACATGCTGTTATCACACACTGGATCCTACCTATCCTGCCAATTATCAGCCCAACTTCCTTTTTCCTATTATTTTTTTGCTTTTATATACTGACATTCATTGGGGTATATCACATCGGTTTACATGTAAACAAAGGAGAATAACAGGACGAGGAGCCTAATTATTTGACACTGAACAGTATGGAAACTCGTAGTAACTAATATTGGCGAAACATGACAAACATGCTTAAATTAACAGTGTAACAGGCGCCCCGAGGCCCGCCCTGCCGCCGCCGACACAAAGCAGTGCCGGTAGGCTTTTAAAAACTGCCTACTGGACCTCTCTGCCGCATTTGACTCCGTAAACCATGACATTCTCATGACACGACTGGAGGAGATTGGCCTAAGGGATAACACCCTCAACTGGTTTCAATCATACCTATTCAACAGATCCTACAAAGTTCGACTCAACAACAGCGAATCTGACCAATACCCTCTTCCCCACGGAGTTCCCCAAGGATCTTCCTCTCTTCAACCCCTGTTCAATATATACATGATCCCGCTCTGTAAATTCCTCTCCAGCCTGAACCTCGTTTTCTACATCTATGCCGATGACGTCCAGATTCTCCTCCCCATCAAAGAAAGTTTAACCAACACCATCGCACTCTGGGACACCCTCGCCCCCCAAATAAAGAACCTTCTCTCCCAGATCTCCCTCACCCTCAACCACAAAAAAACTGAAATACTACACATAACTAATAAACTCCATACCAGAACAGACAATGACCTTTCCCCTAGCCCACCACACACTCCCATCTCCAATGAGGTCAGAGATCTCGGCTTCATCCTTGACCAGGAACTCAATATAAAAAAACACATCAGCACGACAATCAAAGAGGGCTTCCACAAGCTACAAGTCCTCGAAAAACTCAAACCTCTCCTCTTCCCCCACGATTACCGCACAGTGCTCCAATCCCTCATACTATCCAAGTTGGACGACTGTAACTCCCTCTTCCTTGGACTACCCGCCTCCACCCTAAAACCCCTCCAGCTGCTTCAAAACGCAGCCGCCAGGTCTCTTACAAACATCAACCACTCAGCACACATCACCCCCATACTAAAAGAGCTCCACTGGCTCCCCATACCACACAGATCACAATACAAAATTCTCACCATTCTTCATAAAGCTATCAACAACCAAAACATCAAGTGGACCAATGACCCTCCCCAACCTCTCCACAGCCTGAAAAATCTGCGATCTCAAAACACGGGCCTTCTCCTCATCCCCCCCCCCCCCCAAACTAGCTCACCTCTCCTCCACCAGACAACGCACCTTCTCTGTAGCCGGCCCCACCCTCTGGAACAAGCTTCCCCGCCAACTCAGACTTGAACCCTCCATCCACTCATTCAAAAAGAAATTGAAAACCTGGTTATTCCTAAACACCTACCAACACCCAACTTAACTCCACCCCACCCCTCTCCCCGCTCCCTTTGCTTTCAGACCCCTCACACAATCTCTACACATACCCCTCCAACCTTGAGACTGCCCCCCCCATCCCCCTTAACTTCCACCGACTTTCCTGTTTAAACTCTTATACTTTGTTACATGCGCCCCCACAAGGCTTACTGCTACCCTCTTATTAAAGTTTGCTCCCAAAATTCTCGTTAGATTGTACACTTAGTTCCAACCACAGTTATTGTTAAATGTAAAATAGTACGACCTCTTGTCTTACTATTCCAATTGTTGTCATGTGAACCGATGTGACGTACGCCAACAAATGTCGGTATATAAAAGCAAACAAATAAATAAATAAACAGAAGAGAACTAAGGAGAATAGGTAATTAAATTATGCTTAAGCTTATTAAGTTATACTTCTTATGCCTCCAAACTTCTTGAATGTGCTGTTCACTGCTACTGTCTTGACTTTCTTAAAACTCAAGCCATTCTTTATCCATTCCACTATGCTTTTAGCTCTCTATATTCAACAAAACAGCCTTTGCCAAAGTTTCCAATTACCTGTTTACGGCTAAAACCAAACAGGTAGATTTTAAAAGCGTTGCTCATGCAAAAATGGCCCTATAGACGTGTAAGAAAATGGAGACAGAGAAGACAGGGCATGGGCATTCTAGGATGAGGCCAAGGCTTACGCACGTAACCCCCAAATTTTGCAAGGCTGAACATGGCAACGTGCCATGTCACCTGTGGAACTTTACTACTGGTCCTGATATGAGGGTCAAATCTGGAGATTTTGGGCCAGAGGGATCCTGAAACCAGGGGAGGGGAAAAAGAGAGAGAGAGAGAAAGACAGACAGACAATCTAACACTCTATATATCTCCCACTGTAAGAGGGGCACTTTCAACTCAGGTGGGTTTTGGCGGGGGGAGGGGGGGGGACACAATGTTACATTGGTCTGCTTAGGCGCAAGGGTCTATAGATCCTTGTAACATTGCCCCCCCCCCCCCCCAACACCCACCCTGAGTTGAAAGTGCCCCTCTTACAGTGGGAGATATATAGAGTGTCAGATTGTCTGTCTCTCTCTCCCCTCCCCCTTCCCCCATGGTCATTTGTGAGAGTACGCGCATAAAGGCTCCATACATACGCATGGTAGGGATATTTTAAATAAGCTTGTACTTGCACACACAATATAAAATTAAGTGGGTTTTTTTGGCCGCATGTCCAATACACGGGTTTATGGGCACACACGGGTTCCTTTTAAAAACTACTTGAAAGTTCTTTACTCTGTCCTTATTCTCCTTGGCCTATCTGCTGCTGTTTACATGGATGATCATCATCTATTCCCTGATACTCTTCAGCTGGAATCATTTTCCAATTTTTGAAAGAAGTTCTTTTGGCTAAAATAGCCTTTTTCATGGATCATGACCTGAATTTGACTATGACCTTGTTCTTATGACATTATAGTTCACTTGTTGTTTGTTCCTATGCTTATCTGCTCTCCTTATGGTTTTTTGTACCCCTTACCCTTCCCCTGTTACTTGTAATTTCCGTTGCTTTTGTTCCATGTAAACCGAGGTGATGTTTCGACTAACATCGGTATAGAAGACTTTTTAAATAAATAAATAAATTTTCACCTCACCTTTTAACCATGCTGACAGTCATTTGGCCTTGCTTCTGCCTTTTCTAATGCATGAAATACATCGCCTTGGCATCCAAGATGGTATTTTTAAATAATGTCCACACCTGATGAAATTCTTCACCTTTTGAATCTGAAACTTTTAGTATTTTTCTATTTTACTCATTTTATCAAAGCCTCCCCTTTGAAAATTAAATGCTAGAGCAGTAGATTTACTTAATGTTCTCCCTCCAGTTAATAACTCAAATTTGATCGCATTATGATAAATACTGCCGAGCCAGCCCACTACCGTTACTTCTTGCACCAAATCCTACGTTCCAGGTGGTCTACAATGGCTCCCCCCCCTTTCATCGGTTCCTGGACCAACTGTTTCATGAAATAGTCATTTATTTTATCTAGAAACTTTACCTCTCTAGCTGGACTCAGGACCGGTGGGTTATGCACCTCTGCCAGCAGATGCAGATGGAGCAAACTAACATCACGGTATATATACTCCTGCAGTGACATCAGCCTGCCAGTATTCTCTTCAAAAGCAACTGTGGGCAGACTAGCAAAAAAGCTTGATTAAAAACAGTCAACCATAATTGTACTCAACCAATAGGAAACGCTGAACTCAGGCAATGAATGTATGTACCCCAATTTAGGGACTGGATGAACACTTACCAGTAATCCCTTGGAACACGTAGCCCCACAGGAGGACCATTAACACAATTATTCAGCAGCCAAGGGCGGGAAGATGAGTCCCTTCTAAGGAAAACAATATTATCAGGAAAGTAGTAATTTCCCCTTTACTAGAATGTAGACAGATGGACTAAGGGTCAGTCAGCTGTACCCAAGTTACTCCCGAATAGGGTGAGAGGCTGCCTGCAGTCCAGTCAACACTGCACATGCAAAGGCTGCGTCCTCTTGGGTCTGCACATCCATACGATAATACATGGAAAAGGTGTGTAAGGAGGACCACGTCGCAGCTTGGCAAATGTCGACAGAAGACAACAATCTAACCTCCGCCCATGACACTGCCTGAGCCCTAGTGGAATGAGCCCTAACCTGAGTAGGCAAAGGATTTTCAGCATCCATATATGTGGCTGTGACTACCTCCTTAATCCAGTGAGCTATTGTAGCCCATGAAGCTGGTTCACCCTGCTTTCCTCCACCATGGAGGACAGACGAACCGTCTTTCGGAAAGATTTAGAAACCTCCAGATAACGGACATGTCTCTTGACATCCAAGGGACACAATAGGCGATACTCTTCCGCATCTCTTTCCTTATCCAAGGACGGCAAGGAAATGAACTGATTCAAGTGAAAATCCGAGACTACTTTAGGCAAGAAAGAGGGAACAGTATGCAGCTGTGTCGCTGCTGGTGTCACTGAAGAAATGGCTCCGGGAAAGACAAGGCCTGCAGCTCGGAAATTCGTCATGCAGAACATATCACCATCAGAAACAAGGTCAATAACCGCAAGGAAAGGATACTCAGTGGTCGAAATGTAGGGCTCGCTAAGCAATCCATCACCAGGTTAAGAGTTCACAAAGGAAACGGTAACCGCAAGGAAGGACGAAGATGTTTTACTCCCTTCAAGAAACAGGCCACATCAGGATGAGATAAGGATTCACCATTCATCTGGCCCCTGAAACTGGCAAGAGCCACAACCTGTACCTTCAAGGAATTAAGGGCAAACCCTTTATTTAACCCATCCTGCAAAAATTCCAAAATGAGTGGGATCTTAATTGAACGAGGAAAAACACCTCGATCCTCACACCAGGTCTCAAACACTCACCAAACCCGCACATACGCTAAGGAAGTGGAGAACTTTCGAGCTCGAAGGTGGCAATCACCGCAGAAGAATATCCACACTTCAACAAGCGAGCCCTCTCAAGGGCCATACCATAAGACAAAACAGAGTCAGATCTTTGTGAAGGACAGGCCCCTACTGCAACAGATTCTTGTGTGGTGACTACAGGGTCGAGCAGTCCGAGGTACGTTGGACAACTCAATGACAGTGACTTAGATCAATTGGCAGGGATGAATCAAGAGCCAGCAAGTGTCGCAGGAAATAGACCAACTTTTGGAATGGGCGGAAGGGCATCTCCAGGTGATCTCAGCCTCTCATGTTGCAGGAAAAGGCAACATAACAGCAGACTATCTCAGCAGAGAGAGTCTGGACCCAGGTGAATGGGTATTGTTGAATGAGGCGTTTCAGCTGTTAGTGAATTGCTGGGGCCTTCCATTCCTAGACCTGCTATAGACTTCTCGCAATGCGAAGATTCCTCAGTTCTTCAGTCGCAGGACAGAGCCGAGGTCCTTGGGTATCGATGCTCTTATACAGGTCTGGCCGGAAGACAAGCTGCTGTATGCTTTTCCCCTGTGGCCCATATTGGGTAGAATAGTTTGCAGGAACTTGCCAGGTTCTTATGGCCTGGATTGGCCACTGTTGCAGACAGGATGCTGGGCTTGATGAACCCTTGGGCCCAGTATGGTATATTCTTATTGAAGGTTACAGGGGGATGGTGCTCCTGTTGGCACCAGGAGTCTTCGCAGATCTGCATACCATAGTCTTCTGGGCTAATCCGGTGCCACCAGAAGCACCATCCCCCTGTAGCCTTCAATCCTGCAAACTATTCTCCTCAGACTGAGTAGCCTTAACAGCATAGATTCCACTGCCTGCTTCTTCTGCAGGGAGCGGCAAGGAGATACCATGAACATGTCCCAAGGAACACTGAAAAATTCCAGTGCATTTCCTTCTCGTATCACCTTCAGGACCAACTGATCTGATGTGATCTCAACCCACTTCTGAAAAGAGAGAGAGGTGTGTCCCCCCTCTCTCTTGTTCCCAAGGGTGGGTCAGAAAATCTTCATTGTGAGACTCAGGAGGATCCATTACCTGAGCCCGCACCTTGCTTGGGCTGTCTGGGACAAAAGAATTGAGACCTGCTGAAAGGCTGAGACCTCTGAAAGCTTTACCTTCTGTAGGGTCGAAACTGCTTGGAACCCCCGAGATGACCCCCTCATATCAAAAAGGCACTGTAACTGCTTCTTATCCTCCAGAAACAGAGGAACTGGGGATTCACCCCGCTTACTGTCTAGTTTCTCCAACTCACTCCCAAACAAGAGCGAGCCTTTAAAAGGCAATTTTGTAAGATTAGCTTTGGAGGTCGCGTCGGCTGACCAATTTCACAGCCATAATTGATGCCTGGCTGCTATTACCGAAACCACTCCTCTAGCTGAGGTACAGACCAAATTACAGCCCTCATCTGCTAAAAAGGCAGTGGCGGGTTCCATAACCGCTCTGGAATTCACTCTAGAATCATCATCTTCTGAGAGAGAAGCAGACAAGAGCAAGCCACTAGGGCACAACAGGAAGCTAACTGCAATGTTATTGCCATTGTTTCAAATGCTTGCTTAAGGATGGCCTCAATCCTCCTATCATGCACATCCTTCAAGGCCGCTCCTCCCTCCAAGGGGATAGTCGTCCGCTTAGACGTCACATACAAGCGCATCCACTTTCAGAAAACACAGACACTCTCTCACCACTGGATCCAGGGGGTACAAGCCTTCTAATGTCCAATCCCCTTTGAAATTTGCCTCCATAGCGTCCTATTGAAGATCAATCAATTCTTAAATGGCTTCCATGGAATCTGCCCCAGGCACTCCCAGCATCTTCAAAGTCTGGAAAATCAGGCCCAGCAGTTCATCTCTATGAAAGAACTACTACATAGTCCTATACAGTTCTAGTCCTGGAGGAATTTCCCCATCTT
Source organism: Rhinatrema bivittatum (assembly GCF_901001135.1). Lineage (NCBI taxonomy): Eukaryota > Metazoa > Chordata > Amphibia > Gymnophiona > Rhinatrematidae > Rhinatrema > Rhinatrema bivittatum. The sequence goes on along the minus strand of NC_042618.1, from coordinate 224,230,407 downwards.
CCAGAGCGTCAGGATCTGTCTTATAATCAGTACCATTCGGATTCCTATCGGGAATACCCGCAGCTAACAGAGGTGTGCTTTGGCGCTTAAACATAGTATTGGAAGAGGGAGGGACTGACCATACAGGATTGGGTGGGGCTGAGGACTGCACCTGAAGAAATGATTGTAATCCTTGAAAAAATTCTACACAAGAAAAAGCAGAAGGATCCATGCCAAAACCAGAAGGCACTTGTGTGGGGCCCACTGAACTGCCATTTCCTGCGGAGGAACCAGTCAAGGGAGTTCCAAGGTCAGGTGTTTCTACGGACAAGTCCTTAACTAGGCCATCATCAGGCTGGGAAGAACCAGGCTTAACAAAAATCAGAGGAAGATAATTCTCCCTGAGCCTTTAAGCAGTGCCGACATGTTAGAGGGCACTCCAGGCTGAGATGCCCGAATATGACAGGCATCACAGAGAAAGGCGCTTAAGTTTCTTGATCACCGGCACCATTAGTTCATCAGTACACTTACCAGGTGACTGAAAATGTGCATCCAGTTGATTTACGTTGAAAAAATTTAAGCAAACAGAAGTCATGCACCCCAAAGTCTATGCACCGCAAAACTAACTGCACTGACACGGCACCAAACCTAGGCGCACAACCAATACATTTTAGAATGTGCACACAGGTAGCGTGCCCAAAAGAAACTGGGCGCTCAATTCGTACAGCGACTGTCTTATAGAGGGCAGCCGAACATACAGAAAAGTGCGTAAAAACGCTGCCACAGCCTACCATGCAGCACACAGGAAAATGCCTAACAGCGGGGCCTAGCTCACCTGGGTTGCTCAACCCACCAGGCTGACCAGTTCCCTTAGCCCCAACGGGAGTGAGAATGAACGTCAGAATGGCGCGCCGAGCATGGAGACCGGAGGAAGTCCTACATAAGCCTTCTACTCTGTCTCTGATTTTCTTTTCTTTTTTTTTTCCTTTTTTTTTTTTTTTTTAAAGTTGCCTAAGCTCAGCCCTTCCTGGCTGAATACAGAGATGGTCTCTGGCTGCAGGAGGAGAGGGCATCTGCCATCACCATCGCACTCTGCTTCCTGCTGCCATTAAGCTGTACAATCAGCTAAGTCCACGCCAGCTGAAAAACCAGCTACCGAACCAAGGCACACACCTGAGGGACCGTGGAAATAACCTCAGAAATTCTCAGCTGGTGGAGGGTTCATTTTGTATCACTGCAGGAGAGACTGGGCTTTTTCTTTTCTTTACTAAATTCTCCTTCTAAAATTTGACAGGCTTCCTGAACTGCATAGAAGATGGAGATAGCAAAATTGCTTACCTTGTAATAGGTGTTATCCCAGGACAGCAGGATGTAGTCCTCACATATGGGTGACGTCATTGACGGAGCCCTAAAGCGGGAAAGCTTTCTGTCAAAGTTTCTAGAAACGTTTGACTGGCCCTGTGAGGCACTGAGCATGCCCAGCATGCTATGATATTCTCTGCCACAGGTGTCTCTCTTCAGTCTCGTATGTAGTAAATGCGTTAGCAAAAATAAAATAATAAAAGGTATGAGGCCCAACTCTGCGGGAGGCGGGTGGATTCTGTGAGGACTACATCCTGCTGTCCTGGGATAACACCTATTACAAGGTAAGCAATTTTGCTTTATCCCAGGAGAAGCAGGATGCTAGTCCTCACATATGGGTGATTAGGCAAGCTAGAGGCTGAGTCATTTCGTATTGAGGCAACAGTGAAGTATTGTTGTTGAAATGAGTCAGCCGAAGATCATAGTAGGTTGGTTGTAGAAGGAGTTGGATTAGACTCGGAACAAGTTCTTTAGGACAGATTGTCCATAGGATGAATCTTGTTGTCCTTGCTTGTCCAAACAGTAATGAGCTGCAAAGGTATGAAGAGAAGTCCATGTTGCTGCTTTACATATGTCAAGTATTGGCACTGAACGATAGTGTGCTACTGAAGTTGACATTGCTCTTACTGAGTGTGCTTTTACTCGCCCTTGGAGAGGAAGGCCTGCTTGTTCATAACAAAATTGCATGCAATCTGCTAGCCAGTTGGATAGAGTATGTTTTCCCACTGGTTTACCTGGTTTGTTTGGGTCATAAGATACAAAGAGTTGAGTGGATTTCCTATGGACTGCAGTGCGGTTTAGATAAAAGGATAAAGCACGCTTACAGTCCAAGGTATGCAAGGTCCTTTCTCCTTGATGAGAGTGAGGCCTTGGAAAGAATGTGGGTAAAACTATAGATTGGTTTAAGTGGAATTCCGTGACTATCTTGGGGAGGAATTTAGGATGAGTACGGAGAACCACTCTGTCATGTAAGAACTTAGTGTAAGGTTCATATGTGACAAGTGCTTGCAAGTCACTAACCCTTCGCTAGCTGATGTAAAGGCTATGAGGAAAATAGTTTTCCATGTAAGAAATTTTAGCTCACTGGAATGTATGGGTTCAAAAGGAGAACGCATAAGTCTTGATAAAACCAAATTGAGATCCCATTGTGTGGCTGGATGTCTAATTGGTGGTTTGAGGTGAGTTAAACCTCTCATAAATCTGCTGACAAGAGATTGTGTACAGATAGGTGCATCTGCTACCTGATTATGGTAAGCGGAGATTGCACTTAAATGTACTCTTACAGATGAAGTCTGGAGACCAGATTCTGAAAGATGGTACAAGTAGTCTAGTAAAGAATTTGTAGGGCAAGTGAAAGGATTGATGTTGTTTTGCTTGCACCACAAAGTGAACCTTTTCCATTTGGAAGCATAGTTCTTCCGTGTGGAAGGTTTACGTGAAGCTATAAGCACTTGAGATATATTGGATGAAAGACTGAGTGGTTGTAAGATCAAGCTTTCAACATCCATGCTGTCAGGGATAGGGATTGAAGGTTGGGATGGCGCAACCGACCCTGATCTTGAGTTATGAGAGTGGGAGCTACTCCCAGACGAATTGGATCCCTGACTGAGAGGTCTAGGAGTGTGGGAAACCATACTTGTCGAGGCCAAGATGGGGCTATGAGTATCATGGTCTCCTTGTCCTGTTGCAGCATCACTAGAGTTTTGTTTATGAGCGGTATTGGAGGATACGCGTAGAGTAGGCCTGAGTTCCAAGGGCGAGCAAATGCGTCCTTGGCTGGCCTGTTGTTCAAGTTGTATAGGAAACAGTAATTGTCCACTTTGTGATTCAGATGTGATGCAAAGAGGTCTACTGTTGGCTGTCCCCACTGTTGAAATATCCTGGTCACTACTGAGGGATCCAGAGACCATTCGTGTGGATGAAATTGACGACTGAGTCTGTCCGCCACTACATTGTGAATGCCTGCCAGATAAGTGGCCTTGAGAAACATGGAGTTGTTCAGGGCCCAACCCCATATCTGAGCTGCCTCTTGACAAAGGAGATACGAGCCTGTCCCTCCTTGTTTATGTACCACATGGCTACTGTGTTATCCGTTTGGATCAGAACAGTCTTGTGTATAAGGCAGTCCTTGAAGGCATGTAGAGCATAGCGTATAGCTCGAAGCTCCAGGAAATTGATTTGAAAAGTTGCTTCGAGCTTTGTCCAAGTTCCTTGTGTTTGGAGATTGTTTATATGAGCTCCCCAACCCAAGGTGGATGCATCTGTAGTTACAGTTACTTGTGGAACTGGTTGTTGAAAAGGTAGGCCCTTGCGCAAATTGTCCTTGTTCATCCACCATAGTAGAGAAGAACGTAGTTGGTGGGTTACTTGAATTTGAGTATGCAGTGGTTGAATGGCTTGGATCCATTGTGATCTTAAAGTCCATTGTGTTATTCTCATGGCTAGACGTGCCATGGGTGTGACGTGAACTGTAGAGGCATGTGGCCTAGAAAAGTTAGAAACGGGTGAGCTGTTGCTTGTGTTTGTGAGCTGAGCTACGTTGCTAGCAGTGAGATTGTTTCTGCACGATCTTCTGGTAGAAAAGCTCTTGCAAGGTTGGTGTTCAATTCTGCTCCTATGAATTGAAGCAGTTGTAATGGTGTGAGATGGGATTTTTGATAATTGATCAGGAATCCCACTGAATGTAGTGTTGCAATTGTTTGATTGAGAGAATCGAGAGCTCCTTGTAGAGACTGACTTCTGATGAGCCAGTCGTCTAGGTATGGGAATACATGAGCACCTTGTTTGCGTAGATGTGCTATTATGACTGCTAGACATTTTGTGAACACTCTGGGTGCAGAGGCGAGTCCGAAAGGAAGTACTCTGTATTGGAAGTGTTGATGACCCACTATGAAGCGCAGGTATTTGCGATGAGGGGGTATATTGGGATGTGAGTATAAGCATCCTGAAGATCCAGAGAACAAAGCCAATCTCCTTTTTGAAGAAGAGGAAGCATGGTGCCTAGGGAAACCATCCTGAATTTTTCTTTCTTTAGAAATTTGTTTGAGATTCTTAGGCCTAGGATGGGGCATAGGCCTCCTGTTTTCTTTGGAATGAGGAAGTAATGGGAGTAGAATCCTCTTCCCTTCTGAGATTGGGGCACTAACTGTATTGCCCTGATTTTCAGAAGGGTGGATAATTCTGCTTGTAGAGGAATTAGTTGAGACTCTTGTTGTGGGAATGCTCTCGGTGGAAATTCTGGTGGAATTGACAGGAAATTTAGTTTGTATCCTTGAGCAACTATAGAGAGCACCCATTGGTCTGTTGTTATTGTTTTCCAATGAGTGTAAAAATGGGATACTCTTCCACCCACTGGAAGTTGTGTGTGAGGGTTTAAAGGAGTGGCTTGTTCTCTGGGCAGTATCTCAAAACCCAGACGCAGGGCCTGTCTGAGGTGGAGGTTGAGTACGAGGTGCCCTGGGTTGTCTAGTTTGGGCACGTTGCTGTTGAGGCCTAGTGGATCTACCCCTAGATGTTTGGGAGTAATATCTGCGTGGCCTGTAGTAGGGCCTCCTTGTTTCTCTGCGGGGAAGTCGTCGAGGAGGCTGTGTGGAAGGATCCTGAGGTATTTGGGAGAGTTGACGTAATGTCTCTGTGTGATCCTTCAGTTGTTGTACTGCCTCTTGTACTTTTTCTCCAAATAGGTTGTCTCCCAGGCATGGAAGATCAACAAGTTTTTCCTGAACCTCAGGCCTGAGGTCGGATGCCTTGAGCCATGCATATCTGCGAGCAGCAATGCCTGCAGCTGCAGTCCTGGAGGCAGTGTCGAAACTGTCGTAGGCCGCTCTTACTTCATGTTTACCTGCTTCCAGGCCTTTATGTATTATGGCTTGTGCAGGTTCTTGAAGCTGTTCAGGCAGAGAGTTTGTAATTTTCTCCATCTGCTTCCATAAATTTATCTGATACTGTGTCATGTACAGCTGGTATGCAGAGATTCTTGAATTTAGCATTGAAGAGTGGTAGATTTTTCTTCCCAAGGAATCAAGGAAGCGATGATCCTTGCCAGGTGGAGTGGAGGAGTGAGGGCGTGATTCTTTTTTATTTTTTCTGGGCAGATTCATCTACCACAGGTTTGATGTGGTAGTTTGTGCCTTTTGGTTATCCTGGTGCTGATTGTACAAGTAAGATGAATCTACCCTTTTGTTTCAGATGGAACTGTGGATGGATGCTCCCAGATACGGTGTTGCAGGTCTAAGAGCACCTCATGAATTGGATTGCCAAAACTTGTTTGGGTGGATCCACAAATTGCAGGACCTCCAAAGTATGTTGTCTTGAGTCCTGTTCTGCTTCCAATTTAAAAGGAATGGTCTCTGCCATATCCTGTATGAAACTTGAGAAAGACAGGTCCTTCAGGTGGGGACTTCTTTCTGGTTTTTGGAGGTGAGGGATCCGACATGAAGTCCTCAGAAGAGGAGTCTGTATTTTGACTATCCCAAGAATCCTCTTCTTCCTGTCTATAAGATGGTTTTGATGTGGATCTCGGCGGAAGATGTAGTCCTGATGGACCTGGTAATGGGTCATCAGTGGGAGTAGATGGAAACACATGCTCCCCCAGGCTTTTTAGGTAAGGTGTCTATGACATCCTGATACCTTTGAAGCAGACGTTGGAAGGATGGTAGTTCATGAACATCAGTGTCATCCATCGGTGTTGGCCTCGATGGAACTGATGTTGGTCTCTACGTCGACGTTGAGAGCGGCCTTTTTCCTGATGTAGGTGGCAACATAGGCATCGATACCGGAGTAGTCGATGGCAATTGCGCATATATCGACGTCGATGTGGTTATTATTCTTGGTGTCGACCGACTCATCTAATGTCCTCGGCGCCACTGTGGACACCGGCATCGGCAAAGTTGTCAGCATCGATGCTGGGAGCATCGGCATCGACGATCCCGTTGGAATTAGCTGTTCCCTCAAAGCCTGTGATATCGCTTGTCTGATGATATCAGACAATTCCGGCGTTACAACTGATGGTACCAGAGCAGTTGTAAGTGGTGGCGAAGGCTGAGGAATTGGATCCGCTGCAGGGCCCTGCGGGGGATCAGAAGTCGAGATCGGAGGATGAGGCCCAGACACCGAGGTTTCCTCCGAACGTGGCCGCTTTGCCGTCGATGGATCCTGGGACGTGGATTCAGTCGTCGATGACCGTCGATGTCTATGTTTTGGTTTTTGCGGATCAACGGATTTCGTCGATGTGGACGAAGAAGATGAATGATCTCCCGACGGTCCCGGGGTGGATTTTTTAAGTAGCAAGCGCTTTGTCGCTGCGGCCGGAGATGATCTTGATGACGTCGAAGACGATGGTATTAACTAGAGATGGAATAAATGTTCCATTTTTTCCAGACGAGACTTTCTGGTTTTCGGCGTCATTTCAGCACATTGCGGACAATTTTTAACGTCGTGATTTTCTCCGAGACATATTACGCACTCGAGATGCGGATCAGTAAGCGACATCTTACGGGCGCATACCGGACATTTTTTAAAACCGGTAGCCATATTGCTATCGATGGCCGTCGAGGCAAACAGCGATTTTATGAGAAAAAAATTTTCTCCTGAGGAAACTAAAATTGAGACCGAAGTACTCACCAGCCGGTGAAGAAAAAAACCCCTTGAGAGAATTGTGAGAGAGAATATCTTAAATAATATGACTTTTTAGTCACAAAAGTATTGAGAAGTTCTCAATGGCTCCTATCCCGCGATGCTTACTGCAGCGCGGAAAGACGAAGACTGAAGAGAGACACCTGTGGCAGAGAATATCATAGCATGCTGGGCATGCTCAGTGCCCTCACAGGGCCAGTCAAATGTTTCTAGAAACTTTGACAGAAAGCTTTCCCGCTTTAGGGCTCCGTCAATGACGTCACCCATATGTGAGGACTAGCATCCTGCTTGTCCTGGGATAAATGTTCCATTTTGTCCAGTCGAGACTTTCTGGTTTTCGGCGTCATTTCGGCACATTGCGGACAATTTTTAACGTCGTGATTTTCTCCGAGACATATTACGCACTTGAGATGCGGATCAGTAAGCGACATCTTACGGGCGCATACTGGACATTTTTTAAAACCGGTAGCCATATTGCTATCGACGGCCGTCGAGGCAAACAGCGATTTTATGAGAAAAAAATTTTCTCCTGAGGAGAATAAAATTGAGACCGAGGTACTCACCAGCCGGTGAAGAAAAAACCCTTTGAGAGAATTGTGAGAGATAATATCTGAAATAATATGACTTTTTAGTCACAAAAGTATTGAGAAGTTCTCAATGGCTCCTATCCCGCGATGCTTACTGCAGCGTGGAAAGACGAAGACTGAAGAGAGACACCTGTGGCAGAGAATATCATAGCATGCTGGGCATGCTCAGTGCCCTCACAGGGCCAGTCAAAAGTTTCTAGAAACTTTGACAGAAAGCTTTCCCGCTTTAGGGCTCTGTCAATGACGTCACCCATATGTGAGGACTAGCATCCTGCTTGCCCTGGGATAATCGTGCTGATAGAGGTACTGAGAAGGGGAAAAAGGGACAGAGGGGCTGAGAGAACTGCTGGAAGATGGAGTTAGGAGGGAAGGTAATTCAGGCTGGGAAATGGGAAGATTGTAAAGGGGAATACTGGCTGGGGGAGAGAATAATGCTGTGAGAATTTGGGAGAGGACCTGAAAGAAGGAATTCTGCCTGGGAGAGGAGTAAGTGAGAAAGAGAAGAACTGGGAGAGGAGAAAAACTGGGAGAGGAGTAGAGACAAGCTCTGAGGGTGAGAGGGGCTTGTAGTAGTAGTAGTAGTAGTAGTAGTAGTAGTAGAAGACAAAGCTGAGAGGGAACATGAACTATGAGAAGGGGAAAGTAGCTGACAAGAGAAAAAGAAATACAAATTGGGAGAGAGGACATAAGCTGTAATAACAAGAGGAAATGGGCTGAGTACTTAGGTGAAGGAAAATTAAGAGGAAGAGAGATATGAAGAGGACTGGGAAAGGAGCTGTGTAAACAGAGAGAAGGGGGCCTGATAGGGGAGGTAAACCAGGAGAAAGGCTGTCAGAAGAGAGGGATCATAGTGGAGGAAAGATGCAAGAAGGGGGAGAGATGGAAGTAGCACAAAAGGATGAGACTAGAATGAGGTGAAAAAAGATAATGAGCTATGGAGAGACAGCCAGAGCTAGGAAAAGATATGCACATGGAGATAACATAACAAATGAGAATGCTCGAGCAATGCACCAAATGTACCCAAAGACGTGCAAACAGGCAAAACAAGTGGGATGAAAATTTGGTTAAAAGGGCATTCTGAACCCTGATGGGTCGGTGGAAGGCTGTTGGTACATTATTTGGCAAATAAGTTGCATAGGACAGACTGGCCGAAGATGGAATCTTGTCTGCAATAATGGGCTGCAAAGGTATGGAGAGAGCTCCAGGTAGCAGCTTTACAAATGTCAGTAAGTGGCACCGAGCGGAGGTGCGCTACTGAGGTCGCCATGGCCCTGATAGAGTGTGCTTTGACACGGTCTTGGAGCGGAATGCCTGCCTGCCTGCTGATAGCAAAAGGAAATACAGTCCGCTAACCAGGAGGTGAGGGTCTATTTTCCCCACAGGTTTACCCAATTTGATGGTATCAAAAGAAATAAACAATTGAGTGGACTTTCTGTGGGCAGCTGTACAGTCTAGGTAGAAGGCTAGAGCACGTTTACAGTCGAGAGCATGCAAAGCCTGTTCTCCTGGATTTGAATGGGGCCTGGGAAAGAAGGTGGGTAGTATAATGGGTTGATTAATATGAAACTCCGATACTACCTTAGGCAAAAACTTAGGGTGAGTGCGGAGTACTACCCTGTCATGCAGAAGTTTAGTGTAAGGCAGGTAGGTGACTAATGCCTGTAACTCACTAACTCTGTGAGCTGATGTGATCGCCAGAAGAAAAATCACCTTCCAGATGAGATAGTGGAGATCACAGGATTGGAGAGGCTCAAACAGCGCTTTCATGAGCTGCCCCAAAACCACGCTAAGGTCCCAAGAAGGGGCTGGAGGGCGCAATGGAGGTTTTAGGTGCAGCAAGCCCCTCAAAAAGCGTGTTACCAGGGGTTGTACCGATATGGAGACATCCCCAACACCTTTATGGAAGGCGGCCACCGCACTGACATGCACCCTGATAGAGGAAGTTTTCAGGCCTGACTCTGAAAGGTGCCAGAGATAGTCAAAAAACGACACTGTGGAACAAGTGAAGGGGATCGATGGACATGGAAATACACCATACCGTAAACCTGTTCCATTTATAGTGATAAGACTTTCTTGTGGAAGGCTTTCGAGAAGCTACCAGGACACTGGAAACCGGCTCTGAAAGGTTAAGAGGTTGAAGAATTAACCTTTCAACATCCAAGCAGTCAGAGATAGGGCCTGGAGGTTGTGGTGACGTAGGCATCCGTCGTTCTGAGTGATAGAAGTGGATCCTTTCCCAGAGGAATGTGCCGGTGAATTGATAGGTCCTGAAGTATTGGAAACCACACCTGGCTATCAGAATCATCAATCCCCTGTCCTTTCGCAACTTCACGAGAGTCTTCGAAATGAGTGGAAGTGGAGGGTATGCATAAAGGAGACCACTGGTCCATGAGAGGGAGAAAGCGTCTCTTGGCTGCGAATGAGAGAGCAGACGTTTTCTACTTTGCGGTTGTGGATTGACGCAAAGAGGTCTATATGAGGGTAACCCCAGCATTGGAATATTGAGTCCGCTACTGTGGGGGTTGAGGCACCACTCGTGCTGTTGAAAAGTGCGACTCAGCGTGTCTGCCAACACATTGCCCACTCCCGGCAAGTAGGTGGCCCTGAGGCACATCGACTGGGAAAGGGCCTCTGCCAATAACTGTGCAGCTTCCTGACACAGGAGGTGGGAGCCCGTTCCCACTTGCTTGTTGATGTACCACATGGCCACCTAGTTGTCGGTTTGAATCTGGATGACCTTGTTGGTGAGGTAATCCTGAAAAACCCTGAGAGCATATCTGATTGCCCGAAGCTCTAGGAAATTTATCTGGTGTTTGGCTTCCTCTGGAGACCAGATGCCCTGAGTTTGCAGGTTTGCAACATGTGCACCCCAGCCGAGGTTGGAGGCATCTGCAACCTGAAATGGAAGGCCTTAAAGAAGATTGGATTGGTTTATCCACCAAGCCAGTGATAAGCGGAGCTGGTTGGTGATGTGGACAATGGTGGACATTGGCTGAGAAGACTGAATCCACTGCGATTTGAGTCCACTGCATTACTCATATGGCAAGACGAGCCATCTGAGTGACAAAAACTGAGGAGGCCATATGACCCAGTAAGATCAGAAAGTGACGTGCAGTTGAGTGTTGTCGAGACTGCAGTTGATGGGCCAGAGAAGCGAGAGTGACAGCCCGATCCCGGGGTAGGAAGGCTTTTGCTTTTAAAGTGTCCAAGTCGGCCCCTATGAACGATAGGGTTTGGGATGAACTAGCCTGGATTCTGGATAGTTTATGAGGAACCCTAGAGAGATGAGGGTATGCAAAGTGAGACGTAGGGACATCAGTGCAGTTTAATGAGCGGGAACCCTGATCAACCAATCGTCGAGATAGGGGTAGACGTGGACACGAGTTCTGAGATAGGCTGCTACCACGATGAGACACTTGGTGAAGACTCGTGGGGCAGATGCTAGGCCGAATGGCAAACACTCGATACTGGAAGTGCTTTGGGCCTACTAGGAACCGCAGGAATCTGCGATGTGACGGAGTGATTGAGATGTGCGTGTAAGCGTCCTGGAGGTCTAGAGAGCATAAGAACATGCCATACTGGGTCAGACCAAGGGTCCATCAAGCCCAGCATCCTGTTTCCAACAGTGGCCAATCCAGGCCATAAGAACCTGGCAAGTACCCAAAATCTAAGTCTATTCCATGTTACCGTTGCTAGTAATAGCAGTGGCTATTTTCTAAGTCAACTTAATTAATAGCAGGTAATGGACTTCTCCTCCAAGAACTTATCCAATCCTTTTTTAAATACAGCTATACTAACTGCACTAACCACATCCTCTGGCAACAAATTCCAGAGTTTAACTGTGCGTTGAGTAAAAAAGAACTTTCTTCGATTAGTTTTAAATGTGCCACATGCTAACTTCATGGAGTGCCCCCTAGTCTTTCTATTATACGAAAGAGTAAATAACCGATTCACATCTACCCGTTCTAGACCTCTCATGATTTTAAACACCTCTATCATATCCCCCCTCAGCCATCTCTTCTCCAAGCTGAAAAGTCCTAACCTCTTTAGTCTTTCCTCATAGGGGAGCTGTTCCATTCCCTTTATCATTTTGGTAGCCCTTCTCTGTACCTTCTCCATTGCAATTATATCTTTTTTGAGATGCGGCAACCAGAACTGTACACAGTATTCAAGGTGCGGTCTCACCATGGAGCGATACAGAGGCATTATGACATTTTCCGTTTTATTCACCATTCCCTTTCTAATAATTCCCAACATTCTGTTGCTTTTTTGACTGCCGCAGCACACTGAACAGACGATTTCAATGTGTTATCCACTATGACGCCTAGATCTCTTTCTTGAGTTGTAGCACCTAATATGGAACCAAACATTGTGCAACTATAGCATGGGTTATTTTTCCCTATATGCATCACCTTGTACTCATCCACATTAAATTTCATCTGCCATTTTGATGCCCAATTTTCCAGTCTCACAAGGTCTTCCTGCAATTTATCACAATCTGCTTGTGATTTAATTACTCTGAAGGGGGTCACCATCTTGAACTTCTCTCTTTGTAGGTTTTTGTTTAAGACACGAAGGTCCAGTATTGGGCGACCACCACCTGACTTTTTTGGGATTAGAAAATACCAGGAATAGAATCCCTGGCCCTTCTGGGAGAAGGGTACTGGTTCTATTGCCTGGGACTCGAGGAGGATGGAAACTTCCTGATCGAGAAGGTGTGAGTGGTCGGATGTTCCCCATGTTAGCTGAGGTGGGGAATCCGGTGGAACGGTGAGGAAGTTGAGGTGGTAACCTTGAGTCACTATAGTTAGCACCCACTGATCCGTCGTGATCGTGTGCCACATGCTGGTGAAGTGGCACAATCGACCTCCTACGGGTACGGAAGGAAGAAGAGGTTGGGCACTGCTCTCCAAGAAAGAGTCCAAATCTGGACGCCGGGCCTGGCTGAGGGGCTGGCTGTGTCTTTTGGATCCGAGGTTGTCTGGATTGGCCTTTTTGGTAAGGCCTGGAGGGACGACCTCTGGAAGCTGGAGGGTAATATCTCCTTGGTTTGTACGCAGGCCTCTTGGAGTCTCTTCTGAAAGATCTCTTGGAAGAGGAAGAGTAATCAGAAGGTACCAAGGAGAGTTGGCGGAGAGTCTCATGGTGGTCCTTGAGCTGCGCCACTGTTTCTTGAATCTTTTCTCCGAAAAGATTATCCCCAGCACAGGGTAAGTCAGCTAACCTATCCTGAACTTCTGGTCTGAGGTCTGAAGACTTGAGCCAGGGCCATCTTCTTGCCCTTATTCCTGCTGCAGAGACTCTAGAGGCAGTGTCGAAGATATCGTATGCAGCATGGACCTCATGCTTGCCAGCATCTAGACCTTTTTGAGCAATGGTATGAAGCTGGTCTTGAAACTGTTCGAGTAGAGATTCAGAAAATCTTGGATCTTTTTGAACAGGTCTCTATTGTACTGTGTCATGTACAATTGGTAGGAAGCAATGCGAGAAATTAGCATTGAACCATGAAAAACACGTCTGCCCAATACATCCAGGGACTTTTGTTCTTTTCCTGGAGGTATAGAAGAATGAGGTCTGGACCGCCTTGCTCTTTTCTGGGCTGACTCCACAACCACCGAGTGATGATCTAATTGAGATTGTTGAAAACCAGGAGCAGACTGAACCAAGTAGCATCTGTCTTGCGCTTGACAGGTAGTACAGAACCTGGATGCTCCCAATTTCTTTTCAATAGATCAATAAGGATCTCATGTACTGGAATAGACATGATTTCCTAAGGAGCATCAATGAACTGGAGTACTTCCAGCATTTTGTGCCTGGAGTCCTTTTCTATCTGAAGCTGAAATGGAATTGTTTCAGACATCTCCTTTATAAAATTAAAGGAAGACAAGTCCTCTGGAGGAGAACGTCTTCTTTCATCAGGAGGAGAGGGCTGTGAAGGTAGATCATCAGTGTCCTGGGAAGTGTCATCGGTCCAGGGATCATAAGGCTCGTCACCAGCTCCCATGGGATCATCAGATGGGAGAAACTGTGCTAATCCTGAAGGTCCAGGCCTAGGCACAGAGGGCATCGATGGTATCGGAGGTGGCACCGTAGGCATCGACGGAGGCACCGATGGAATCTGTGACATCAATGGACGCGTCGGTGGCAGCTCTTCGGAAGGCAGAATGGAGATCTGTGTTTCTTCTTCATCTGACGATAAGGGTATCTGTGTGGAAGGAATCGGGGCCACCGGTTCCCTCGGATCCACCTGTGGAAAGGCACCAATTAAAGCGTCCATTCTGGCCAGTAGTGGTGCAAGAGTCATGGGTATCGGGTCGGTGACCGGCTCAGGAACCGGCACCAGTATCGATGGAGGTTTGAACCCCTGGAGTGCTTTTCCGATGGCCTCTTGGATTATCTGATCCAATTCCTCATGGAAACCTGGAGCGTGGAGCCCCGGTTCCAGAGTAGGAGGCAGCACTGGCGTAGCCGGAGGGTCCACCGGTGACAGTGGAGTCGCAGCTCCCGGCACCTGTCCAGGTGGGGAATGCCTCAGTGACCCAGACACAGAAGAGGACGGGGCCTTTTCTGGAAGGGATTTTTTTTGTCGGTGGCTCAGACGACGTCGATGCCTAGGGCTTGCCTGTATCGGTGGCCTGAGCTTTTCGATGGCAGTGTTGACTTTTTCACGGTGCTCTCCTTGGTCCTTTTCCCGCAGAGAGACAGAAGGAGTTGACAACCGCGGAGTTGTCTAAGCCGGTCGGGCAGCAGCAATTTCACAGTGCTGGCGCAAAGTAGACGGCACTGGTTCGGACGACGAGTTGGGGTTTTAGGCCAAAAGAGTAGTTCCATCTTCTTCAGCTGAGCCTTGCGACCTTTTGGTGTCATTTGGGCACATTTGGTGCAAGTTAGGACATCATGGTCGGACCCCAAACACATCAAGCAGACCGAATGAGGGTCAGTGATGGATATTGTTCGAGTGCAGTCGGGGCACCGACGGAAACCCGACGCCATGGTCTCGACAAAATTTAGCCGCGGTGCGGTCGATGGCCGATCGGTCGCAAAGGAAAAACTCGACGGTAATCGACCTCAAGCAGGTAAAAAACTTACCGATCGAGCACAGAGTAAAGTTATCGATAGGGGGACCCCTGTGGGGTAAAAATTTTGAAATTTTCTTGAAGAAGTTCCGTGAGGAAAATTCCTGTCAGGGATATCTGAAAAGCTCCTTAACCTGCGTGGCTACTGCTGCGCAGAAAAAAGAAGACTGAAGGGGGACCCCTGCTGGGTGCAGGGTTGATGCTATGCTGGGCATGCCAAGTAGTTGCCAGTCAAAGTTCTAGAAACTTTGACAAACGTTTTCTGTGATTGGGCTCCATCCTGATGGTGTCACCCATATGTGAGTACTACCATCCTGCTTGTCCTGTGAGAAATAGATAAAGCCAAGCTGGGGAGATACTGACTGATCTGATAGGATATGTGGAATGTTTTGTTTGGACTCTGCAGGCATGGGACTGGCTCTAGCCTGGAATTTGTGAGTGCAAGAAATGCTGCAAGGGGTGGAGAGACAAAAGAAGTTCCAGAAAAAAGTGTCTGGGAGTACAGAGCAGGGAAGTGATCCCCTGTGGAGGGGGAAACGCAAATTGAAAAGTGAGCTGAGCCTGCCAATGAAGGGCTGCCAAACTGATGATAGCAAGGGACAGATGAACCAAGCCTGCACAGGAAGGCAGCTGGCTAAGTATTGGTGAGGAAGAATCTTCTGGGGAGTGTAGGAATTTATTTATTTAAAATTGTTTGTATACCGCTTTTACAATATTTGTCGATCAAAACGGCTTACAGATTAAAACATACATAATTAAAACAACATACAAAGGCAGGGAGGATAAAAATCACATGGTAAACAAAATAAGACATGTACAATCACTGTGCCGGGGAATTAAAAAAAATGTTAATGCGATTAGGGTTGGTGCTTATTTAAGTGCCGAGGGGATGTTTAAATAGTGAACCTTATGAGGCCAGAACAGTTTTAAATACATTTGAGAATAGGAAAGTTTTGAGATTTTTTTAAAACTTTTTGTGAGAGGTAATCTGCCTTAGATCATCAGAAGAGATATTGGTAGGGGAATAGAGGGGACATGAATCGGCCACATTACCTGCTCCTGTCTGGACAGTTAAATACAGGCTGGTCAGTCACTCATAGCCCACTGTGTTCTACTTTTTTCCTTTTTGCTGGGGATGCTGTAATTAGTTCAGAACCCCTAATCATTTACAGGTCTATCCAGTAAAGTGGGCCTTGAATTAAACTGTGACGTCACGTCTTGAGCGGCCAATTGCACGCACAGGGGCCGCTTTCCCCCGTGCAGGCGTCCATCTTCGCCGGGAGGCAGGGGAGCCACGATCCGTTCCTGCTGATGGCCGGAGGGCTGCAAAAAAAAGTAAGTCGCGCAGCGGGAGGCAGGAGAGGTCCGATGTCCGGAGGGGGCTGCAAAAAGTAAGTTGCTTCGCCACTTCACACTGTCAGTGCTCTTCTTCCCTCCTCCCGAAGCAGGGCGCGAAAAGCAGCCTTGCTCCGGGAGGAGGGAAGAAGAGACACTGACAGTGTGAAGCGGCGAAGCGACTTACTTTTTGCAGGCGTCCATCTTCGCGAGCAGCTGGAGGCAGGAGAGGTCGTCCGATGCCCGGAGGAGGCTGCAAAAAGTAAGTCGCTTCGCCACTTCGTACTGCCAGTCCCTTCTCCCCTCCTCCCGGCTGTCGGCGGAAGTCCCTGCTTGCGTGGGAATAAAGCCTTATTTAAAGAAGAGCTCTCCAGCACACACCCGTGCTTCGGCCACAAATTGCTTGTGTGGGAGCTCTGTTGGATTACTGCTTATTTCTGCTTCTGATCTGACCCGGACTGTTTACTGAATTCGCTACCTGCTGCCTGCCTTCGGATTCTGTTGACCTAGTTCCTGTTGTCTGCTGCCTGCCTCGACCCGGACTGTCTATTGGATTTGCTCCTGCTGTCTGCCTTCGGATTCTCCTGCCTTGGTTCGGTTGTCTGTTGCCTGCCCCGACCCGGACTGTTCCTTGCACTCCAGAACCTCTACAAGACAAGGTAGGCGGTCTTCTATTTTGGTTCCACTAACTGGTTCGTAACATGTTTACAAGGATACACCATTCTCCTAACCTCAGAAACAGACAAGACCAGCCACCTGAACCTTCAAGGAATTAAGGGCCAAACACAATCAACCCATCCTGCAAAAAATCCAAAATGAGCAGGATCTTATCCTAACAAGGATGAAGCCCTCAGTCCTCACACCAAGCTTCAAACACTCGCCAAACCCGAACATAGGCTAAGGAAGAGGAGAACTTTCACGCATGAAGCAAGGTGGAAATAACCGCAGCCGAGTATCCAAGCTTCAGCAACTGAGCCCTCTCAAAGGCCATACCTTAAGACAAATAGAGTCAGATATTCATGAAGAATAGGCCCCTGCTGTAGCAGATCCCTGTGGACTGGTAATCATAGAGGAGAGTCCACCTGGAGTCTCCATAGATCTGCATATCACGGCCTCCTGGGCCAATCTGGTTCACCAGAAGCACTATTCCCGTGTATGTCTCGAATCTCCGAATCACTCTGCCCAACATATGCCACAGAAGAAAGGCATATAGAAGCTTGCCTTCCAGCACTCCTGCACGAGGACATCAATGCCCAAAGACTTCAGATCTCTCCTGCGACTGAAAAAGCGAGGAGCCTTCGCATTGTGTTATGTCGCCCAGCAGGTCTAGAAACGGGAGGACTCAGCGGCCCACTATGAGCTAGAATATTTCATTTGACAATTCCCATTCTCCTGGATCCAGACTCTGTCTGCTAAGAAATTTGACTCTTACATTGTCTTTTCCTGCAATGTGTGAGGCTGAGATCTCCTGAATATATACTTTCGCCCATTCCATGAGTTGGGCTATTTCCTGTGACACTTGCTTTTAGTTCCTCCCTGTCGTCACATTGTCTGACATTAATCGGACCACTTGACCCTGCAGATGGTCGATGAATCACAAGCATGCCAAATGAACGGCATAGGCTTCCAGCCGATTGATGTTCCAGAGAAACTCTTCTGAGCTCCAGTGCCCCTGTGCTGTCAACTCCTGACAGTGAGACCCCCAACCCTGGAGACTTGTATCTCTCATGCGTACTAGACAATCTAGTGTTCAAAGGGGAATGCCCTTCATTAGATGATCCGACTGCAACCACCACTGCAATTGGATGCTGCTCTCCACCGATAAGTGAAGCCGTATCAAGCAGTACTGAAACTGTGGACTCCAACGTGCAAGCAGTGTGCACTGAAGAGGATGCACATGCCCCTTGCCCACAGAACTACCTCTAGGGTGGCTGCCATCAACCTGAGCACCTGTAAGACCATAATGCCGGGCGTATTGTTTGTCAATAGCTGCACCTGAGTCATCAATTTTGGAATGTGGCTCTCCACAGGAACACTTTGTCTTCCTTCGTGTCAAAACAAACACCAAGATACTACAGCATCTGGGATGGCAGCGAATTGCTCTTAGCCAAGTTCACCATCCAACCTAGTTCCTGTAGCAAGATCACCACCTTGCGCGAGACCTGAAGGCTCTCTTTCATACTCTTGGCCTAAATTAGCAATCGTCTAAGTACGGGTAGACCAGAATGCCATCCTCTCTCAATACTGCCGCTACCACCACCATGACCTTGGAGAAGGTTCTGGGTGCGGTAGCGAAGCCGAAGGGTAGCGCTCGAAACTGCTAATGTTGCCCCAAAACAGTGAAGCATAGAAACCATTGATGCTCCAGCTAGATGGGAATATGCAGCATATGCCACTAAAATCCAGACACTTAAGAAACTCCCCTGACTTTAATGCCATTATCACCTAGTGTAAGGTTTCCATGCGGAAATGAGTCACTCGAAATGATGGTTGACTCCCTTGAAATCCAGGATAGGGCAAAAGGAACCCTCCTTCTTGGGTACAGTGAAATAAAAGGAATATCGGCACGTATTTACTTGTGATATGGGCACTGGGATCATGGCACGCAGGCTGAGGGGCCTTGACAATGTGCACTCCACTGCCTACCTCTTCTGAGGAGAGTTGCAGGGAGACACCATGAAAATGTCTCGAGGAGTGATGAGAAACTCCAGAGTATAGCGTTCTCTTATTTTCAAAAGCCACTGGTCTGACGTGATCTTGACCCACCTCCGATAAATAGAGAGGTGACCCCCTATCTCCTGTTCCTCAGGGTGGGTCAGCACACCTTCATTGAGGGGGTCGGGAGGCACTGCCACTCGAGCCTGCACCCCGTCTGGGTTGCTTGGGACAAAAGGACTGAGACCTACCCAAAGGTCGAGCAGTCTGAGAAGCCTCTGTAGGGTCAAAAGCATTTGAAATCCCTAGCAAAACCTCTCGAGCTGAACGAGTGTGGCACCTGCTTTTTATCCTCTGGTAACTGAAGAACCTAGGACTCACCCCACTTATTGGCCATTTTTTCCAAATCACTTCCAAACAAGAGTGATCCTTTAAAGGGCAATTTCATAAGATTAGACTTTGAAATTGTATTGACCGACTAATTCCTTAGCCATAGCTGGGGCCTGGCCACTATCACCGAAGCCACCCCTTCGGCTGAAGTGCGGACTTGTTTCAGCCCGCACCTGCAAAAAAGGTGGCTGTCTGTTCCATCACTGTCCTGGAATTCAAACGAGATTCATCGACTTACTGATAGAGAAGCAGGCAACTGCAAGCCACCAGGGAGCAGCAAGAATCTCTGCAAATTCATTGCCATCGCCTCAAAGGCCTGCTCACAGATAGCCTTAATTCTCCTATCCTGAGCATCCTGCAATGCCATTCCCCCTTCTACAGGGATAGTTATTCGCTTGGAAACGACACACACTAGCGTATCCACTTTCAGAAAGCGCAACTGCTCTCTTGCCGCCAGATTCAGGGGGAACAGCACTTCCAAGTCTCGCCCCCTTTAAAATTAGCTTCCAGGGCACCCCATTCAAGATGAATCAATTCTTGAATAGAATCCATATTGGGGAAGAAACATGATGCTTTACGCAAATAAATTAAAATTAAACTTTTCTTTGGCTCAGACATGGAATCAGCACCCAGCATCCCCAACATCCTCAATGTCTGAGAGATCAGAGCCGGTAACAGCTCTATGAAAGAAATGCAACATTGTTCTTTATGGCTCCGAACCAGGAGGAATTTCCCCATCCTCCAGGGAGTAAGGATCGCCCTTCATCATCTGTGCCATCTGGGTTTCTATCAGGGTGACGCACTGCAGGTCTAGATGTACTCAGACGCTTTCCTGTGGCACTAGGCATTCTGGAATCTGCAGTCTGCGATCCTGAACTTTTAGGGTCGGCCAGGGCAGCCAACTGCACCTGAAGAAAGGACTACAGCCCTTGAAAAAAATTCCACCCAAGAAAAGGCAGAAAGATCCATACCAAAACCAGGGGGTGTTGGTCTTTTGCCACCGAGTTGCCTTCTCCTTCTAATGAACCAGTTAGGGGAGGCCCAAAACCAGGCAAAGCCTCTGGCAGTTCTCCCTCCGGTCCCATTTCCGTATCATGTTGGGAAGGACTGGGCTCAGCAAAATCAGTTGGAGACAACTCTCCTTGAGCCTCCAAAAAGCACCGACATAAGTTAGTGGGGACGCCAGGCTGTGATGCCAGAATATGGCAAGCAGCACAAAAGGTAAGGCATTTAGGCTTTTTTGCTACCGGTGCCATGGATTAACACCCGCTAACAGAATGCTCCCAAAAGCATTTAACAATTGTGTGCCTAGCTGCGCGCCCGCATAAGTGAGCATGGACAGAGCACTGAAAAACTAAACTCTGTCCAATAAGTGCACACTACAGATACCCAAAATATAGGTACTCAATATGTGGTCCAGGTAAAAAACCACCTGAGCGCCCACCTAAGCGCACAAGCACAAACTGACGTCACACACTGTTTCACGGCAGACTTGTGCATAGAAACGCATGCGAATGCTGCTGTGGCCTACCAGGCAGCGTCTTAGCGAAGCCTAAGAGCGGGGCCTAGCCAAAAAGGCTGCTCAATCCGTCAAGCTGCCACGACTCCCCAAGCTCCCCTGGGAGATGGGAACATGTCGAATCGGTGCCTCGAGCTCAGAGACCAGAAGGGGAATGGGATCCCTAAAATTAACTCTCCTTTTTTTAAAAAAAAATATTTTGATACATTTATTCTTTACCTAGCTTCGCCTGACCTGGCCGAGTATAGAGTCAGTCTTTGGTTGCGGGGGAGAGGGCAAAGGACTCCATTGCTGCGCTCGGTTTCTTGCACCCACTAGCCTCTCAGCTGTTTGTCTCTCTACAGTTAAGTACACACTGTAAAACCAGTTATCAGACCAAGGCTCTCTACTGAGGGAGGGATCTGCAGATTTCAACACAGGAAAACTTGACTTGTGGGCAGGACCATAAGGTATCACCACAGAAGAGCAGGGCAAATTAATTTCCTTCTTCTTTCTCCTTCTAAATGTTTTTTCTTTTTATAAGCAATCCCGAGTAGGGAGATGCACGTCCATCATCTGCTGGAGATGGAGCATGCTGGCAGGCTGATGTCTATGCAAGGGTATATGTATACCATGACGTCGGCTTTGCTCCGTCTCCATCTGCTGGTAGAGATGCATAACCCACTGGTGTGGATTAACCTGTATGAATGCTAAGAAAACAACTAAGATGCAGACACAAGTTCAGCAGCCAATTGGGGACTATCCAATCCTTTGCATCGTATGACTATTAACTTGTGGTGAGGTGTTGTTCGTGTGCACCTGGTGCAAACAGCTCCTGGCTCTCACAGAACGAGACCGCTCTCTCGAGTTCAGAGTGGCAGACCTGGAAGAGCTGAGGCAGATAGAGAGGAATATAGAGGAGACTTTCAGAGACACAGCAGAGCGGTCCTATTACCAGTCAAGCAGTCCTTGTGCTGCTTTGGAGGAGCTAGATCATCTGACAGGAGACTATCACCTTGGTGTGGCAGGAAGTAATCCTGTAGCTAGACTTGCCCTCCAGGTGATGCCTTATCCTCTCGATGAGGATGTGTGTCCAGGGCTGTGTGCCCAGGAAGGAAGGGTTAGTGTGGCTGTTATAGTGGGTGATTCGATCATTAGAAACCTAGATTGCTGGGTGACCGGTAAGCCTGAGGATCACTTGGTAACTTGCCTGCCTGATGCAAAGGTAGTGGACCTCATGAGCCACCTACATAAGATTTTATAGCATGTTGGGGAAGACCAACTGTCATTGTATATGTGGGTACCAATGACAAAGGAAAGTGCAGGAGGGAGGTTAAATTTAGGCACTTAGGTACGAAACTGAAATACAGAACCTCCAGGGTTACATTCTCAGAAATGCTCCCTGTTCCACACGCATGACCTCAGAGGCAGGCTGAGCTCCAGAGCTTCAATATGTGGATGAGACTAAGGTGCAGGGAATAGGGTTTTAGATTTGTTAGTTTATGGGGAACATTCTGGGAAAGGGAGAGCTTACTCTGATGGGATGGGCTCCACCTTAAGCAGAGTGGAACCAGGCTGTTCACACTAACCTTTAAAAAGGAGACAGAGCAGCTTTTAAACTAGATAAGGGGAAATATATATATATAAGAAAATTATTCCTTACCTGCTAATTTTCGTTCCTGTAGTACCATGGATCATTCCAGACGGTGGGTTATGTCCCCCGTCCAGCAGATGGAGTCAGAACAAAAAACTCTCATGGGAGGTCCCTTATAACCATGCCTCCCCTGACTCAATCCTCAATAAAAGACTATCAAAGCCAATAGAGAAGAGATTATACGAACAGAGGGATCAAGTGAACGAAACGAAAAGCCAATTGGCTAATAACTAGGAACTAGATTTAGAACTAAAAAACCTTAACTGTGAACCTTGCAAACAGTATTGTGCTGAAAAAACAGTCTTTAGTACCAGAAGTACAGAGAGAAACTGAATCTAGAGACAGGTAAGCAGGGATGTCCCAAAAACAACTACCCCCAGAACAAGGGAGGGTGTCTGGAATGATCCATGGTACTACAGGAACGAAAATTAGCAGGTAAGGAATAATTTTCTTTTCCCTGTACGTACCAGGATCATTCCAGACGGTGGGATGTACCAAAGCTTTCCCATCATGGGTGGGCCGTGGACAGCCCAGCCCGAAGAACCCTGTCACCCAGTTGTCCGTGAGACGGAGCTCAGACGTCCAGGCGATAATGTCTGGTAAAAGTGTGAATCGACTTCCAAGTGGCCGCTCTACAGATTTCCTGAATTGGCACAGAGGAACTCTCAGCCCAGGAGGTCGCCTGGGCGCAGAGAGAGTGAGCCTTAATCACCAACGGCGGAGACTTACCTACTCCCAGATATGCCGCTATGATCGCTCCCTTTAACCAGCGAGCAATGGATTGCTTCGAGGCCATGCATCCTCTCCGAGGTCCCGACCAAAGAACAAATAAATGATCTGAAAGCCGGAACTCATTGGTTATCTCCAGATAGTGCATTAGCACTCGCCTTACATCTAACTTGCGGAGATCAGTCGACTCCGAGGAAGAAAAGGACGGAAGGTCCACCGACTGATTGACATGGAATCCGGAAACCACCTTAGGCAAAAAGGATGGAACGGTACGCAAAGAAACTCCATCGGGCGAAAAACGAAGATATGGCTCTCGACAGGACAGAGCCTGCAACTCCGAGATCCAGCGTGCTGAACTAATTGCTACCAGGAAGACTGTCTTGAGGGTAACATCTTTAAGGGTAGCGGCACGCAAAGGTTCAAAAGGTGAGGTGCAGAGGGCCCGAAGCACCAGGTTTAAGTTCCACGATGGACAAGGTGGTCGGGTTGGAGGCTTCAAATGTTTGACCCCCCTAAGAAAGCGCAGAATATCCAGATGGGAGGACAGAAGACTGCCGTCCGTCCCCTGCAGAAAAGCCCCCAGAGCCGCCACCTGAACCCGGAGAGAATTGTAGGCTAGCCCTAGATCCAATCCCGCCTGCAGAAAGGAAAGAATCTGTGCCACTTAAGCCTGTGGAGCCTGAATGTCCTTCGAGACACACCAATCTTCGAAGACCTTCCACACCCTGACATAGGTAACCAACGTGGATGTCTTTCGTGCACGTAACATAGTGGAAATAACTGGTTCAGGATAACTGCGATGCCTTAATCTGCGCCTTTCAAAAGCCAGGCCGCAAGACAGAAGCGATCTGCCGCTGGAAAAAATATTGGACCCTGACGCAGTAACCGCGGGAGGTGACCTAGCCGAAGCGGGTTCTCCACCGCTAACTGCAGGAGATCCGCGAACCACGGGCGTCGGGGCCATTCCGGTGCCACGAGTATCACTGGACCCTGATGAGCTTCTATTCTTCGAATGACCTTCCCCACCAGTGGCCATGGTGGAAAGACATACAGAAGGGATCGTCGAGGCCATGGAAGTACCAGCGCGTCGACTCCTTCTGCACCGTGCTCCCTTCTTCGGCTGAAAAAGCGAGCTGCTTTTGCATTCCTGGCCGTTGCCATGAGGTCTAAGTGAGGAATTCCCCAGCGTTCGATGATCAGATCCATCGCTTCCTCCGAGAGTTCCCATTCTCCCGGATCCAGGTGTTGTCGGCTGAGGAAATCCGCCTGTACGTTTTCGACGCCCGCTATGTGAGAGGCTGCTAGACGGAGGAGATGACGCTCCGCCCATTCCATTAGTCGGTCGATCTCTAACGACACCAACCGACTCCTTGTACCCCCCTGACGGTTGATGTATGCTACCGTGGTAGCGTTGTCCGACAGAACTCGAACCGCTCTGAGACGCAGAAGGTGTAGGAAACCCTGTAGGGCGAGACGAACTGCTCTGGCCTCTAGACGGTTTATGGGCCAGGACGATTGTTCCTTCGACCATTTCCCCTGTAGCGCACTGTCCTGACAGACCGCTCCCCAGCCGGAGAGACTGGCATCTGTGGTCACTATCATCCAGTCTGGAGACTCCAGGGATACACCCTGAGCTAGACTCAAGGGGTCCAGCCACCACTCGAGACTGCGCCTTGCAAAGTCTGGGGTTGGAAGGACCACCTGGTAATCCCGGGACACCGGCTTCCAACGGGAAAGCAATGCTCTCTGAAGGGGTCGGAGGTGGGCAAAGGCCCACGGCACTAGATCGATGGTGGAGGCCATGGTTCCCAGAACCTGAAGATAGTCCCACGCAGTCGGGAGCTCGAGAGCCAAGAACCTGAGGATCTGCTCGCGCAGAGCCTGCGCTCTCTCTTGGGTGAGGAACACCATGGCTGTTCTCGTGTCGAAATGGGCTCCCAGAAAATTCAGTGTCTGAGAGGGCTGAAGCTTGCTCTTTGTAAAGTTGACGATCCACCCCAGGGCCTGAAGAAGTTGAATTACTCTGTCGACCGCCTGAATCCCTTGCAAAAGCGACTTCGCCCTGATGAGCCAATCGTCCAGGTAAGGGTGTACCAGGATTCCTTCCCTTCTGAGCACCGCTGCTACTAGCACCATTATCTTTGTGAAAACCCGGGGTGCCGTGGCTAATCCAAAAGGTAGAGCCCGGAACTGAAAGTGCTGATCCAAAACCTTGAATCGAAGATATCTTTGATGGGTGTGAAGGATCGGGATATGCAGGTATGCCTCCGTCAGATCCAAGGAGGCCAAAAACTCTCCCGGATGTACAGCCGCCAAGACCGAACGTAGCGTCTCCATGCGAAACCGAGGGACCCGGAGGGAGTTGTTGACTGTTTTGAGATCCAAAATTGGTCGAAACGTACCCTCCTTCTTGGGCACTATGAAATAAACGGAATAGTGACCCCGTCCCAATTCGGAGGCCGGCACCGGTACAATTGCCCCCAAGGCAAGTAGACGACTTAAGGTCTGTCGAACTGCCTGGCGCTTGAGAAGGGACCCGCAGGGCGAGAACAGGAATCTGTCTGGTGGAGTGCGTACAAAATCCAACGCGTAGCCATGTCTTAGAATACTTAGAACCCATTGGTCTGAGGTTATTTGGACCCACGCTTTGTAGAAGAGCGCAAGTCGACCCCCCAGCCGGGGAATCGACTCGTGGGTCCACCTGGCATCATTGAGACGACTTTGCCGAGGTGCCCGCACCGTGGCCATCCTTACCGGGCTGACGTCCTCGAAAGGACCGATTCCAAGTGTGCGAGCGAGATGAAGGGGCCCGAGGCGGTTGTTGCCTAGCAGGGCGCACTCTACGCTGATTACGATATCGGCCTCTGTTGGTATTGAACGATCTGTACGAGCGTGGACGATCCTCCGGTAACTTGTGAACTGTATTCTCATTGAGTGACTTAATAATCTGATCCAGGTCCTCCCCAAACAGGTACTTGCCCTTAAAAGGGAGAGACCCCAGCCGTGTCTTGGATGAAGCATCTGCCGACCAATTCCTTAACCAAAGGAGGCGGCGCGCCGACACCGCTGCCACCATGGCTCTAGCTTGCACCCTGATAAGATCATAGAGAGCATCAGCCCCATAAGCCACTACTGCCTCCAATCTGTCCGCCTGTTGGGTCTTGGAATCCGGCAGGGCCTGTGAGGTGAGCAGCTGTTGCACCCATCGGAGTCCTGCCCGCTGTGCTAACGAACTGCAGATAGCAGCTCGCATGCCCAAAGGTGAAACCTCGAAAACCCTCTTCAGGAACACTTCCAATTTCCTATCCTGAATATCCTTCAACGCTGTCCCGCCAGTGACAGGAATGGTCGTGTGTTTTGTCACAGCAGAAACTGCCGAATCCACCGCAGGAACCTTAAGAAGTTCCAAAAAATCCGCTGGCAGAGGATACAATTTGTCCATGGCCCTACCAACCCTAAGATTAGCCTCAGGGGTATCCCACTCTCGAGCAATTAGCTGTAGGATAGAATGATGAGTAGGAAAAGCCTTTGCTAATGGACGAAGACCTGCTAAAAGAGGATCCCCCTTTTTGACATTAGGATCTGGAGCCACCGGATCCGGAGGAAGGTCAATATCCATCTCCTGTAGGATGTGTGGTATAAGCTCCTCCAATTCCCCGGCTTGAAAGATTCTGAGAACTCTGGGATCATCTCCCTCGACCTGGGCCACCAGGGAGGGGTCATCAGAGAGTGGATCCAGGAGAGGGTCCCCACCCCCCACTGGCTGCGGAGCTGCAGGAGTGGTCAGGGAACCTTGAGACGTTCCTGGCCGTCCCTCTGGAGGAGGGGTGTCAGCTTGGGGCAAAAGGTTCCCCAGGGAGGGTTTCAGGCAAGGTAGCTTAGCTGGAGGAGGACCCCCTCCCCCCAGCAGGCTGTCTCTGCTACATACAAATGCTCTGTGCATTAAAACTACAAACTCAGGAGAGAAAAAATCATCCGAATGTGCCCCAAGTCGAGAAACAGGCTGAACTCCGGCACCAGGAAGAGGCAGAGTAGTAGGAAGTTGGGCGTCTGTGTCCTCCTCTGAGAGACCGCCGTTTGCAGCTGGGGACAAAATGGCCGCCGTTCCCGCACTCGACGGAAACGGAGCCTGTCTCTTTCTGCCCCCGCGGTCCTGAAGGCGCTCGACCTCCCTCGCAGAAGGGCTGTCTTCCCCATCTGAAGCCATACTGATAGAAATTTTTTTCCTCGGTGCAGGGGAATTCCCTGTGCACCGTCGCCGTCACCGCTCAACTGTCTCTGAAATGTGCGAGGAGGGAAGGAGGAGGGGCAGCTCGCGCGCGCGAAAAATAAAGTCAGTCAACCGGGACTGAAAGGCTGCGGGTCCGGCCCGGTTCCCCACCCACCGACCCGATGAAGCCGTCGAGGAATGGTACCTCCCGACGGCAGGCAGCCCCGGGGAATATTACGTCGCGGGGCGGGAAACATCTCGCACCTCAAGGGCAGGGCGGGTACACACAACCTCGGGCAAGAGGGGAGGGATTGGCCCCACCGATGTGCTCCCTCGGACCTGAACGCCCCGAAGTAGAAAAACCTACGGCGCCCTGAAAATAAAAATAAAACACTTACCTCCAGCCCTGCAACAAAAAGGGAGGAGGTAGGAAAGAAAGGAAGAGAAGACAGAAACACAGCCTGTCAGCAAGACATTGTTCCCTCAGGAACAAAAAGAAACTCCTTTCCTGGCTGAAAGCTAAATCTCTACTAATAAATTTGTATAAGACAACTTGATCCCTCACAGAAAAATAAAATAAATTAAAAGAGTAAAACCCTAAGGCTTAATGCTGGGGACCTCAGTGTCCCCTGCTCAACATCTGCTGGAGTCAGAACTATACTGAGGATTGAGTCAGGGGAGGCGTGGTTATAAGGGACCTCCCCTGAGAGTTTTTTGTTCTGACTCCATCTGCTGGACGGGGGACATAACCCACCGTCTGGAATGATCCTGGTACGTACAGGGAAATATATATATATATATATATATATATTTTTTTTTTTTTTTTTTAAACAAAACACAGAAGTTAGGGCATCCTGCTATATTGGTTCCCCCCTCACCATTTTTCACTATATTAAAATGCTATATTGGTTCCCCCCTCACCATTTTTCACTATATTAAAATCATACTGAGGTTTCTTTGCTGTTCTGTGGACACATCAGTACTTCCCAACATTTATTGCTCCCTTAAATTTATGCACCCCAAAAACATAACATCACATATTTTAGTACTGACACTTAGTGGCCAACTCCTTAAACTTTCTTAGATTATAACTCATATTGTTTATGCCTTCAAGTGCTACAGATCTTAGTTTCATCTACAAATTTAAAAAACAAACTTTTCCTCCTAACCCATATGTAATTATTGCTCACAAAGATATTGGACAGAACTGGTTCCAAGACTGATCCCAGAGGAATTCCACTCATTGGTTTTCTTCAGAGAGAACTCCATTTACCACATACTGTCTATTCTTTAATTTCTAATCCAATTCACGACCTTTAGGCCTCACTCCTAGAATGCTCAGTTTATTTATGGGCCTCCTATGAGGGACAGTATGAACAGCTTTGCTCAAATCCAAGTATAACACATCCAGTGCCTTCCAATCTAATTCTGTGGTTATCCAACTGAAAATAAAAATTGCTTAGATTCATCTTGTACACTCTCTCTCTAGTAAAACAAAGCTGCCTTGATTCCTGCAATCCATCTGTTGCCAGATGCTTCATTATCCTTTCCTTTAGAAGAGTCTTCATTGAATTTACTACCAAAATGAGAATAACCAGTCTGTAATTTCCAACTGCCTTCCTACTGCCATTTCACGAGGGACATCATCAATGCTCTTCTCTAGTCCTGTGGAACCAATCCAGTCTCAAATAATCTATCAATGGACCTGCCAAAACTTCTGAGCTCTTTCAATATCCTAAAATGTAACTCATCAAACTCTATTGGCTTTGTCTACTTTCAATTTTTCCAGTTTCACACACTTTCCTTTGTAAATGGTGCAGCCTCTGCCTCATTACCATATGTACCCATTCCAATAACTGGCTGCCTCCTCCAATCTCTTCCTCAGAGAATGTCAAATGGAAATATTTAATCTTTTTTTTTAATTTTATAATGTCCCTTTCTATATATTTCCCCTCATCGCCTGTTAGTTTTATAATCCCACTGCCACCCCTCTTTTCTCCAACATATCTGTCACCTCGCTTTACATTTTTGGCTATCTTTTCTTTCAAAAGCAGCTTTGCCATCCTGACTACTTTGCTTGTCTCTTCAAGTTGGTACATTTCAATTTCAGGATTCAGACTTTTGTGTAACTCCTCTCTGCTTTTACTGTTATCTCAAATCATATCATCTGATTAAGTGGTGCTCAGATGGCTGCTTACCTGGATATTAGAAATGTTTCCTTAATTCTTAAGTACCAGGTACAGTTATGCTTTCCCTCATGGGTTGCATTACCACTTGTTTAAGGACAGTCCCTTAAAAAGTAGAGAGATCCTGGAAGCCCTTTAACAGATTCCATAGACAAAATACTCAATCCACATCTAGCAAGTTAAAATTTCCCACCATTCGGATATTTTCAACCAAGTTTCAGTCCAGATCTTCCACCTGTGTTGGAATATGCCTGCTTGCAGATAATATGAAAAATTGCAACCAAGTAGTTAAGCCAGAAGGGATAGATAAGATGAAAGACGATTTCATAAATTGGAAAAATGGTCAAAAGGTATGGCAACTATGCTCTACTATAAAAAGCTGCTAAACCAACATAGGATATGCTATGTTGAATCATATCAATTATCCATCAAAAACAGCATCCAGTCTCAGACAATGGCCAATTTGGGTCATTAAGAGGTACCCAGAAGATCCCAAGGAGTAGATACATTCCTTGTTGCTCGCTTCCAGGGATAAGCAGTGGCTTTCCCAAGTCCATCTAGCTAATAATAGTCCAAACTCCTTATAAGCCCAGCTATGCTAGATATTTTGACCGCATCCTCCGGCAACAAAATCCACAGATTAAATTGTGAGTTAAATCAAAACTCACTTTCCACTCAATACAAATGGGATGCAGAAATCTAAGGATCAAATATATTTTTAGAAGCAAAGAACTAGCAATGAAACAAGATAGATCTGGGAGTCATCACCTCTGTTGACATCAAGGTAATCAGAGTGACAAAGAAACTGGAAAAGCTAACATACTTGAATAAAGAGGCATCACTAAAAGGAACAGGAAAGTAGTATTACCTTAGTAAAGTTCTACAGTGCGATCCCACTTTGATAATTATGTTCAGTTGAGAAGACCACATATGCAAAGTAGAGGCAGTTCAAAGGAGGACTGCACTGTAAGGCCATACACAGAGAATGTAAAGAAGCTCAAGATATACTTCTCAAGAAGGAAAAGGGAGATATAATACAAAACATTCAAATAATTAGAACATTTCAATTAAAAGACTAGAAGGTAGCATTTTCCATAGAATGAAAAGTTTAAGAACCAGAAATGATTATATGAAGCTGAAGGAAGGTCAAAAAATTATATGTAAAAATATTTTTTCACTGAGATGGTGTAGACTCTTAGAACAGATTTCCAGTGGAGCTTATAACAGCAATAAGTGGCAAAATTCAGGCATGCAGTGGGCAGACATGAAAAGCCCTTTGTGGCAACGGGAGGAGACAAATCCAAATTGAGCAAGTCCTTAATACAGTACAGTAAGCAGGCACAAATGGATCAACTGGTCCTTTTCTATTGAAACCTTTTACATATTTCTAGGGTATTTGGCCCACAACACTACCTCTATGCTTAAGACCCAGGAAACGTTTTCTTCTCACCAAAGCCTGACTGGAATCTCCTTCATTAGTAAACTAGAATTTTTTCTCTGGAAGCCTATCTAGTCCAAAACTGGTAAACAGATTCACTCCTAAATACAAGATTTTGAAAATAGCTCAACGAATTACCTGCCAGGGACAAAATGCACTCTGTGTACTCATGCATTCCAAACCTACTCCTCCGAGCCCCCCCCCCCCCCCCCAAAAAAAAAAAGGTTTTGCGGGAGTGGATATCAAGTGTATTAGGAGACTTCCTAACACAGACCTCTAACTCTTCTCTCCCCAAGTGTAGTTCCATTTTTTACTCCCTCTCCCCTTGCTCCCCCAATACCTCTTACTCTTGTCCTATCTCACACCCTCTTTTCTCTTCCCTTTGATCCTGCTGCTGCCTCCGCTCGAGATCAAAGATGATGCTTCTTCTACCTTCTCCGTGTCCCTGCTGCAGCCTCTCTAATTCGGCTGAAGATGTCTTCTTCCTGAGGTCCCTGGTCAAAGTAATGCCACTGCTGCAGCCACTTGCTCCCCAGGCCCTCTCAGCAGACAAGAAAATCTATTCTCACCAAATAACTGGATTTTCAAAACCTGCCTAACTATTGCAGATCTTGAGAAGATTTGAGGGTATTTTTTATCCCAGGTGATGATCCACTTGTGGAAGGAAATCTGGAAAAGCTAAGACTTAAATAAATATGTTGTGTATATATAAGGGAGGCAGATAATCCATGCAATTTGAGCAATAGGGTAATAGTCACTAAGACCTTAGTAAACATCCCAATGATTGTTGCAAGGTTGAAGGACAGGGCTCTCAATTGAAAATGTTGCTTCCCCAAGGGAAAAACCCTAGGGATTTCTGAAATACTTATGCTAACTGTATACGCAAGTCCATGCCTTCCAGACCCAAGGAGCAAAAATACTTCCTAGTTTGATTTCCTGACTGAGGAATCTGTAGGACTGCATCCTGAAATGTTGATTCCTAACTGATCTGCTTGGCTTTTTAAAGTCCGGAATAGACTGTATTTCTTTGTGACTCAGTCATGTGCACAAGAACCAAATTGTCTTTTATTTGTATTCAACAGTTTATCCACAGTGGGATCTACCACCTCCAGACTAAGATACACCATTTTCCGGGTAAGGGACCTAATACAGAACTCAATAAACTGGTTCTCTCCATTATAAGTGTTGCCTATTTTGAGTCAGATCTTGCTATAAAAGGGGTTTTGAAAGCCCAGAGGTCGGAATTGTTTAAGAAGTTTGGAAATTTAGGATGCCTGTCTTGACTTAAGAGAACAGATTCTTGTAGAATGAAGATTCCACTGCCTGCATGTCACTTAGCCACTATACAATATCATTAGCCAAACTTTCACTGTAGCATCCTTAGAAAGTCTTGGCTATTCTTCCCTTGCTGCTCCTTCCTCTACATTAGGAATCTCATCCATGCCTTCCCTATTAGACAGAGACCTATCATACAGCAGTTAGAAGAGTTCAGTTTCGGAGGCAAGTGTGATCTCACATGCTATGCATCATCTCTCTGTTTTATTCACAAAGGCTCAGCTGTGTGAAAGTGTCACACAGATGGCTCAAATTGCGATTAGGCTATGGGTGAATGGCACCACAACCTGATTGCTGGTTTAACCAGAAAACACAAACTTCTGAGTTTGGCTGAGACAAGGTACAGTCCTTAATTTGAAAGTCTATTAAGACTTTAAAGGAAGAACTGGTTGCAATGACACTCACACAGATGGTCTGATTCTTGAGGTAGCTACAACCCAGAAACACCCACAATAAGTTCCCAGAGTTGACCAAGACACCAAGTGCCACTGGGTCTGCCCCCACAGAAAATGATTTTGAACTTGCCTCTAAACAAGAAAAAAATTATGCGGAACCCAAGACCCTAAGCTCATTGTAAGAAGTCCTCTTGCTAATAAACGGGCCGATTCAGTAAAAGTCGTGGGACAGCGGGCAAGCACCTGCTCTCCTGGCGTGCGCACAGGCCACTCTCCTGTGCGCGCGATTCAGGAGGGAAGAAGATGCAAATTAGGGCCCGCGGTAAAAAGAGGCGCTAGGGACACTAGCACGTCCCTAAAGCCTCTTTTTTTGACTGGAGCGGTAGCTGTCAGCGGGTTTGACAGCCGACGCTCAATTTTTCTGGTGTCTATTCTCGAGCCCGCTGACAGTCACGGGTTCGGAAAATGGATGCCGGATAAATTGAGCATCCGTCTTCTGACCCGCGGGCAGCCAGCCAATTTAAATTTTTTTTTTAAAATTTTTGATTTTTTTTTAAATTTTGGGGTCTCCCACTTAATATCACTATGATATTAAGTCGGAGGGTGTACAGAAAAGCAGTTTTTTCTGCTTTTCTGTACACTTTCCCAGTGCCGGCAGAAATTAATACCAGCCTTTGGGCAGGCGTTAATTTCTGAAAGTCAGATGTGCGGCTTGGCTGCACATTTTACTTTCTGTATCACACGAGAATAACTAATAGGGCCATCAACATGCATTTGCATGTTGCGGGCGCTATTAGCTTGGGGGTGGGGGGGTTGGACGTGCGTTTTCGACATGCTATTGCCCCTTACTGTACTGTACTGTATCGAAAGTAAAATGGCAGTCACAATCCCAACTATATAAAGTTCACCTTTTTAAAATGGTGGCAGCAGACAGATCTGCACAGACCACAGGTAAATTGGCCATTAAAAATAAATTTTAAGAAACCCCTAAACTACTGAAGGGCTTACGGTGATTCATGTTACCAATGCTCTTTGAGTCCTTCCTCTAACTAGACCAGTCAAAGAATGGGGGAAGTCACAAAAAGGAAGAGGATTCTAAGCAAAATGTGTAAGTTTTGTTTCTGCTAGCTGGTCTAATATACTCCAAGACTTAATACTGATCACTGTGAACCTGGAAGTTGTAGTAGGCCAGATTGACAAACTAAAGAGTAGCAAATCACCTGGACTGGATGGTATGCATCCTAGGGTACTGAAGGTACTCAAAAATGAAATTTCTGATCTATTAGTTAAAATTTGTAACCTATCATTAAAATTAACCATTGTACCTGAAGACTGGAAGGTGGCCAATGTAACCCCAGGGGCGATCTGGGTAACTATAGACCAGTGAGCCTGACTTCAGTGCTGGGAAAAATAGTTGAAACTATTCTAAAGATCAAAATTGTAGAGCATATGGAAAGACATGGTTTAATGGAACACAGTCAATATGGATTTACCCAAGGGAAGTCTTGCCTAACAAATCTACTTCATTTTTTTGAAGGGGTTAATAAACATGTGGATAAAGGTGAACCAGTAGATGTAGTGTACTTGGATTTTCAGAAGGCATTTGACAAAGTTCTTCACGAGAGGCTTCTAAAAAAACTAAAAAGTCATGGGATAGGAGGCTATGTCCTTCGTGGAAACAGAGTAGAATTAAATGGTCAATTTTCTCAGTGGAAAAGGGTAAACAGTGGAGTGCCTCAGGGATCTGTACTTGGACCGGTGCTTTTCTATATATATATATATATATATATATATATATATAAATGATCTGGAAAGGAATACGATGAGTGAGGTTTTCAAATATGCGGATGATACAAAATTATGCAGAGTAGTTAAATGACAAGCGAATTGTGATACATTACAGGAGGAACTTGCAAGACTGGAAGATTGGGCATCCAAATGGCAGATGAAATTTAATGTGGACAAGTGCAAGGTGTTGCATATAGGGAAAAATAACCCTTGCTGTAGTTACACAATGTTAGGTTCCATATTAGGAGCTACCACCCAGGAAAAAGATCTAGGCATCATAGTGGATAATACTTTAAAATCATTGGCTCAGTGTGCTGCAACAGTCAAAAAAGGAAACAGAATGTTAGGAATTATTAGGAAGGGAATGGTTAATAAAACAGAAAATGTCATAATGCCTCTGTATCGCTCCATGTTGAGACTGCAC
This sequence comes from Rhinatrema bivittatum, assembly GCF_901001135.1. Lineage (NCBI taxonomy): Eukaryota > Metazoa > Chordata > Amphibia > Gymnophiona > Rhinatrematidae > Rhinatrema > Rhinatrema bivittatum. Next base: position 224,195,732 of record NC_042618.1, on the reverse strand, counting down.
CTTGAATACTGTGTACAATTCTGGTCACCGCATCTCCAAAAAGATATAGTTGCGATGAAGAAGGTACAGAGAAGGGCAACCAAAATGATAAAGGGGATGGAACAGCTCCCTTATGAGGAAAGGCTGAAGAGGTTAGGGCTGTTTATCTTGGAGAAGACACAGCTGAGTGGGGATATGATAGAGGTGTTTAAAATCATGAGAGATCTTGAACAACTAGATGTGAATCAGTTATTTACACTTTCAGATAATAGAAGGACTAGGGGGCATTCCACGAAGTTAGCAAGACTAATCAGAGAAAATTCTTTTTCACTCAATGCACAATTAAGCTCTGGAATTTGTTGCCAGAGGATGTGTTTAATGCAATTAGAGTAGCTGGGTTCAAAAAAGGTTTGGATAAGTTCTTGGAGAAGTCCATTAACTGCTATTAATCAAGTTTATTTAAGGAATAGCTACTGCTATTAATTGCATTAGTAGCGTGGGATATTCTTGGTGTTTGGGTAATTGCAGGTTCTTGTGGCCTGGTTTGGCCTCTGATGGAAACAGGATGCTGGGCTTGATGGACCCTTGGTCTGACCCAGCATGACAATTTCTTATGTTCTTATGAGGGCATAATAAAACAAATTTAAAACACATCTAAAATGCTAAACTAGGGATAGGGATGTACATTTGGTTTTTTTTTTTTTTTTTTTTTTTTTTAAGGCTATTCATTTCATTCGTTTTGGCCCGTGTGCACATATCTCCCAATTGGAATGTACGTGCACAAAACTGCTGGTATGCGCGCATGTGGGCATCTACCTGAACGTCCGTGCACAATCAGTTTGTGCCCGCACCTTCCAATCGGGAGATACATGCACAGGGCTGAAACGAATAGCCTAACAAATGCAGATCCCTAACTAAGGACACTAAGAACCCAATTTAAAAGTTTTCTTTACCTTTTGTATCTATGGAAAATAAAAAGCTAAGTAATTTAGGCCATAAGTGAAAGAACACAAAGAGATTAAGAGGATCAGAAGAAAAAGAGAGACAACACAAAACCCCAAAATTTCACTGACACATTTACAGTGAACAAAACCAACATGAAGATAGTCTTTTGTAAGAGTCAAACACTACACATAATTTTGCAATAATAAATACACATCATACACACTGTTATAAGAACAAACTTTTCCAAATCTTCAGTAAGTTCCTTCTTTTGGGAATGTGGCATTTCTTGTTCCCACCACCTTACAGATAATTTTGCACAAACGAGCATCTTGGTGTGATAATATCCTACCTAAATTAAAAATATTTTGCGCCCACATGTTGGCATCACAGTGAAATTGAACACTGTTGGTCACAGGTGTAGAGTCACACCTTGCACGAAGGAGATGACGCAGTCGATAGGTAATCTGCAAGAGAATAAAAGAAAATCTGTCCAGGATTCATTTCCCTCAAACAACAGTAAAGAGAAACAGGTAGGCTACATTTGTCTTCCTCAATAAGAAAGAACAAATTCCCACATCCTAGGTGTTTATTTAGCATAAGTCATACCTCTAATTGCATTAAAAGTCTTGAAAATCAGATTTTCTGGTTATATAACTGACAGAAAACTTTCCTAAAAACAAAACCACTAGCTTCTGACTACAATTTCAGCCTGATATGGTTTCCCATTTGTATTCTGGACTCACTGATAGATGACTACAGCTCCAGGTAATTAGAAAATAAACACACATGCAAATAAAAATAAAAAAAACAAAACCTAGAAGAGTCTTAGAAAGGAGGAGAATGCTGTTGCTTACCTGGACAAATGTTCTCCGTAGACAGCAGGATAAATCAACAATACAAGTGGGTGACATCAACCAATGGCACACAGATGGCAAAGCTCTCAGAGCTCAGAAAGATCGAGATGGTCTTTCAGAGCATGTGTGAAACTTTACATGGAACCATCTGCTGTGCGAATCTTTTTACTATTAACGTGCTAAGCTTCAACTCTAAAGGGGAGGTAAGAAGGGATCATATGGCTGATTTAACCTGCTGTTTACAGAAAACACCTGTTACAGATAAGCAACTCTGTTTTTGCTGTGGACAAGCAAAACAAGCTCAGCCACAGAAATGGGGATTCCCAAGCTCAGAGTTACATACAATTCACATATTTTTGCAAGTTAGTAGTAGATCATTGCAATCCATCTATACTGCTCAAGGTTAGAGGGTAGAGTTGAAGGAAATAAATAAGCTTTGTATAACTGCCTATCCAAAACGGCTACTTTGATATGAATGTCTAGCTGGATAGCTAATATGCTTGCTATACAAAATGACTGCAAACTATACAGAAATGGAGAATGCCAATACATGCCCAGCTATAAGTGCTCAAGTTTCATTTCAGTTAAAAAGTAATGATTTACAAGTAATCAGTAATACTAAGTTTCGATAAAAATAGGAAAGATGAGTGTGCTAGACAGCTACTTCTGAAATGGCAGTATAATCCCCTCTCTCTGAAGACTCTTGACACTTTTTTACCCTGTCTATTTTTACTACTATGATGGGGCTTTAACTGATAATTGATGTGATTTTTATACCTGTTCCCTAGGGGTGGGAGGGGATGGGACATTTGGCTAGCTACTGTGACAGTGCTGAATGTGCTTTCTTTTTTCTATTCATCTCTCTGCTCCCCTGCGTGTCCAAGCCACTGCATGGAGGTCTACTGCTGCCACAACTAATCAACATGTAGCTTGTTCTTGCTGTGTTTCATTGTTCTGTCAGACTGAGCATGGCTTCTTCCTCTGGTGTGTCTCTCCTGAATGACATCTGATTGCTCCTGCAGCACTGCTGCTCACAGGCCTAAGTGAATGTGTGTGCTCTCTTATTGGACCCAAGAAGTGTCGCCTACCCTAGGCATGCTATCCCTGAGTGTGGATTTGGAACTTCTGCAGAGCTGATGAACTGCAAATAGTCACTGCCTTAATGTGCTGTCCAGTTTTGTGTGTCTCTTCATTTTGCAATACTGTCTTACTGCTGTGAGCTGGACGTCCCCTGGCTCTTTGAAATGTGCCTCAATGCTTTCATGCCTATAAAAGACAGGACTGTTCTATTCTGAGCTAAACAGGCTCTAGGTAATGCTGCCCTGTCTAGTTCATTTTTTCAATTGTTGCACACCATGTCGTGAAGGTAGGCGTTTCATTTGGCGTGCCTTTCTGTAATTTCTTGTTTTGATGGCTGAGGTTTGATATCCCTCTCCCCCCTTGTATTTTGGACATCCAGAATTCATCCTGTACAGCCTGTCTTTCCGTTTATACTGTTTTTTGTAATTATTCCTAATTAATATTTTTTAATAATGTCAATTGTAAAGCCTGTTGCTAAGTTATTGTTATATGTAAACGCGGTGATGTATATCTATACGTACTGCGGTATATAAAAATCTATAAATAAATAAATAAATAAATTTTTTCTTGTGCATTGCTGGACCCAATACTGTAGTGGCTCTTTCTTATTGTGTTGATTGAGTCAAAGCTATCTTATCCTGCCACATTACCTAAATTTAGCAGTTCTTCAAAGGGGCCTTCAGAACTCCCTAATGACTCTTCTGAGATATTCAACTCTAAATCAGTGGTGGAACCTAAATAAAACTGGTATAGTGGCTGAATCTGTAATCACTGTAATCACTGAACGTGTAAAGGAAATCAAGCTCCTTAGAATGGATGTTAAAAATGCTATCATTGATTTTAAAGATGAGATTAAAGGTCTGAAAGAGAGGGTCACTGTGAACAAAGTGTATACTGGTGGGCAAACTGATTCAACTGCATACTTCTACAAGAGAATGAAGGAGATTGAGAAAACTGCAAGGGTGCTTAAGGACTGCTAAGAATATTTAAAGTAAAGAAACAGTACTCTGTTCCTGAAAATGATGATCAGGAAGACATTGCCATGCTTTTGTGCTAGGATTTGCAGATCATTTTGTAAATTTTGACAGAGCACACAGGCTAGGGAGACCACAGATTGAAGGTCAGAAGTTTCCTAGAACCATTGCTTGAGGATAAACCAGCTCGTCCCAAAATTCTGGTAAGTACTAAGGATATATCAATCAAAGGGGTAAAGGTGCAAATCTTTTAGATCTTTCTCAATATACTTTGGAACGATGAAAGTTTCCACCTGCATACTTCTTTACTCAGAGATAAGGGTATCAAATATCAATGGAGCTTCACGTTTAACTTACAGTTCTCTTTTCATGGAAAGGACTATAATTATAGATCTGGATGTATGCAAGGACACAATGGTTGGCTAGCTGGTAGAATGAAACCCAGCAAGGGCCCTTTGTCACCTTTGGCACTGAAGTGGACAGAAGTATCTCTAAGAAGACGTCATCGCCATAATTCAAGGAAGAAGCTGTGACTATCATCTTCGGACACCTCAGATATAATAGGGCTTTATATTTGCAAAAGATTGTGCCTTGTCTGTTAGAAAGGGGCAAAATTGAAATTTAAACCTGAAAGAGAGCCATTTTGTCTGCTTTCTAGGGCTAAGAATTAAAATAAAGAACAGCCAGTCTCCTTAGCCAGTGGAGGCAGACTTGGACATTGTTGCTGTCACGGAGACATGGTTCACGGATTCTCATGACTGGGATACAGCCATACCGGGCTATAACTTGTTAAGGAATGACAGAAAGGACAAAAAAGGGGGAGGAGCAGCACTTTATGTGAAAAATAATACCCAAGCAACTGAACTGCAAGGAAAGTGGGGTAGAGAAGAAGCATTATGGGCCATCCTAAAAAAAGATGATGGTACATCCATTTTTACTGGAGTGGTGTACAGGCCTCAGACTCAAATGGAAGAACTAGACAGAGATCTGATCAAAGACATTATTTAACACTTTTCTATACCGACCTTCATGAATAAATTCAAATCAAATCAAATCGGTTTACATGTAACAAGGGGTAGAACTTAATCAACTATTTAACAAGAAGCGAAAGTTACATATAACAAGGAGGTAGCAACTTGGGCAGCTAAGTTAGCCGGAGACAAAGGACAGCAAAACTGAATAAACTAAATAACGAAACAAAGAAACAGAGGCAAAATATCAAGCCTAAACTAGGCGGGGCGCTTAGTCAGGTATTATAAAGGTGGGAAAGAAGGGGGAAGTGTTGATTATTGGTGACTTTAATCTACTGGACATGGACTGGAGAATCCCTTCTGCAGAATCTAACAGAAGTAGAGAGATAGTAGATGCCCTGCAAGGGGCTCTGTTCAAACAAATGGTAATGGAACCCCTCAAAGAAGGAAGTTTTACTTGACCTAGTGCTGGGATAATGTCTCTAATGTCCGGGTGGGTACCCACCTCAGCACCAGTGATCATCAAACAGTATGGTTTGATATTGCAAATAGGATCCGGAGAAGTGTCACAAAGACCTGAGTTTTGAACTTCAAAAAAAACAGACTTTGTCGAAATGGGGAAATATATGGAGGCAGAACTTGAAGACTGGAAGAAAATGGGAGAGGTCAAATAACAGTGGGCCAAACTAAAAGGATCAATTACAAAAGCAACAAATTTGTATGTTAGAAAAGTAAACAAAAGTAAGAGAAACAAGAATCCAATCTGGTTTACAAAGGAGGTGGCTGATGTAATAAAAGCAAAAAAAGCAGCTTTTAAGAAATATAAAGAATCTCAAAAAGTGGAACACAGGGAGGATTATCTGGCGAGACTGAGGGAGATGAAAAACGTAATCAAGACGGAAAAAAGTCAGGCAGAGGAAAGGATTACCAAGGAGATAAAGCGAGGTGACAAAACATTTTTCAGATACATCAGAGAAAGGAGAAAGGTATATATTGGTATAGTGAAATTGAAAGGGGATAAGGATCAATGGGTGGAAAGAGATGATGAATTAGCAGAAATATTAAACAAATACTTCTGTTCAGTGTTCACAAAAGAAGACCCTGGAGAAGGACCATCACTTGTTATCAAGACTGTAGACGGGGGTGGAGCAGACGAAACTCCATTTACGGAAGATAATGTATGGGAAGAGCTAAGAAAACTGAAAGTGGACAAAGCCATGGGGCCTAATGAGGTTCACCCCAGAATACGGAGGGAACTCAGAGATGTGCTAGCAGGTCAACTGTGTGACCTGTTCAATAGATCTTTGGAAAAGGGTATAGTGCCTAGTGACTGGAGAAGAGCGTTGGTGGTCCCACTTCACAAGAATGGGAGCAGAGAAGAGGCTGGAAACTACAGGCCGATTAGTATCACCTCTGTGGTGGGAAAATGAATGAGAGACTCTGCTGAAGGAAAGGATAGTGTAATATCTACAATACGGTGGGTTGCTCGATCAGAAGCAGCATGGATTCACCAGGGGAAGGTCCTGTCAGACAAATCTAATTGATTTCTTTGATGGGGTGACTACAGAACTGGATCAGGGAAGAGCACTCGATGTAATTTACTTGGATTTTAGTAAAACTTTTGATACGGTCCCACGCAGAAGACTCATCAACAAAATGAGAAGCTTGGGAGTCAGCTCCAAGGTGTTAGCGAGGATTACAAACTGGTTGATGGATAGAAGACAACGGGTGATGGTAAATGGAACCTACTCTGAAGAGAGAATGGCGTTAAGTGGAGTGCCACAGGGATTGGTGTTGGGACCGGTTCTGTTCAACATCTTCGTGAGCGACATTGTGGAAGGGATAAAAGGTAAAATTTGTCTAATTGCGGATGATACTAAGATCTACAACAGAGTGGACACGCCTGAAGGAGTGGAGAGAATGAGATGGGATTTAAGGAAGCTGGAAGAGTGGTTGAAGATATGGCAGCTGGGATTCAATGCCAAGAAATGCAGAGTCATGCATCTGGGGAGTGATAATCCAAAAGAACTGTATTTGATGGGGGGTGAAGGGCTGATGTGCACAGAGCAGGAGAGAGACCTTGGGGTGATAGTGTCTAATGACCTAAAGTCGATGAAGCACTGTGACACGGCGATAGCCAAAGCCAGAAGAATGCTGGGTTGCATAGAGAGAGGAATATCTAGTAAGAAAAGGGAAGTGATAATCCCCTTGTACAAGTCCTTGGTGAGTCTTCACCTGGAGTACTGTGCTCAGTTCTGGAGACCATATCTCAAAGGAGACAGTGATCACCTCATTCATCACTTCCTTTTCCAGATGATTTATAAATGTATTGAAAAGGGCGACCAAAATGGTGGGTGGTCTCCATTGAATGACATATGAGGAGAGGTTGAAGAACCTGAATATGTATACCCTGGAGGAGAGGAGAAGCAGGGGTGATATGATACAGACCTTCAGATACTTGAAAGGTTTTAATTTATTTATTTGAAGAGTTTTATATACCCTTATTCGAAAAAGCCATCATAACGGTTTACATAGTGAATAAATTTTCATGGAAGTTTGAGATATTCTTATAACAAGGTGAACAATACAGTAATAAACATAATATAACAGTTCTAGGAAGTAATATAAGGTTGGAAGAGGAGGGAAAATATTAGATTGTAGATTATAATTAGTTCATTTGAGAGTTGGTATGAGCAGATGATTGGGGGTCCGTGAAGAATTTGTGAATCAGTAGTTTTTAGGTCTTTTTTGAAGGTTTTTATGTTGTGTTGAGTTCTCAGGTCTTCAGGTAGAGTGTTCCAAAGATTGGGAGAGGCGATGGAGAAGGCTCTCTCTCTTGTTGATGTTAAATGAGCATCTTTGATGGTGGGGGTTAATAAGTAGTTTGAGTTATTGGATCGTAGATTTCTTGAGAAGTTTTGAAGAGTTATGTTAAGGGTATTTAGCCCTTGATGATCATTGTTAAGAATTTTGTGGATGATAGTCATGGATTTGTATTTGATTCCTGCAGTAATGGGGAGCCAGTGAAGAGAAGACAGAATGGGCGTAATATGGTCATTTCTTTTTGTTCCAGTTAGAACTCTAGCAGCGGAGTTCTGAAGTATTTGGAGTGGTTTGAGGGAAGAGAAGGGTATTCCTATTAGTAGGGAGTTACAATGATCCATGGCAGTCAACAAACCTTTTCCATTGGAAACAATTTAGTAGAACTAGAGGTCACGATTTAAAACTCCAGGGAGGAAGACTTAGAACAAATATCAGGAAATATTTCTTCACTGAGAGTGTGGTGGTGGGTGCCTGGCATACCATTCTGGAGGAAGTGGTGAAGACTAAAACTGTGAAGGATTTCAAAGGGACATGGGATAAACACTGTGGATCCCTAAAAGGCTGGAGGATGGGAATAAATAAAAAAGCTAAACCGGCATGGAGCGGCAGTTAATACCCTTAAGAGAAACATGGGGGTAACCTGCACAAAGCGGCAGTTACTAACCTTAAGAGAAACATGGGGGTAACTTGAACGGAGGGGCAGTTACTACCTTGGGAAGCTTGCTGGGCAGACTGGATGGACCATTTTGGTCTTTTTCTGCCATCATTACTGTTACTATGTTAAAAATGGATCAATCTGCTCCTGATTAACTTCACCTTTAGCTGCACTTGGGCTGTTTTTTCTTTTTCTCTCTGAGACGATGTTCTTGGCCTTTTCCACCTCTTTTGTGTTGTTGACTGAGTCCCATTATGGGCCACTTCTGATCTTATAACTGCTTTTCTTTGGGATGGGATTGTGGGAGGTTATTCTTTGACACTTCTGTCTTCTTTGGCTGTCTTGTGTACCTTTCTTTTATACTTTGTCCTCATGGAGAATGGTTGTAACACTCACCTAAATTGCTCTATGGTATTCTGATCCTTTATTGTCTTATTTATTCAGACTTTTTATGGGTTGGTCAGAGGAGAATTTTGAGAATTTTCTGATTCTTCTTTTCTCTACCTTCTCCTATCTAGTCTTATTTTTTTTCACATTGACTTCTCTGTCCATCTCTCTCCCCCCTTTTTCCATTTTGATGATTTTTCAGATATTTCTTATTTTGGCAAGAGATGGTATGAGTTGGGGTGATATTTTGTTTCTCTCTGACTGTGGGTTACAGACTGGCACTGCTAGACCTGTCGAGCATGTCTCCTGGGTAATAGCGTAAATGGGGGGGGGGGGTGGGAATTAGATTTTTATATTGCTTTTAAATCACTCATTTTGAGTTTTCTGGTTGTACTTTGAAAATAAAGGGGCTGACTTTACCAGATAAATGAGTATGTTACTCAGAGAAACAATTAGACATAAGGCTGTGGTCTACTTTAAACAGGACACTTATGTTAAAGTTGACAGAGTTCCCTCTTAGAAGCATTTAGCTTCGTCCTTTTTACATCAGGTAAGGTTAAAAAGTGTATGTGTGTTGGCGGGGGAGTCTGTATAACAAGTGAGGTAATCAAATTTGCTGATGACACAAAATTATTCAAAGTTGTTATATTACAAGAGGACTGTGAGAAATTGCAAGAGGACCTTGCAAAACTGGAAGACTGGGCATGCAAATTGCAAATTAAATTTAATGCAGACAAGTGCACTTAGGGAAGAATAGCCCAAATTATAAATATAAAACACAAGGTTCTGCATTAGGAATCACCATTAAGGAAATGGATCTAGGCGTCATTGTTAATAAGTTGAAATCTTCTGCTCAATGTGTAGCAGCAGCCAAGAAAGCTAATAGAATACTAGGGATTATTAGTGAAGGAAGGGAGAATAAAGAGAAAGCAAAATTACTTACCTTGTAATAGGTGTTATCCCAGGACAGCAGGATGTAGTCCTCACATGTGGGTGACATCATTGATGGAGTCCTATGCGGGAAAGCTTTCTGTCAAAGTTTCTAGAAATATTTGACTGGCCCTGTGAGGCCACTGAGCATGCCCAGCATGCCATGATATTCTCTGCCACAGGGGTCTCTCTTCAGTCTCATATGTAGCAATAAGCTTTAGCAAAAAATAAAATAATAAAACGTATCAGTCCCAACTCCGCGGGGAGGCGGATGGGTTTCGTGAGGACTACATCCTGCTGTCCTGGGACAACACCTATTACAAGGTAAGCAATTTTGCTTTATCCCAGAACAAGCAGGATGCTAGTCCTCACATGTGGGTGATTAGCAAGCTAGAGGCTGAGTCATTTTGTAGTGAAGCAACAGTGAAGTATTGTTGAAGTAAATGAGGCAGCCGAAGATCACAGCAGGTTGGATGTAGAAGGAGTTGGGATTAAACTGGAAACAAATTCTTTAAGACAGATTGTCCATAGGCTGAATCTTGTCGTCCTTCTTTGTCTAAACAGTAATGAGCTGCAAAGATGTGAAGAGAACTCCATGTTGCTGCTTTACATATGTCAAGAATTGGCACTGAACGATAGTGTGCTACTGAGGTTGACATTGCTCTTACTGGATGCGCCTTTACTCGCCCTTGGAGAGGAAGGCCTGCTTTTTCATAGCAAAACTGTATGCAATCTGCTAGTCAGTTGGAGAGAGTATGTTTACCCACTGCTTTACCTGGTTTGTTTGGATCATAAGATACAAAGAGTTGAGTGGATTTCCTATGGACTGCAGTACGGTCTAAGTAAAATGCTAGTGCACGTTTACAGTCCAAAGTATGTAAGGCTCGTTCTCCTTGGTGTGAATGAGGTCTTGGAAAGAATGTGGGTAAAACTATGGATTGGTTCAAATAGAATTCTGTAACTACCTTGGGTAGGAATTTTGGATGTGTTCGGAGAACCACTCTGTCATGTAGGAATTTTGTATAGGGTGAGTACGTGACAAGTGCTTGTAACTCACTAACCCTTCTAGCCAATGTAATGACTATGAGGAAAATGGTCTTCCATGTGAGAAATTTAAGATCACAGGAATTCATGGGTTCAAAAGGAGAACGCATGAGTCCTGTTAAGACCAGATTCAGGCCCCATTCTGTGACTGGTGGCCGAATTGGTGGTTTAAGTTGAATTAAACCTCTTATAAATCTACTGACAAGAGATTGTGTGGATACTGGTGCATCTCCCATCTTGTTATGGTAAGCTGAGACTGCACTTAAATGGACTCTTACAGATGAAGTCTGGAGACCAGAGTCTGAAAAATGGCATAAGTAGTCTAGTAGAGAAGTTGTGGGGCAGGTGAAAGGATCAATACTCTTTTGGCTGCACCACAAAGTAAACCTTTTCCATTTCGAAGAATAGTTCTTTCGTGTTGAAGGTTTACGTGAAGCTATAAGCACTTGAGATACATTGGTTGAAAGATTGAGTGGTTGTAAAATCAAGCTTTCAACATCCATGCTGTCAGGGATAGGGACTGAAGGTTGGGATGGCACAACCGACCCTGATCCTGAGTTATGAGAGTGGGAGCTACCCCTAGGCGAATGGGATCCCTGATCGAGAGGTCTAGAAGTGTGGGAAACCATACTTGTCGAGGCCAATATGGGGCTATGAGTATCATGGACCCCTTGTCCTGTTGCAGCTTCACTAGAGTTTTGGTTATGAGTGGTATCGGAGGATACGTGTATAGAAGGCCTGAGTTCCAAGGGCGAGCAAAGGCGTCCTTGGCTAGTTGGTGATTCTGCCTGTGCAGAGCGTAGAATTTGTCCACTTTGTGATTCAGGTGTGACGCAAAGAGGTCTATTGTTGGTTGTCCCCAACGTTGAAATATCCTGGTCACTACTGAGGAATCCAGGGACCACTCGTGTGGTTGGAACTGACGACTGAGTCGATCCGCCACTACATTGTGAATGCCTGCCAGATAAGTGGCCCGGAGAAACATGGAGTGTGTCAGGGCCCAGTCCCAAATCTGTGCAGCTTCTTGGCAAAGGAGATACGAGCCCCTACCTCCCTGTTTATTGATGTACCACATGGCTACTGTGTTGTCCGTTTGGATTAGAACAGTCTTGTGTGAAAGGCAGTCCTTGAACGCATGAATCACATAACGTATAGCTCGAAGCTCCAGGAAATTGATTTGAAATGTTGCTTCGAGTTTTGTCCAAGTACCCTGGGTTTGGACATTGTTTATGTGAGCTCCCCAACCCAAGGTGGACGCATCTGTAGTTAAAGTTATCTGTGGGACTGGTTGTTGGAAGGGTAGGCCCTTGCGCAAATTGTCCTTGTTTGCGCAGCAAAGTAGAGATGAACATAGCTGGTGGGTTACTTGAATTGGAGAATACAGTGGTTGATTGCCTTGGATCCATTGAGATCTTAAAGTCCATTGGGTTACCCTCATGGCGAGTCTTGCCATAGGAGTGACATGAACTGTGGAGGCCATGTGGCCTAGTAAGGTTAGAAACTGATGAGCTGTTGCTTGTTTCTTTGAGTGAATTGAGTTTGCCAGTAGGGAAAGTGTTTCTGCTCGATCCTCTGGTAGAAAAGCCTTTGAGAGGATGGTGGTCAATTCTGCTCCGATGAATTGAAGCAGGTGAGACGGAGTGAGGTGGGATTTTTGATAATTGATGAGAAAGCCCATTGAGTGAAGTAGAGTAATTGTTAAACTGAGAGAAGCCAGAGCTCCCTGTTGAGATTGACTTCTGATGAGCCAGTCATCCAGATATGGGAAGACATGGACACTTTTCTTGTGCAAGTGTGCTGCTATTACTGCCAGACATTTGGTGAATACTCTGGGAGCAGAATGGCAGTACTCTGTACTGCAAATGTTGATGACCTACCATGAAGCGCAGATACTTGCGACGAGGAGGGAATATTGTAATGTGAGCTTAAGTGTCTTGAAGATCCAGAGAACAAAGTCAATCTCCTGTTTGAAGAAGTGGAAGCATGGTGCCTAGAGAAACCATCCTGAACTTTTCTTTCTTCAGAAATTTGTTGAGATTTCTGAGGTCTAGGATGGGACATAGGCCTCCGGTTTTCTTTGGAATGAGGAAATAACAGGAATAGAATCCTCTGCCCTGCTGAGTCCAGGGCACCCGCTCTACTGCTCTGGCTCTCAGAAGGGTGGATAATTCTACTTGTAATTGGGTTTTGTGATTTTCGGTTAGATACATAGGTCTCTGAGGAGAATCTCTTGGAATTGAGAGGAAATTGAGTTGGTAACCTCGAGATATTGTTGCCAGTACCCATTGGTCTGTTGTTATTTGCACCCAATGGTTGTAGAAAGAGGATACTCTACCTCCTACCGGAAGCTGTGGATGAGGATTGGAGAGATGGCTTCGGTCTCTGGGAAAGTTCTCAAAAGCCAGCAGCCTGTCCCGTCTGTGGCAGAGGTTGAGGCCTAGCTACCCTAGGTTGTCTGGGCTGAGGCCTTTGTTGTGGCCTAGAAGATCTGCTCCTAGATGTTGGAGGGTAATACCGCCTTTGTCGGTAGAAGGGTCTTCTAGGTTCTTTCCTTTGAGGCCTACGAGATGACTGTGTGGCCGGTTCCTGCGGAATCAATGAGAGTTGTCGCAGGGTTTCTGTGTGCTCTTTCAATTGACAACTGCATCCTGTACCTTAGAACCAAAAAGTTTATCACCAAGACATGGGAGGTCAACCAATTTTTCCTGGACTTCAGGCCTGAGGTCCGAGGCTTTAAGCCAAGCCCAATGTCTTGCACTTATTCCAGATGCAGCCACTCTGAATGCTGTTTCGAAGCCATCATAGGCAGCACAGACCTCGTGCTTACCCGCCTCCAGGCCTTTGTGGATAATTGCCTGGGCAGCTTCTTGATGTTGTTGTGGCAATGATGGTATAAACTCCTACATCTGTTTCCACAGATTTCGTTGGTACTGAGTCATGTATAACTGGTAAGATGATATTTTAGTGTTTAACATGGCTCCTTGATAGACCTTTCTTCCCAGGGAATCCAAGAATCTGTGATCCTTTCCTGGGGGAGTGGAGGAATGTGGTCTTATTCTTTTGGACTTCTTTTGCGCGGATTCCACCACCACTGATTGGTGAGGAAGCTGTGACTTTTGGTAGCCAGGAGTAGACTGCACCAAATATGTGTCCATTCTTTTATTTACAGCCGGCACTGAGCAGGGATGCTCCCAAAGCCGATGTTGTAGGTCCAGAAGGACATCATGGACCAGTATGGCCACTACTTGCTTTGGAGGGTCTACAAATTGGAGAACCTCCAATGTTTGCTGCCTTGAATCATCTTCCATCACCAAGGTGAAAGGTATGGTGTCCGCCATTTCCTGGATGAAATTGGTGAAGGATAAATCCTCCGGTGGAGATTTCTTTCTTGGGTCTGGAGGTGAAGGATCTGACATGAAATTTTCAGATGAGCTGTCTGTCCATCGTCCCAAGTATCGTATGGATCTACTCTAGATGGAGATAGTGGAGAAGGTCTAGGTGGACAAGGAAGCCCTGAAGGACCTGGTTGTGGGTCATCGAGGGGTATGCCTTCAGGCTGTGCTGTCCGAGGTATGGGAGGAAGAGCACAGACTACCTCATCAAATCTTTTCATTAAGAGCTGATAGAGTGCCAGTTCTGGATGTCCTGAGTCTTCAGGTAAGCTTGGCATCGATGGTATCGGGGCCGGAATCGAAGATGGTGTCTATGTCATCAATGGCCTCGCCGATGTTACTTTAGCTGGTATCGGTATAGGTACCGGCATCGACGGAGTCGTCGGCATCAGTCACCGGCATCGGTAATGGTAAGGCGCTGGTAATTGTTCCTTAAGGGCCTGGAGCACCGCTTGTCAGATAAAATCCAACAATTCCTGCGGAACAGCTGGTGCAGGCAGAGCAGCTTAACGCGGTGGCGGCATCGATACCCCTTCCACAGAACCCTGTGGAGGTTAGACTATTGGTATTTCTTCAGAAGGTGAAGGCCCCGGCGTCGAGGGTAGCGGTGTTTCCTGTAGTTTAAGCCGCTTAGCCGTTGGTTCCTCCGGGGAGAGAAGCACCGCTGGAGTCTATGTATGCCGATGTCGGTGACAGTGTTTTGGTCGGTGTTCGATTACTGACCTTGTCGATGCCGATGGTGATGGATGATCCCCGGACACCTCCAGATGACGTTTTTTCAATATTATTTTCTTTGAAACTCCGGCCGGAGACGATTTTGTTGATGATGAAGAAAGAAGAAGCTACAAGTGAAAAAGATGTTCCATCTTCTCATGGTGAAGTTTTCTTCCTTTGGGAGTCATCCTTGCACATTTAGGGCAGGTTGAGACATCATGCTTGTCCCCCAAATAAAGGACACACTCGAGGTGTGGGTCTGTAATTGACATTGTCCGATTAGAGACTGAACATTTTTTAAAACCGGTAGCCATTTTCTATCGACAGCCGTCGATGAAATGAGAGAAAAACTATGAGAAAAAAGTTTTTACTCAGGGAGTAAAAACGAGACTATGATTACTCACCAGCCAGTGGAAATCTGAGAGAGATCCCTTGTGGGAGAAAAATAATGAGAAAAATAAATTACTTTTCAGTCAGCAAATACTGTGAGAAACTCACAAGGCTCCTTGCCCCGCGATGCTTACAGCAGCACGGAAAAACAAAGACTGAAGAGAGACCCCTATGGCAGAGAATATCATGGCATGCTGGGCATGCCATGATATTCTCACAGGCCTCACAGGACCAGTCAAAAGTTTCTAGAAACTTTGACAGAAAGTTTTCCCACATAGGGCTCCATCAATGATAGCATCCTGCTTGTCCTGGGATAATATCATAATGCCTCTGTATTGCTCCATGGTGCAACCTCATCTTGAGTATTGTCTGCAGTTCTGGTCATCACATCTCAAAAAAGATATAGCAGAATTAGAAAAGTACAGAGAAGGGCGATCAAAATGATAAAGGAGATGGAACAATTCCACTATGAGGAAATGCTAAAGAGGTTAGGACTCTTCAGCTTGGAGAAGAGACAGCTGAAGGGAGATATGATACAGGTTTATAAAATAATGAGTGAAATGGAATGTTAATCAGTTTACTCTTTCAAAAAATACAAAGGCTAGGGGACACCCAATGAAGTTACTAGGTAATCCATTTAAAACTAATAAGAGAAAATATTTTTTTACTCAATGCATAATTAAGCTATGGAATTCGTTGACAAGAGGATGTGGTGAAAGCAATTAGTGTAGTGTTTAAAAACGGTTTGGAGAAGTTCCTGGAGGAAAAATCCATAAACCATTATTAAAGTGGAGTTGCAGATATCCACTGCTTATTCTGGGCATAAGCAGCTTGGAATCTATTTCTACCCCCTTGGGATCCTGCCAGGTACTTGTGACCTGGATTGGCCATTGTTGGAAACAGGATATTGGGCTTGATGGACCCTTGGTCTGACCCAGTATGGCAAGTCTTATGTTCCTAAGCAATGACATGTGGGCAGTCCCATGCAGAGGGTTGCAGTGGAGTCTTTATTTAGTAAGCAACCCAGTCCTCATTGTGGAGAGTGGACAATGGTGAAAATAGGTTCTGTAAAACTGTCTATACACATGTTCTGTTATTCTTTGAGAGTTTATACAGACAGCAGCAAGATGTGAAGTTATGAACTGAAGACCAAACTGCTGCTTTGCATATGTCTTCAATAGGTACTTTATGAATGTGAGCAACAGAGGTGGCCATAGCTTTCTCTTGAACAGAGGTGGCCATAGCTTTCTCTTGAAGAGTCTGTGAGTTGTAATCCTGCTAAGCTGAGGCAATGATGAATGCACTCAGCCAACCAATTAGATAAGGTTCACTTAACAACCTCAAGTCCCAGACTGTTTGGGTCATAGGAGATAAGTGGATTGGTTTGACAATGTGGCTGAGTCCTCCTTTTGTAGTACAAGGCCCATTTGCAATCCAAAATATAACAGGCTTGGGAAAAACATAGGCAGAACAATGTTTTGATGGATGAGGAAGGCAGAGACCACTTTTATAAGAATTTTGGGGCAAGTTCAGAGAATCACCTGGTTGTGATAAAATTGTAGATATGGAGGATAGTGAACAAGATCCTGGAGTTCGCTGACTCTTCAAGCAAAAGTGAATGCAATTAGAAAAATCACCTTCCAAGTAAACAAACAGAGGCTTCATTAACTGGAGAACCACCACATTTTGATTCCATGGTATGGAAGGTTTTTGAACCAGGGGTTTGACATGCAATAGTCCTTTAATGAATCTAGATATTAGCAGATAAGTGAATATGGGCTTACTGTCCACTGTATTATGGTAGGCTGTTATGTGCTAAGATGGACTCATACCAAAGAAATGGCAAGACCTGAGTTTGAAAGGTAAAGAAGGTACTGTAATACAGGCTGAGGCAGACATGAGAAAGGGTTGAATGTATTCTGCAGACACCACTTAGAAAATAGAGTTGCTTACCTGTAATGGGTGTTCTCCCAGGACAGCAGGATGTTAGTCCTCACATATGAGTGACATCATTAGATGGAGCCCTGCCACGGAATACTTTTGTCAGAGTTTCTAGAACTTTGACTGGTACACTGAGCATGCCCAGCATGCCACTAACCCTGTGGCCACCAGGGATTCCCCTTCAGTCTCATTTGTAGCAAAAGTATGAGCGAAAAATAAAATAAGAAAATGGTACTGAACCCAACTCTGCGAGGTGGCGGGCAGGTTTCGTGAGGACTAACATCCTGCTGTCCTGGGAGAACACCTGTTACAGGTAAACAACTCTGCTTTCTACCAGGACAAGCAGAATGGTAGTCCTCACATATGGGAGAATAGCAAGCTACAGGCTGATTCATAAGAAGCAGGCCAAACAGCACTCAAATGTGTAATAGGCACAACAACTGTGTGCTGATGGCAATAATGAGGCAGCCTGAAATTTACAGTGGGTCGAGGTAGGACGAGTTGGGTTTTTACACTGGGAATACGTTTTTGTAGGACAGACTGGCCAAAGACGGAGTCCTGTCTTCCAGCCTTGTCGATACAGTAGTGGGCTGCGAAGGTGTGGAGAGAACTCCACATTGCAGCTCTGTAGATGTCGGCAATCGATACTGAACGATAGTGTGCTACTGACGTTGCCATGGCTCTGACGGAGTGTGCCTTCGCTCGTCCCTGCAGTGGAAGGCCTGCTTGCTGGTAGCAGAATGCAATGCAGTCTGCCAACTAGTTGGAGAGTGTCTGCTTGCCCATCGCAACTCCAAGTTTGTTTTGATCAAAAGAAACAGAGTTGGGTGGACTTCCTATGGACTGCGGTGCGGTCTAAATAAAATGCAAGCGCACGCTTACAGTCTAAGGTGTGCAGAGCTCGCTCATCCGGGTGAGCATGAGGCCTTGGGAAGAAAGTGGGCAAGACTATGGACTGATTTAAGTAGAAATCAGTTACCACCTTAGGAAGGAATTTAGGGTAAGTGCGGAGAACCACCCAATCACTGAGGAACCTTATTGTAAGGTGAGTAGGTCACAAGGGCCTGTAACTCACTTACCCTGCGAGCAGACGTGATGGATACTAGGGAAAAGTTTTGGTTATTAGGTCTGGGTCAGGTTGACTCTAATAATTCATTGAGAAGGCTATTACGCTATCTGGCTATTGCAGCACGTATGGCAGTGGCGCAGTGGTGGAAAAAATCAGCTATCTCCCCTAGGAGTCTCGTGCTGACTAAATTGCTCCATATCAAATCCATGGAAAAGATTTCGGCTGTCCGCAGGGACAGGCTTCTTACGTATGAAAAGATGTGGTTGCCTCTGGAATGTTGGCTTCGTGACCATCCACAAAGGTCTTAAAGCCCGAGGGGTGCCACAGTACTCATGGGGTATGTTCAGGATATATGCATAGTATTGCTGAGTGGGTAGTCAGGTAACCTGGGGTACCTATTATGGTGTATAGGGGGCTTCCTTACACATTTGTCCTGGAGGGGCGGTGGGGAGCATCTCGTTAGTTTCTATACGATACCCGTTAAATAATATCGTTTGTACTGACTTTGATTTGTTTTATGATGTTATGACTGCGTGGGGGGAGGGGGAGGGGGGTCGGGGAGTTAAGTGTAAAAAGGATATTGTGATAGTCTCCTGGAGACACAGCTGTATGTTCTCTTGATGGCTTGTATGTTGATACAATATCCAATAAACGGTTTAAAATAAAAAATCTTCAATGAGGTATACCGTACTGTTCGTTAGTCTCACTCTCTGCATGTAAAACTGGCTTCAAAACCCTAAACCACCACCAAAACCTCCTATAGTTATAAATAGTTGAATACTGTGAAGGCCTCCATAGAGGCTCTCTCTCTCTACTCCACTCCACTCCCCCAACCCAGAAATACCCAAAATGCAATTTGTAATCTTTATCGTACATTAGGTTACAGCCATTTCGGCATTTCCCACAGCTTAATGCCAGGAAAAGAGGTGTAGTTATTTCCGGCATTTACACTGTGCGAAAATGCCCTTCATTTTTATTAATCCCACCCCTATGAAAAATTTGCATTTGTGGAATGCGATACCATTAATATCACATTTGTTATAGTGTTATTGTGGGCGTTAACACCATAAAGCATTTTGATAAATGACCCTATTGGTTTGGCAGGATAGCCACCATTAAAATGAATATTCTCCCAGTGTTTATTTTCTTGTTTGATGTGTTGCCCATTCAGGTCCCTGTGTTTAAAAAAAACAAAAAAACAATTAGTCTCTGATTTCATCTGGCAAGGCAAAAAAACTAGAATGAGTATCTGTGTTTTATCTGAGCAGAGAGAGATGGGTACACTTGGGCTTCCAGATTTCACGGCATATTACTGGGCCACGGTTTTGAAGAGTTATCTTTTGAATGAATGATTTCCCGGATAAAAACTGGATACCAATGGAAAGAGCTTGCTCCTGGTAACTTTTGCCGTGCCTCTTTGGACATCTCACAAGTTAAGGAAAATGTTTTGTTTGACCCATTCTCATCTCCTCTGTTTTGGATGCTTGGTATTCTAGCTCTGCTTCTAGGAAACACTCTTCTTTCCTATTGCCTCTCACCTCACTCTGGAATAACCCAGATTTCCCATCCCAGTTCTCCATGGCAAATTTCTCACTATGGTCCTTAGGCAATCTTCATAGAGTAGGTCAAACTTTTAGTGATAATTCCTTTCTGGATGTCCAAGCTCTCTGAGAAAAACATCAACTCCTTAACATTCCAGTGTGTCAATATTTATAGCTCAAAGAGTGGGACTTTCATGTCCATATAAGTTAAATTGTAATAGAAGACTGACTGCTTTTGAAAAATTGATTCTGAATTCTTCCCAAAAGAAATGTTTAATATCTATTATTTTTAAGTTATTAATAACATCCAATTCTAATGCTGTTTTTGCCCTTAAAAGGGGTTTGGGAAAGGATTTGGGCATTCGAGTTTGTAATGCAGAGTGGGAGGAGATCTTTCTTAGGCTTCATGGGGGAACTCTATTAGTGCATCTATCCATCTATTTATTTATGTATTAGGTTTTATATACCATCACTAAGGGGTCCATTGTAGTGGTTCACAAAGTAGTAAAATACATCACATTTAACCTAAAAATAATCTTAATTCAAATCTAAAACATTCATAAAAGGAAAAACCTAAAATTCCTTATTAACATCATAAAACTATAAAATACAGTTCATTACATAAAATAACTATAAAAACAAAACATAAAAGACATAAAACAAAATAATCCTCTCTCGTAAAAAAAACCACCCCAAAAAAACCGAGCAAACTACCATCGAGGATACAATGAAAACAGTGAAAGCAAAACATCAAAACAACCTTTAAGACTGACTTGTATAAGCCTCGCTAAAAAGCCATGTTTTTAAGTCTCGCTTAAACTGTTTGAAATTAGACTCCATTCTGTTGGGAGCATGTTCCAAATTTTAGGGCCTGCAGTGACAAAGCTCTTTCTCTCACCTGATTCAAATGGGCTGAATGAACAGACGGTAAAGTTAGTAAACATTTGTTGGCAGAACGCAGGTTTCTTTGCGGCACATGTAGTCTAATGGCACGTTCAGCCAGTCTACCTGTTCACCATGGATCAGCTTATGTAAAATGCAGATTGTTTTAAATTTAACCCGAAATTCTATCGGCAACCAATGTAAATTAATCAGAGTTGGAGTAATATGCTCACTTTTCTTTTTCCCAGTTAAGATTCTTGCTGCTACATTCTGTAGGACCTGAAGCGGTTGGATGGTGGAGGCGGGTAGACCTAATAGAAGTGAATTACAATAATCCATGCTACCAAATAAAAGTGCCTGAAGTACTGTTCAGAAGTCATTTTGGTCAAGTAGGGGTTTCAGCCGTCTCAAAGTCAATAACTTAGCATATCCATCTCTTACTTTAATAGCAATATGTTTTTTTAAAACTGAATTCCAGGTAAATAATGACTCCCAGGTCCCTGATATTGTCAGCTAATTCTATTCAAGAGTTTAGATACAAAATTTTCTATCGATGGCAATTTTACCCCTGTGAAGTTACATAAAATGGGATTTAAAAGGGATCCCTTTTTTGCAGGGAATGTGGGGGTAGGGGCTTCTTCTATCATGTCTGTTGCGAATGCCCGTTAATCACAATATTCTGGTCAGAAATGATTTCATGTGTTGCGACCGTCGCTGCCCGACGTCTACACTACGCCCACTTTACCTCTTTGGTGTCTCCCTCTTTGCCTGTTATAAGTGAAATCCAGCCAAACTTCCAAGTTAAGTACTATACTAACTTTTTTTCAAGCTAAAAAAACAAGCCAAAAAATGCATAGCTTGACTACAAGACAATAGTATCTTTAAGCAACTGATGATTATAACTTTGCACTGTAGAAGCATTTTCTGCTCTCATTGGTTACCCAGTATACTATCCAGGAACTGTGCATTATGAGGGTTGCTGAACTTATACAGTATAAGTAATATATAAATCCATAGTCCCAGGTGAGAAAAGTATATATTTTTGATTTGATTGATTTGCTCACAATATTAGGTTTTTGTTTTTTTTTATATATAGTATTAGGTAGGTGGCATCCATCCTCTTGTTCACTGGTGGGATTGAACAAGGGTGCTCCCACAGCCTATGTTGTAGGTCAACCAGGACTTCATGGACTGGTATTGCTAAAACTTCTTTAGGAGGATCTACAAATTGCAAAACCTCCAGGGTCTTTTGCTTCATGTCCTCTTCTGCCACTAGCTGAAAAGGAATGGTATCAGCCATTTCCTTTACAAAATTTGAAAAGCAGAGGTCCTCTGCTGGTGACTTCCTTCTTTCTTCAGGTGGGGGATGGCTCAGACAATATATCTTCTGATGAAGAATCTGTGTCTCCCTCATCCCAGGTGTCTGATGAAGGGCATCATGGAGGAGTAGAGCGCGGTATGAACAAAGGCATCGATGGCTTCTGCGGTGGCATCGATGGAGGAGAAAATGGCATCGATTGAGACACCAGAATTCTCGGCTGAGAAATTCCAGACGGTCCTGGTACGGATTTGGGCATCAGAGAAGCCCCGGAGGCGTCGTCTTCACTAACGGGAATCGGCATTTTCGGTGCCATTGGTTGTGTCGCGAGAGCATCGATGAGGGTATCGAGCTTCGAGAGTACTGGTGCAAAGACTGAAAGGTCTGGCACCGGCATCGGTAGTGGCATCAGCACGGGCATCAGCCCCGATGGTTGAAGGTCTCAGAGAGTGTCTTTGACTGCCTGGTGGATAAAACAGTCCAGTTCCTCCCATATATATAGATTTAGATGTGATATTATTGCATTTTTATTATTTTATATAATTTATGTTTGTTTTGGTTTTTGTCAAATTTTTTGTCTTTTATTATGTATGTTCATTTTGTATATCGCTTAGGCCTTTTGTGTTAAGCAATTAATAAATTTTTTAAATGAAAAAAATGAAAATGAAATATAGCTGAGAGGTCAAAGCAGATAAGGGGGTGGCAGAGAAGGTGAAACCGGCTCTTCCACAGGTTCCTGTGGTGGCTCGGTACCCGGCACAGTTACCGGTGGGGATCATTTTGGAGTGAGAGGCATCGAGGGTATCGATGGCCCTTCCACTCGAGACCTTTTCGGCGATGGTTCTACCGGCATCGATGGAGTTCCCGGAATCAATGCGACCTCAGGTGTCGACGTCCGTCGATGACTATGGCGATGCTTCTCCCAATATTCGGTGCTTTTTTTCTCAAGCCCCGATATAGATTTTACAGATGACCAGGATGGAGTGTGATAATCGGTCACCGGAGCCGTCAGGGCGACGTTTTCTGACGACTAACTTTTTAGCCGCTCCAACAGGAGATGACTGAGTCAGTGTCGACGTTGATGGCATTAGTTGAATATGGAAAAGATGTTCCATCTTCTCTTGATGGGCTCGCCTGCCCTTGGCCGTCATTTCGGCGCATTGTGGACAGGAGGAAACGTTATGAGATTCGCCCAAGCACATCACACACTCGACATGTGGGTCGGTGATAGACATAGTGCGAGGGTAGTTCGGGCATTTTTAAAACCCGTTGCCATTACGAAGGCCTGACAACAGTCTACGACCTTCTGACAGAAAATTTCTGTTTAACCGGAATTGACCAGGAGAAAAAAAGTACTCACCGGCTGGTGGAGACAGGGAGACCCCTATGAAGGGGTAAATTAGGAGAAACTAACTTTTTTTCTAAGTATTTTGTGTGAGAAAACTCACACAGGGCTCCTTCAACGCCATGCTAACCGCAGCGCGGAAAAATGAAGACTGAAGGGAGACCCCTGTGGCTCGAGGGATCATGGCATGCTGAGCATGCTCAGTGGGTTCAGTGTGCCAGGCAAACATTTCAAGAAACTTTGACAGAAAGTTTTCGTGACGTCACTGGCTCAGTCCAGTGACGTCACCCATATGTGAGGACTATCATCTTGCTTGTGCTGGGATAAAGCTTAAATCCAGAACCTCCAGGGTAGCATTCTCTGAAATGCTGCCTGTTCCATGCGCAGGTCCCCAGAGGCAGGCAGAGCTCCGGAGTCTCAATGCATGGATGAGACGATGGTGCAAGGAAGGATTCAGTTTTGTTAGGAACTAGGAAACCTTTTGGGGAAAGAGGGGGGGGGGGGGGGGTAGTCTCTTCCGAAGGGATGGGCTCCACCTTAACCAGGGTGGAACCAGACTGCTGGTTTTAAACAAGAACAAAGGGGAAAGCTGACAGTTGCTCAGCAGCGCATGTTTCGGAGAGAGGTATCTTCAAAGGATACTAATGATGCATTAGAATTAGGGCATCCCGACAGTGAGGTTCCAATAATAAAAGTAGTCCAAGTGCCTGTACTAAAAACTATAGGTGGGCCCGGACCGAATGGGCAGAGCCCACCAATAACCGATGCGCCGCCCTTCACCCAGAGGGAACGGCGTCCCCTCGAAGGGGGAAGGAGAGGATGTGCTGGGGCGGCAGCCCCGGCGCGCGATCGGGCCATTGCCCGCCCCTTCCCTGTGCGCCCAAAGGAAGGGAGCTAGGCCACGCCCACCACGGCCAGCGCACAGGCAACGACGAGGTGGTGTGGGCAGATGACATCAACGGCCCTTTAAAGGGCCGCGAAGAGGACAGGACCACCCTTTTTGAATCCAGCACGCGCACAGAAATGGTGAGCTCTGCGGTTTCGCCCAGCGGGGAATGCGGGGCTGGCGGTGCATAGCTGGTCAGAAGGGGAGCTCGGTGGGCCACCTGTTCCTGCGCGTGACCAGGGGGCTCGAGCAGCGCGGCTGGAGCAAGGGGCGTTGTCAGGTCCCTCGACATTGTTCGACGGCACCCTGGCCAGCGGGGGGGGGTGCTTTCCTTTCCCGCACGCGAGGGCCTGTTCGATGGAGAGCGGTTTGAGCTCCCTCGGAGTCCACGTGCGCACGAAAGTTTAACAGCGGTTTGCGTCCAGAGGGGCCCCGTTCGTGTGTTCTACCACGCGGCGCAGGGTTTCCTTCACCGCCGCTAGCGGGGGGCGTGGGGGTCTTGCTGCCGGAGCAATAGGCGATGCCCTCGCCCTGTGCAACCACGACCAGGCACGACCAGGCTCGCCGGCCGCCTCTGGCGGAGCATGGGGGGTGGCAGAGGACCTGGGCCAGGTGGGGAGGACCCCAGAGTGGGCTGTGGATCGGGTTGGCACTGCGCGTTCGCGGGCAGCAGAATTTACTGAGGAGGATGCCGTCTCCCGCTGTTCGTGGCGGCGGGGAACGGCTGGGGCCTGTCGTTTTTCCCTGACACTCCAACGAAGTATGGGGTAGACGGGGGAGAGGGGAGGGAGAGCGTGCCAGCTCTGGAAGACACTGCCCCCTTTTTTTCTCCCGGGCGGCTTGCAGGCCTGCGGTGTGCGCTTTCAGAGGGGTTTTCCCGGTCGAGAGCGCTTGGAAAGGGGACGTCCCGTTCCTGGGTCGGAGAGAGGGGGGCTGGTCGTTTCGCTCCCTCATGCAGGCAGCAGAGGTTTGCGACAGGGGAACGTTGGACTATTTTGTCGTCGTTGTTGCGAGGGAGTCGTGCGGGGCACGTGGTCGGTGGGGGTTTTGCCCGGTGGGCCAGGCGCTTGTAGGGGAGAGGTCCCGCGGGATAGTAGAAGGACTAAGGAGCACCCCATGAAGTTAGCATGGGGCACATTTAAATCAATCGGAGAAAGTTCTTTTTACTCAGTGCACAATTAAACTCTGGAATTTGTAGCCTGAGGATGCGGTTACTGAAGTTTATATAGCTGTGTTTAAAAAGGATTGGTTAAGTCCTTGTAGTACATTACCTGCTATTAAGTTCACTTAGAGAAGAGACACTGCAATTAGCAATGGATACATGGAACAGACTTAGTTTTGCGTACTTGCCAGCTTCTTATGGCCTGGATTGGCCACCGTTGGAAAAAGGATACTGGGCTTGATGGACCCTTGGTCTGACCCAGACGGGCGTTTTCTTTTGTTGTTATGCTTGAACGGACGCTGTTGGCAGGGTTTTCCGGGGTAGGACGAAGCTTGAGGAGGAGATGGCCCGTTCATGGGTGGGGAAGGGCGTAGTGCGAAGAGCGGGGCACATGCAACCCCGTCACGGACCTGAGACTGCGACAGCGCTAGCGCTATGCGAGTATGCAGTTGGGTGTACGAGCTTTGAGACTAGGAAGGCGCGGCTTTTGGGGGGGGGACGGACAGTTCCCCCCTTAAGAATTTAGCTATGCTAGCGGGTGGTGGAGTTCTACTTCTCCGGGCGAGCAAGCAGTTCTAGAGAAAATACGATGGGGATCGTAGAGGGGAACAGGGGGGAGATGCCACCCGGAAGGGAAGTGCGCTTTAAAAAAAAAAAAACAAACTTGGGGAGAATAATGGCGAATGGGGCATGGCATAGGTCGGGGTTCCTATGTATCACGCCATGGTGGAGAACCGCCTGGAATACGGCGCATTTCTAGTCACCATATCTCTTAAAAGATACAGTTGCAATGGAGAAAGTACAGGAAGGGCAACAAAAGGGAGGAGAACCGCTACCCTAATAATAATAAAAAAAAAAAAAAAATTTATAAGAGGTTAAGGATGTGCTGCTTGAAGGGCTTTATGGTGGAGTTATTTGAAGTCTCGAGAGGGCTGGAATGGAGGGACGTGAGTCAGTGATTGATTCGGTCAGATAAGGGATGTTGATAAGTGGCACAATTAAAACCAAGCAGACGAGCGCTTGGCTCTCGACGTACTATGGTGCTCTGGAATCTTTGGTCAGAGAAGGTGGTTGGTGCGGGACTGTGGATGGGTACCAAGGTGGTTCGGATGGTTGGTGCGGGATTGTTGATGGGTACCAAGGTGGTCCGGACGAGTTCTTCAAGGAGCAGTCATAGAATAGCTATCAATGGGGGACATTTCGGAATTGCCACTGCTAGTAAGTGTTTCACTGGCTGGGAATCTGCTGGGCGTTCGGACGGCTGCCGGGTGCTGGCGACCTGTTTTGGCCGCGGTTGGAAACAGGAGGCTGGGTTTCATGGATCCTGGCTCTGACCCAACATGACAATACAGGTTATTAATTATAGGAACTAAGCCTCGCACTGCGCTGAATTTTGTGCGATGCTGCTTCCCCAAGGGGAGGAGCTCACAATTTGGCCGAATTTCTTAGGCCGAACGCAGAAGACAGCACCCTCAAGAGGAGATCCCGAGAGGGACCACCCGCATAGGCGTGAGTAGGGAGATACACACAGACAGTACTATATTACACTGGAAGCAGAATCGCCAGAGATGGAAGTACTGAGTTGTTGTGCCCGGCAGGGCTGCAGTCCTGCAGGTATGAGTATTTCAATCTTTGAGTTGCTTACGTAACATACAACATGCTTTATACAGTATTCTTGGTGTTCATGTTAGCAATGTTCGCAATGTGGGTTAATTAAAACAGGAGCAATGTGATCATCTTTCTTACAAGTCGTGAAAACTCTGGATCCAGAGTTCTGAAGTACCTGAGGGGCATGCAAAATAGATTGTGAGTGGCCCAAAGAGGAGAGAATCTCGACAAAAGATCACTGCTTGTAACCAACTGGAAATCACTAATCCAATAAGGGTTTCAATGGTCGCAATCACCGGGGTATAATCTCTTTCTATGACCTTAAGATATGTTTTAAAATTACCTTGCAACCAATAGTAATCCCCAGATCTTGCAATGAGTCCGAAAGTACTAATTCGGTATCGTTTTATAATGCAAGGGGTTGTTCAGCACGAATACTATTACCTTCTGAATTTTCTATCAAGATGAATAATTTCTGTTTTCTCCATATTCAGGGCAAAACTTCATGGGGCATAGCGATTGCTTATGCATCTATAAAAAGGGTTATTAATTAAAATGTTTGCTCAATTGGGTCCACCAGGGGGATAAGAGGCTGAATATCATCAGCATTGGTGTTGAAGTTCAATCACTATCTGCAATAGAACTCATAGGGTCAATGTCGGCACTCAAGTCTTCCTAGGTAGCCTAGTGGCTACAGCAGCTGGCTATAATGAAGGGAGACAACTGGGCGAGGCTCACGCCACTCCACGTCATTCGCCGCCAGGCAGGAATATAGGCCCTCGAGGAGCGAACACGGGATCCCGTTCAGCAGGCTGGAACCAAGAGGAGCGAGAAGGGAGCCCCCGAGGAGTGATACTCCATTTAAGCTTAGGGAGGCAGATTAACGCTGGGGCCATAACAGCACAAGGAAACCCAGATAGCTACGAAGTTACGAAGCAGGAATAATTAAAAAAAAACAAAAAAAAACAACAAACCTAAATCATTGAATATCAGGATGGTTCCAGCCGAATCAGAAATTTAAGAGGGTGGCAGGAGGCGAAAAAATGCGCAGGAATGCAATAACTGATCGGGCACGCACAGGCAGATGCCCAAGGGAATACGATTAAAACCTATGCAGATGCTTCTCCCGGCTGTCACTGACGGTGCACATCAGGCGACCGAGGGAGTGCAAGTGATGAATCGCTATGACGGCCGAATTGCTACGACGGAGAGCGAGACGACGCTAGCCAGCGAGCGGGGTCACCCCAGAGCCCAACACCAGCAAGACGGATCCAGATAGAGCCGACAGCGGTCCGCAGCTAGATAGATCCGACAATGGTACGCATCTAGATAGATCCGAAGGTGGTCGGCAGAGCGGTTAACATGATAATCTGGTAGGGTGCGACGATGGAGAGTGGATGTACCCACAGAGAAAAAAGGGAGAGGCCGGACGGCAGAGGCAGCATAGCAGCAGTAGTTGACGGCATTACTCCAACGCGAGTAGAGGAACTCGAAGACCCAAGAAAAAAGAACCCGAAGACCTATATGCAAGAGGGGAGGTTCCTGAGGAACACAGCTAGGGACAGCGGGCACCCCCCACCCCCCAAGGAGTGGGCATACTGAGTGGTTAAAGAGAAGAAAACCCCGGAGGGTTGAGAGATGCAGAAGGGACCTGAGGAGCGATTCCACAGTGGCCCGCAGAGCGGTTTAATGGAATAATCTGTTAGGATGACGCTGGGAGAGAAGAGGGAGGGCGGATGTACCCACAGAGAGAAAGGGAGAGGCTGGACGGCGGAGGCAGCATAGTAGCAGTAGCTGACGGCATTACTCCCACTGTAGAAAGCAACCCGAGTAGAAGCATCCGAAGACCCGAGTAAAGGAACCCGAAGACCCAGACCCAAGAGGGTAGGCCTGCGAGGAGCACCTTCGGGGACAGCGGGCACCTCCCAATGAGCCAGCATACCGAGTGGTAAAGCGAGGAAAACCCCGAAGGGTTGGTATACGCAGAAGGGACCCGCGGAGCAGGTACGTGGGCATGCTGATATCCGCAAAGTAACAGGTAAGGCTTGAGTAGGTCTTACAAGCAGGTGGAGAGCGAGCGCCCCGGCTTTCTGATACCTGCGACGTACACAGGCGGGAGGAGGTCTCCCAAGTGGGAGACTTAGAAGTGGGACGAGGTAATGAGACCTAATCCTGGCTACCCAGTCGGGCGACAGTAGATGACGGGGAGACCTAATCCCGGCTACCCAGTCGGGCGACAGTAGATGACGGGGACATTAAGAAGTTACAGCCAGGATTTAACACATCCACAACCTTATTACGAGGGACCCAATAGGCCGAGGGTGAGTAGACATGGTGCGTCGTTAATTGGTATTGCCGGATACCAAGGTCGGCACTTGATAAAGTTACATAACTAACAAAGACTAATTATTTCTTCCAGACACACCATGCATTAAGTGTTTAGATTGGTCCTCGAAAACGGTTCTTACCACGACTACGGCGCCCTAGAAACTTGGGGGTTGCTGCACAGGTAATAGCAACAATGATATATCGGGATAAGGACACCTGATAGCAACAATGATATATCGGGATAAGGACCCGCAACACTGGTAATAATAATCAGCATACTTCGACTACACAGGTAATTATAATAAAGACTTACGACTAGACGGTTCCCACGCAGCACCGTCACCGTAAAAGTGAGGAACTCACAGCTGCGTGAAGGAAGGTTCGAGAGTTGTCAAGGGAGGCAATATTCATGGGCTGGTCAAAGTTTACCAACGGGACATAAAAATGAAGGACCGGAACTTTTGAGGATGGAAACATCCTCTAAGGGATACCATGGTGGGGAGTGCATTTTACAAAGTTCTACGGGATTCCAGGCCGCAGCTTATTTAGGAAGTGGGGGACACGAGGCAAGGGTGCACCCTACCTCGTGTTTTGGCGGTTACCCGGGCCGGTAGGGCATATTGCAAGTGATGCCGGTGACATCACAGGATGGCTTGGAAGCCGGTCAGCGCCTTGGGCGGCGCAAAACGGTTGGGGCACGGAACGTGCCGATGGTCAGGGCCCCCTGGCTGGCGGACAAGGCGGGGGGCCCAGGGAGCACGACTGCCTTGCTTGGTACTTACAGCGGGCAGCGGTGGAGACATAATACCGGTTCGGGTACCCAGGGAAGTTTTATTGATCTGTTAAATAAAAGCTGCGGCCTTTATTATACCAACAACAGTTCTCTGTGTGGTTAATGAGTATAAAATGAATGTTTACAGGAATTGAAGAGAGTAAAGTAACAAAGGTGGGGACGACGGACACGGGGGTAACGTGGCGGCTGCTAGAGTTAAACCTGAGCTAAAAAAATTCTAACTTATCCCTATCAATTAAAAA
The DNA here is from genome assembly GCF_901001135.1 of Rhinatrema bivittatum. NCBI lineage: Eukaryota > Metazoa > Chordata > Amphibia > Gymnophiona > Rhinatrematidae > Rhinatrema > Rhinatrema bivittatum. Next base: position 224,165,479 of record NC_042618.1, on the reverse strand, counting down.
GCAGAACGAAAATACAAACAAAAAACAAACTTTGAAATGTTTGTATGCTAATGCCAGGACTCTGTGAAGTAAGATGGGAGAATTAAAATGTATAGCAGTGAATGATGACATAGGCTTAATTGGCTTCTCAGAGACATGGTGGGAAGGAGGACAACCAATGGGACAGTGCTATACCGGGGTACAAATTATATCGCAATGACAGAGAGGAGCACCCTGGAGGCGGTGTAGCGCTTTATGTCCGGGATGGCAGAGTCCAACAGGATAAACATCCTGCATGAGACTAAATGCACATTGAATCTTTATGGGTAGAAATCCCTTGTGTGTCGGGGAAGACTATAGTGATAGGAGTATACTACCGTCCACCTGGTCAAGATGGTGAGACTGACAGTGAAATGCTAAGAGAAATTAGGGAAGCTAACTAAATTGGTAGTGCAGTAATAATGGAAAATTTCAATTACCCCAATATTGACTGGGTAAATGTATCATTGGTACATGCTAGAGATATAAAGTTCCTAAATGAAATAAATAGCATTTTTATGGAGCAATTGGTTCAGGAACAGACAAGAGAGGGAGCAATTTTAGATCTAATTCTCAGTGGAACACAGGATTTGGTGAGAGAGGTAACGGTGGTGGGGCCGCTGGGCAATAGTGATCATAATATGATCAAATTTGAATTAATGACTGGAAAGGGAACAGTAGGCAAATCCATGGCTCTCGTGCTAAACTTTCAAAAGGGAAACTTTGATAAAATGAGAAAAATTGTTAGAAAAAAAAAACTGAAAGGCGCAGCTACAAAGGTAAAAGGTGTGCAAGAGGCGTGATCATTTTAAAAAAATACCTGATGTATTCCACACATTAAAAAACGTGGAAAGAAGGCAAAACGATTACCGGCATGGTTAAAAAGGGAGGTGAAAGAAGCTATTTTAGCCAAAAACTCTTCATTCAAAAATTGGAAGAAGGATCCAACAGAAGAAAATAGGATAATGCATAAGTGTTGGCAAGTTAAATGTAAGACATTGATAAGACAGTCTAAAAAAGAATTTGAAAAGAAGTTGGCCGTAGAGGCAAAAACTCACAGTTAAAATTGTTTTTAAATATATCCGAAGCAGAAAGCCTGTGAGGGAGTCAGTTGGACCCTTAGATGATCGAGGGGTTAAAGGGGCACTTAGAGAAGATAAGGCCATCGCGGAAAGATTAAATAATTTCTTTGCTTCGGTGTTTACTAAAGAGTATGTTGGGGAGATACCTGTACCAGAGATGGTTTTCATGGGTAATGATTCAGATGGACTGAACCAAATCACGGTGAACCTAGAAGATGTGGAAGGCCTGATTGACAAACTGAAGAGTAGTAAATCACCTGGACCGGATGGTATACACCCCAGGGTTCTGAAGGAACTAAAAAATGAAATTTCAGACCTATTAGTAAAAATGTGTAACCTATCATTAAAATCATCCATTGTACCTGAAGACTGGAGGATAGCTAATGTAACCCCAATATTTAAAAAGGGTTCCAGGGGCCAGGAAAAATAGTGGAAAATGGTTCTAAATATCAAAATCACAGAACATACAGAAAGACATGGTTTAATGGAACAAAGTCAGCATGGCTTTACCCAAGGTAAGTCTTGCCTCACAAATCTGCTTCACTGTTTCTGAAGGAGTTAATATGACGTCGGATCCTGCCCCTCGAACGACGTCATCAGCCGCGGACGGAACACTCACCTGAAAAGTAGGTGACATCCACCAGTGCTCTCTCTTCTCGCTGCTGCTCCCTCAAGCCGCGGTCGCACCCACGCTGTCCCACCGGGGACAGGGTGCCCTCAGATGGCCTGCGCAGCACTCGAGACCGCTACAAGCCTGCAGCCTACCTCTATGTTGGATCCCACCCCTCGAACGACGTCATCAGCCGCGAACAGAACACTCACTTGAAAAGTAGGTGACATCCACCAGTGCTCCCTCTTCTCGCCACTGCTCCCTCGAGCCGCAGTCGCACCCATGCGATCAGTGCTGTCCCACCGAAGACAGGGTGCCCTCAGACAGCCTGCGCAGCACTCGAGACCGCCACAAGCCTGCGGCCTACGACGTCGGATCCCGCCCCTCGAATAACGTCATCAGCCTAGGACGGAACACTCACCTGAAAAGTAGGCGACGGCTCCTGGCGTCGCGCGCCTAAGGAGTGCGACCAAGGAGTCTGCCCCCCTTGGCACGCTCCTTAGCATCGACCCCTGACCAGCACACCACACTTCCAACACCCTCATAGCTCCACACTGTCCAGGCTCACATCACCACTCTCAAACTAGCATGCCAACACTCACCGCCCTCACAGCTCTCACCTCACTATCTCTCCAGATACTTCTCTCGCACCTACAATAACATTCACACTATCCACCTCCTATCTAAAATCATGCGGACACACTCTATCCCAACTATCAAACACTATTTTACCAAACCATCCATACCTCACATTCCACACCACAATACCCTCTACTCCTACTTACTTCCAATCATGCCCATCCCACTCACGCATTTCATCAGTCTCACAGCCATCACCCTCTTCCTCTTCAATGCTCAATCCATTGTCAAGAAATCACCTATTCTCGATGATCTTCTACTTGATAATCAACCTGATATATGTGCCATAACAAAAACATGGCACATGTTTCTGTTATGGCACACAACTCCCTCTAAATACCTACGACATATTCTCTATTCCGAGGCCCAAAATAAAAGGTAGTGGTCTATTACTCGCCGCAAAGAAGGATCTCAAAATGATACCCCAATCTATTACTCCCACTCCCAAATATGAAATTGGGCTTTTCAAATCCCAACACTTGCAAATATGCCTAGTATACACTCCCCCTGGTCTCCTAGAAACTAATTCCTCCCCCTCATCGAATGCATAGCTGAAAACATTTCGATGAATTCACCCGCCATCATCCTTGGAGACTTCAACCTACATGTTGACTCCACACCCCTCTCCCCCCTTTCTGACTTCGCTCCAGGCAATGGGTTTCAAGCAACTAATAGATGGTCCCACACACAGAGCAGGGCACACCCTCGATCTCATCTTCACAAACAACTTCATACTCCCAGACTCCCAATCTTGCACCCCTGTACCCTGGTCTGACCACTCTCTCATCAAAGCAAGCTTCAACATAAACAAAACTGCAAGCCATACTACAAAAAACAATCATAACACAATCACATTTCGAAAGTCCTGCTCTAGAGACTACCTCATCACGGCCCTCACTAATGACAGCGACAAACTAGACTTGACTGATGCAGACTCTGCACTCTTGTCCTGGAACCAACTCACCAACAATATTGCCAATAACCTCTGCCCACTGCAACATAAAAAATTCAATCCCACTACTAACACCAAAAAACCCTGGTACACCCCAGGGTTGAAAACTCTAAAACACAGCCTCAGAAAACAAGAAAGGACTTGGCGCAAAGACCCCCTCCCACCCAACTCGCTAAATACAAACATCTCCTACACTCCTATCGAGTGAACACCCTCAAAACCAAACGAGATTTCCATGCTCAACGCATACATAACTTTCACCTCAACCCCAAAGCCCTATTCAATTACGTCTCAGACCTTACAAAACTTTCCCCTTCTCCCATGCCAGACGAACAAGCAGGAACGAAATGCCAGGACTTAGCCCAATTCTTCCATGACAAAATAAAAAAGTATCATGACTCGCTTCCCCAACACCTCATCCCAACCCAAGGCACTGAAGATACTCCCTCAAGCCTCTTTAAACTCCTTCAAAAATACAAGTCCCTCCGAAATCGAATCCATCCTAAAAAAAAAAAAAAAAGAAACAGTCATCTCACCCGTCTGACACCATCCCCACAAAACTCCTCCTTTCTGTTCCCAACACCATAGCCCAACCATTAACACACATCATAAACCGATCCATCACCCTGGGACATGTCCCCTCTAAAACAGGCAATAGTTAAACCCATCTTAAAGAAACCAAAACTTGACCCCACTGAGGTGACCAACTACCGTCCTATCTCCAACCTGCCCTTCATATCAAAAGTCCTGGAAAAAGTCAACATACAACTTACTGACTACTTAGAAAATAATAACATCCTCCAACAATCACAATTTGGCTTCCGCAAATACTTCAACACAGAAACCCTCCTCCTCTCCCTCACAGACCACCTACTCAAAGGACTAGACAAAGGCCAAGCATGCATCCTTGCACTACTAGACATGTCCGCGGCATTTGATACCATAAATCATAAAATCCTACTGGACTGCCTCTCTGAAATTGGCATATCAGGTACCCCTCTGCAATGGCTCACTTCATACCTAAAAGGCCACCAATACAAAGTCAGAATAGGGAATCATGACTCCAACGCAATTAACCTTGCTCAAGGAGTCCCCATAGGCTCTTCACTTTCCTCGACTCTGTTCAATATATACCTCCTGCCCCTCTACTATCTCCTTTCCGAACTCGGCCTCACCCACTTCATCTATGCAGATGACGTACAAATTGTCAACCCTATAACAGACTCCATACCCAATGCAATCAAAACCTGGGAAACTGCACTCACCGCTTTAAACCTGCTCACCAGCCTCAATCTTGCACTCAACTCCTCAAAAACGGAATTCATGATAATCTCACCCCAACACAATCCCAACTCCCCCACCCAAATCCCCCCCCCCAATCAATCCCAAATCACACACCACGTAAGAAACCTTGGCGTCATCACTGATGACCAACTCAGCCTTAAAAAATTCATCACCACTACCATGAAAGACTGTTACTGTAAGCTACAAACCCTGAAAAAACTAAAGTCCCTCCTCCACTGCAATGATTTCAGAACAGTGCTCCAAGCAACCATATTTTCAAAAGTCGACTACTGCAACTCACTCCTACTTGGCCTCCCTAAAATTTACATTGCCCCCCCTCCAAATGCTCCAGAATGCAGTCACTCATATTCTCACCAACACCAGAAGGAACAAGCACATCACCCCGATCCTCTAACATCTACACTGGCTACCCATACAACGCATCCAATACAAAACCCTCAAAACCATACACAAAACCCTACATAACCAAAATATGAAATGGTTAAATAACTCCTTAGTCTTTTGCAACACCAATAGACCAATCCGTCCCCAATACTCAGCAACCTTAAACACACCCTCACGCAAACTTACCCACTATAACTCCACCAAAGAGCTAACCCTCTCCATTGCAGGCCCCTGACCTTCGACAAGAAACAAGCCCACAAAAATTCAAACAAAAACTAAAAACCTGGGTTTTCTTACAAGCATACACTTAGCCCGCTCTTTAAACTCTCCTCTCCCCAACCTCCAGTTGCTAATATCCATATACGATATAATTATCTATGTTTCTTGTGCATAGCTTACCCTGACTCCCGTTACATATATAGCAATCCAAAACCTGTAAGCTTCTAATATTTGGTATACTTTCATTATCTATGTGTCATGTATATAGTTTCACCCCTTGTTCCTCCCCCCCTGTATCTTCAACTCACTGTTTAATTCCACTGTTCTCTCTGTAAAGCATATTTTGCTATCGTCATGTTTTAATGTAAACCGATGTGATGTTTATAATGAATGTCGGTTTAGTAAAAACCTTAAAAAAAAAAATAAAAGATGAATCGGTAGATATAGTGTACTTGGATTTTCAGAAGGCGTTTGACAAAGTTCCTCATGAGAGGCTTCTAGGAAAAATAAAAAAAAGTCATGGGATAGGTGGCGATGTCCTTTCGTGGATTACAAACTGGCTAAAAGTCAGGAAACAGAAAGTAGGATTAAATGGACAATTTTCTCAGTGGAAGGGTGTGGGCAGTGGAGTGCCTCAGGGATCTGTATTGGGACCCTTACTTTTCAATATATTTATAAATGATCTGGAAAGAAATACGACAAGTGAGGTAATCAAATTTGCAGATGATAAAATTGTTCAGAGTAGTTAAATCACAAGCAGATTGTGATAAATTGCAGGAAGACCTTGTGAGGCCGGAAAATTGGGCATCAAAATGGCAGATGAAATTTATTGTGGACAAGTGCAAGGTGATGCATATAGGGAAAAATAACCCATGCTATAGTTACACAATGTTAGGTTCCATATTAGGTGCTACCACCCAAGAAAGAGATCTAGGCGTCATAGTGGATAACACATTGAAATCTTCGGTTCAGTGTGCTCAGGCAGTCAAAAAAGCAACCAGAATGTTGGGAATTATTAGGAAGGGAATGGTGAATAAAACAGAAAATGTCATAATGCCTCTGTACTGCTCCATGGTGAGACCGCACCTTGAATACTGGGTACAATTCTGGTCGCCGCATCTCAATAAAGATATAGTTGCGATGGAGAAGGTACAGAGAAGGGCGACCAAAATGATAAGGGGAATGGAACAGCTCACCTATGAGGAAAGACTAAAGAGGTTAGGACTTTTCAGCTTGGAGAAGAGACGGCTGAGGGGGGATATGATAGGTGTTTAAAATCATGAGAGGTCTAGCATGGGTAGATATGAATCGGTTATTTACTCTTTCAGATAATAGAAAGACTAGGGGGTAATCCATGAAGTTAGCATTTGGCACATTTAAAACTAATCGGAGAAAATTCTTTTTCACTCAACGCACAATTAAACTCTGGAATTTGTTGCCAGAGGATGTGGTTAGTGCAGTTAGTATAGCTGTGTTTAAAAAAGGATTGGATAAGTTCTTGGGGGAGAAGTCCATTACCTGCTATTAATTAAGTTGACTTAGAAAAGTGCCACTTCTATTACTAGCAACAGTAGCATGAAACAGACTTAGTTTTTGGGTACTTGCCAGGTTCTTATGGCCTGGATTGACCACTGTTGGAAACAGGATGCTGGGCTTGATGGACCCTTGGTCTGACCCAGTATGACATGTTCTTATGTTCTTATTTACCTGGAAAGCTTGGCCATAAGATAAGCATGAACTGGCCAGAGCTGCCTAGCAACCAAGAAGATAGTCACTCATGAACTAGATAGCTATGATGACAAGCTAAGCTCCGCTCACGATGGCCACTTATAAACAGAAGCTCAAACCCAGAAGATCAGGATGATTGCAACAGGAAGTGATGAGACCAAAGAGGGTCCCAGCAGCACAGACGCACACCCTGTGTTATGTCTGTCGGTCTTCGACTGCTTCGCCCTGCCTACCTCTCTCTACTTGCGGCTCCTCCTGCTCACCTTGGACTGATGGCTGCCGCTGCATCTGTTTGCCAACCTCGCCGGTGTCCCAGACCAGCTTTGGTGCTGCCTCCCGCCATGCTCTTTCAAGGTACCTCTAGGGCGCATGCACGCACGCCGCCCTCATCTTTATTTCCAGATTGGCGCGAACCTCAGGGGCGTCCCCCTGTTCTGACATCACGACTCCAGGGTATACCTGCCTATTTCATTTGCTAGCTCGTCGAGTTAGCAAATGGAACTCTATGGATGGGATTCGCTCTCCGTTCCTAAGCTACTCTGCTACTCCAGCTCTACTGGAACTCTTACTACCCTTCGGGGTCACTAACGGAGTACCCGCTCCTCGGGGGCCTCTCTGCTTCTTTCAGGTGCTATCAGGAAACCGGTACTCGCTGCTCGAGGGCCCATGTTCCCTGTGTCGCTGCCTGCAACTTCTACCTTCTACTTGGATGGCCATTTCGAATATTTGGTGATACCTTTCGGCCTGTGCAATGCCCACGCCGTGTTTCAGAACATGATGAACGACATCTTGCAGGACCTTCTGTACAAATGTGTCGTTGTCTACCTAGATGATATCTTGATCTTTTCACAAGATATGCCTACTCATCTAGCGGATGTCAAACAAGTATTACTGAGACTTTGAGAACACAGTCTCTATGCCAAATTGTCAAAATGTGAGTTTCACAAGGAATCTGTGCCTTTTCTTGGCTACATCGTATCGAAACAAGGCTTCCAGATGGATCCCCAAAAATTAGAGAGAATTAAGAATTGGTCTCAACCTACCAGTCTGAAGGCCCTGAGACGATTGTTGGGGTTCACAAATTACTATAGAAGCTTTATCAAGAACTACTCTTCTTTAACAGTGCCCTTAAACTGCGATGACACGGAAAGGGGCCAATGCTTCAAAGTGGTCTGCGGAGGCCATTTCCGCGTTCGAGAAATTAAAGACTGCCTTTTCCACCGAGCCATGCCTGCGTCACCCGGACCCCAACAGACCATTCATCGTGGAGGTTGATGCTTCAGATGTTGGCGTAGGGGCTGGTTTGAGCCAAAGTGGAGATTCTAAAGCCTTACATCCCTGCTCCTTTTTCTCATGGCACTTTTCTCCTGCAGAGAAGAACTATGGGATCGGAGATAAAGAACTCCTGGCTATTAAGATGGCATTCAAGGAATGGCGGCCTTGGCTCGAAGGCGCCCAACATCAAATTACCGTATTCTCATACCATAAGAATCTAGAGTATCCCCGTCATGCGCAACATCTTAACCACAGACAAGTCAGATGGTCCTTGTTTTTTAATCGCTTTGACTTGGTGCTCAAATACCGTCCCGGAGACAAGAATACCAGAGCAGATGCCCTGTCTCGCTCTTTCTCTCAGAGGATGTTCCTGAAGAACCACAGCATATCATCGACCCGAAGAAAGTCATCTTGGCAGCTATCCACTCTGTGCCTGCCGGTAAAACTATTGTACCGAAGAACCTCAGAAGGAAGCTATTACACAGGGCTCATGATTCCAAGCTGGCTGGCCATCCTGGTCAACGCCATACCCTGCTGAGATTACAGAAGTATTATTAGTGGCCTACTATCAAGGAGGACACGTACTCCTATGTAGCGTCATGCTCCAACCGTGCCAAACATAAGCCTACTTCTGGTCAGCCTTGAGGATTGCTGCAACCGCTGCCAGTTCCGGAGGAGCCATGGACTCACATCGCTACAGATTTTGTAGTTGATCTGCCACCTTCTGGAGGAATGAATACTATCTGGGTGACGGTTGACCGTTTCAGTAAGATGGGTCATTTCATGGCGCTGCCTGGCTTACCCCTCATCAGTCTTGGAGCTTGCTAAGCTCTTCATAGTCCACATCTTTTACCTACATGGCCTACTGAAGCACATTGTCTTGGATAGAGGATCATAATTCACAGCAAAATTCTGGAAGTCTTTGTGCAAGCTATGTGACATCTCTCTGGATTATACATCTGCCTATCATCCCCAATCAAATGGCCAAACTGAGAGGATGAATAGGACCATAAAACAGTTCATTCGTGCCTATGTGAGTTGCTGTCAAAATAACTGGGCCGAACTGTTGCCATGGGCAGAATTCGCCATTAACTCACATCCAGCGTCATCCACTGGATCAACACCATTCGAAGTGGTTTATGGACGACTACCTTCACCACCACTTCCACTGACTTTCTCAGTGTCGTCCCTAGCAGCTCAATCCACTGCTGATGATATCCATCAATTATGGATTCAGTCTAAAGACATGCTAACTAAAGAGGGTGAACGAGCAAAGAAATCATACGACACTCATCATTCTAAAGCGTCTGTATTTCTACCTGGTAACAAAGTCTGGCTGTCCACTAAGCACTTGAGATTAAAGTTCCCTTCAAGTCGATTTGCTCCACGCTACGTTGGACAGTTTCCAATTCTCCGACGTCTTGGCAACATTACGTACAGTCCAAAGCTACCGCCTAGATTGAAAATCCACAATGCATTCCACGTTTCACTTTTGAAACCTCTCATTCTAAGTAAGTTCTCACACAAGTCTCCAGAACCAACTTCTATTACCACAGAAGAAGACACTGAATACAAGGTTGAAGCTATTCTGGATGTAAGAAGATGTGGCAAAACTTGGGAATACCTTCTATCTTGGGAAGGTTATGGCCCCGAAGAAAATTCTTGGGAGCAGATGGCAAATATCCTGCACAAAGAGATGATACTTCAATTTCATCGGATGCATCCACACAAACCTAAACCTGGTAAAAAGACGGGAGGCCGTCCTTTGAAGGGGGTACTGTTGTGTCCATTGGTCTTTGATGGCTTCGCCCCGCCTACCTCTCTCTACTTGCGGCTCCTCCCACTCACCTTGGACTGATGGCCACCGTGGCATCTGTTTGCAGACCTCTCCGGTGTCCCCGGACCGGCTTTGGTGCTGCCTCCCGCCATGCTCCTTCAAGGTACCTCTAGGGTGCGTGCGCGCACGCCGCCCTCATCTTTATTTCCAGGTTGGTGCGAACCTCAGGGGCATCCCCCTGTTCTGACATCACAATTCCAGGGTATATCTGCCTACTTCATTTGCTAGTTCGTCGAGTTAGCAAATGGAACTCTATGGATGGGATTCGCTCTCCATTCCTAAGCTACTCTGCCACGCCAGCTCTACTGGAACTCTTACTACCCTTCGGGGTCACTAACAAACAGAGTACCCGCTCCTCGGGGGCCTCTCTGCTTCTTTCAGGTGCTATCAGGAAACCGGTACTCGCTGCTCGAGGGCCCATATTCCCTGTGTCGCTACCTGCAGCTTCTACCTTCTACTTGGAAGAACTAACTACAGTCATCATCTGTGAGTACAAGAAACATCTCTCTCTACAGTACCGCTTCGCCGGAATCAGGTACTCTCTCCTCGAGGGCCTGCCCTCTGCTCCGATGCCAGACCTCTCGTCTAGTGGAATCTTGGCTACTGCTAGTGAGTACAATGCTACCGAGTTTCTCTGCTCTAAGGTATCAGGTACTCACTCCTCGAGGGCCTGCTCTCCCTGTCTTGGAGCTCTCCTATTCTACTTGGGACTCTGAATGCTAATTCTATTATGTGCTCATAACTCTGTCTCTTTCCACTACAGCACTGCTTACAGAGGAACCGTTCCAGTGCTCTGTGAGAGATGCACCCAGCCGGGCTCTACAACTACTACTCACTACTGCCACCTCTGGTGGTTCCAAATACTGTTTAATAAAAGATTCAAATCTGTGTTTGTCTGTCCGGAGTTTAGCCTGATACTGTGGTCCCTCACGGGACTGCCCCCGAGGGCATGGTCAGCTGCCACAGTGTCCAAGGATCCACCCAAACACCAATAACCATAACACCCTGATAGTTTTTTTCAATTGTCCAAAGGCTTCTGAAGCAACTAAACTTCAGATGATATAAATCTTAGATGGGGTTATTTATTTCTGTTTGGGTTATTTGACCTGCTTCACAGGATAAGCAATAAATAAGGTAAACTTGTATAATAAGCCTTACATGATTCAATTATTTCCTCCTCTTCATTTTGAATCTGATAAAGTGGGGCCTGAGAGTAGGAAGGAGGTGGTTCCCTAAGGGTTCCAGCTTATATGACTAGTGCTGAATAACCTTGACACATTTTGAAGGTAAATTATTTCACCACTGGAGGATGCAATACATCATTAAGAAGCAGTCACTAAGTATACAGCACACCCTCTAAAAGCATCTTCCATAAGACATTGTCATAACATACTTCTGTGATTTTTTCAACCCATTCAAGTCTGGAAACATTTACATTATGAACATAATTTTTAGCCAAAGTTGGGCTCCAGGTAGAGATATTTCATCCAACAGTAACCAGGTTCAGAGAAAAGAAAATCACATCCTCTATTCACTTTAAGGCTGAATACTGCCATCTTCATGAATACCTTACCAGACGTTTGCTGTACAATAATGCTGTGCTGCTCCCACTGGAAACTGCCCATTTTGAAAAATCCACCACATGCTCTAGTTGCTTGGAGAGGCCCATTACTTCCTGTTGTTGCCTCAGAAGCTTTAACTGTCGATCTTTAGCTAGATTCTGAAGAAAAACTTGTTTTTAGCAAAATTAATTATAAAAGAAATGTAATGCTACAACTGAATTCTATGAACAAATACAGCAGAATACAACCACAAATTACACACTTAAAAGCATATATTATGTAATTACTAGAAAGAAAATTTATCATGAATATCATTTTTTGTTAAAGCAGCAATTTTAATTTAGCCATTTAGAATTGCTTCCAACACTGATCTAAGCTTGCTATATCTCATTGATATTACTAAAAATATTTTCCATTTAATTTGAAGTAAAACTAATTTCTTTGTAATTTGGCCCTTGAAGTGACAGAACTTTTAGGTTCCTCCAAAGCCGTGATCCAACCTCTGCTGAAAATCTCTCTTTTTTTCTATTTAGCTCACAACCAGGAAATCTTGGAATGTATAGTGCCTGGATAAAAAGCCCCAATCTAATGGGTAAAATAACTATTAAAAAGTTGATTTCTCTTAACTAGTATGATTGTTTAGTTAGTTGTGTGTTGTACTTTCCTGAAGTCCTTTTAATAGAGTTTAATTGTTCAGACTATCTATAAAGAAGGAATTGAAAAAATGTTTATGAGGAGGGCGGGAGAGGAGGAGTTTTAGAAGGGAAACATTAAAACGTCTATTTAAATGCTCACAAGACCCAGTTAAATTTATACTACTTTGATGATAGCAAAATTGCTTACCTTGTAATAGGTGTTATCCCAGGACAGCAGGATATAGTCCTCACATATGGGTGACATCAGTAATGGAGCCCTATGTACGGAAAACTTCTTTAAAAGTTTCTATGAAACTTTTGACTGGCACCAGAGTGCCAACTGAGCATGCCCAGCATGCCATGATATTCCCTGCCACAAGGGTCTCCCTTCAGTCTGGTTTTGTAGCAATTAGCGTTAGCCAAAAATAAAATAATAAAAAGTATCGGACCCAACTCCGCAGGGTGGCGGGTGGGTTTCGTGAGGACTACATCCTGCTGTCCTGGGATAACACCTATTACAAGGTAAGCAATTTTGCTTTATCCCAGGACAAGCAGGATGCTAGTCCTCACATATGGGTGATTAGAAAGCTAGAGGCTGAGTCATTTTGTGGTGAAGCAACAGTGAAGTATTGTTGAAATGAATCAGCCGAAATCACAGCAGGTTGGATGTAGAAGGAGTTGGGGTTATACTGGAAACAAGTTCTTTAAGACAGATTGTCCATATGCTGAATCTTGTCTTCCTTCTTTGTCTAAACAGTAGTGAGCTGCAAAGGTGTGAAGAGAACTCCATGTTACTGCTTTGCAAATGTCCAGAATAGGTACATAGCGAAGGTGTGCTACTGAGGTTGACATTGCTCTGACTGCATGTGCTTTTAATCGCCCTTGAAGAGTAAGGCCTGCCTTCTCATAACAAAATTGTATGCAATCTGCTAGCCAATTTGACAAAGTATGTTTACCCACTGGATCATAGGATCATAGGATACAAATAGTTTACCCACTGGATCATAGGATACAAATAGTTGACTGGATTTCCTATGGACTGTAGTGCGGTTTAAGTAGAAAGATAATGCACGCTTACAGTCTAAGGTATGTAAGGCTCTTTCTCCCTGGTGAGAGTGAGGCCTCGGAAAGAATGTTGGTAAAACTATGGATTGATTGAGGTGGAATTCCGTGACTACTTTTGGAAGGAATTTAGGATGAGTACGGAGGACCACCCTGTCATGTAGGAACTTTGTAAAAGGTTCGTATGTGACTAGAGCTTGTAGTTCGCTGACCCTTCTAGCTGATGTAATGGCTATAAGGAATACCGTTTTCCAAGTAAGATATTTAAGGTCACAGGTTATCTATGGGTTCAAATGGAGAACGCATAAGCCTGGTTAAGACTACGTTCAGGTCCCATTGTATGCTTGGGGAATGAACTGGAGGTTTAATGTGAGTTAGGCCTCTCATGAATTTACTGACGAGAGGCTGTGTAGAGATAGGTGTGTCTCCCAGCTTGCTATGATAAGCTGAGATTACACTCAAGTGTACTCTTACAGATGAAGTCTGAAGACCAGAGTCTGAAAGATGGTATAGGTAATCTAGTAGTGAGGTAGTGGGGCAAGTGAAAGGATCTAGTGCTTTCTGAGTGCACCACAAAGTAAAACGTTTCCATTTGTAGGAATAATTCTTTCTAGTGGAAGGTTTACGTGAGGCTATCAGCACTTGAGATATAGTGGTTGGAAGGTTGAGTGGTTGTAATATCAAGCTTTCAACATCCATGCTGTCAGGGACAGGGATTGAAGGTTGGGATGGCGCAGCTGACCCTGTTCCTGAGTTATGAGATTCGGAGCTAATCCCAGGCGAATGGGATCCCTGACTCAGAGATCTAGAAGTGTGGGTAACCATACTTGTCGAGGCCAGTATGGGGCTATGAGTATCATGGTCCCCTTGTCCTGTTGAAACTTCACTAGAGTTTTGGTTATGAGTGGTATCGGTGGATATGCATATAACAGGCCTGAGTTCCAATGGCGAGCAAAAGCATCCCTTGGTAGGCTGTTCTGCTGCCAGAGGAGAGAGCAGTAATTGTTCACTTTGTAGTTCAGATGGGATGCAAAGAGATCTATTGTTGGTTGACCCCACCGTTGAAATATCTTGGTTGCTAGCGTTGGGTCTAGAGACCACTCGTGTGGTTGGAAGTGACGGCTGAGGCGATCCGCTACTGTGTTGTGGATGCCTGCTAGGTAGGTGGCCCGTAGAAGAACTGAGTGTGCTAGGGCCCAGTCCCAAATTTGAGCTGCTTCTTGACAAAGGAGATAGGAACCTGTTCCCCCTTGTTTGTTGATGTACCACATAGCTACTGTGTTGTCCGTTTGGATCAGAACAGTCTTGTGTGAAAGGCAGTCCTTGAACGCATGTAGTGCATAGCGTATAGCTCGAAGCTCCAGAAAGTTTATTTGAAAGGAGGCTTCTTGTTTTGTCCACATGACCTGCGTCTTTAGATGACCAATGTGCGCTCCCCAACCTAAGGTGGATGCATCTGTAGTTAAAGTCACTTGTGCAACTGGTTGCTGGAAAGGTAGGCCTTTGAGCAAGTTGATCGTTGATGTCCACCAGAGAAGGGAAGATTTCAGATCTTGTGTTATCTGAATGGGAGTGGACAATGGTTGAATGGCTTGAATCCATTGATTTTTCAGTGTCCATTGCATTAGTCGCATGGTCAAACTGGCCATGGGAGTGACGTGAACTGTTGAAGCCATGTGTCCGAGTAGGGTGAGGCACTGATGAGCTTTAACTCGAGACTGATTGCGAATAGAGTGCGCTAGGAGAACGAGCGTTTGAGCACGGTCTCTTGGAAGAAAAGCTTTTGCTGTGATGGTGTTGAGATCTGCACCTATGAACTGCAACTGGTGAGATGGTGTGAGATGGGATTTCTCGTAATTTATGAGAAATCCCAAGGAGTGAAGCAACTTTATTGTGAGCTGGAGAGAAGTGAGAGCTCCACTTTGTGTTTGACTCCTGATGAGCCAGTCGTCCAAGTAAGGAAACACATGCACTCTTTGTTTGTGAAGATGTGCCACCGCTACTGCAAGACACTTTGTGAATACTCGAGGTGCTGATGCTAGGCCGAATGGTAGTACTCGATATTGGAAGTGTTGCCCTTCCACCAGAAAGCGCAGGTACTGTCGATGAGGAGGAAAGATGGGAATGTGAGCGTAAGCGTCTTGAAGATCCAGAGAGCAGAGCCAATCCCCTTTTTGAAGAAGAGGTAGCATGGTGCCCAACGATACCATCCTGAATTTCTCTTTCTTTAGAAATTTGTTGAAATTTCTGAGGTCCAGGATAGGACGTAGGCCCCCGGTTTTCTTTGGAATGAGGAAATATCGGGAGTAGAATCCTCTGCCCCACTGAGGCCTGGGAACTAGTTCTATGGCCCTGGCATTCAGAAGGGTGGATAATTCTGCTTGTAGAATTGTGGAGTGATGAGACACTGTCCAAAATGAAAGAGGAGGATTTTCGTTTGGTACAGTGAGGAAATCCAAGCGGTACCCTTGAGCTGTAATTGAGAGTACCCATTGGTCTGTTGTAATGGAGGTCCAAGTTTGATGGTAATAAGCTATTCGACCTCCCACCGGTAAGTGTGGAAGAGGATTTTGAGTATGGTTTCTGCTCTCTGGCTGGTTTTCAAAAGCCTGATGTGGATGCAGTAGGCGCAGGCTGCTGGGGCCTAGCAGGCCTCTGACGAGTTTGGGAACGCTGTGTAGGGCGTTGCTGTCTGGCTCTGGTAGCAGGAGGATAATATCGTCGAGGGCGATAATACGGTTTCCTGACTTCTCTTCTAGGAGGCCTCCTAGAAGGTTGGTGTGTCTCTTGAGGAAGTTGAGACAACTGTTTCAGGGTTTCCATGTGGTCCTTTATGGTTGCCACTGCCTCTTTGACCTTGTCTCCAAAAAGGTTTTCACCTAGACAAGGTAGGTCTGCCAACCTTTCTTGTACTTCTGGTCTGAGTTCAGAAGATTTTAACCAGGCCCATCTTCGAGCTGTTATACCTGAGGCCGATAAACGGGAGGCTGTTTCGAAGGAATCGTAAGTGGCTCTCACCTCGTGCTTGCCTGCTTCTAGGCCCTTATGCACGAGGCGGAGGAAACCCTCTTGAAACTGGTCTGGTAAGTGTTGGGAAAGAGTTTCAACCTGTTTCCACAGGTCACGCTGATACTGGTTCATGAATAATTGGTATGAGTTTATCCGTGAGACCAGCATTGCTCCTTGGAAGATCTTCCTTCCTAAACTGTCTAGGAAACGACTGTCTTTACCTGGAGGTGTGGAAGCATGTTGTTTCAGCCTCTTAGCCTTTTTCTGGGCTGATTCAACCACTACAGATTGGTGTGGCAACTGAGACTTTTGAAACCCTGGAATGGGTTGTACGAGATATGTGGCATCAGCTCGTTTATTAACTGCTGCCACAGAGCCAGGGTGCTCCCACATCCGGTACATTAGCTCTTGCAGGACCTCGTGCACTGGAATAGCTAATATTTCTTTAGGAGGATCTACGAACTGAAGGACCTCCAAGGTCTTTTGCCTAGTGTCTATTTCCGAGAGGAGAAAGAATGGGATAGTGTCCGACATCTCCTTTATGAAATTAGAGAAGGAAAGATCTTCTGGTGGTGATTTCCTTCTGTCCTCTGGTGGTGAAGGTTCAGATAGGATATCTTCTTCAGATGATAGATCATTCTCTGAGTCAGTACCAGTATCCAGTGGATGTCCAGATGTTCTAAGTGGCTTAAAGGGGACCTCAGACATTGGTGTACGTGGTCTGACAGGCGGAATAACTCCTGATGGACCAGGCAGTGGTTCTTGATGTGGATCTGAATCGAAATCCTGAGGTGAAGTAGAAAAAGCCTGAATTAGGGAATCCAATTTATCCATTAATGGTTGAAAAATGGAGGATTCTTGAACTGTCATCGATGGTGGCATCGGTGCCGGTGGCCGAAAAGGAATCGACGGCATCGGTGGCACAGACGCCGGAACCGGCGGCATCGGCACCGATGGCATCAATGGTTGCGGTGATGATATTGCTGGAATCGGCATCGAGGGCACCGGTGTTGGAACCGGCGATGTCATCGGAATCGGTGTAGAGGGCATCGCTGGTGTAGACGGCTGAGGTCGTGGCATCGCCTCGATGAAAGCATCTCTGACCACTTGACGTATATACACATCAAGTTCCGCCCGCATGGATGGTGAGAACAGAGCACCCATGGGGGGAGGCGGTGACGGCGATGCCGGTACCTCCTCAGAGCCCTGAGGAGGCACGGTTCCCTGCGCCGGAATCGGCGGGGATCGCCCTTTCGATGACTGTGAATCCTGATCCTGGAGCCGAGGTTTCTTAGTCGGTGTACCGCCCTCTGTCGATGGCTCACCGGGTATCGAGGTCGCAGATACCGTATGCGGCCTATGGTACCGATGGCGATGCTTCTCTTTTTCGCGGGCTTTTTCACTGCCCGATGTCGACGCCCTGGACGATGGTGAGGGGGAGGAAAAGGGAGCGTCTCCCGACTCACCTGGTAGACGCTTTTTGAATACGACTTTTCGAATCGACCCAGCCGAAGACGATTGAGTTGAGGTGGATGGAGCTGAAACTAGCTGTATTTTAAACAATTGCTCCATTTTCTCTAGTTGTAGACGACGGCCCTTTGATGTCATCGTGGCACACAAGGGACAAGTTTTAACATCATGCCCTTCACCGAGACAGAGGACACAGTCCTGGTGAGGGTCCGTAATGGACATGTTCCTGGCGCATTTGGGACATTTTTTGAAGCCTGAAGCCATTTTTGGGGCCGGACAGCCGTCGACGGCCAATGACTCAGGACAAAAAATTTGGAAAAAACGAAACGGAACCGCAAAAATCAAAAACTTACCGCGATCGGTGTTTACTAAGGGGAGACCCTTTGCGGCTTGAAGTTTTCTAACTTTTCTTTAAGTTAAAGTTGTGGAGAATTCCACAGGACTCCTAGAGACCGCGAGGCTAACTGCTTCGCGGAAAAAAAAGACTGAAGGGAGACCCTTGTGGCAGGGAATATCATGGCATGCTGGGCATGCTCAGTAGGCACTCTGGTGCCAGTCAAAAGTTTCATAGAAACTTTTAAAGAAGTTTTCCGTACATAGGGCTTCATTACTGATGTCACCCATATGTGAGGACTAGCATCCTGCTTGTCCTGGGATAATATATATTTTGTTTTATCATGGTATTCAAGGCTCTGTGAACTCAAAGTTTCTGGTGATTTCCAACTTATTTAAAATCAGTATCAGATGACTGGATGGTGGTCAATGTGATGCAAATTCTTAAAGCGGCTACCAGGGGTAAAATGGAAAATTAGATTAGTGAGCCTGACTTTGCTGCCGGGCAAAATGGTAGAAACTCTTCTTAAACACAAAATTAGAGAGAGCCAACATGTTTTTTGCAAAAGGAAGTCTTGCCTTACCAATTTACTAGGTATTTTTGAAAGTATAAAATATGTGGATAAAATTGAGTTGGTTTTATTTAAAATTGAGTTGGTTTTCAGAAGGCTTTTGACAGTCTCTCATGAAAGAAATTGGGAGGTTATAGGATAGGAGACAGTGCCTTATTGTGGACTGATAATTGGATAAAAGACAGAAAACAAAAGGTAGGACTAAATGATCAGTTTTCCAAATAGAGAAAGGTCATTCGTGGCATGTACCAGGGGTCTATACTGGCGCATATTCATAAATGATCTGGAAAAAGGAGAAACGAGCAAGGTGACCAAATTTACAGATGACACAAAGTTGTTTAAGTTTGTTAAAACAGCAGAGGATTGTGAGGAACTACAGAAGGACCTTGGGAGACTAGGACACTAGGCATGTACATTGCAGATGCAATTTAATGTGGACAAGTACAAGATAATACATGCAGGGAAAATAATTCCAACTGCACATACACAATGATGGGTTCCATGTTAGAAGTCCCTGCCAAGGAAAATGATCTCAGAGTCCTTGTGTATAATATCTTGTGGCTCAGTCTGTGGCAGCAGTCAAAAAGGCAAATAATATATTAGGAATTATTTGGAAAGGAATAGAGAACAAAACAAATTATATTAATATTAAAAAGTCAACGGATGAGGCAGTGTCCTATTGTGGATTGCCAACTGGTTAAAAGATAGAAAACAGAGAGTAGGGCTAAATGGTAAATTTTCCCAATGGAAAAAGGTGAATAGTGGAGTGCCCCAGGAATCTGTTCTGGGACCACTGCTTTTTAATATATTTATAAATGACCTGGAAATAGGAACAAGTGAGGTGATCAAATTTGCCGAGGACACAAAATTATTCAAAGTTGTTAAATCGCAAGAGGATTGTGAGAAACGGCAAGAGGACCTTGAAAAACCTGGGAGTTTAGGCATGCAAATGGCAATTGAAATTTAATGTAGACAAGTGCAAAGTGATGCACTTAGGAAAGAGTGACCCAAATCAGAGCTACATAATGCAAGGGTCCACATTAGAAGTCAACAAGCAGGAAAATAATCTAGGTGTCATCGTTGAAAATACATTGAAATCTTCCACTCAGTATTCAACAGCAGCAGCCAAAAAAGCAAATAGAATGCTAGGGATTATTAGGAAAGGAATGGAGAATTAAACAGAGAATATCATAATGCCTCTGTATCACTCCATGGTGCGACCTCATCTTGAGGTATTTTCTGCAGATCTGGTCACCACATCTCAAAAAAAAGATATAGCAGAATTAGAAAAGGTACAGAGAAGGGTGACCAAAATGATAAAGGGGATGAAACAATTCCCCTATGAAGAAAGGCTAGAGTAGTTAGGACTCTTTAGCTTGGAGAAGAGATGGCTGAGGGGGGATATGATAGAGGTCTATAAAATAATGAGTGGAATGGAATGAGTAAATGTTAATCAGTTGTTTACTCTTTTGAAAAGTACAAACACCAGGGGACACATAATGAAGTTACAAGGTAATACATTTAAAACTAATGAGAAAATATATGTATTTATTTTACTTAACACATAATTAAGCTCTGGAATTTGTTGCCAGAGGATGTGGTAAAAACTATTAGTGTAGCTGCATTTAAAAAAGGTTTGGACAGATTCCTGGAGGAAAGGTCCATTAACCATTAAGGTAGAGTTGCAGAAATCCACTGCTTATTCTTGGGATAAGCAGCTTGGAATTTATCTACCCCTTGGGATCCTGCCAGGTACTTGTGACTTCTCTTGGTCACTGTTGGAAACAGGCACTGGACTTGATGGACCTTTGGTCTGACCCAGTATGGCAAGTCTTATATTCTTATAACGCCTTTGTATAGATTTATGATGCAACCACACCTTAAGTGTTGTGTGCAGCTGTTGCCCTCACTCAAAAAAGACATAGTGGACATAGAAACGATATAAAGAAGGGCAACAAACATGATAAAGTGGATGGAAAAGCTCCCTTATTTAAGAAAAGCTAAACAGATTGGGGCTCTTTAGCTTGGAGAATAGACAGAGAGGAAAGGATTGAAATTTATAAATCATGAATGGGGTGAAACAGAAATAGGAAACAATTATTTACCATTTCAACCAACACTTGGATTAGGGGACACTCCATAAAACCATCAACCAGCAGAATAAAAATAGATCATGAAAAAAATTAAGCTTACTTGATAATTTTCTTTCCTTTAATTTCTGCTACACCAATCCAGAATGCTTGGGCCTCACCCCACATCCAGCTGATGAAGCAGAGGTTTTTGTTTTTTTTATGACATCACTACAGTTATATATACTAACCTCAGAACCCTGAGAACTCAGTATACTACTGGCAAAGCTCTTAGAATTTTCTTTATTTTCTCCCTTAAATTTAAGTTCTTTTTCTGGAGGCTTGTTTCTCTCTTTATTTTTAATAAATGGGAGGGTTTCTGAACTGGTGTAGCAGAAATTAGAGGAAAGAAAATTATCAGGTAAGTCTAATTTTTTCTTCTTTGTCTTTCTGCCACACCAAGTCTGGTATGTTTGGGAAGTACCAAAGCTTAAATTAAAAAGGATGAGTAGGTGTTTGCTCCATTTTAAGACACTTGCTCCATAGGTAGCATCTTCTTTGGGGAGAACATCTAACCTGTAGTTTCTGCTAAAAGTATTTAAAGACAACCAGATGGCTGCCTTGCAAACATCCATTGCCTCAGATCTGCCCATGAGGAGGAATGAACTAAATGTGCCTTACTCAATTCCGGACCCTCCTTCTGTTTTAGCATGTATAAAGATGAAATTGTTTCTTTGAGCCATCTTACAATGGGAGACTCCTAGCCAGTCAGGTTTTCAGGATATCCACAATGAATAATATGCATGAGGTAAAATTTGCATTTTATAGAGGCACTGCATGCAAATTTATCTCATGCACATTCATTGTGGATATCCTGAAAATCCAAATGTCTAGGGATCCTCCAGACCAGGTTTGGGAACCACTGCTTTAGATGCTGCTTCTCCTTTGCGTTGACCTCCAAACAAAATGAACAATTTATCTGATTATCTAAAGGAATTAGTTATCTCCAAATATCTTAACGATATTCTGATATTCAAGAATCTCAGTGATTTTTCTTTCCCTTGACAATCTTTTTCTGTAAATGCCAGCAAGTAAATAGTTTGCTTTAAATGGAAATGAAAAATTTTGGAAGAAATGACAAGATGAATGTTATCATAGTCTGTTGAACCTTAAAAAGGATCTCTGCATGAAAAGGCTTGCATTACATATATTCTTCTAGCTGACGTGATGCAATTTGGTATTCTTGTTAGTTGCCACTAAGACTATTTTTTGGCATGCGCCATCACTTTATAATTAGGCAAAAACACCCATTCTCCTGGGTGCGGACAATCTCTGCTCAGAAAGTCTGCTTTTAGAATTTCCTTGTCTACAATATGTAGAGCTGAAATTTGTTGCAAGTTGACTTCTGCCCATTGGAAGAGCTGGCTCATGTCTTTGAAGGCCCCTTGACTTGGAGTCCATCCTCGCCTGTTTATATACGTGACTGCCGTGGCATTGTCACATTGAATCTTTACAGATTTTTCCTGTAGCTATTTGAAAATGTTGCAGGGTCAAAGAATTTGCTCATTTTTAACCAGTTTATCAAGCTTATCTTTTGAAGCCTCTTTTTGAGACCATTTATCCTGAATGTGTTGCGCTTAGCAACGTGCTCCACAACCTATTAAACTTGAGTCTATTGTTTGGTGGTTCTAAGTTTAACCCTTTGGATAGATTTGTTTTTACTGACCAACAATTCAGAGAGTGGAAGAGGAAGATGATGATTGTAGCTCTGACAATGTGGTCTCCAATGCATTAGTGAGAAAACTTTGAGACACAGCCCCCTTTCCATTCAAGCAATTGGTTGTAGTGACTTATAAAATGGATCGCTACACACGCGCGCGCGAAGGATATTCATCAGGTAGCCACACTGCCATCCAGTGGTTTACAGACGCTGGTGAAAGGAGTAAGCTCATACATACACATAGGGGCGGATTTTCAGAGCCCTGCTCGCCTAAATCCGCCCAAAACCGGGCGGATTTAGGCGAGCAGGGCCCTGCGCACCGGTAAGCCTATTTTACATAGGCCTACCGGCGCGCGCAGAGCCCCGGGACTCGCGTAAGTCCCGGGGTTTTCGGAGGGGGCGTGTCGGGGGGCATGTCGGGGGCGGGCCCGAACCGCGCAGCGTTTTCGGGGCGTGTCGGGAGCATTCCGGGGGCGGGCCCGGGGGCGTGGCTACGGCCCGGGGCGGCCCGGGGGCATGGCCGCGCCCTCCGGACCCGCCCCCAGGTCGCGTCCCGGCACACAGGAGGCCCGCTGACGCGCAGGGATTTACGCCTCCCAGAGGGAGGCGTAAATCCCCCGACAAAGGTAAGGGGGGGGTTTAGACAGGGCCGGGCGGGTGGGTTAGGTAGGGGAAGGGAGGGGAAGGTGAGGGGAGGGCAAAGGAAAGTTCTCTCCGAGGCCGCTCCGATTTCGGAGCGGCCTTGGAGGGAACGGGGGTAGGCTGCGCGGCTCGGCGCGCACCGGCTATACAAAATCCATAGCCTTGCGCGCGCCGATCCAGGTTTTTAGCAGATACGCGCGGCTCCGCGCGTATCTACTAAAATCCAGCGTACTTTTGTTTGCGCCTGGAGCGCAAACAAAAGTAGGCTATTCGCGCTCCTTTTAAAATCCGCCCCATAGGCAGACACCCTATACCCAGACAGACAGAGAGATAAACAGAAACCCAACACCCAGACAAAAACAGGGGACACAGATATACCGAAATAGAAAAACGCAGACACACCATACCCAAACACAGAGAGACACATAAACAGACAGACCACATTACACACACAGACCAAAGCACACCAGACAAACACCGAGGCATACACTTCATACCACACTCAGTCACAGATTACATTCCACAATAGTAAAAGCTGGAAAATGTTTCAAAACTTAGGTGTCAGTTAAAATATTTTAGGAGATGAGGAAAAAAAATCCATCCCACTCTGCCCAACTTTTTTTTATTTTTTCACTTTCTGTATTTTTCTTAGTTTGCTCATCTTTTTTTTTATTTTTTATGTTTTGATTTGCTTATGCACATTTTTTTAAAACACTTTTTGCCTCTATTCTCCTTTCCCCCTGGCCTATTTGCCTAGTCCCTTCCCCAACCTCACCACTTTTTTTCCTCTGAAGGGCAACAGCTGTGATCTCTTCCCTTGGTTAAAAACCCGGCAGCAGCAGGAAGTCCTCCCGAGCTGAGGCCTAAAGGTGGTAGATCTTTCTGGGTTGTGGAACACTCCAATGGCTGTTCCTATGTCCGTTTCTGCTGCAGAGTAAGCAGCTCCTCACCTGGAGCCATCAAAACAGAAGTAGCTCCTCTCCCTAGCCCAGCAAAAGAGATGCATAGCTAAACCATAGCATGCTTACAATGATTTCACTATGTTCTGGCAGCTACCTCCCTCCTAAGCTTGAGTTCTCCACAGCACAGAGACTTAACAGCATAGCCATTTTTTCTTCCCTGATTCCCTTCAGGATTTTTCAAGGCCCCCCTGGGGACACATTCCCCAGTTTGCTTAGTAAATCTTCTGTATTAGTAAATGCTTTTATAAAGGACTCATGTGAACTCTTGCCCAAGGCACCAAGTCTATGGCTGCTGTAACTGAGGCTAATATCTGGAGATAGTCCCAAGCTCTTGAAGAATCTAGAGTGCTATAATGTATAACCTGGGCAGCCAATTTGCCCACTCTCTTTTCAGTAAGATATATTTTTCCTTTTATGGTACTGAAAAGCGCTCCTAAGAATTCTATTGTCTGTGATGGATGAAGATTGCACTTTGAATAACTTACTATCCAATCTAGATGACCTAGGATCTCTAAAACCCTGGATGTAACCTTGATTGTATCCTAATGAGTCTTTGGCCTGATAAACCAATTGTCCAGATATGGATGAACCATTATTCCTTCTTTTCTTAAAGACGTGACTACTAACATTACCTTGGTAAAAGTTCTCGGAGCAGATGCTAAATCAAAGGGAAGTGCTCTGAATTGAAAATGCTTTCCTATTATACAAAAATGCATATATTTCTATGCTTCTTTTATTGGCATACGGAAGTATGCATCTTTGAGATCTAGAAAATCAAGGAATTCCCCTTTTCGGACTGAGAGCATTACTGCGTGTAATGTTTCCATCCTGAAATGAAAAATGTAAGCTCCTGTTCACCCCTTTTAGGTCCAGAATCGGAAAAAATATCCATCCTTTTTTGAAATGACTAAATAGATTCAGTAACACTGTTTCTGTTTTTGAGGAAGTACTGGATATATTGCCTGAAGCTTTATCAATTTCTTGTTCTGCAAATATCTTTTCTTGAATTATACATGGAAACTCCAAGATCATCTAATTTACGGGGATATGCTAGCTCAAACACATAGCCTTTTTTTTTTATAATGTCTAAAACCCACTTGTCTGATGTAATATGGATCCAATCTCTGAGATAGTTTTGAAGGACCCGCCTACTGGATGAATTAGAGAGTGGATCCTTAAGGCATCATTGTAGGCTAATTGTAGGTGCAGAGGTCTACTGGTTTCTTATCTAGATTTTTTTGCTCTTTGAAAGGGCTGCAGTCTCTCTCTCACTATAGATTTGAGGTTGCACTGGCTTTGAGGGGCAGAATCTGTAATCATCTTGGTACTGGGAGCATGGTCTGTAACACCTAAAGGCTATTTTCCCTTAGCCTTCTGGCAGCAATGGGTCTTGTTTCACCCAATAGTCTTTACTAACTTTTATTTATTTATTTATTTAGCACTTTTATATACCGATATTCTTATAACAAGTTATAAATCAAATCGGTTTACATTATAAAGATGTCAGACTTACAGAAACTTTGTCATGAGGACTGATTGGAGGGAAAGTTTAGCTGCCTGGGTAATAAAACATGGATGTTTTATGTGAGCCAGAACACTAAAAAATGAAATTTCAGAATTATTAGTGAAAATTTGTAACCTATCATTAAAATCATCGGATGTACCTGAAGACGAAGATGGCCAATGGAACCCCTATATTTAAAGAGGGAACCAGGGGTAATTCGGGAAACTATAGACCAGAGAGGCTGACGTCAGTGCCAGGAAAAATTGCAGAAACTGTAATAAAGCATAAATTCACAAAACATTTAGATAGTCATGGTTTGATGGGACATAGCCAACATGGATTTACCAAAGGAAAGTCTTGCCTCACAAATCTCCTACATATTTTTTGAAGGGGTGAATAAACATGTGGACAAAGGTGAACCGGTAGATGTAATGTATTTGGATTTTTAGAAGGCGTCAGACAAAGTCCCTCATGAGAGGCTTCTAAGAAACCTAAAAAGTCATGGGATAGGAGGCGATGTCCTTTTGTGGATTGCAAGCTGATTAAAAGACAGGAAACAGAGGGTAGGATTCAATGGTCAGTTTCTCAGTGGAAAGAGGTAAACAGTTAAGTGCCTCAGGGATCTTTACTTGGACCAGTGATTTTTAATATATAAACGATCTGAAAAGAGGTACGACGAGTGAAGTGATCAAAATTTACAGATGACACAAAATTATGCAGAGTAGTTAAATCTCAAGCAGATTGTGTTGAATTGCAGAAGGACTTTGTGAGACTGGAAGATTGGGCTTCCAAATGGCAGATGAAATTTAACATGGACGTGCAAAGTGATGCATATAGGGAAAAATAACCCTTGCAGTAGTTACACAATGTTAGATTCTATCTTAGGAGTTACCACTCAGGAAAGAGATCTAGGCATCATAGTGAATAATACATTGAAATCATCGGCCCAGTGTGCTGTGGCGATCAAAAAAGCAAACAATTTTAGGAATTATTAGGAAGGGAATGGAAAATAAAACGGAGGATGTCATAATGCTTCTATCGCTCCATGGTGAGACCGCACCTTGAATACTGTGTTCAATTCCGGTCACTGCATCTCAAAAAGGAAATAGCACATTGGATAAAGTGCAGAGAAGGGCGACCAAAGTGATAAGGGCCATGGAACAGTTGCCCTATGAGGAAAGGCTAAAGAAGTTAGGGCTGTTCAGTCTGGAGAAGAGACGACTGAGGGGGGATATGATAGAAGCCTACAAAATAATGAAAGGACTTGAACAAGTTAATGTAAACCGGTTATTTACTCTCTCAGATAATAGAAGGACCAGGGGGTACTCCATGAAGATAGCAAGTAGCTCATTTAAAACAAATCAAAGAAAATTTTATTTCACTCTGAGCATAGTTAAGTTCTGGAATTCATTGCCAAAGGATGTGGTTACAGCAGTTAGTGTAACTAGGTTTAAAAAAAAGTTTGGATAAGTTCTAGAGGATAAATCCATAAACTATTACGGTAATTAATAAGCTTGTAATCTAATGTTTGGGTACTTGCCAGGTACTTGTGTCTTGGATTGGCCACTGTTGGAAACAGGATACTGGGCTTGATGGACCCTTGGTCTGACCCAGTATGGCATTTCTTATGTTCTAAGCCTGATAGGGATGGGAAAGAGATGAAGAGAAAAATTGTCGGGAGTGGTAGGAACAGCACAAAAGCCTAATGGAAATTGGTAGAGGAGGAGGAGAGGAGAGAGATGCTGACTGGTAGAGGGAGATATTTCACAAGACACAAATTTAAAAATAGTATTGGGCACCTGGTTTCATTGTCACAAACCTGGTTTCATTGTCAGAAATAAAACATTTTGGATTAACTATGGGTGAGAAAGCAAAATTGCTTACCTTGTAATAGGTGTTATCCCAGGACAGCAGGATGTAGTCCTCATATATGGGTGACGACACCGACGGAGCCCAGCGCGGGAGGCCACTGAGCATGCCCAGCATGCCATGATATTCTCTGCCACAGGTGTTTCTCTTCAGTCTCGTATGTAGCAAAAGCTTTTGCAAAAATAAAATAATAAAAGTAAGGAAACCCAACTCCGCGGGGTGGCGGGTGGGTTCTGTGAGGACTACATCCTGCTGTCCTGGGATAACACCACTTACAAGGTAAGCAATTTTGCTTTATCCCAGAACAAGCAGGATGCTAGTCCTCACATATGGGTGATTAGCAAGCTAGAGGCTGAGTCATTTCGTAGTGAAGCAACAGTGAGGTATTGTTGAATATGAGTCAGCTGAAGATCACAGTAGGTTGGTTGTAGGAGTTGGGATTATACTGGAAACAAGTTCTTTAAGACAGTTTGTCCATAGGCAGAATCTTGTCGTCCCTGCTTGTCCAAGCAGTAATGAGCTGCAAAAGTGTGAAGAGAACTCCATGTTGCTGCTTTACATATGTCAAGGATTGGCACTGAACAATAGTGTGCTACTGAGGTTGACATTGCTCTTACTGAATGTGCCTTTACTAGTCTTTGGAGAGGAAGGCCTGCTTTTTCATAGAAAACTGTATGCAATCTGCTAGCCAATTGGATATAGTATGTTTACCCACTGCTTTCTCTGGTTTGTTTGCATCGTAGGATATAAACAGCTGTGTGGATTGTCTGTGGACTGCAGTGCGGTTGATATAAAATGCTAGTGCGCGCTTACAGTCCAAGGTATGTAAGGCTGTTTCTCCTGGATGGGAATGAGGCCTTGGAAAGAATGTGGGTAAAACTATGGATTGGTTCAAGTGGAATTCCGTAACTACCTTGGGGAGGAATTTTGGATGTGTACGGAGGACCACTCTGTCATGTAGGAACTTAGTATAGGGTGCGTACATGCCAAGTGCTTGTAACTCACTAACTCTTCTAGCTGATGTAATGGCTATGAGAAAGGTAATCTTCCATGTGAGAAATTTAAGATCACAGGAATCTATGGGTTCGAAGGGAGAACCCATGAGGCGTGTTAATACCAGTTTCAGATCCCAGTCTGTGACAGGTGGTCGAATTGGTGGTTTAAGATGTGTTAAACCTCTCATAAACCTGCTGACAAGAGGTTGTGTGGAAATAGGTGCATCTCCGATCTTGTTATGGTAAGCAGAGATTGCACTTAAATGTACTCTTACAGATGAAGTCTGGAGACCAGATTCTGAAAGATAGAATAAGTAGTCTAGTAGAGAATTTGTGGGGCAGGTGAAAGGATTTATCTTCTCTTTTGGTTGCACCACAAAGTGAATCTCTTCCATTTGGAAGAATAGTTCTTTCGTGTGGAAGGTTTACGTGAAGCTATAAGTACTTGAGATATATTGGATGAAAGATTGAGTGGTTGTAAGATCAAGCTTTCAACATCCATGCTGTCAGAGATAGGGATTGAAGGTTGGGATGGTGCAACCGACCTGATCTTGAGTTATGAGAGTGGAAGCTACTCCCAGGCGAATGGGATCCTTGACTGTGAGGTCTAACAGTGTAGGGAACCATACTTGTCAAGGCCAATATGGGGCTATGAGTATCATGGACCCCTTGCCCTGTTGTAGCTTCACTAGAGTTTTGGTTATAAGTGGTATCGGAGTCTCCAAACTCCAAACGGAGGATACGCGTATAGTAGGCCTGAGTTCCAAGGGCGAGCAAAGGCGTCCTTGGCTGGCTGGTTCTTCTGTTTGTGTAGAGAACAGAATTTGTCCAATTTGTGATTCAGATATGATGCAAAGAGATCCAGGGTTGGTAATCCCCAATGCTGAAAAATCCTGGTCGCTACTGCAGGATCCAGGGACCATTCGTGTGGTTGGAACTGGCGACTGAGTCGATCTGCCACTACACTGTGAATGCCTGCGAGATAAGTGGCCCGTAGGAACATTGAGTGTGTTAGGGCCCAGTCCCAAATCTGTGCAGCTTCTTGACAAAGGAGATACGAGCCCGTACCTCCATGCTTGTTGATGTACCACATAGCTACTGTGTTGTCCGTTTGGATCAGAACTGTCTTGTGTGAAAGGCAGTCCTTGAACGCATATAGCGCATAACGTATAGCTCGAAGCTCTAGGAAATTTATTTGAAACGTGGCTTCAAGAGTTGTCCAAGTCCCTTGAGTTTGGAGACTGTCTATGTGAGCTCCCCAACCCAAGGTGGATGCATCTGTAGTTAAAGTTATTTGTGGGACTGGTTGCTGAAAAGGTAGGCCTTTGCACAAGTTGTCCTTGTTTGTCCACCAAAGTAGAGATGATCTTAGTTGGTGGGTCACTTGAATTGGATAATGTAGTGGTTGAATGGCCTGGATCCATTGTGATCTTAAAGTCCATTGGGTAACTCTCATGGCAAGTCTTGCCATAGGTGTAACATGAACTGTGGAGGCCATATGACCCAGTAAAATCAGAAACTGATGAGCTGTCGCTTGTTTCTGCAAGGAAATGGATTTTGCTAGTAGAATGAGTGCGTCTGCTCGATCTACAGGTAGAATGGCCTTTGCTAGATTAGTATTCAATTCTGCTCCTATGAATTGAAGCAGGTGTGAGTGAGATGGGATTTTGGATAATTGATGAGAAATCCTATGGAGAGAAGTAGAGCGATCGTTCGTGTTAGAGAGGTAAGAGCTCCTTGTTGAGACTGACTCCTTATGAGCCAGTCGTCTAGATATGGGAACACATGGACACTTTCTTTGTGTAAATGTCCTGCTATTACTGCTAGACATTTGTTGAAGACTCTGGGAGCAGATGCCAGTCCAAAAGGTAGAACTCTGTATTGGAAATGTTGATGGCCTACCATGAAGCGCAGGTACCTGCGATGAGGAGGGAATATTGGAATGTGAGTGTAAGCATCTTGAAGATCCAGAGAACAAAGCCAATCTCCTGTTTGAAGAAGTGGAAGCTTGGTGCCTAGAGAAGCCATCCTGAACTTTTCTTTCTTCAGAAATTTGTTGAGATTTCTGAGGTCTAGGATGGGACGTAGGCCTCCGGTTTTCTTTGGAATGAGGAAATATCGGGAGTAGAATCCTCTGCCCTGCTGTGTCCGGGGCACTGGTTGTATGGCCCTGGCTCTCAGAAGGGTGGATAATTCTATTTGTAATTGATATAGTTGAGAATTTTGTTGTGGGCAGGAAGCTGGTGGAAATGCTGGAGGAATTGAGAGGAAATTTAGTTTGTAGCCTCGAGAGACTATGGAGAGTACCCATTGGTCTGATGTTATGTTTTGCCAGTGTGTGTGAAAGTAGGATACTCTTCCGCCCACTGGCAGGTTTGGCCTGGGATTAGAGGTTGGGTTTGTTCTCTGGTTTGTATTTCAAAAGCCCGCCGCAGGGCCTGTCTGTGCAGGAGGTTGTGGACTAGTAGGCCTAGGCTGCCTTGCTTGGGACTGCTGTTGTGGTCTGGTTGATCTACCCCTAGAAGTTTGGGGGTAGTATCTGTGTGGCCTGTAGTAAGAACGTCTAGGTTCTCTTCGGGGAGGGCGACGAGAGGACTGTGTAGCGGGCTCTTGTGGGGTTTGAGACAGTTGACGTAGAGTCTCTGTATGGTCCTTAAGCTGTTGTACTGCTTCCTGAACCCTTTCCCCGAAAAGGTTGTCACCAATACAGGGCAGATCTACAAGTTTTTCTTGAACCTCAGGCCTGAGGTCAGAGGCCTTGAGCCATGCCCATCTACGAGCAGTAATTCCAGCTGCTGCTGCTCTGGAAGCAGTCTCAAAGTTGTCGTAGACTGCCCTTACCTCATGTTTCCCAGCTTCTAGGCCTTTGTTGATTACAGTCTGTGCTGGTTCCTGGAATTGTGTGGGTAAAGAGGCAACAAATTCTTCCATTGGTTTCCATAGGTTCCTCTGATATTGTGTGATGTACAGCTGGGTAAGCAGAAATTTTGGTGTTTAAGATGGAACTCTGATACACTTTCCTGCCTAATGAGTCAAGGAACCTATGGTCCTTACCAGGTGGAGTCGATGAGTGTGGGCGCACACATCTGGTTTTTTTCTGTGCAGACTCCACTACAACAGACTGGTGTGGTAATTGTTGTTTCTGGTAGCCTGGAGCTGGCTGCACTATATAAGTTGTGTCCACACGCTTATTCACTGCAGGGACAGAAGATGGATGTTCCCAAATGCGGCGTTGGAGATACAAGAGAACTTCATGGATTGGCACAGCCAGCACTTGTTTAGGTGGGTCAACAAACTGTAAAACTTCAAGTTTGTTTCCTTGTATCTTCTTCTGCTGTGAGTTTAAATGGAATGGAGTCAGCCATGTCCTGAATGAATGAGGAAAATGATAGATCCTCTGGAGGTGACTTTTTTCTCTGATCCGGAGGAGAAGGGTCAGACATGAATCCTTCAGAAGATATTACAGATTGCTGTTCATCCCAAGAATCCTCAGAGTCGTCTCTATAAGGAGATTTTGGTGATGATCTTGGAGGGAAGTGAAGGCCTGGCTGTGGATCATCGGTGGAAAATACTGTAGAAGTGTCCTGAGGCTTTGTGGATGGTAGTTTATCGATGACATTTTGATATCGTTGCAAAAGTCGTCGATAAAAAGCAAGATCTTGCACTTCTAGAGGCTCGGATGACGGTTGCCTCGATGGTACTGAGGTTGTCATCGACGTCGTCATCGGTGGAAGTGCCGCGAAAGTCATTGACGTCGATGGAATCGAGAACAGCATCGACGGGCCCGATGGAATGTGGGCGAAGATCGATGTCGATGACGTCATGAGCCTCGGCATTGTAGTAATCGAATCCATCAGTGTCCTCGGTGCCAATGAAGGCACTGGCATCGGTGGGTCCACCGGCATCGGTACTACTACCGGCATCGATGCTGGAGGCATCGGCGGAATCGCCGGAAGTGTTTGCTCCTTGAGAGCTTGGATGACCGCTTGTCTAATTATAGTAGACAATTCTGGCTGTATAACTGGTGGAATCAGAGCAGTTGTAAGAGCTGGTGGAGGCTGTAACGAAACATCCTGTGAGGAGGTCTGAGGAGTGTCTGGCATCGAAGGAGGTAAAGGCCCAGGCGCCGAAGGGGCCGGTATTTCCTGGTCCCGTGGCCGCTTCGCCATTGACTCATCTTGGGACATCGATGTGGAGGATGACGGTCGACGACGTCGATGCCGATGTTTGGACTTTTGATGGTCCGCTGACTGCGTCGATAGCACTGACGATGGTGAAGACGGACGATCACCGGATCTGTCCGGACGCGTTTTTTTTAATTAGGGCTCTTTTAGTCGCTCCAGCTGGAGACGACCTGGAGGATTTGGAAGGGGAAGGAATTAGTTGGAGCTGGAACAAATGTTCCATTTTTTCCTGTCTAACCTTCCGCCCTTTTGCTGTCATCTCCGCACATTTGGGACATGTCCCCATATCATGCTTTTCACCGAGGCAAAGGACACATCTAAATATGGGTCGTTGATTGACATATTTCTATTGCAAACAGGGCACTTTTTGAATCCCGTCGCCATTTTGTTACCGACGGCCGTTGATGGATGTGAATTCGTGAGAAGGGAATTTTTTGAAACATGAGAAATCAAGGATGAGGTACTCACCAGCCGGTGAAAGAGAACCCCGAGAGACTTCTATGAGAGAATATCGAAAAATATGACTTTCCAGTCAGAAAAGACTTCGTGAAGAACGCAACGGCTCCTGTCCCGCGATGCGTGAAGCAGCGCAGAAAAGCGAAGACTGAATAGAGTCTTCTCTCCTAACTTTTAGAAAAAGACTTAAGACTTGGCTGTTCAAGCAAGCTTTCCCGGACACAATCTAATGACATCACTGTCTCCTTCTCAAAACAAGCAGCCCTCAACCATGCTTTTGTATATAGTATTTAATCTGTATATTGTCTAATCGTTACCAATCTTTCCTTTCTCTTCCTCCTTCTCCCAGTTCTGCTACCCTTGTTAAATGTAACTGCACCTTCGGTCACCACAGTTCCAGTTTGATGTATCTACTGCACTCCTGTTTTATGTAAACCAGCAAGATATGTTGTCATGATTGCCGGTATATAAAACCTTAAATAAATAAATAAAATAAATAAAGAGAGACACCTGTGGCAGAGAATATCATGGCATGCTGGGCATGCTCAGTGGCCTCTCAGGGCCAGTCAAAAGTTTCTAGAAACTTTGACAGAAAGATTTCCTGCGCTGGGCTCCATCGGTGACGTCACCCATATGCGAGGACTAGCATCCTGCTTGTCCTGGGATAAGCCCCAATCAACTGCATGGATAGAAGGGGAAGTAGCTTAAATAAATCTTTTATCTCTGTTGTAGGAAAAAGGAAACATGAATGTAAACCGGTGTGATATCTCGATTGAGATTGAATGTCGGTATATAAAAAATAAATAAATATGTGTGTGAGAGTTTGTGTGTTTATACCTATATCTCTATGAAAGGCAACCCAACCCAAGCTCCTTCCCATACTTCCCATACTTGGGGTATGGGAGTATCAGCTTATTGCATGGATGAATGGGAGGAAGGGGCTGCAGTTCACTCCTATTCTAATCTATGTATCACATAAATTAGAAACTTTTCCTTGTTTAAAAATGCAGACTAATTTTCAGGGTAACAATCAACAATTTATTACTTAGGAAAAAACAATGCAAACCAGAAAACATAGGAATTATAAGGAGAAAAACAGAGAATGACATTGTAATGAACTCACCTCCAACTGATGAAGTAGAGCTTTTCCCTTTTTGTTAATCTCTACCATCAAAGTGAATATGGCAACCTTAATATCCTGTTCCACCTGTTTTTGATTTTGATTCATTTCAAAGAGTCTGCATAAAGAAAATATTCTAAGTTTAATTATAGGCTGCTTGTTTTGTTTTTTTTTTTAATGCTGATGTATTTTTATGAATTTATATTAAATTTTTATATGCATATTGCCATCATATTCAGCATGGAAAAACTTTCTGACAACTTGGGCACCAGCCAAAACAAAAATTGTTTCCCAATAACTTTTTCTTTTTTTACTCATCTAAAATGTGTTCATTTTGCATTTTAATTTTTGCCTTCCTTCTCCCTCCTCTCTCTCGCCAAGCTCCTTTCTTTCTTCACCCCTTCGCAGCTTCTCTCCTTCCTAGCTTTTTCCTTGCTCTGACTTTGTTGAGGGCCAAAACAGTATCCTACCGCTGTCTCATAGCATCAGTAGTGTTGTTTTTGCCCAGTCCTGCAGCATCAGGAGCAGAGGCATGTCAGCCCAGGACTATGATGATGTCAAGCACTAGGCCATCATCTCCTCCCCCCACCTTTGTAAAGCAGAGCTGCTTACCTGTAAACAGGTGTTCTCCTAGGACAGCAGGATGTTAGTCCTCACATATGGATAACATTATCAGATGGAGCCCAGCAGGAAACTTTGATCTCAAAGATTCTAGAGCTTTCAGCATGCAAATGAGCATATGCAACTGTATTTATCACCCATATCCCTAGACATAGTCCCTCAGTCCATGATATAGCTAATACATGGAGAAACCAACTCCCAGGGGAGGCAGGAGGGTTTCATAAGGACTAACATCCTGCTGTCCTAGGAGAACACCTGTTACAGGTAAGCAACTATGTTTTCTCCTAGGACAAGCAGGATGGTAGTCCTCACACATGGGTGAATACCAAGCTACAGGCTGTCCGAGCAAGACAAAGCGGTAAACCACAGTGCTGGAGCACTACCTCCCTCCTTTGCCTGAGAGGCAACCGACCCACCAGGGGTACAAGCTGGAGAAGAATTGGGTTCTACAAAGAAAGCCAAGAAAAAGACAGAGATAAACCCTCATACATAGCAGGGATGCCTGAGACAGGGAAGTGATGCGAGTGCAAGCAGAAGCAACGACGAATCACGGAAAACAGTACAAGCAGGGTTTGATAAAAACAGTGGATCTAGATCCTCCTGGATACAGGAAGGAACCAGAAATGTAAACAAGAGAGATTCTAGGACGAAAACTGCAGTTTCTTTGGTGTGAAAAAAACCACCAAAAAAACGAACGGGTCCAAGAGACCTCTAGAAAGAGGCTGTCGACCATTAACAGCCAAAGGTCTGGAGTAGAGTGATCAGATATGGCTGGTAGGTCGAATGGAGAGAAGAAACCCATGTCATACTTGAAGAACAAACAGTAAACCACAGCAGGGTCTGGTACAGAAACTACATGCCAAAGCATCAGACTTAGGTGACCGCACAGGACAGAGTCAAGGGTTTCAGGGGATGAGAATAATCCCCAAAACAGACCTGTAGCCCAAAGCTTCCCGGCAGGGAGATAAAATAGGCCTGAAGCTCACTCAAGAGCACCTGCCAGAACCAGTTCATATATCCTGCCACAGGACAGCAAGAGGAGAGGAAGGCCCTTTGGGCAACCCAGAGAATGAGAAAAAACTAAAGGCAGTATCTCTCCCTGTAGGTATTTGGAGAGATACCACAGGCTTCTTAGTTTCATCTCGACTCCTCCCGACAAACCAATCAGAAGTTGGAAGGTGCGCAGAACACCAGGAGGCAGACTGGTGGACCGCCGAGTTAAGCACAAGTCGCCCGGTTGTCTATATCAACTCCAAGCAAACTCACTGCCAAAGACAGCAAGGAGTATCCCACTGAGATGGAGCCCTCAGTCTTCTTGGAACAGAGGAAAATGAGAGCAATTGCCCCAGGGGAGAAGTCTCGAAGGCTCTACAAGGAGAGAGAAAGCCAAAGAG
Source organism: Rhinatrema bivittatum (assembly GCF_901001135.1). Classification (NCBI taxonomy): domain Eukaryota; kingdom Metazoa; phylum Chordata; class Amphibia; order Gymnophiona; family Rhinatrematidae; genus Rhinatrema; species Rhinatrema bivittatum. Next base: position 224,129,251 of record NC_042618.1, on the reverse strand, counting down.
TTGCAAGTACAAATTCCAGTAGAACCTGATTGTATTATCAGCCCAGAAACCCAAAGGGCATCAGGGCTGGCCCAGTGCCATCTCGGGACAGAGTACCAAGCCACACAGCTGCGATATCATTACCCCAACCATGAGTGCATATACTTCCCCTCCTAAGGGAGCACATGGCCCAGCAATGGGCAACGTTGCAAAACCCAGGATTGCTCTGCTCACAGACAGGGTTATCCTGAAATTGGGAGAAGAATAGCTTATATGCTACCACGAGCAGAGGGCAGTACCCCTCATGCAGGGTGCGCGGGTCCCCAACTCTCTCTGCCATGGACATGGCAAAAAGGTAAAAGGCACAATCATCTAGCTGATGGATCGAAACACTTCTCACAGAGAAGAGTTCCGCAGGCAAGGTTGACTGACGATAGCGATCCTTAATAAAGATGCCCATAGAGTCTAGCAGATACTAAGGTAACTCCTGAACTGGGGGGGGGGGGGGGGGGAACCTGGAGAACCATTGGGGAGCAACACTGGACAGGCTCCCTCGAGGTTAGACATGCCGCGCCTCAAAGCGTCCAAAGGAGAATGCTATTCTCGATTATTCTTGGGACTGGCACCAGTCAGAGCAGTGGCACCCCTTGTGCAGGAACAGAAACAAGGGTCACCCCTCGAAGGGGCATCCATAGGGGAACCCAAAAGGGCTGCCCTGGAACCCAGTTGAATCTCCGCTTCAGTGAGGAGAGGGAAGCAGCAGGATCGGGGCCTCCCAATCCAGAAAGACCTAGCAACTTCCTGAAGGAAAGTTGAGGCATAATCACTGCTTGCTGAAGCGCCAATGCCAGCCTCGGATAGGGGAGGTCGCCACTGCAATCCCCAGAGGGGCCCCAGCTGAAGACTGTCCAATGACTGCTGCTGTTGCTCCCCGGCCTCCAAGGAGACGTGCTGATTCAGAGGATCAGGGCTCCAAATCAGAGAAAACAATTGCTCAGGGACAGAGCCCCAAGGACAGTTCGACAAGAATATGGTAGAGGGCGAAAGACATATTCCTCTGCTGAGAAAGTAGAGGATGCTCGAGCCACTTTCTCGATGTCCACTCATTTCAGAATCCAAATCAGGAGTGCAGTCCTAGGTCAGTCCTTTGGCTGTGGAACACAACATGTTGTGACTGCCCAGAGGGAACAATGCGCACGCGCGCACACACACACACACACACACACACACACACACACACACCAACGCCCAGGTGACAGAGGGCAACTGGAAGCCCTCTGCTGTGAAAGCACACTGGGCGGACTCATGCAGTGGTAACCCATCCACGGATGGTGGCACACCCCTGATCCTGAGCGCCGTGCTTATGGGAGAAATACCACAACCCACAGAGGAATGAGAACCATGGTGCTAGAATCGGAGGCTACATGCTGCCCCACGACCAAGCACAGAGCGTGTAATGACAGCTCCTCTACCAGTGCTCCTCAGCGCTATGCAGTATGGACTGACGTGGAGGCTCAGACTATGCCGAAAGATGGCAGAACTCTAGTGTGGATGAGGACTAGAATGCCGCCTGCCAGCATCCAAGGCACTCAGAACAGATGCCTTATCTTTCCCAACCATGCAAGCTGCACATCAACGCCACAGTAACTGCAGCAGAGTGGAGAGGACAGCATGATGTCAGCATCCCCAGCACCTTACCCAGTGCTCTGGGTAAGGCATGGTGGAGGGTGGAGGTCTATGGCATTGCCCCTTTCAGTACCTGAGAATACTCCAAAAGGCGAGCTATTGAAACTGTGTCCGAATCGGCTCGCCTGCAAGTCCCACAGGGAACGACTGCAGCGAAGTCCCAGGCGAGTACAGGTGCTTATGGAGGACTGCAGACACATCCTGCGATCTATAAGAAGTTTGCCCGTATTTATCGCCATTCCTGGTGCCACAGGTGCCCACAGATGTCAATCGCCCGGGAGCCCCGACGCCCAAGGTTATGGACCAAAGGAGCCATTGGCGTCTGCAGGGAGAGGCCCCACAGCCCCCCGACAGGCCATCAATATCAAAAAGGCACAGACGACTGCCAGTGCTGACAGCAATTTTCCTCGGCTCCCCGATTTATCTGGTGGTGTCTATGCTGCAAGCTAGATGGCCTCGCGAGCATTACGGCTGACGAGAGCCCCACTAGCATCCATTAATATTGATGGTGTGCACATCTTGGCGGGGTCCCAACATTGAGATTGTTGGCTGAAGGGACAGCCTTGAACTTACCAGTGCTCTGTAGGGTACACACCATCCAAGAGCCCTGAGGGTACCGGGCCACTGCAAACAGATGCACCAGTAGATAGCTACATCTGCGCCCGATCCATAAGAGGCCAAGAGCCCTTGCCCCCAAGGGCTTCAGAAAGTCCTGGCGGTCGCCGGCTACAGTTGCAACAAGTTCGCTCAATGGCGAGTCCGGTGCCTGGTCGGTTGGGCTCGGCGTAGTCGAGGCAGTAAAGAGAGGCATCAGTGGTCCGAAGGCCTCTAGGGTAGCCCCCCCCTATCTCGATGGCCTCAATGGTATTGGGGGAAGTACCACATCGCAATGGCATTGAGGTCATGCTGGCACAGAGGCCGCAGCATCGATGCTACGCACCTCGATAGCATCGAGGGCCTGCCCCCGCTTCAATCTCAACAGCCCTGAGGTGGCTATGCATGCACCTTGATGTATCAAGGGCGTCGATGGCATCAGGAGCTCAACGGCATCAATGGTACTGCAGTCCCCACAGCACTGAGTACAGCGAAAATACTGAGAGCCAAAAGGGCACTGAGGCATCGAGTGCACAAAAGGCACCGTGGCATCGAGTGCATCGAGCCATTGAGTGATTCTAGGGCACCGAGCCATCGACTGCACCGGACAAGGGCACCGTGCCATCGACTGCATCAAGGGCACCCTGGGATCAAGTGCATCTAGGGCACTGAGGCATCGAGGGCACTATGACATCGTGCATCGAGGGCATCTAATACACCGAAGGCACTGTACCATCGAGTGATTCTAGGGCACAGAGGCATTGAATGCACCTGACAAGGGCACCATGCCATCGAGTGCATCAAGGGCACCCTGGCATCGAGTGCATCAAGGGCATTGGGTCATGGAGTGTGCCGCGTCACGAAGCCTCGATGCCCAAACTGGTGCAGCGAGCCTCCAGTTCCACTGACGCCAACAGTACAGAAGGCCACCATGGCATTGTAGGCGGTCACACACTTCGATAGCAACGAGAGTGACCCTGGACCTCGTTACAGCGGATGGGCCCTGTCCCTGACATGGTACCGACATCAATGCGTTGGATTAATGGTGCGCTGGTCACAGCTGTGCACTGGCAGCCTTTCATGGGCATGGCACCAAGGTGCGGCAGCAAGCTGCTAGCCCAGGCTCTGCTCATTCTCTCTCCCAGGGAGATTGCATTGCCGAGGCTGGCAAGCAGGAGGGGAGGCAATGTCATCCAGGGCTGCTGCCCATGGAGACCTAGTTCCTTGAGGCATGGGGAGGATGAGCTCTCCCCCCAACAGAAACAGCATGATCCTCGATCCTTCCATCATCTGAGCAATCGGTGAACCGCCATGGAACTCTAGCTCGGGTACAATGCAGGCGAGTCTCCAGGCTCAGCGGCCTACATGGATCACCAACAGACTGCATAGTTCAGTCCTGTCAGCACTGTGGAAAATAAAGCAAAGAGAACACAAATACAAAACCTGAAGGAGCGTTTTTTGGGTTGTTTTTTTTGGAACAGACTATCAGGCTGCACATGGGAGAACCCAACTGTCTGCGGCTGGCAGACAGTTGGAAAAAAGAATAAAACTACCAGAAAGAAAAGCTGCAGATCTAGAAAAAAAAAATCACTTACAAACTGTGAGAAGAGAGCAAAGCTGAATATTGTGAAAACAAAGTTTTCTCTTTAAAAAAAAAAAAAAAAAAAAAAAAGAGCATGAGCTCCAAAAACGCTAAACTGCAGCTCAGCAGGGGAAAAAAAAGAGACTGAGGAACTCTACCCAGGGGGCAGGAGTGATGACTACAGCTGCACATGCTCAGTGGGGTTTGCAGAAAGCTCTAGAATCTTTGAGATCAAAGTTCCATGCCGGGCTCCATCCGACAATGTCACTCATATGTGAGGACTACCATCCTGCTTGTCCTACAAGAAACATCCATTCTTTCACTTAATCCCATTTATTCATTTTAATGAGTTACTACAAACATCATATTGCCTGCAATCATTTCTTTCAGATCCCAGTATTTCAACATATCTCAGTATCTACGTTACTATTTTGAACATACACCAATCAATCCTCAACATACACCAATCAATCAACATTGTGTATCTCCAAGAATCTTCTGGATTAAACCTGCAGACTCCCCAGTGCTATTCCCCGTATGTTATGGACAGAAGGGTTATCGTAATATCATCATGACACCAAATTTGACCAGCTTACTTCACTTACACTTACTAATCTTCACATCTAGTTTTTTCATGCCAGAGGTCACTGGTCTGTCTGAGTATAGTGTAAGAGCTGTTGCATCTGCATCCCTCACTTAAATCCACTCCCTGTGAAGGTATTTCAGCAATGTTTTTTGGTTAAGTCTTGAGGAGATGGATGAGTGCAACAGATATATAGTTGCTTTCTGGTGCTTATACCATTGAAAATACCTAGTCATAGACTTGCATACAGGCAACTCGGATGTGATGGCAATTCACTACCGACTCGGAATAACTGAAACATTTGTATCCTGCTCAAGCATCATAACAAACCCTGTTCTCTTCACATGGAGGGGAAAGAAAGTGATCCCTAAAAAATGACGTATTCCATTTAAAACCTGTTGGATTGCTGCTACCAGCTGGATAGCCAGACATACATTCACAATATTTGGTATAAGCATATGACAACATATGGCGTGAAGAGCTCTGACCTCTGTTCAGCTACAGAAGACAGAACACAATGGCATTTTGCCACAGGATTATGTACCAGTTTGAACAGAATCACATCCTATGACTGAGAGAAGCTTCAGAACCAGAAAGCAACTATATAACCATCCAATCCTTCATTTGAATGCAATCAGGAAAGAAGTCTATGCAGTTTGAGAACTGGACTATATTCACATAACCATTATCATGGACTAGATTCGTTTAATCAGTGGTTCAAGTCCAGGAATATTCCTGAAGATGCATGATTGAATTTTTACAATGTCTCTAATGCAGACGTTGTTCCTAGATAAATAAAAATGCATATCGTCTTATTTAAAACACCTTTATTCCGCTTTTTTCAATAATCCTGTACACAGATTACAAGCATAAGGCATATAAAATCAATGATGGAATCAATGTCTGAACAAACAAACAGAAATCATAACATGGGGAAATCAATAGAGATGAGCCTTCAGTTTTTCCTAAAAGTCCTCTTTCAAAATTTTGAAAAGCAACTATTACTGCTAATAAATCTCAATGCATCACATTTAGTTGCACAAAACATTGGTATGCCATGTGTTTGCTGCATTTCCTAGAACTCCCTGGAAGCCCATATACTTTGCAAATAGTCAATTTTTATCAGTTAAATTCACATATACAATAATTCAACAATTCCCCAGTCACAATCTAATAAATCATATGACTATAACTTATACAATCTACAGCAGTTCTTCAGATGATTCCTACATGTTTATATTTTAATCTTTTAGTTATGCTTTTGTTAATATGTTTTGGTTTTCAATATGTATTTCTATGTTATATGTTAATTGTAAATCTGCCCAAAGTATCCGTGAATTGGGTGGCATTTAAATTGGAGAAAATCAAGTTTGCTTAACATAAATGGTGTTTTCCATAGCAGGATACATTAGCCATAACCTGTGTGTAATGCGCCCCCTGGTGGCATTGGATGGAACTGTCTCTTAAAGCTGATAAAGCTTTCAACTCTACTGGTTATGTTCGGGAGTTTCCGCACAGATGTCATCAGTGTAGCTCCTCAGTTCTTTCCCAAGCAACATGATGAAGTAAGAGTCTGCTATCCAGGGAGAAGGGCGGATATCATGGCTAATTAATTCTGCTATCTATGGAAAACACAGTTTACTTTAAGCAAACTTGCTTTTTTCCCCCATCGATAAGCAGGGTTGAATTAGCCATCACATGTGGGGAGTCCCAAGCTGAAGGCTGCAGCAGAGCATTAACTGAAATAAGGAACATAGACTCCACCATTCCGAGTAGACTACTAGGTGAATAGGCAATACAAAACTGCTTGTCCGAATTTACTGCTGCTCTTTTAGAGATTGTCCAGACAGCAATAGGACACAAAGGTATATAATGATGTCCAAGTTACATCTTTGCAGATGTCTAAGTGGTACAGGTTGCAGAAGACCCACTGATGCAGCCATGATTCTAACTTGATGAACCTTGATGGTGTCCAATTTGGAAACTTGCTAACAGTACACGATGCAGTCTACTATCCAGTTAGATAATGTACATTTGGCCACAGTTATGCCCAGTTTGTTAGGATCATAAGAAACAAACAGTTATGAAGCCCATCGATGGGGCTGAGTTCTTTTCTAATAAGCCAAGGCCCTTTTACAATCTAAGATATAAAAGGCCTTCTCATCTTCATGCATATGAGGGCTCAGGAAGAAAGCAGGTATCACAATGGCTTGATTAGTATGAAAAGCTGATAATACCTTTAGTAGAAACTTTCAGTGGTGAGGAGCACCACTCTGTTGTGGAACAGCTGCATATAAGATAGTTGCTGACTCTTCTGGCTGATGTCACTGTTACCAGGAAAATTACTTTCCACGTTAGGCACTTGAGAGATGCTGAATCCAGTGGTTCAAATGGTCACTTCATCAATTGTTTAGGTCCCATGGAACAGGTTGTTACATGCCCAACGGTTTAGTATGTTAGTATGTCATGAACTTGAAAGCTAACAGATGAGTGGAAGTATTCTGACCCTCAGTTTGAGTATGGTAAACTCTTACTGATGAAGTGCTAAGACCTGAAGCAGAAAGAGTGTAAATCAGTTAATATTTCTTTGGTTTCGAATGCGAAATGATCCAAGCTATTGCATTGACACCATGTGGAGTATCTTTTCCATTTAAAACCATAGGGTTTTCCAGCTAGTGGTTTTCAGGCAAAGACTATGTCTTCAACCTGCTTAGGTAAGGATAATGCACAATCATTGAGCGCTCAATATCCAAGCCATCTATTTAAGGAAAGGAATGTTCAGATGAAACAGATGTCCTTCTTGAGTTAATAAAGATGGATCTGATCTGAGGGGGATTGGAGGACTGCTGGACAGCGCTACTACGATTCATGAACCAAACTTGTCTGGGCCATGCTGGAGCATTGAAGATCAGACAGGCCAGTTTTTGAGCACTTTTTGCACCATTCTGGCTATCAGTGAAACTGGTGGGAAAGCAAGAGATCTGCATTCCAATCAAGCAGAAAAAAGAGTCATGAGCCGACCCTGTGCTCACTGGAGAGAATGAAGCAAAACTTTTCAATGTTTCTGTTTTGTTCTTATGCATATAGGTTGACTGCTGGAAGTCCCCATAGACTGTCGGCTGTTGACTGCTGTAGAGACCAATTGTATAGTCCAAACACTGCTGAGGCAATCTGCTAATCTTCCACATTAGGTACTTGAGAGAAGTAGATTCCAGTGGTTCAAATGGCAGCTTTATCAGTTGTGCTAGAACCTGCATGGAGCAGCAGTTACTAACATAAGCAACTTGCTGGGCAGACTGGATGGACTATTTGGTCTTTATCTACCGTCATTACTATGTTATTATGTTGGAGACCCCTGGAAGGTAGGCTGCTTGCAAGATAGCTTTATCTTTGCAAGTCCATTATTGCCTCGTGGCAAAGTGGCCATGACCCTATGCCCCCTTGCTTGTTCGCATAGAACATTGCTACTTGGTCAGTGGTCTGAATGAGAATGCTTTTCCCCTGGAAGAAGTGAATATTGTTAGAGCATATCTCATGGCTCTCAGTTCTAGGAGGTTGATTTGAACTGTCTTTCTATGACTGATCACATCTGAAAGAGTCCTGTGTGGGCCTCCCAACCTTTTGTGGAAGTATCTGTCACCACTGTAACTTGAAGAAGTGATTCCTCCTGAAGGATGTAGGGATCTAGCCACCAGTGTAATCCTGTTTCATTTGCTATGAAGTTTTCACTTTGGTTGTCAGGGATTGAGTGAGTTAGTCCTATAGGAGTGGAGACCCCACTGCAGCAGCCGTATATGAAGGTGGGTTAATGAAACTATGTGAATTGCCGCCATGTGGCCATGGTCACTGACTGATCTGCAGTTAACAGCTTGTACATAAGGGATCTGAGAGTATTCACTCAATCTGATTGAGGAAAGTTCTCTTAGTCCCCCAGATTTCTTGGGGCAAGGGAAGTAGCATGAGTAGAACTCCTGGCCACGGTGATAGGGTGGAATTGCGTAAAGTAAGATGGATTCAGAATGAAAACTGAGTGAAGAGGAAGTGTGAGAATCCGGAAGAAACACACATGGTAATTATACTCCACAATTTTAAGGACCTAGCAATTTTTGGTGATTTTGCACCACTCTTCCAGGTAAGCAATGGATTCTCCCCCTTACCAGACAGGATTGTTGTTGGGTGGAAAGGTGGTCAAAAACATGGTCCATGCTTTGGCTGGACTTGTTGCATTGTCTTTGGTTGAACAGTACTCACCCTGTTGAGTGCAGGTTGGAAGTTATTACTGTTGTAGAATTAGAGCAGCACCCGGTATGGTATTGCTGGAAAAAGTGTCTCTGGAAGTACAGCTTTTTAAAAGCATAGTAAGCATGCCTTGCAGAAGACTGTTGGTCTTGTCCCGTCAATTGAGAATGGACTACCACTTGCTGTTCCTTTATTTGAGCTATTGTTTCCCTGAACTTTCCTTCAAAAAGGTGATCATCCAGGCAGGGAATATCAGCTAACTTACGGATATCATCATATAGGCCAAGAGTGTTTAAACATAGGAGGTAGTGAATACAAATAAATCTCATGCATAATTGTTAGAGATATCCTTAAAATCTGATTGGCTGGGAGGACTGGTTTGAGCATCCCTGGCATAGACTACTGGCTTTTAACCAAACCATTCAGCATGCCTCGATAGATGCTGTTGAGGTGTATGTCGTGGTATTGAACGCCTTGTAAATGTATCAAATGAGATGGTGTATACACTCTTCCGCATCTAAGAATTGCTGAGGATATATAGAATTCTGCCTTCACCAGGTGGAAGAAACTGTTTGAGTTTCTGTATTCAATCATGTAAGTATTGAACCACATAAAATTGGCATGTGGAGATCCATTCATTAAGAAGGTGTTTCAAAGTTTCATGCTTATCAAAATTGTCCAGTAATAGAGGTTTTCACATAGATAAGCAGCTGAATTAGCCATGCTGTCTGGGGATGTCTTCCATGCCACTAGGTGGCAGAGCTCTCTAAGTCTCTCAGTCTTTCAGCTAGGTGCTCCCTCCTGTATCCTGACAGGATTACCTCAGTCAGTTTTTTTCTGCGAGACCGTTAGGGCATGCGAAGCTCTTTCTCTAGAGAAAGTTATATTCTGTGAGGAAAAAAGTTAAAAGAAATGATTACTACAGGTAAAAACATCTTAACATCCAAACCAGAAAAGCCTCGTCTAGGCTTAAAATTCTGTTCCTGTGGTAAGTTAATGTCGGCTACAGATAGCCACATCTCCTGCCACTTCTGCCTTGGGACCCATGACCAGTCGACTTGTGAGGACTGCAAGAAAATGTCCCCTCAGGACCGGAGGCAAAGAGAACATCATGAGCTGAGATCCAGGACTTAGGGCTCTTATGCCTCTTCAGAAGTCTCTGTCAGATCAGTTCCAGCTCCAACGTTGAAGAAAAAGTCCCATTTGAAGAAGAGGGCCTCTTCAGTCGACCCCCACAGGTCAGGACACCGTCCGCTAAGTGCCAGCCGAAAATCGGCTCAGAGCGCGGGAGAAGCATCGGGGGCATCGCGGCCGCATGCTTCACCGCTGCATGCGTCGAGATCGAAGCATCGACGCCGGACTCGACACGAAGCATCGAAGCAGACGCATCGAAGCAGGGAAATGTAATGTTATCGATGCAGACGCCTTTGCTCGATGCATTCGATGCAGAAACACCCTAAGAAGCATCATTCAGGTCACAAAAGATGCAGAGAAGCTTTGCCAACACAGATGAGTAGCGTCAACCTACATCTCCACTTTCTATGTCAGACAAATCCCCATCTTCACCTGGGGCACTGTTTCATATTTCCATTGACTCCAAGGGTTCGGATAATCCTCCTTCACCAACCAAGGAGCCTCTTCTACCCGCTCTTCCATCTCATGTAAGACAGATATAAGATCAGTCTACGTCGGGCTTAGCAAACCAAGCTATTTCTCAGATTACTACTCTTCTGACTCAATTTCTACAGTCAATAGAGCAATCTCAGTTACCACCAAAACTGCTTCTGTCTATACCACAAGCAGATCTGGTACAACCATCTAAGATTCCTCTAACGCCACGGGATGTCCCAATGTCCCCAGCGTCTCCCTTGGATTCATTCACGGGTTACCCGCCGGACCCAGATGAGATACCTCCAGAGCCTTCATCACCACCAGAGGACCTTACCTATTCTCAGTTCATAGACAAGGTGGGTCAATTACTCAACATACAGACCAAGCAGAAACCAGATTCTCGTCAAGAGATGCTGGGTATCCTCAAAATCTTGGATATGCCATCTGAACCAGTGGCCCTTCCACAACACACTGCATTGACAGCTTTACTGGAGAAATCTTGGGCTACTCCCTTGACAGTTCCTCCAACATCTCGTAAAGTTGACCTGAAATACAGAATGAAGGATTCTCCTTTCTGTACCACTGTTCAACATCCACACCAGTCAGTGGTAGTTGAGTCGGCGATGCAAAAGGCTCACAAATCCAGAATTCACGCCAACATACCGCCGGCTAAAGATAAGATATTGGATGACTTCGCAAAGACGGCATATTCCTCTGCAATGCTCAATGCCTGCATTCAAAACCATCAGTTTTACATAACACAATAACTTTTCGAGAGTCTGCAAGCATTGCAACCATATCTTCAGCAATCCTCTGCAGATTATTTCCTTACCTCTTCAATACTATAACCTTGAGGAAGGTTTTGCATCATTTACTGAGATCCAACTACGAAGGTTTTGATGTTTCATCTAAGACTTCAGCAAATGCCTTAGCAGCCAGACGCCTCGCGTGATTGCGATCTAGTGCCATAAGGGACGATGTCCACGACAAATTGGCTAATTTATTATGTCATCCAGACAATTTGTTCGGAGATCAGTTCACTGATACTGTAACAAAACTCAAGGAGCAAAAAACAGCAGTTCTTTCCTTAACATCGCCGCAATGTCCACATACTTCACGACATCAGTATTCTGCCTCGACTTATCATCGTAGGTCTTCTTATAAGACCTTTAGACCTTACACTTATTATAAGGCTCAGTACAATCAGCCATCAAGGCAACAGACTTAACAGCAGCCTGCACGCCAGCGTACTAGAAATCCTAGGCAAACACGACAACAATCTGATCCTCAACAGTCAAAAGCCCAGTCAAGTTTTTAAAAATGACAAATCCACCGTCATCACCAGTCAGAGGAAGGTTGTCCAACTATCTTCCAGCCTGGAATCACATTACTTTGGATCAATGGGTTTTATCAATAATACAGAAGGGCTATGCCCTCAATTTCTCATCCCTCCCAACCCTCCCACACTGGGTTCCTCAGATGTTCGTAACTCAGAAGGAACATATCCTACAAGAAATCCAACTTCTTTTACAAAATCAGTGCATCCATAAGCTACCTCCCCAGGAATTTCATCAGGGCTTCTATTCCCAATATTTCCTAATTCCCAAGAAAACAGGATATTTACGCCTGATTCTGGACCTACGTTCCCTCAGCAAACACTTACACAAGGAGAAGTACAAAATGACTTCTCTCAAATCCATTCTTCCATTCCTTCAACCCGGGGACTGGATGTGCTCACTGGACTTGAAAGATGCTTATGCTCACATACCAATACACCCCAGTTCCTGGTGTTACCTTTCTTTCCAGGCAGACAATCAACATTTCCAGTACAAAGTTCTTCCATTCAGCCTGGCTTCAGCCCCCAGAGTTTTCACCAAATGTATGGCAGTGGCGCACCTTCATCGTCAGAAGGTGCAAATCTTTCCTACCTGGACGATTGGCTCCTAGTAGCATCCAGTCCACACCTACTACGGGACAATCTTCTCAAAACGATTTCTTGCCTGGACAACCTCGGACTCATCAACTACGAGAAGTCTAAACTGGAGCCCACTCAAACTTTACAATTCATAGGAGCTTACATCGATACGATCCAAGACAAGGCTTTCCTACCTCACCCGAGAGCACTAGATCTCTCTACAATCTCTACGACACTACTTCACAGTGCGACAGTACCAGCTCGTCAAGTGCTCACTGTTCTGGGGCACATGGCGGCAGCCATTTATGTGGTTGCACACACACCACCTTCATATGCGCCACATACAATGGGGTCTCAAACTTCAATGGACTCAATATCTACATCCATTGTCCACGCCCGTTTCCATGACCACCAGCATAAAATGGGACCTACAATGGTGGTTACTCCCACAAACATTTACCTTGGGTTCACCACTGAGACCCCTTCGACATCAAGTGATACTCACCACGGATGCATGTCCCACAGGATGGGGAGCTCATCTGCAAACGTTACAGACACAAGGTCTATGGACCCCGTTCAAGTGGATACTTCATATCAACCTTCTGGAGCTCAGGGCAGTAAAAAATGCCCTTCGAGCCTTCGAAGATTCCTTACAAGGGAAAATAGTCATGATGCATACAGACAACCAAGTGACCATGTTTTATATAAACAAAGAAGGAGGGTCCGGTTCTTGGAACCTCTGCAAGGAAGTAGTGCAAATGCTGGAATGGGCTCAAAGATCCATCTCACTACAGGAACTTATCTGCCTTGGATACACAATTCAAGAGTGGACAAACTTAGCAGAATTTTTCACCCACAAGAATGGGAACTAAATCCAGAGGTGACTCAGGAACTTTTCGTGACATGGGATCTCCCTACAGTCATCCTGTTAGAAACAGAGAACAACAGGAAACTAGAAAAATTTTGCTCGGTTTACACAAGCCCCCTCAGGCTCGCCCCAGACACCTTTCTCATCGACTGGTCACAAGCCCTACTCTATGCATTCCCCCCCGATACCACTCATCTCTCGAGCACTCCAGAGACGCATCGAGGATCAAGCGGATCTAATCCTAATTGCACCAGCATGGCCTCGTTAACCATGGACAGTTACTTACTACGACTATCAATCCACAGCCCGATTCCCCTGTGCGACAGTCCATACCTTCTCACCCAGGACAAGGGAACACTGCTACATCCTCTGCACTCCTCGCTACACCTCACGGCGTGGAGATTGAAAGGTTCGCTTACCAGCGTCTAAACATTTCTCCTACTCTTCAGGACATACTGCTGTCCTCTAGAAAACTATCAACCAGACTGAATTACCAGAGAAAGTGGACACGCTACACTTCTTGGTGTACACCACTAGGTATCGACCCGTTAACTTGCCCACCTGAACGGCTTCTTTCATATCTCCATCTACTGTACAGCAAAGGACTTGCCACGTCCTCGCTACGAGTTCATTTAAGCGCTAGAGCCGCTTATCATACCCCTCTAGATGGAGAGCCTATATATCATGTCATATCTTAGTATCCAGGTTTATGAAAGGCGTATTACACCTCCATCCACCTGTACACAAACCACAGGTACTGTGGGACATTAATACAGTTCTCGAACAGTTGAGGCTTTCGCCCTTTGAACCCTTGGAAACTTGTCACCTGCGCTACCTTTCCTGGAAGGTGTTTTTTTCTGGTTACTTTAACTTCTGCAAGCAGTTAGTGAATTGCAAGCCTTAGCACACTACCCTCATCATCTTCAATTTCACCATGACAAGGTGACCCTACGCACTCACCCTAAGTTTCTATCAAAGGTGATCTCCAGTTTCCACATTAACCAGACCATCACCTTGCCTACATTCCATCCTAAACCTCATGCTAACGCTAATGAGAAGAAATTACACACTTTAGATTGCAAACGTGCACTAGCGTACTACAAAAAACGCATGCTTTCACCCAATTGACCTTCACAACTATTTCTTTCATTCCATCCGAAAGCTCCAGGGCATCCTGTGACAAAAAGAACTTTATCCACATAGATATCGAACTGTATTGGAGAAATTACTTACCTGATAATTTCGTTTTCCTTAGTGTAGACAGATGGACTCAGAACCAATGGGTATAGTGTACTCGTGCTAGCAGTTGGAGACGGATCAGATTTCAATCTGATGTCAGCCCCTAGTATATATACCCCTGCAGGAAGTGCAGATCCTCAGTATTCTTCCTTGCAAAGCATTGTGGATATATGTTTGACTGACCGATTGGTTAATTTGATTAACTTGTATAACTTCGTAACTATATAAACGTTATAACTTGATTAACTGGATTAATTTGAACTGGTCGATTGAGTATAGCTGGAGACCGCCAGGGAGCTCAACCGGAAAGCGTCCACACCCAGCCGGGTGGAGACCTAGGTAAACGAAAAGGAGGCTTACCCTTGAATCATTTGCAATACCATGCGTGACGGCAGCCAAGGGCGGGCTGCTGAGTCCATCTGTCTACACTAAGGAAAACGAAATTATCAGGTAAGTAATTTCTCCATTTCCTAGTGTGTAGCAGATGGACTCAGAACCAATGGGATGTATAAAAGCTACTTCCGAACCGGGTGGGAGGCTGCCTGTGACCCACTCAGTATTGCCCTTGCAAATGCCGTGTCCTCCCGGGCCTGAACATCCAGACGGTAGAATCTGGAGAAGGTATGGATGGAGGACCATGTTGCCGCCCTGCAAATCTCGGCGGGTGACATCATTCTTGTTTCTGCCCAGGATGCTGCCTGGGCTCTGGTCGAATGGGCCTTGATCTGTAGAGGCGGAGGTTTCCCTGCTTCTACGTAGGCTGCCTTGATGACTTCCTTGATCCATCGGGCTATGGTTGCCTGCGAGGCTGCTTCCCCTAGTCTTTTCCCGCTGTGAAGGACGAAAAGGTGGTCCCGTCTTCCGTACGGGTTCTGACATTTCCAGGTATCTGGAAAGGATTCTGCCAACGTTGAGGTGATGCAGACTACGGGCTTCTTCCGAATTCTTCAGGGCTCCCGCCGACGGGAGCGAGATGGTCTGGTTCAGATGGAAGTGAGAGACCACTTTGGGAAGGAATGACGGTACCGTGCGCAGCTGGATGGATCCCGGAGTGAACCTAAGAAAGGGTTCACGGCAAGACAGCGCTTGTAGTTCAGATATGCGTCGCGCTGAACAAACTGCCAGTAGGAAGACAATCTTCAGGGTCAGCTGATGGAGTGATAGCCCTCGAAGAGGTCTGAAGGTGGTTCCCGATAGGAAGTACAAGATGAGGTTGAGATTCCACAGAGGTACCGGCCACTTCAGGAGTGGACGAATGTGTTTGACTCTTTTCAGGAAACTTGACACATCCGGGTGAGAGGCTAGGCTATCGCTCTCGCCCCTGGTGCTGAAGCATGCCAGTGCTGCCACCTGTACCTTGATGGAGTTGAGGGACAGTCCTTTTTGGAGTCCGCTCTGTAGGAACTCCAGCATCACGGGAACTTTAAGTGAACATGTCTTGATGTCGTGATCTTCGCACCAGGCTTCAAATATTCTCCAGATCCTTATGTATGTTAACGATGTGGAGAACTTGCGTGCTCGGAGGAGGGTGTCTATTACCGCCCCCGAGTATCCGCTCTTCTTCAGGCGAACACTCTCAATGGCCAGACCGTAAGAGAGAATTGAGCTGGGTCCTCGTGGAAGATCGGACCCTGTTGTGGCAGGTCCCTGAGAGGGGGCAGGGGTAGAGGGTTCCCTGCCAGCAGTCTTCTCATGTCTGCGTACCATGGTCTTCTTGGCCAATCCGGGGCCACCAGAAGAACTAGTCCCTTGTATAGCCGTATCTTGTGAATGATTGCGCCCAAGAGGGGCCACGGCGGGAAGGCGTATAGTAGGGTCCCCCGTGGCCAGGCCTGCACCAGGGCATCGATCCCTTGGGATTGTAGATCCCGCTTGCGGCTGAAATATCTGGGTATTTGGGCGTTGGTTCTGTTCGCCAGAAGGTCCATTTCCGGTGTTCCCCACCGGTTTACTATCATCCGGAAGGCTGCGGGAGACAGCTTCCATTCTCCTGGGTCTAGACTTTCTCTGCTGAGGAAGTCCGCCGTGATGTTGTCCTTCCCGGCGATGTGGGCGGCGGAGATCTCCTGTAGATTTGCTTCCGCCCATGCCATCAGTGAGTTTATCTCCAGTGATACCTGTTGGCTTCTGGTTCCCCCTTGTCTGTTGATGTAGGCAACCGTCGGACATTACCCTGACCGCTTTGCCTCGGAGTCTTTGGGCGAACCGCAGGCAGGCGAGTCTGACTGCCCGCGCTTCTAGGCGATTGATGTCCCATCCTGCCTCTTCTGTGTTCCACTGCCCTTGGGCGGTTAATTCCTCGCAGTGTGCTCTCCATCCCCGTAGGCTGGCATCTGTAGTTAGCAGAGTCCAGGTTGGGGATGATAGTCTTGAGCCTCTGTTCATGTGGCTGGGCTGCAGCCACCAGTGTAGTTTGGTCCGAACTGTGCCCGGGAGGGCTAAGCGTACGGTGTAGTTATGCGACCGTTCCAACAGGACAGCAGTGAGTGTTGTAGAGGCCTCATGTGGGCCCTCGCCCAGGGGACCACTTCCAGTGTGGATGCCATCAGCCCTAGGGCCTGCAGGTAATCCCATGCCGTGGGGCGAGGGTCGCTCATCAAGGATTGCAACCGGTTCCACAGTTTTGATCTCCTTGTGGGAGTCAGGCTGACTTTGTCTTCCTTGGTGTCGAAGTGGACCCCCAGGTACTCCAACGATTGTGAGGGCTGCAGGGAACTCTTGTTCGTGTTGACCACCCATCCGAGGCTCTCCAGTAGAGACTTGACTCTGTTGGTTGATTGGATGCTTTCCTCTGGTGACTTTGCCCTGATCAGCCAGTCGTCCAAGTAAGGATGCACGAGGACTCCTTCCTTCCGTAGTATTGCCGCCACTACCACTATCACCTTGGTGAATGTCCGTGGTGCTGTGGCTAGCCCGAAGGGTAGGGCCCGGAACTGGTAGTGATGGCCCAGGATCTTGAAATGTAGGTAACGCTGGTGTTCCTGATGAATTGTGATGTGCAGGTACGCCTCTGACAGGTCCAGGGAGGTGAGGAACTCTCCCGGCTGTATTGCCTTTATTACGGATCTCAGGGTTACCATGCGGAAGCGGGGGCCCTTCAGGTATAGGTTTTCGGATTTGAGGTCCAGGATTGGTCGTAACGTTCCCTCTTTCTTGGGAACGAGAAAATATATGGAATAATGACCAGAGTTTATCTCCTGAGGAGGTACCGGAGTTATGGCCTCGAGGTTCAGTAGCCTGGCCAGTGTAACTTCCACTGCCGCCTTTTTGATGGGGTCGTGGCAGGGGGACTCCACAAACTTGTCCGGGGGGGAGGGGGGGGGGGGGTGCGTATGAAGTCCAGGTAGTACCCTTCCCGGATGATGGCTAGGACCCACTTCTCCGAAGTTATCTCGACCCATCTTTGGTAGAATAGGGCCAGTCTGCCCCCTATGGCTTCCCTTGGATGGGTCGGCTGATTCTCATTGCGGAGCGCGGCCGGGCCCTGAGCCCGAGCTGTTTCCCCCCTCTTGTTGTGCTTGCTCCGAAAGGACTGGTTCCTGCCCGGAGGGCGGGGCGCCTGGTAGCTGCTCCTGTATGGGTTGAAGCGCTGCAAGCTTCTGCCCCGGAGGCCCTGGAAGGCTATCACTGGGCCTCTCCTTGACTTGTCTTCCGGAAGGCGCGGTACTGGGGATTCACCCCATTTACCCGCCATCTTTCCTAAATCGCTGCTGAACAGAAGTGTTCCTTTGAAGGGCATCCTTGTGAGGCGTGTTTTGGAAGATGGGTCGGCCGACCAGCTTCTGAGCCAGAGCTGTCTCCTGGCTGCCACCGCCGAGGATACTCCTCTGGCCGCTGTGCGTACGAGGTCTGAGGCTGCGTCCGTTAGAAAGGATACCGCTGGGTCCGGATATCTCCCGGGGTGCCGTTCCTGGCCTGGGATAAGCAGGCACGTGTCACCACGGTGCAGCAGGCCGCAACCTGAAGAGACATACTGGCCACGTGAAATGACTGTTTAAGCATGGCTTCTAGCCGCCGGTCATGCGTGTCCTTGAGTGCTGCTCCTCCCTCTACCGGAATGGTGGTGCGCTTGGAGACTGCGCAGACCATGGCATCCACTCTAGGGCAAGCGAGCATGTCTTTGGTTGCTGGATCCAGGGGGTACAAGCTGGCCAAGGCCCGCCCCCCTTTAAAGGCAGACTCTGGGGTGTTCCATTCCAGGTCAATTAGCTGTTGAGCGGCTCGCAAGAGCGGGAAATGACGGGAGGTCTGTCGAAGGCCTTCCAGAAATGGGTTCTCCTCGGGATCCCCCTGGGTTTCTGAATCCGGAAATCACCAGTTCCGCCAGGCATTGGGAGACCAGATCCGGGAGCTCCTCCCTTGTGAAGAACCGTCTCATGGTTCGGTGGGGTTTTGTCCCCGGGAGTTCTCCTCCTTCTAGGGGTTCGACTTCTTCTTCTGAGATGTCCGTACCCCCGAAGGTGGGACTACTTGGCGGTAAAAGCCTATGCCTAGGTCTTGAGGGGCCTGGAGCATAGGGGTCCTCCTGCGACGTATGTGGTTGGTCCGCCCGGGAATCCGTTTGCATTCGGACAAAGGCGTGAATCCCTTTGAAGAGTTCCACCCAAGAAATAGACGAGGGGTCCACATTGAGTGGCGCTGCTTCCCTGGGAGTCTCCGGCTGAGAGGGAGTCCCACTGGGGGTTGCTAGCTCCAGGGAACCCCCTGAAGAGCTAGTTCCCGGCCCTGGGAGAGACTGAACCTGTGGTGGATCTCCCAGGACCTCCTCGCATTGGGCGCCATAAGGCATCGGCTTCCTGGCTCTGGGAGGCCCTGAGGTGGTATGCTGAGCAGAGGCCTAGGGATTTTACTTCCGTTATTGGAGGTGTCAAGGTTGCCTGCGTGTACATGTTTCGCTCCGGAGTGCCTGGCCGCGTGCGCGCGTATCTGTGCGCGTAGCCGGGGTTTGTGCGCATATCTAAGCGCTTAACCCGGGATGTGCGCGCGGGTAGTCGAGTGCGCGTAGTCCGTGCGACCGGGTCTTGCGCGCACCGCTTATGCATCCAAGGGTTCTTGTGCATATAACTTACGCACAGAAGTAGGTTTGTGCGCACAGGTAAATTTTGTGCGCTCGGCCGGGCGGCGATGTGAACAGCGAGAATAAGGCCAAGTTGGCGACGGTGACCATGCGGGCAAGATGGCAACTACCTCGGAGGGTCTCCACATGGGAAGGCCCTTGGAAATGCCAGGGTCTGGCCCTGCTAGGGCGAATCAACCCGGTGGTGCTGGCTTCGGCCGATGGCCTGCGCTCGTCCTCAATCCTCGGAGACCAGCACAAGTAAAGATTTCTACCTTACCTTATCTTCGGCGCTTCCCGGTCTCGACCCGGGCGGTCTCCGGCTGCAGGGGGAGAGGGCAACTACCTTCACCGCCGCTTTTGAGGGTGCACCCGCTGCCTCTCAGCCACACCCAAACTCCTCTCGCTCGGGGGCTGTAAGTCCTCGCCGCGATTCGGCCACCAGACCGAGGCTGCCTCTATGCCGCGCCCGATCCTTCTGGGGCTAGGTCCCGCCGCGATTCAGCCGCCGGACCGAGGCTCACCTCCGAGGGATCACGGAAATCACCTCGGGAATCTCGACTGGGGGAGGGACCCGAGGGTATCACCGCAGGAGAGAGGGGCTCGTCTTCAATAGAATTTACTTCTTTAAATTTGGTTCCAACGCTCGGAGAGCGTGCAGATAGCTCCTAACTGCTATGGAGACGGAAAATATTGAGGATCTGCAGTTCCTGCAGGGGTATATGTACTAGAGGCTGATGTCAGATTGAAATCTGATCCGTCTCCAACTGCTAGCACGAGTACACTATACCCATTGGTTCTGAGTCCATCTGCTACAAGCTAGGAAAACAGTTTTGTTATCAACAAAGGTCGCAAACTTTACATGGCATCAGGTACATGCCATGGCAGCCTCGATCACCTCTCTACATCAAGTTCCTATCATAGACATATGTAAAGCAGCGACATGGTCCTCGCTTCATGCCTTCACATCCCACTATTGTTTAGATAAACAAACGGCGAATGATGCCCCAGTGGGGCGGACTATCCTTCAGAAGAGCACAGATTCCATATAATTACAGCCTTCATAGGAACTGACCGCTATGTTTACACGTATTGAGCAAAAAAAAAAAATTATTCCACATTACCTGCTCAATACATCAGCTGGGTACTCCCAGACAGCATGGATAATTCAGCTACTTATCTACGTGAAAAGAGCAAGTTTGCTTACCGTAAACGGTGTTTTTCGTAGATAGCAGATGAATTAGCCATGCTGACCTGCCCGCCTCCCTGGACAGTTCTAGCATACCTAACTCGCTTCGATGCTGAGGAAACTGAGGTAATCCTGTCAGGATACAGGAGGGAGCACCTAGCTGAAAGACTTTGAGAGATTTAGAGAGCTCCGCCACCTAGTGGCACGGAAGACGTACCCAGACAGCATGGCTAATTCATCTGCTATCTACGGAAAACACTGTTTACGGTATGCAAACTTGCTCCTCTTTCCCTGGCACAGAATTCAAGTATATCCTGTTTTCTATTCTCTTAAGAGCAGATTCTAACACAGCTGATTGATGGGGTAATGCATCATGCACTCTGTGTGTCTGAGGTTTGGTTTCCTTGCAACTGGGGCACAGGCCATATGATTTTATCATATTCTCATATGCAATTCTTGGTAGATGATATGGATCGGGCAAGCTGCTCACTCCACTGGTGTGTCCAGACTTTGGAGACCAAGGACCTTAGTATGGGGGTTTTGTTCTTTCATACATTAACTCTGAGCGCTTTCCCCAATTTGTCCAGAAACCTGGAGTAGGAAAGGACTTCTGGTGGAGACAAATGTTCTAGAGCCTCCAGAAGGAGATCCATGTCAAATCCTCGGAGCCTAGAGATGAGGGAATACCAATAAGACTCCAATGATGAAGAATGTGATAGACTCCGCTGCAAGGAAATGTCGCAGACTAGAACCACCTCACAGGGGCTCTGATGAGGTAACCCTATGCACTTGGGATACTAGGACTCCTATTCATGGGAGTAAATCTGATATCCTGGGAAGGAGAGATAGGAAGGTACCCTCTTTATCCCTAACCACCACAGAGGTAAAGAAATTCTTCATCAAGTCAAGGGGCTGGCGTGCCCTTTTGTACTGGCGTGGATGATGGACCATCCTCTTCTGATACCAAAATGGACTCTGCAAAAGCTAAATTAAGGCCAATTAGATGTGAGAAGTACCAGACAACAAATGGGATCTGGAATCTCCAGGAGTAGCTCTTGTTCCATTAATTCAGTTGGTTTAAGGGCTCTGGTAATTGATGAAGATAGGAGTAACATATCTCCTTCTGCCCCTGTCAAAATTCTGTTCAGGTCTGCATGCAGCTGTATTGAAGCTCTGCAGTATGTGTAGACGATGCAACTTGATCTGATGGCAAAGGTGAGGACCAATGCATTTCACTCTTTGGTCGCTACATCAAATGCGTGGAAGATTTATGCATCGATGGCACTCATATGCCGTGTATCAATAGCATCAATATATATGACACTAGGTGCTTTTTGTGTGCTGGCTATTGTGGCATGTTGCTTACTAGACCCTGAGGATTCAGCCTGCTCCATCGATACAGGAGATAATTTTGAGGTGCTCTTACTCTACTCATGTCCTGCAAAGTTAGACGAGATTGTGAGCCAAGAGGACGACCCTCGTTTTCTGGATAAGTCACCCCACTTGTAATAGCTAATTAGCCCTGCTTATTGACAGAAAATTCAAAAGGGCATAGGATAAACATTGAGGATCCTTAGTGGCTAAAGATTGGAAATGAAGAAAACGGGAAACCTATATTAACTGGGGTAACCCTGCACAGAGCAGTGGTTACTATCCATAACAGACGACATGGGGGTAATCTGCACTAAGTGGCACTTATTACCCTTAAAAATCAAAAACATACTGGTTTACTGGGCAGACTGGATAAACCACTTAGTAAATAATGGCAAAAAGATCCATGTTACAATGTTAACCTAATAAGAAGTGGTGTCTACTCAACATTGTCTTCTGATCCAAATTTTTGATAAGTTAATATTGTACTAGAAATTTAAAAAAAAATGTTGAAAAGAATCATAGCGCTGCAGTTCCTACATACCTTTTTTCATGAGGACCCTTATTGTAGATTGACTGGTAAATACATAATTTAAATGTTTGCATGCAGGGCTGATGTACGGGTATTAGGCATCCTAGATGAACCTTCTGCCCCCCCCCCAGTCCTGGACCCACCTCCCCGGCCCAAACACACAAGCAAAAATTATGCATTTATAATGGATTTTACATGAAAAAGGACATTCAAATTATAGTTGTCTGAGATAAAAGTGTCACTTACAGCAGTGCATGTAAATATAATATACATATTGTATGTCAATCAGAAAATCCTGCTAAAAGGCAAAAAAAACACTTGGAACTCATATGGTATTAGACCTATTGTAATGCATGTTGGATGTAGGCTTGGTACTCAAGTATATGGTGACTATAGTATATGCTACCTTCCCCACAGCTAGCTTGTTTTTCTTACAACCCCTCCCTTTTTTTTTCCCAGATTCCTTATTCAAACACCTTGAAAAATATCGACATGACTTCAGCAAGTGGTATGCATTTTATTAATCGCCATCTATTCTGTACACTGCAAGCATACCCTAACCTAAGAAAATGTTGAGCATATATTTACACCATTCTGTCAGTTTACTTATGAGCAACCCACTAGTTGAATCTTAACCTTTATTTTATGTATAACATTACAGATTTAATATGTACATTCTATTTATATATATATTTTTTTCTATTTATTTATGTTTACTTTTTTGCAGTCTATTATTTGCATATTACAATATATGTTATGTATGCCACACACTTTTATCTGCATTAGACATTTTGGTCTGTCATTCAACTGTTTATTTATTTGTTTAGATATTCTTTGATATTCGTTATCTCCCACAGCGATGTTCCTCCTGATGAAGTCACGGCGAAACATAGACCCGTGTCAGGAACAGAGAATATTTGAGATATTACCTTATACAGACATACAATTGTCACCTATTAAATTCTGCTGAATATCACATGTGGATTCTTACTTATTGACTCCCATTTGAGTTCAATAGACGACCTTTGAACTGTTTGCAACATATTCTTTGGCTTTGACCGAGCTTGGTACTGAAAGCCATGAGTAAAGTGAATTACAATTACAATATAGTAAACCTTCCATACCAAAACACCACTAAGTACCAGAACTCAAATAGGAACTACCTATGAAAATGCAACTTTGTAAATATTACACCAGATCTTAACACACCAATACACTCCCTATTAGAACAAGCTGACTTCCGGTTATGGAGATGGTTTGATCAGCAGTGCAGTGGTGAGCTCTGGGGACTCCCCCATGTCTTAGCTGATAACAATGATAGCGATTTATCACCAATGAGACATAGTAGTATCGGATGGACTCTTTTGCAATTAGAAAACAAAAAGTTATGAGCGCAAAGTCGGCTAGAGCAACACGAGAAAAAGGACGAGTACCTGAGCCTAAAATGGCGGTGGAATCACCTCGGCCTGCAGTTGAGAAAGTAATGGTGGTAGTCTCGGAGGAGGTAATCCTTTCCATACCAAAAAATATTTCAGCAACTCTGGAAGACAGGCTGTCTAAAATACAATCTACAATCAATGAAATTAAAGAGAGTTTGGAAGCTCAAAATCTTAGATTAACGGAAGTGGACAATCGAGTGTCAGCTCTGGAGGATTATGCTGCACAAGTGGATATACAAATAGCTGCACTTCAAAGATAGAAAAATGTTGTTGGATAAGATAGACAATCAAGAAAATAGAAATCGTCGTAACAACATCTGAGTAATTGATTTACCAGAAGCCATAAAGGAGAGAGGCCTGCCGGAGTATTTTGAAAAGTGACTGCCGGAAGCAGTATATCTGAACGAAGAGGTTAATTCCATAAATTGTGAGTGGGAACACAGAATATAGACAGTTCGAGAGAACAACAACAGACCAAGGCCAGTTATTGCTCATTTTTTGAATTGGGCCGACAAAACCAAACTACTAAATGCATATAGAGCCAAAGGTCATCTGGAATATGATGGGATACAAATTCTACTATTTAATGATTATTTTGATAAAGTGGCAGCTCAAAGGAAGGAGCTAGCACCTATATGCTCTGAATTAGAAAAGCAAGCGATTCATTTTTCAGTGCTCTTTTCTGTAAAACTGAGAATTCAGCATGAGTTTAAAATCCTTTTCTTGACCAACAAGGAGCAAATGCAAAAATTCGTTCAGAACTGCCATAGTAATTGAGATTCTAAAGCTAAATACATCGCAAGAACTTATAAATTGAAAAGTAGATAATTACTAATGCAGGCTGATAAGATTTTTCACAGAAATTGTTGGCGGACATAAGTGTGCAGAAAGGATCCATTGATCTATATTTACATGGCTTGAACACAGCATTTTCCCGGGTTTAGGGCCTGGTTGTATGGAACATTCAAGACTGTTTTAGGCATGTCATGAAGGTTTCTTCTAGTTTTGAGTTGTGAGAGACAAAGCCATACATTACTGTGATTATGAATGACTTTATTTCAATAGTTTATTTCTGGAATGGAGACATCTTTTAGAGCACAATATTCGATCTCAAAAGTGCTGGTAAGAATTTCCTACATGTGCAATTTTAGCTGCATCATAGGCAAAACTGAAAAGTATCATATATCCTTGTGGAATGACTGTTCGGCCGAGAGAGTTGAAACCCTGGCTGTATGAGCGCTGAGAACTGTGCCCTTTATAGAATTCAGAGGGAAAATACATTTTCTTGGGAAGATGAAGGCGGAACAATTTTGAATTTGTCCTCTGCAATAAAGCCTCAATGGAAGCTTGATGGAGAGAATTTTGCGAGTCAAATCCTTAAAAGCTGCAAACTAGAACAAGGAAGAAGATATCCACTATTTCTCAGTGTTATGACATTTTATTAGTCCAAGTTTGATTAGATTCAACTATTATATGTTTTGGTAAACAGTTCACTTTTGGAGGAATTTTCTTTAAAAGGAGGTACCCGGCAGGGCTGCCGTTATCCTCACTGTTGTTTATATTGACTCTAGAATCCCTTGCAATAAAAATGAGAAAAGTTTGGAGATTATTGGCATAGAGATTGGGAAACGGGAGATTAAAATGTGCCTTTTTGCAGATGACATCTTGATGTTTTTAGAGAATGCTCAGGAAGCTATAGAACCTATAATGCCCATTCTTTCTGCTTTTCAATCCTTTGCTGCTCTTACTATAAATTATGATAAATCTGAAGCATTACCTTTTGTTAAGGATATGCCATCTTCGTGGAAAGGTCCTTTCCCCTTTTGATGGGCCCACAAAGGATCTAATACTTAGAGTTTGGATACCGATCTTCTCTCCCCACATGTGCTAAACATCAAGGATGTAATAGAGGGGATGTCTCATCAGTTGTATAATTGGAAAGAGTTACCAATATCAATGATGGGAAGGAATGCTCACATTAAAATGGTGCTATTGCCTAAGATTCTATACAGATTGCAGATGCTTCCCTTATGGTTGAGGATTTAGCAATTCTTAAATCCATTTATGTAAAATTCATATGGAGAGGACATAAACCCAAAATAGCATAATAAGTTAATAAAAAGTAAAGCTTGGGGGGGAATAGAGGCTCCTGATTTTAAATTACATAATTGTGCTTCTCGGCTGAGGTTTCTGGGGGAGAATGTCTCGGTGGGACATTTAAATGTTTCCTTCATTTGTTGAAAGAGAAACGTTAACCCTATGCCCCCACTGGGATTGCTGCATCTTTCTGAAACACAGATGTCACCAAATATAAGGGATATCTGGATGTGGAGGACCTTGTTATTAGTGAAGAGAGAAAATGTTTGGAACTGCTGTATAATACCTCTCAATTTCTGATACAGAATAATCCTTGCTTTTTGCCAGGAATGGAGAGTGCTGTATTCCAAATGTGGGCTTCTCAAAATTTAATTTTAGGCAATTCATAGACAAGAAGACGGGCAGTGTTATGAGTTTCTCACAATTACAAAGAGTATATCAGATTCCATCTGCACATTTCTTTGGCTATTTGCAAGTTTATTATAATATTTCCAGTTTAACACTTACTTCTGATGATATTAAGAGAGAGATGAAGGTTATTAGTCAGATGGAACAGATAGTGAGGAGAAAAAATTCTATATCCCAGTGGTATGGTTTCTGAAAACAAGTATGGGACATGATGGGCTAAAAAGTATGGTGGATTATAGAACTAGAGAAGTGGGAATGCCTTATACATTTGATCAAATAGGTATACTATTTCAAGACGTGAATAAGTTGCAGTAGCAATACATTTTAAGGAAAAGCAGTATAAAATAATATATCACTGTCAAGCAGACAGGATACGGTTATTTAAAATGAAACTGGAAAACACAGATTGAGTGACAAATGTAAAATCGCAAAAAGGTACCTTTGTGCATATCTTTCTTACACGATAAAATTTTTTTCATTTTGGCAAGATGTAATCACATGGCTGCATAAATGTACAATTATTATGCTACCATACCAAGGTGATATTCTGCTATTGAGGGATAGTAATGCGTTAAAATCTCTTGTGCCAGATATTTCGAAAGGCTGTTATGGGTTCACATTGTTGGCATTAATGGTAGCCCGAAACTGTATTCTAAAAGAATGGCTGTCTGAAAATATTCCTAAACTTTTTATGTGGCAAAAAAAAAAAAAAAAAAGAAGATTTCCTTGATGCAAATGGAAAGATTTGACATTTAATTAATGGCAAGAAGAGTTTCTGTAGAATGCATTCAGGCTTGGAAATTTTTTTTGATATGCTAAATGGAAGTGACCGACTGCTACTAAGGCAACTGGGATATTCCTCTGCTGGAGGTTGAGTGTAGATGATGGAGTCAAACCTTCGCTTTCTAAAAGTCAAAAGTAGAGGTTAAGGGGGGGCGAGTGAATGGAAGTGTATGTGGAATGAGTGATGGATTGGGAAGAGGAGGATGTTAAGGGGGAAATTCATAAAAGAAAGGTTGAATTAAAAGGAAAAAGGAGCTTGATGAATTTATTGTTACTAATTGTTCATATTTAAGAATATGATAGCTTGTCCTGTTGGCTAAAGCATCATTGAAAACAAGTAATTACTGTTGTTAATTTGTCAAGCCTAAATAAAATAAATTTTGAAAAAGTAAAAAAAAAAAAACAAACTGAACTGCTTTAAAACTCTACACAAACTACATGCTAGCAGAATACCTCAAGTTTGATCTCACATACAGAACAGATAAAACCTCACCAAATACAGAACAAAGAGACCATAAAGTAAAAATAAAAAATGTGCAGACAAAAACTGAACTGGAAACCATGACACTAGACTCTGAGGCATCAATGGGAAAACAAACACTGCCATTCTTCATAAAATATAAACAATAAAATGAAGAAATATAAAATATCAATAATAGTAAAATCATACTAGTAAAAGTAATATTTCAAAATAGCAGACAAATGAAATGGCATCCAGTAATTAAAACCTCAAAAATAAAAATGTTCAACTGCCAAAAAAAAATTGAAAAACAGTTGTGATGCAGTGCCCCTATTTTCCCCCTTAAACCTGTGCAGGACCAGGCTAGATGCCTGATCCACCTTAAGTCCCCTAAAGAGAGAGAGCTCTGTGGGCAGGGCCCAGCAGGGGAAGAATAAGAGTTGGGGCCCAGGCGGGTTAGTCAGACCAGACCCAGGTCTCCAAGAGGAAGGCAGCTCCTGTAGAATATTGCTGTCCAAACACTGAGCTGTAAGTATTGTGTGAAGCTGTAAGAAGCTGCAAATATTGAGAGTACACTGTTCTGAAGTTTAAGTCTACTATTATTTTGTTTCATTGAAACTGTAAAACAAAGCTTGCTCACAAAGGCTGAAGTCTGTCCAAGATTTGTGCCTCCAGTCAAGGGATGGCTGCATGGTGTCATGCATGGGATTTTCTCTAAAATCTAGTACAAAGAAAAGCCTAAAACTTCCAGAGGGAAGGGAAAAATTTTTTTTTTGTATGTGTAGCTTTCCAAAAGCTTGGGAGCTAGGTAGACTGCAGAATAGAACCTGTGCTCTAAAACAAAGTACAGAACACAGGCGGGGTCTGTGGCTCTAAAACTAAGTACAGAGTACAGGAGTGTACAGAGCCCTGTAAAAGGGTGTGGCTCAGAAAGCGGCACTGAAGAGAAAAAAAACCCCACAGTTTTAAAGTTTCAGATAGGGAAGAAACTGATTCAGGAATCTGGTTGCAGAGACAACTAGAAAGTTCTAAGGTTTAAACTGGCTAAAGAGAGAAGCTCTCTGAAGAAAGTTAGGGAATAAACAGTGAGCAAGTTAATGCTGACTATGCAGGGTTTGGTTTGTTTTTTTTTTTTGGGGGGGGGGTTGTTTTTGTTTTTTTACACCTGGTCTTTGGAAAAGAAAAGTGAATGAGATAATGGTGCAGTAAAGGCTGTGCTGAGCAGGATGTGGCCCTGGAAAAGCTACCCGATTGGGCTTGAATGCTGTGAATGGGAACAGGGTGGGGCCTTCTTCCACCAAGCAAGCTATCCTGCAGTTCAAGGAATGGAGCAGTCAACGAACTGCAGCAACAGGTGAAGCAAAAGCAGCCAGATGGCTGGAAGAAAGGAACAGCCATGTATTTCTGTGTAGAGGGAGTTCCCTAGATCCAAGAGCCGAGTCAGAGGGAGAATCAGAGGCTCTGAAGTTTTGGCGCAAATGTATGAATTGTATTCTTTATTGCTTTCAACTCTTAGAAGTTGATCTTGAATCTACTTTCTTTCGGAGACCAAAAGCCCTGTGTTTTGAACTGAAGCAAATGGGCTCCCCACCCTCGCACTGAAGCATCCACTGTGAGTTTAAGTGGTGTGGCGGAATCCGAAAAGGGGCCCCTTCTGTCACAACTGATGGAGTCAGCTACTAAGACATGACCCTTTTCATGGAGATTGTTATACGTACTCTCCTTGATATTGGTTATCTATATTGCACCCATTGGACTTTTAGTCCCCATTGTAATCACCACATGTGCAGTTGGATGTGAGGGACTACATGTATCGCTGCTGCCATTTGACCCAGCAGAATGAGAACTCTGTGTACTGTAGTTGGAAGCAAAGCGAATATAGCACCTGAGCTCTGCTGTCAGGCAGAAATGCTCTGGAAAGGAGGATCTTCACTCCAATGAATTGAAGAATCTGAAATGAAATAAGATTGGACTTCTCATAATTTATGAGAAACCCCAGGATCTCGAGACATCAAATTGTGTTGGCTAGATGGTCTCAAAGATCTTTTGAGTTTGAGGAGACAATGAGCCAGTCATCCAGATATGGGAAAATTGAAATCCCCTTCTCCCGAAAATGAACCACAGATACTGCAAGGTATTTTGTGAAAACTCTCAGGGCAGATGTGAGGCCAAATGGGAGAACTTTGTACTAGTAATAATGAGAGTCTACTTGGAAGCACAGGTACTGTCAACACGACTTGTGGATTGGGATGTAAGTATATATGCATTCTTCAGGTCCAGGGAACACATCCAATCATTGGGCTGTATGAATGGCAGAATTGACTTTAGGGAAGTCATCTTGAATTTGTTCTTATTTGAGGGATTTGTTAAGAGAACTTAGGTCCAAGATTGGAAGAAAACCTTCTTTTTCGGGATGAGGAAGTACTGGGTGTAGTAGCCCTTGCTGAGCTGAGACTGTGGCAGCATGCAAATCGCCCACTGTTAAAGTAAAGCTTGCGCAACCTGCTCCAACAAAGGAAACTATGAAGGATCCCATGTCAGCAAGTTAAATCCTCAGGTGGCAAAGAGGGCTCTAGAAATTCCTCTGGTGGATATGATGGAATTAGTATGGAACTACCCAGTGTACCTGAAGACTGGAGGATAGCAAATGTAACCCCAATATTTAAAAAGGGCTCCAGGGGTGATCCGGGAAACTACAGACCGGTTAGCCTGACTTCAGTGCCAGGAAAAATAGTGGAAAGTGTTCTAAACATCAAAATCACAGAACATATAGAAAGACATGGTTTAATGGAACAAAGTCAGCATGGCTTTACCCAAGGCAAATCTTGCCTCGCAAATCTGCTTCACTTTTTTGAAGGAGTTAATAAACATGTGGATAAAGGTGAACCAGTAGATGTAGTGTACTTGGATTTTCAGAAGGCGTTTGACAAAGTTCCTCATGAGAGGCTTCTAGGAAAAATAAAGAGTCATGGGATAGGTGGCGATGTCCTTTCGTGGATTACAAACTGGCTAAAAGACAGGAAAGAGTGGGATTAAATGGACAATTTTCTCAGTGGAAGGGAGTGGGCAATATATTAATAAATGATCTGGAAAGAAATAAGATGAGTGAGGTAATCAAATTTGCAGATGATACAAAATTGTTCAGCATAGTTAAATCACAAGCAGATTGTGATAAATTAATTGCAGGAAGACCTTTGAGAGTGGAAAACTGGGCATCCAAATGGCAGATGAAATTTAATGTGGATAAGTGCAAGGTGATGCATATGGGAAAAATAACCCATGCTATAGTTACACATTGTTAGGTTCCATATTAGGTGCTACCACCTAAGAAAGAGATCTAGGCATCCTAGTGGATAACACATTGAAATAGTTGGTTCAGTGTGCTGCGACAGTCAAAAAAGCAAACGGAATGTTGGGAATTATCAGACAGGGAATGGTGAATAAAACGGAAAATGTCATAATGCCTCTGTATTGCTCCATGGTGAGACTGCACCTTGAATACTGTGTACAATTCTTATTGCCACATCTCAAAAAAGATATAGTTGCGATGGAGAAGGTACAGAGAAGGGCGACCAAAATGATAAGGGGAATGGAACAGCTCCCCTATGAGGAAAGACTAAAGAGGTTAGGACTTTTCAGCTTGGAGAAGAGACGGCTGAGGGGGGATATGATAGAAGTGTTTAAAATCATGAGAGGTCTAGAACAGGTAGATGTGAATCGGTTATTTACTCTTTCAGATAATAGAAAGACTAGGGGGCAATCCATGAAGTTAGCATGTGGCACATTTAAAACTAATCGGAGAAAGTTCTTTTTTACTCAACGCACAATTAAACTCTGGAATTTGTTGCCAGAGGATGTGGTTAGTGCAGTTAATATAGCTGTGTTTAAAAAAAGGATTGGATAAGTTCTTGGAGAAGTCCATTACCTGCTATTAAGTTGACTTAGAAAATAGCCACTGCTATTACTAGCAAATGTAACATGGAATAGACTTAGTTTTTGGGTACTTGCCAGGTTCTTATGGCCTGGATTGGCCACTGTTGGAAACAGGATGCTGGGCTTGATGGACCCTTGGTCTGACCCAGTATGGCATGTTCTTATGTATCATCTAATTCTGGTGAGACTTGCAGAATAGGTTGTGTACCTGTGTCTGACAGATTACCAGACTCCTTGATTGGAGATGGAGGTTAATCTCTAAGTGGGGAGAGAACTTCTGAAGGGTTGACTGACCAATGTGGTTCAGAATGCTCAGTGATAGCCAGAGTAGTGAAGAAAGTTTTAATATAGTGGTAATCTGGTCCATCGCCTGCGAGGCTGCTGTGTCTTGGGCTATAGGATGTCTTTCTTCTAATGGAATTAGGTCTGTATCCTGAGAAGAGCTCAGATAAGGGAGATTTTGTACTGCATTTCCTCGGTGGGGCTACAGCCACTAACAAGATGGAGGAATCTGGAGTTCTCACCTGTTTCGATGAAAAAGGTTCTGGAATGGAAGCTTTAGATCTCTTCCCAAGGGTTCTTGCAGGAAAGGAGAATGATGCCGTTTATGTGCATGGGAAGAGAGACCCAAGTGGATCCTCTTTCCTGAATGTGATGATGTAGAAAAGGCAGTAGAGTGTACTTGCACTGGAG
This sequence comes from Rhinatrema bivittatum, assembly GCF_901001135.1. NCBI lineage: Eukaryota > Metazoa > Chordata > Amphibia > Gymnophiona > Rhinatrematidae > Rhinatrema > Rhinatrema bivittatum. Next base: position 224,096,994 of record NC_042618.1, on the reverse strand, counting down.
ACATCCTCCCCCTCCGCTTGACCCGAGGAATTTGACTCCAGTAAATTATCTGTTAATTCTGAAGGGGCTGTATCTGGTCTAACTGACATTGCTCCCCTGTCCTCTTCTCTAGAAGGTACACGTGGTACTCTTAGGTATGACAGTCTTAGGTTTAGAAATTTTGCCGTGTACATCGGCCATAAACCTCCCCGCGTCGATTTTGTGGTAGGTGTGTCCAGAGATCTTAGCTTCATAAGCTTCGAGATTGGCTGGGGCGTTGTCTTGTTGCATGGGCGATGTGCTGAGTGTTGTTCTGCATCATGCGCCCGGTGCGCTGTTTCGGATACGTCAACCTTTTTGGGTCATGCTTGTGTTGCACGTTCTGGCGCCATATGGTACACTGCCCTAAGTTGTGGCTCCAATGCACTATGTTTCTTGGTAGTTTTTGCAAGTAAGCCTGACGGCTGTACTGTAATGACTGCCTTCAAACTGAGCACGCTTGGACTCTTATCTATCTGGTACTTTTTAGCTGTGGTTTCCACTGGGCCTATTGATGATGCCCTCTGTACTGGATCCAGATGGGTAGATTTTGGGCCTGGGGATAAATGAGTTGACAGGCTGTCGTTAGGTGGAGGACAGGGCATGGAACTATGCCCTCTATGCATGGGGAGACATCCGGCCACAGTCTGGCAGGAGCCCTGGTCATGTTCAGGCCTAAGGTGTAAATAATAATAATTATGTTCATTGATGATGGACAAAGTGGCCACACTGGCAGTATTTAAATCCCGGTGTTTTGGGCTTCACTGCTGTGAAGGAGAAAAAAATCACGAGGAGAAAAAAAAAAAGAGAAATGTGTCTGCACAACAGTTAAGAGTGTGGAAAAAAAAGAAACAGACCTGAAGGAAAAGTGTGGGAAAAGTCACACAGGCACATAAGAAAAGCTCTGCAATCTTGGAGAGATAGAGCTGTCCCCATGACGCCAGATGCCATCACCCGGAAAGCATGGCTAATTCAACCTGCTTATCGATAGAAAAATATTAATTCTGTACAGCATAAATCCGCTTAGCATAACAGTCGATATAGGCAGAATATAAATCTTTTAAATAAGTAAATAAATAATAAATATAAGCGATGAATTAAAAAAAAGACATCTGTTTACTTGTAGATTACTTGATATTCTGTACAGAAGAACCATAAATTGCTCAACTTTATTCAGAGTATTTGGTGACCATATATAAATCAAAGTTGCTTACCCATAACATATGCTCTCCATAGACAGCAGGACAAATTAGCCACACAAGTAGGGAACATCACCCAACAGCACTGAGATGGATAAACACTTATACAGCTCAGAAAACCTTCTGATGTGTGGGTGTTCCTGAGCTGCTGCTGCAACATGAGTCTCCTCAGTCTTTGTAGCATGTTAGTCTTCGACTCAGACGAAAGTGGAATTGTGTGGCTGATTTGTCCTACAGCCTATGGAGAACATCTATTTAAGTAAGCAACTTTGCTGTCTCCATAGACAAGAACAATAATCAGCCACATAAGTGGGGACTCCTAAGCTGAGGGTTGCCTGAAAACATTTGTTATATTATCAGTACTGAAAACATGCAACCTGTATTTTGATAGAAGAGGAGGAGGGCAAATTGATTAAATAAGCTTTTGAGAACTGCTTTGCAAAAACTGTCTTTGTGAAATGAAGCATTTTCTAGGCAATCATGAGCAGTGATGGTATGTCCAGAAGACCAGGTAGCAGCTTCATAGATATCTTCTATGGAAGTGGAGTAAAGATAGGAAAAGGAAGATGCCATAACCCTGACTTGATGGATTTTCACTTTACTTTGAAAATTGTTGCCCTGATTGACTACAACAGTAAGAGATGCAATTTATTTTTTTTATTTTTTATTTATTCGTTTTTATATACCGTCATTCGGTTTAGCCATCACAACGGTTTACAGAATCAAAACAACAATCAGATAAATTATACATAGTTGCAAAAGAAGAAAACAATAACAATAGTGAAATGATAGGTAGAGGGGGATGGTGGGGAGAGAAGGGAAAGATGTAAAAAAGGAAAGTAACAAAAATAGTATTAATTCATCTTAAAGGAGGGCTTCATATTAAATTTCTGAAATTGTAATACTTAAGGTTGATGCCAGTTGTAGTTACTGTTTTTTCTTGTTTGGGTTTGAATGGTTGAATTGATTGTAGAAGGATTGTTGTTAAAGATGATCATTGATGTAGACTGTATGGAAGAGGAAAATTTTTAGGTCCTTCTTGAACTTTTTGATGTTAGATTTGAGTTCTTAAATAAGGCGGTAGAGAGTTCCATTTTTTTGGGGAAGCAATGGAGAATGCTCTGTTTCTAGTAGTTGATAGTCGAGCATCTTTAATGGGAGGAATTTTTAGACAAGAAGTGTTGTTAGATCGAAGATTTGTTCTGGTATTTTGTGGAGTGATTTTTAAACCAGTGTGTTTATGATGATCGGCATGTATTTGTGAGTGATGATCAGGATCTTATAATCTACTCAAGATTTAATAGGAAGCCAATGGAGCGACATTAGTATTGGGGTGATGTGAACATATTTTTTTGTTCCTGTTAAAATTCTAGCTGCTGAATTCTGAAGAATCTGCAGAGGTTTAATGCTTGTTGATGGGAGGCCAATCAGAAGAGAATTACAATAGTCTATTGTTGAGAAAATTATAAGTTGCAAGATGGTTCTGAAGTCCATTGAATTTAAAAAAGGTTTTAAACATCTGAGAACTAGGAGCTTATGATATCCTTCTTTGATTTTAGTTATGTGTATATTGTAGTATAAGTTCCTATCCATGATAACTCCAAGATTTCTGGCATGATTGACAGGGGTAATAAAGTTGATTTGATTGTTAGTGGTGAATTGAGGTGGTGGAATTAAGTTGGGTTTTTTGTTCATGATAATTAATTCAGTTTTATCAATATTGATTATTAGTTTTAAATTTGAAAGTTGTTTTAGTGCATCAAGAATCATGGAAGTATCTTTGTATGTTTCATCAATGGATTTTTTTTATAGGAATACGAAGTTGTATATCATCTGCATAGAGGTAGTATGTTATTTGAAGATCATCTAGTAGTTGGCAGATTGGTAAAAGGTAAATATTAAAGAGAGTAGCAGATAATGCAGATCCTTGTGGTACTCCAGTTTTGAGGTCAATTTTCTTTGATATGTTATTTTTGAATGAGACTTGGTAGCTCCTGTTAAGAAATGATGTGAACCATTGTAGAGTATTGCCAGCTAGACCAATTTCTGATAATCGGTCTAGAAGTATTTGATGATTTATAGTATCGAATGCTGCGGAGAGGTCAAGTAATACAAGTAAGTATTGTTTTCATTGTCAAAACCTCTTAATATGGTATCATTTAATGAAAGAAGGAGCGTCTCTGTATTGAGGTTTTTTCTAAAACCATATTGGTTTGGAGATAATATATTGTTTGATTCAAGGTATTCATCAAGTTGTGAGTGAACTACTTTTTCTATTATTTTGGCAATGAAGGGAAGGTTTGAAATTGGGCGGTAATTAGATAGAGCATTTGGGTCAAGGTTGGTCTTTTTTAGGATAGGTTTTATTATAGCTGACTTAAGGAAATTTGGGTATGAACCTTCAGTAAGAGATAGGTTGATGATCTTTTGTGATTGTATTTGTAATAGTAGATTCAATATTCTTTAGGCTTGTAATATGGATGCTATCTAAAGGATGGCTAGCCGGGTTCATTTTTTTGATAATTGATTGGATTTGGATAGTGGAAGAGGTTTCAAAAAGAGTCCATTTTGATTTAGCTTTTTTATTCAGAGATACAGATTGGGTATTAACATTGAGGTTTGATTGTATTAAGTTTAAATTTTATTATTGAAGAATTCTGCAAAATCATCACTTTTGTGTGAAGTACAAGTAGTTTTTAGAGTATGTGTGTAAAATCAAAAGGGCCCGGAATTCCACGTGGAATGAGTCATTTTGTAACTGAAAAACCCTGTTAACTCGGTTGAAGGAGATAAATAATCATGAGGAATTTCTGTAAGAATCTCTTCTCTTCAAATAGAACAATGCTCTTCTGCAGTTCAACATTATGAAGATCTTATTTGCTAATATGAATGCGTGGTTTCAGAAAAAATGCCAGCAATACAATGGATTGATCTAAATGACATTGAAAAATTGCTTTTGGTAGAAATTCAGGGTAGGTTTTCAGAACTACTCTGTTGTGGAAAATTTGAGTATACAGAAAATATGAAACTAGTGCTTGCAACTTGTTTACTTTTCGTGTAGAAGTTACAGCTATCAAAAACAAAAGCTCCCATGAAAGGAATTTTAGTTCTGCTGTTGCTAAGTGCTTGAATGGTGATTTTATGAGCTGAGCCAGAAGTATATTTAGATCCCAAAAAACAGAAGGATCTTTAACTGGAAATTTAAGATGTTAGGCCTTTCATGAATCTGGCAATAAGTTGCTGGGAGATAGGATTTCCTGTCATTTCTCATTTTTTATGCTCCTACACTGCTAAGATGAACCCTGATTACGGTCGTTTTCAATCCTGAGTCAGGCTTAAGAAATACTGAAGTAGGAGGGGAACAGGACACTTAAAGGAGTTCCTGATTATCCTGTCAACACCAGAAAGGAAATCTTTTCCATTTAGATATTCTATTAAAGCATTTTCTTGATGCTAGAATAAGCTTACTCCCTTCCAAAAGCAACTGCACAGACTAGTCTAGCTAATATTCAGTTTCCAGGGAGTCTGAAGATTTGGATGAAGAAGATTCCTATTACATTGGGTGATCAGGGATGGGAATATTTTCAATTTTATTGACTACTGAACAGCTAAGCATTTAAGCCATGGAAATCAAATCTATCATAGCCAAAAATGAGGCTAAAAGTCAAATCTTTTTATCTTAATTATTGAATTGCTTTGGGAATATGTGCAATCATGGAAGGGGTGGGGGGTAGAGATAGAGAAGCCTTTGCTGGTCTCTCCTGGAGCAGTAGGTGGGAACGATGTTAACAGCATTGCAAAGAGTTCTGTGGAGTGCTCCAAAGTTGAAGCAGTTCCTGTGCTATCTGATGGTTCAAAGATCTTTCATGTGGCTGTAGTTGGTGACAGTGCATCTTATCTGATTTTGTTTTCCCGAGGAGACAGCTATCAGATACATCTTTTGGTAAATTGTCCATTTCCAAATCTTGCAGGTTTCTTGACAATGACTAAAAGAGCCTCCTCCTCCTTAATTGTTGGCATAGAACATTGCTATTTGGTGGTCCATTTGGATGAATATCACATTCTGTTTTAACCAGGGATGAATACTTTTACAGCACTGAAGACTACTGCACCTGAATCATCTAGTGCTGAGAGCAATCTTGAGAGCAAAGGATGTTCAGATTAGCGCCACATCCTTGACTGGAGGCATCTGTGGTTATTGTATTTGAAATTGAATTTGGTGAAAACAAATCTGAACTTAACAGGTCTGGATCATCCAGCCACCATGTCAGAATGAATGAGTGTGTTTGATATCTACAAAGTGGGGTAGATTTTAAAAGATGCACACATGTGTCCATGTGCACGCAGTTCCCGGTGCGTGCACATGGATGTGCAGATTTTATAACATGCTTGCGCCGGCACGCCCATGTTATAAAATCAGGTGGCCACGTGCGCATGTGCAGCCGGCGCAAGGGGGGGGGCAGGTGAATCTTTGCAAAGTACGTGTGGCAATGCAATTAGGCCATCCCCAGTTCCCTCCTAGTCTGCTCCAATTAAGGAGCAGACAGAGGAAACTTCCCTAACCACCTGCCTAACCTTCCCTTCCCTCCCCACCCCCTAAACCTAACCTACCTTTCCTTAATTTATTTTTGTTACTTACTGTTCCTTGGGAGCAGAAGTAATTTACGCCCGCTGGCTGGCTCCCGGCGCGCATTTCCCTGGGACAGCGGCTAATGGCCACTGTCCTGGCCGGCCTCCGTCCAGCCTCTCCCTGCCCAAATCATGCCCCCAGCCCACCCCCTTTTCAGGGCCCAGCACTTGTGTGCATATTGGTACTTATGCACGTGGCCGGGCCCTTTTGATTTTACACACACTGGGCTTTTAAAATTCGTCCGTTTGTGTGACAGTGGTTGAAGGGTTGAAGCATTCCCCCCACTGGAAGACTGTTTAAATCTAAATCTAATCAGAAAGTTTTCTTGATATTGTAGTCAAAAGCTAGGTTTAGATTTTGACTGCGTTTGTTGGAATGGTTTGGGCTATGCTCTGTTCCTAGCATGTGGCCTGTTCTGCTGCTGCTGTGCAGGCAAGGCCAGTGAAAAAAGTAGGTTTGATACAGTCTTGAATAGTAGCACTTTCTCCTGTAGTGCCGAACATGACTTCTCCTACTTGTAGATGGCTGCTCAGTTATAGCTGCTGACAGGGTAAGGAAAGTAGAACTGTTATCTTTTAATAAGATCATCTGTTTCTTTCAATTTCTTTTCAAAGAAATTATACACTGTGTATGGAACATAAGTAAGTTTCTTCTTTGTGAAGATCCGAAGCCATGCTAGCCTTCTGGCTCCAATGGCTACTGCAGACATCCTGGTATAAGTATTGCATGCATCATAAGCTGATCAAATTACTGTAGAGGCTTCCCACATACTTCTGCTTCTTGCAGTATAGGAGCAAAATGATCCATAGCGTGAAAGACACTGCTGGGTCATGCTTGCAGCTTTTGCAAGGAATTATACATGTATTACCGTATTTTTCGCTCCATAAGACGCACTTTTTTCCCCCCAAAAGTGGGGGGGAAATGTCTGTGCGTCTTTTTGAGCGAATATAAAAAAAAGTTAAAAATCTAACAAAACCACCGCCCCCCCTCCTGATCCCCCCCCAGACCTTCCAAATTAATTTACTACAACCCCCCACTCTCCTGAACCCCCCAAGACCTGCCATAAGTCCCTGGTAGTCCAGCGGGGGTCCAGGAGCGGTCTCCTGGACTTGGGCCGTCGGCTGCCAGCAATCAAAATGGCGCCGATGGCCCTTTGCCCTTACTATCAGGCCAATACAGTAAAGTGCGGCCGCAGTTACCCTGCTTCTAACCCGCTTTCTACTCACAATTTGGCCGCGTTAGACCAACCCGCGATCCACTATCCATCCCTTTTAACCCATCCTTACCGCCTCTTTAAATCAACTGGTAACCCTTTCCACCCGCGGCATGTATATGAGATGTAAACAATCGGATTAGCTATTCCCTCCCATACAGTAACGCGCGTCCCGATTATTGCTTTTTAAACCTGCAGTTTTGCCGTGCGTTTAACCTGCTAACTTACCGCCTACCCTTACCCCTGCGTTAGAGGCAGGGGTAAGGGTAGGCGGCAAACTTTCCCCCAGCCCCCGCTCACCTGCCCTGGCCGCGTCCATGGGTGCCGGTCTCCGGGGCAGCCCCATTCCTCTCTACCCTCCTCCCAAAGCAACTTTAACCAAAAGAAAACCTAAAATCCCCTCCTCCCGAAGCAAGGTGCAGGCGAAAAGCAACTCAACGTGTAAAGTGAAACCAAAGTTAACTTACTTTTCTTGCAGCCCCTCTCTGCCTTCCTCCGGAGACGCGCACTGCGGCTCCTCTGCCTCCCAGGGGCAGCCGGCAGCAAAAGCGGCCCCGCCGGCGAAGATGGATGCCAGGCGGCGAAAGCGGCCCTGCCGGCGAAGATGGATGCCCGGCGGCAAAAGCGGCCCCCGCCGGTGAAGATGGATGCCCGTAGTGCACGGGCCCCCAAGCCAGCGAAAGTGTATGCACGTACGCTGTGATGTCACGGCGTACGTTCATACGCTTTTGCGCCCGGCACTAACGCACCTCTTTCTACCGCTCCTTACTGTATCGGCCTGTATGTCACTGGGGTCGACCAATGCCAGCGGTAGCCCCTGTGACATAGTAAGGGCAAAGGGCCGTCTGCACCATTTTGATTGCTGGCAGCTGACTGCCCAAGTCCAGGAGATCGCTCCCGGACCGTTCATGGACCCCCGCTGGACCACCAGGGACTTTTGGCAGGTCGGTGGGGGGGCTGTAGTAAATTAATTTGGCAGGTCTTGGGGGGGTCAGGAGGGTGGAGGCTGTTAATTAATTTAAACATAAATTTCAGAAAGAAATGCAAGACTGAAGACATCATAGATGTGCTTACAGAGGACCTCCATAAATTAGATCTCAATGACGCCAATTCAGCCTGTTCCTCTTGGCATCAAATTACAAGCAGCATTGCAAACCGACTCTGCCCAATAATAACAAAGGAGATCGGCACCGAGAAGAAAGATAAAAAACCATGGTACACCACTGACCTTAGAATAATGAAATTAGAACTCCGCAAACTGGAAAAGAAATGGCGTAGAAACCAAGAAGCAGCACATCTTCAAAAATACAAATCTCTACTCCACCAGTATCGTAAAACTACGGATGAAGCAAAGAAAAACTACTATGCAGCAAGAATTCATCAATACCAGTTCAACCCGCGTGCCCTTTTCCAATATGTCTCTAATTTAACCACCCCACCCATAAACATTAACACAGACAACGAGGATGAAAACAAATGTGAGAAGCTAGCTACTTACTTCCACGACAAGGTTGCTAATATCATGGCGCGATTTACTATACCCTCTCCACCAGTTTCATTACTGAACACGAACACCATGAGCACCTTAACTACCCTCTCTAAGTTCGAGACAACAACAACTTCAGAAATTGAAGAGACTCTCAAAAAAATCAAACCAGCCATGCACCCGATTGATATAATGCCAACAAAAACACTACTCTCCATTCCTACAAAAATTGCCTCTCCCATTTCTACCATTATAAACAAATCAATCACGTCCGGTATTTTTCCTATACAACTCAAGCATGCAATTATAAAACCAACGCTTAAAAAAGCTGACCTAAATCCCTCGGAGCCTGCCAATTACCGTCCAGTCTCAAACCTCCCGTTCTTGTCTAAAATTATGGAGAAAGTCATCAACAAACAACTCACTGACTTTCTAGATGAAAATAGATTACTCTTCCCATCACAATTTGGCTTCCGAAAGAACCACAGTACAGAAACTCTTCTAGTATCACTCTCGGACACTATTCTAAAAACCCTCGACTCTGGTCATTCCTATCTACTCACCCTACTTGATATCTCTGCTGCTTTTGACACTGTAAATCACGATACCCTCCTTTCCCAGATTGGCATTACAGGTACAGCTCTATCATGGATCCAATCTTTTCTAAAGAAAAGGACATACAGTGTTAAAACAGACTGCCACGTTTCAAAACCCAGAAAGCTAGCACAAGGTGTTCCACAAGGATCTGCTCTCTCATCTACACTTTTTAACATATACCTATCTCCGCTCTGTCAACTACTGGTGAAACTTAAGCTCCCACATTTTATATATGCAGATGATGTACAGATCCTCATTCCCATCAACGATTCAATATCTAGTGCCCAAAAAATCTGGGACTCTGCTCTGGTGGAAATACAAAAACTACTTACGGAAAACTTCCTTGCAATAAACACTAACAAGACAGAACTCCTCATCATCTCCCCTCACAATAATATCTCCTCCAAGCCTTCCCAACACAGACCTTTGGACTTTCTCAAGTTACAGCAAGTCCGCAGCCTTGGCGTTATCATCGACAATCAGTTTTCATTAAAGAAATTCATCACAGCAACAATCAAGAACGGATTTTACAAGCTACATACTCTAAAAAGAATCAAGCCGCTATTGCACCCACATGACTTCCGGACAGTGCTACAAGCCACTATATTGTCAAAACTAGATTACTGCAACGCCATACTACTGGGTCTCCCCAAAAGCAGCATACAACCACTACAGATGCTTCAAAATGCGGCAGCACGCTTCCTCACTAACACACACCGCCATGAACACATTACACCTGCCCTCATGTTCCTACACTGGCTCCCGGTAGCATCTAGGATACTATTCAAAGCCCTAACTCTCATTCATAAGTCGATCTATAACCAAGATATGTAATGGTTCTCCGATCAGTTTTTCTTCCGCACATCAAAGAGACCAATGAGAAAAATAAACCAAGCCACACTTGCCACCCCTTCTTTAAAACACATCAAACACGTGGCTACTCGAGACCGCTCTTTCACTATTGCCGGAACCAACATCTGGAATAAAATGCCCACAAACTTGCGTCTGGAACCCTGCCATAAGAAATTCAAGCAGAATCTCAAAACCTGGCTGTTTGAACAAGCTTTCGACCAATAATCAACCATCACTGAAACGCCTTTGTACCTATCCATGTTTCTAAGATACTTTTTTTTAACACTCTTATCTTTCTCTGCCTACTGCTTGTATACCGCTGTTAAGCTCTAATTTCCCCACAATTATATTCATTTAAATCTGCCATTAACTTTTGATCATGCTAATCCATAGATTAAGTGTTTATTGTTCTTATTTTATGCTTAATTTACATATATGTTATGATATATATGTTCCAATTACTTATTGTCTGTAAAGCCTGTTGCTATTTACTGTTTATAATGATATATGATATGTGTCACTGTATTCCTATTTGTCTGTAAAGCCTGTTGCTAATTTACTGTTTATTGTGAACCGAGGTGATGTTATTAACGTGCCGTGGTATATAAAAAAACCACTAAATAAATAAAATAAATAAAGTGTTGGGATGGGGTTGGTTTTTTTTTGGGGGGGGGGGGGTCCCACAGAATTAGAAAGACAAAAGTTTTCTGACCTGGGGAATGGACAGAAATGGCCCTCCCCAGACCCGAAAACAAAAATGGGAAGAAAAAAAAAATGTCATGCACTCCCCTAATTTGCTCCATAAGACGCACAGATGCCCGAGTACAGAGCCGGTTTAGCACAATTTTTTTTTTTTAATTTTCCCCCTCTGAATCCTAGGTGCATCTTATGGTCAGGTGCGTCTTATGGAGCGAAAAATACGGTATATCATATATATAATATACAAGAAACTGGAGGGGAGTGGAGAAGAGAATGTATGGGAAGAGCTAGGAAAACAAAGTGTACAAAGCCATGGGGCCTGATGAGGTTCATCCCAGGATAGTGAGGGAGCTCAGAGATGTGCTGGCGGGTCCGCTACATGACCTGTTCAATAGATCCCTAGAAACGGGAGTTGTGCCGAGTGACTGGAGAAGAGCGGTGGTGGTCCCGCTTCACAAGAGTGGGAGCAGAGAGGAGGCTGGAAACTACAGGCCGGTTAGCCTCACCTCGGTGGTGGGAAAAGTAATGGAGTCGCTGCTGAAAGAAAGAATCATGAACTATCTACAGTCAGAAGTATTTCTGGACTACAGGCAGCATGGATTCACCAGGGGAAGGTCCTGTCAGACAAATCTGATTGACTTTTTTGATTGGGTGACTATGGAATTAGATCAAAGAAGAGCACTCGATGTCATCTACTTGGATTTCAGCAAAGCTTTAGATATGGTCCCGCACAGGAGGTTTGTGAACAAAATGAGAAGCTTAGGAGTGAGTGCCAAGGTGGTGGCCTGGATTGCAAACTGGTTAATGGACAGAAGACGATGTGTGATGGTAAATGGAACTTACTCTGAAGAGAGAGCAGTGTTAAGCGGAGTACCGCAAGGATCGGTGTTGGGACCGGTCCTGTTCAATATCTTTGTGAGCGACATTGTGGACAGGATAGAAGGTAAGGTTTGTCTTTTTGCGGATGATACTAAGATCTGCAACAGAATGGACACGCCGGAAAGTGTGGAGAGAATGAGATGGGATTTAAGAAAGCTGGAAGAGTGGTCGAAGATATGGCAGCTGAGATTCAATGCCAAGAAGTGCAGAGTCATGTATATGGGGTGTGGAAATCGAAAGAACTGTATTTGATGGGGGGTGAAGGGCTGATGTGCATGGAGCAGGAAAGAGACCTTGGAGTGATGGTGTCTAACGATCTAAAGTCGGCGAAACAATGTGATAAGGCGATAGCTAAAGCCAGAAGAATGCTGGGCTGCATAGAGAGAGGAATATCTAGTAAGAGAAAGGAAGTGATGATCCCCTTGTACAGGGCCTTGGTGAGGCCTCACCTGGAATACTGTGTTCAGTTCTGGAGACCGTATCTCCAAACGGGCAGAGACAGAATGGAGGTGGTCCCGAGAAGAGCGACCAAAAAGGGGGACAGTCTTCATAAAATGACTTATGAGGAGAGATTGAAGAACCTAAATATGTATACCCTGGAGGAGAGGAGGAGCAGGGATGAAATGATACAGACTTTCAGATACTTGAAAGGTTTTAATGATCCATGGTCAACAACAAACCTTTTCCGTTGGAAAATAAATCAGTAGAACTAGGGGTCACGATTTGAAACTCCAGGGAGAAAGACTCAGAACCAATGTCAGGAAGTATTTCTTCACAGAGAGGGTGGTAGATGCCTGGAATACACCCTTCCGGAGGAAGTGGTGACTAAAACTGTGAATGATTTTGTTGAGGTTTTGGTGGATCCTTGGGTGCTGTGAAGATGACCACACCCAAGGGGAGGAGCCCCATGAGGAGCCACAGCACTGGGCTAGACTCATACTACACAAACACACAAAGTTCTTTATTAGACAGCTTGAAGAGAGCCACCAGAGGTGGCAGTAGTGAGTAGTTGCAATCTCAGGGACCTCGGCAGAGGGAGCCCTTCTCTCCTTGATGACATCAGGAGGTTCCGCAGCAGGTCTCCCAGTGAGGAGATACTGTGGATGAGATAGACGGAGAGTTAGAATACTCACTAGGTGTTTGCTGTTGGTATGCGATTCCACCAGGTATGTTATAGAAAGTACAGGCACCGAGGCAGGGAGAGCAGGCCCTCGAGGAGCGAGTACCTGTTCCCTGTCAGGCACCTGAAATAAAGCAGAGGGCCCCCGAAGAGCGGGTACCCAGGTTAGCAGTTACCCCGAAGGGCAAAGAGAGAGCTTCCTGCGGCAGCACAGAAGCAGCAGAGTAGCATAGACAAGAACAAATTTGAATCCTTGCTAACTCATAAGCTAGCAAATTAGTAAAGGTAATATACCCGGATGGCGTGACGTCAGCACGAAGGAACGCCCTCGAGGTTCGCGCCAAGGGTGGTTCAAAGACGTGGGTTGCGCGCACCCTAGTAGGTACCTGGGAGGAGCAATGGCGGGAGGCTGCACCATAGCCGTTCCGGGGACGCCAGAGAGGTCGGCCTGTAGACGCTGCAGTAGCCATCTTACCCAGGTAAGCGGGTGGAGCCGTGATTAAGGTGAGGCAAATGGGGCAAAGCCGTCGAGGACCAACAGACGCAACAGATTTCAAAGGGGCATGGGATAAACACTGTAGATCCATAAAGGTTAGAGGATGGGAATGAAGTGAAGAGCCATGGGGCTGGCTTGCTGGAATGGAGGCTACTACCTGGTGATTACTACCCTTACTCAAGCTTTTGCACGGTTAATGCAACTCCAACATTGCTCTCTGCTTCAATGACAAGGTGAAATCTGGAAAAGAGGATTTGCATTCAGACAACCACCAACAAGGACTGAACTTCACAGTCTGGGTAAACAAATAAGCGTGGGGATAGCTTGCTTATTACGGCGGTTACTACCCTAAAACAATTAAGCCTGAACATCACTTTGAATGCTTATACAGCATTGCTCTCTGCTTCAACGGCAGGGAGAAATGTGGAAAAGAGGATTTACGTTCAGACAACATCCAACAAGGCATTGAATCTGTGCAGTCTGGGTAAATAAGCATCAGGGTAACTTGCTTGATGCGGCGGTTACTACCCTTAACCATTAAGCCTTATGCTCATCTTTGATGAAACTCCAACATTGCTCTCTGCATCAATGGCAGGGGATGGCAGGAAATTTGAATCAAACAGTTACCAACAAGGGCCCTGAACTTGATGGTTAGTGAAATAGATAAGTATGGGAAAATAAGTGTGGGAGCTTGCTGGGCAGACTGGATGGGCTGACTGGTCTTTTTCTGCCGTCATTTCTATGTTTCTATGATATATATTGTTGATGGGCAGCTATCCAAGATGTTAATAGCTGTTTGGAAAATCTTTTTTGCCCTGATTTCCAGTAACTTGCATCTTTACCTGGAGGTCCTAGAAAACGTTTTAGAATGCTATGCTGTTATTCAAAACTGAATCTACTATAGGCTCATGTGGGAGTTGTACCTTTTGATTATTTAAGTATTTAAGATCCAACTTCCTTGCCAATGGTAAATGTAGACAAAAGCATCTGCCACATTCTTGTTTTGAATTCCTGTAGTATTTTGTGAACCAGAATAACTACTACTTGTTTGGAGCTTAAATATATTTTAGCATACCAAATATATTTTCTTAACTTCTGCTTCCTCCTGAAGTAAAAGGAATTGTTTTTTGCCATTTTTTGGACAAAAGCTTGACATGACATATCCTCCAGTAGAGATGGAATTGTGGGAGGCTGTGGACAGGAGTCTGATGGAAGACCAATAGACTTCATCATCAGAATGGTATGAGAGAATTAAATGATGATTGTGATCCTTCCTGAAATTCAGACAATCTGACATTGTCCTAGATTGTGACTCAGTCTGCATCATTTCTTTGCTGACTTGATATGGCGGAATGGTAGACAATTTCCAATTTAGGAGCCATGGACTCCAAAATGGAAAATATTTGTTCAGGGTAGGATGAGTGGTGAAGAACAATCTGGTATATTAGTAAAACAATTTTTGATGAAGTCAAGCCACATTTTCCTCATGACAGTATGATGGTCCTGTTTGGAAGTAGGCATCCAAAAGAACTACTCTATTCTGGAATTAGAACTGGCATAGATGGTTTGGCAGGAATTCATTCAGAATGAACTGTTTGATTGGTGCTGACATTTGTATCTCAAGCATCAAAAAATTGTTGGTGCCTACAAAGATGTGTTATGTTACCTTTATATATCAATAGTGCTGGTGAAACCTCCGCGCCAAAAACATTTTCCTGTGTGCTGATGAGCTGTCAGCGCCAACAAGGTCTGCTTGGCTCCTGAATGCCATGCCAAACAGCACAATTTCTCTCCCTCTTTGCTAAACAGAGAATGGAACTAGTGCCAAGACTTCTCAGTCATAAGTGCCTAGCATGAAAGGAATCTGTCTTTTTTGATTTAAGCGATGACTGCTGAGCTGATAATATTGTCTTTTGTTGTCTTGAATGTTTGAGGAGCACTTAAAAGTTCTTTCAGTGTGTACCTTCTAGACCTTTTGGCCCTGGGAGACATTTGGGCATAGGCAGCATTGGTTAAGTACCTCATGCAACAAGCCTAAGCAGCAAACACAGTGGTCATGCTGATCAGATAATGATATCCTGTAGGAACAGCAGAGGCATTTTTTGAAGTCCATTTTGCTGCTTGCTGTCATGGAGAGCTGAGGCTAGGATGAACTCATTTATGGAAAAATTAAGCCTTTTTGAATCTCGCATAAAGAAAAAACAAAAAATACTCTGACAAAGGAAAGAGAAATACAGGGAGGTTTACAGTCAGAGATTTTTCTTCTTTTCTCACAAAGAATGGCCTATGCTAGTGTTTATTAGAAAACTTTTTTTTATTGGTTTCTTTTTGAGAACATAACTGTTCTCCCCTCTGCCCCCCCCCCCCCCCCCCCACACCCCACTTTTGTGCATATTTTTGTTTGTTTCTATGTAGGCACACCTATCAACCTGCCTGAGCCTCACCTCAGAATCTCGGGAGCCTCTCTAACCTACTCCCTGCAAGTTCCTGCAATATGCAATTTACATTTTCACGTGTTCAAGAAGTTTACAGCTATTCTTCCAACTTTTATTTTGTGTGTTTATTCTATTGTTACTTACCCCGGGGAACAATTTTTAACAAATTCCTGTTGAGTTCGATTTTTCAGCTGTTTTAGACTATCTCATCAAGTTTTTTCTCTACAGCCTCTCTTAGGCCTGGATTTATCAAAATGCACTAAATATCGCATGTGAAAGGAAAAGGGGCGTGTTTTATGGTAATAGTGCACTTTGCGATAAACAGCCTATCTTAGATAAAGGCTGGTGTGTTTGACGGGCCACAAATTCGGCAGCTCATTAAAGATGAACATTTCATCGGGACAATGTCAGAACTCCAAAAGAATGCTTGGTTGTCATTAAAAACCTTGTCAAGGACTTTCTTGGAAATTCACGAGCACAGAATTACACCGAAATTGTCCAGAAACTCTTGGAGAGCTTCAAAATGCTTCGTTGCAACATGAGCATCAAGGTGCATTTTCTGCATAGCCATTTTGCTGTCTTCCCGAAAAACCTTGGTGCAGTCAGTGATGAGCAAGGTGAACAATTCCACCAAGATTTGAAGGTCACGGAGGCACGGTATCAGGGTAGATGGGATGTACATATGATGGCTGACTATTGTTGGAGCATCAGGCAAGATTGTCCACAGATTGAACACTGCCGGAAAAGCTATAAGCGTAAATTTTTACCTTAATATGTATGTTTGGTAGCATAACTTTACTACTTGTACACAATTTGACTTACAGTAACAATGTATAGCCTTTGTATGAATAAAATAACTAAATAAACAATATAGTCAGGTAATTTTTTATTTTATTTCCTCTGTATGTACATTTTGTATGATTTTTGGGACAAAGGGAGGGTATCCTGTACCTTAAAAAGTTGACATGATAGAGAAAAACTGGGGTCATTTTTGGATTCAGATGTCAAAAGTTAGTCAAAAACAAGTGTCAGATCTAACAATGAAAATTGTGTTCCCCAGTGTTATTAGAGGTGTAAGTGGGCTCGGAGATCACTTTGGCAGCTTCAGTCCGTTCACGGGTGGGAGGACTATCTGTGAACTGTCTCCAAGGCTGCATCCGAGCGGGATCCTCTGCAGCAAGAAGAGAAAATCAGTTTATGACGGGTAGTGACTGCCCCCCTCCAAAAAAAGACGAAAATAAAAGGACAAAGGGAATCTATTGGATTCCAGCAAGAGGACAGAGTTCTCCAATCTGCATCTGGAGGTATTCCAACTTTCCAGGACAAGTAATAGAAAAGATCTTTTCAAACCATGGAGGTGAACAGGATTACATTAACCCTCTGCCTGCTGCTACTAGCCAAGATGTATGTGGAAAGGACTGTGAAAGTGGGCATCATTCCTCCCAGGGCGAATGCTGACACCTCTGAACTCAGAGGTCACTGCTGCCTGTACTAATTCTAATACCTTATGCGAACCATGCAGAGTAGGTGTGACGTTCTCCTCCATCAGCAGCGTCATTGAGCAGTGCCAGTCATGCAGCTGGCGTCTGCCTGCACCCCTGTCCAGGACACCGGCTGCGAGTGCACCAGTGGGTACTATAAGCATGTGGACAATCGGAGCACCCAGTGCCTCCCCTGCCAGGTGTGCCGACTTAGCTATGGGGTCAGCATGGCATGTGGCCTGAACAGGAACACGGAATGCAAGGCCTACCCCCAAGGCTTCTACTCTGAGGTGGCCAGCAGCATATCGCCCTGCCAGATCGAGTGCGAAGAGAGTGAAGTGAAGATATGTGACTGCTCTCCCTTGTCAGACACACACTGTTTGGATAAAGAAATGCTGATCCTGAAACATGATGAGGGGGACACATGGAAAAATCACTCCAGGAAGCTGTCAGAGAGCAGTACCTCTCCCGGCTCACCAGATTTCATCCCACAGGAGAACAGCAAGAATATATGAAAATTATTCCTTACCTGCTAATTTTCGTTCCTGTAGTACCATGGATCATTCCAGATGGTGGGTTATGTCCCCCGTCCAGCAGATGGAGTCAGAACAAAAACTCTCAGGGGAGGTCCCATATAACCATGCCTCCCCTGTCTCAATTCTCAGTAAACAGACTATCAAAGCCGAAAGAGAAGAGATTAGAAGAGCTGAGGGATCAAGTCATCAAAAACAGCACAACCGCTGGCCAAACGGCCCAGCAACTAGATTTGGAACTAAAACCGTAAACTGTGAAACTTGCAAACAGTACTGTGCGGAAGCACAGACCCGCAGTACCAGAAGTACAGAGAGAGAAGTATGGTAGAGACAGGTAAGCAGGGATGTCCCACCAACAACTATCCCCCAAAAACAAGGGAGGGGTCTGGAATGATCCATGGTACTACAGGAACGAAAATTAGCAGGTAAGGAATAATTTTCATTTCCCTGTATGTACCAGGATCATTCCAGACGGTGGGATGTACCAAAGCTTTCCCATCACGGGTGGGCCACAGACAGCCCTGCCCGAATGATCCTGTCCCCCAGTTGACCGTCCGACGGCGCACGGACGTCTAGACGATAATACCTGGTAAAAGTGTGAAGCGACTTCCAAGTGGCCGCCCTACAGATTTCCTGGGTGGGAACAGAGGAGCTCTCCGCCGAAGAAGTTGCCTGGGCGCGGAGAGAATGAGCCTTGAGTAACAACGGCGGAGTCTTACCTGATCCCAGATATGCCGCTATGATTGCTCCCTTTAACCAGCGAGCAATGGATTGTTTAGAGGCCATGCACCCTCTCCGAGGCCCCAACCAAAGGACAAATAAATGATCGGAAAGCCGAAACTCATTCGCAACCTCCAGATAGTGCATCAAAGAACGCCGTACATCTAGCTTGTGCAGATCACCTGACTCCGAAAAGGGAAAGGATGGAAGTTCCACCGACTGATTGAGATGGAACCCCGAGACCACCTTGGGCAAAAACGATGGCACCGTACGCAATGATGCTCTGCTAGGAGTGAAACGAAGATATGGCTCCCGGCAGGAAAGAGCCTGCAACTCCGAGATCAGACGTGCTGAGCTGATTGCCACCAGGAAAACTGTCTTGAGAGTGACATCCTTGATGGAAGCGAAACGCAATGGCTCAAAAGGTGAACTGCAGAGGGCCCGGAGGACCAGGTTCAAGTTCCATGACGGGCATGGTGGTCGAGTTGGAGGTTTCAGATGCCTCACCCCCTTAAGGAAGCGCAGGATATCTGGATGGGAAGACAGAAGGTTGCTGTCTACACCCTGAAGGAAGGCTCCCAGAGCCACCACCTGAACCCGGAGAGAGTTATAGGCCAGCCCCAGGTCCAGCCCCGCCTGTAGAAAGGAAAGAATCTGACCCACCGAAGCCTGCGGTGCCTGGATGGCTTGCGAGCCGCACCACTCCTCAAAGACCTTCCACACCCTGACGTACGTGCCCGATGTGGAAGTCTTACGCGCCCGTAATAGAGTGGATATGACGGGCTCAAGGTACCCCCGACGCCTTAGCTTGCACCTTTCAAAAGCCAAGCCGCAAGACAGAAGCGATCTGCCGCTGGAAAAAATATTGGCCCCTGACGCAGGAGGTGCGGTAGATGACCGAGCCGGAGCGGGTTCCCCACCGCTAGATGGAGGAGATCCGCGAACCACGGCCGCCGGGGCCACTCCGGCGCCACGAGTATCACCGGACCCTGATGGGCTTCTATTCTTCGAATAACCTTTCCCACCAGCGGCCACGGTGGAAAGACATACAGGAGACACTGACAAGGCCATGGTAGTACCAGTGCGTCGACTCCTTCCGCTCCGTGTTCCCTTCTTCGACTGAAGAAGCGGGTGGCCTTTGCATTCCTGGCCGTCGCCATGAGATCTAAGCAGGGAGTTCCCCAGCGCTTGACTATCAGATCCATTGCCTCTTCCGAGAGTTCCCACTCTCCTGGATCCAAGTGCTGTCGGCTGAGGAAGTCCGCTTGCACGTTGTTGACGCCCGCTATGTGGGAGGGGAGGCTGCCAGACGCAGGAGATGGAGCTCTGCCCATTCCATCAACTCGTTGATTTCCAACGATACCAGTCGACTCTTGGTGCCCCCCTGACGGTTGATGTACGCCACTGTGGTGGCGTTGTCCGACAGTACTCAAACTGCCCGGTGGCGCAGCAAGTGTAGGAATCCCTGCAGGGCGAGCCGAACGGCCCTGGCCTCCAGTCGGTTGATGGGCCAGGTCGATTGTTCCGCCGACCATTGCCCCTGAATCGAGCTGTCCTGACAGACCGCTCCACAGCCCGATAGACTGGTGTCCATGGTCACTACCATCCAGTCTGGTGGCTCCAGGGACACTCCTTGAGCCAGACGATGAGGGTCCAGCCACCAACCGAGGCTGTGCCTTGCAGAGTTTGGGATTGGAAGGACCGTCTGGTAATCCCGGGACACCGGCTTCCAACGGGAAAGCAATGCTCTCTGAAGGGGCCGCAGGTGGGCAAAAGCCCACGGCACCAGGTCGATGGGGGAGGCCATGGTTCCCAGGACCTGAAAATAGTCCCATGCCGTCGGGACCTTGAGAGCCATGAATTTGAGGATCTGCTCGCGCAGAGCCCGCGCTCTCTCCGGGCTGAGGAAAACCATGGCTGCTCTCGTATCGAAATGGGCTCCCAGAAAGTCCAGCGTCTGAGACGGATGTAGCCTGCACTTTGCGAAGTTGACGATCCACCCCAGGGAATGGAGAAGCTGGATTACCCTGTCGACCGCCTGAATCCCCTGGTATTTGCGACTTCGCCCGGATGAGCCAATCGTCCAGGTAAGGATGCACCAGGATTCCTTCCCTTCTGAGCGCCGCCGCCACTACCACAATGATCTTTGTGAATACCCGCGGGGCCGTGGCCAGCCCAAAGGGTAGGGCCCGGAACTGAAAATGCTGTCCCAAAATCTTGAAACGAAGATACCGCTGGTGGGCCTGGTGGATCAGAATATGTAGGTACGCCTCCGTAAGATCCAATGAGGCCAAGAACTCCCCCGGGTGTACCGCCACCAGCACCGAACGGAGCGTCTCCATGTGGAACCGAGGAACCCTGAGGGAGTTGTTGACGGTCTTGAGATCCAGAATGGGTCGGAAGGTCCCTTCCTTTTTGGGCACTACAAAGTAGATGGAATAGTGGCACCGACCCAATTCGGAGGCCGCCACCGGCACTTATCGCTCCCAACACCAGGAGCCGATCTAGGGTCTGCTGCACGGCCCGGCGCTTGAGAAGGGACCTGCAGGGAGAGAACAGGAATCTGTCTGGCGGTGTGCGCACAAAATCCAATGTGTAGCCTTGTCTTAGAATACTTAGGACCCATTGGTCTGAGGTTATTTGGAGGCACGCTTCGTAGAAGAGTGCAAGTTGACCCCCCGGCTGGGGAATCGACACGTGGGTCCCTCTGGCATCATTGGGACGGCTTCGGAGAGGTGCCCGTCCCATGTACGTCCTTACCGGGCCGACGGCCCCGAAAGGACTGGTTCCAAGTATGCGATCGAGAGGAAGGGGCCAGAGGCGGCTGCTGTCTCGTGGAACGTCCCTTATGCTGATTACGATAGCGGTTTCTGTTGGTATTGAAAGATCTGTAAGATCGAGGTCAATCCTCTGGTAACTTATGGACTGCATTTTCATTGACTGACTTAATGATCTGGTCCAGATCTTCCCCAAACAGTTACTTGCCCTTAAAAGGGAGAGACCCCAAACGGGTCTTGGATGAAGCATCAGCCGACCAGTTCCTTAGCCAAAGGAGACGACGCGCCGACACCGCTGCCACCATGGCCCGTGCTTGTACTCTGAGAAGATCATACAAGGCATCTGCTCTGTAGGCGACCATGGCCTCCAACCTGACCGCCTGCTGGGCCTCGGCGTCTGGCAGGGTCTGTGACGTGAGCAGTTGTTGTACCCACCGAAGCCCTGCACGTTGGGCTAGCGAACTGCAGATAGCAGCCCGCATGCCCAGAGCCGAGACCTCGAATACCCGTTTCAGATACACTTCCAACTTCCGATCCTGAATATCCTTCAGTGCCGTCACGCCGGTGACGGGGATGGTCGTATGCTTTGTCACCGCTGAGACTGCCGAATCCACTGCGGGGACTCGGAGCAGCTCTAAAAAAATCCGCCGGAAGAGGATACAATTTGTCCATGGCTCTGCCAACCCTAAGATTGGCCTCTGGTGTATCCCACTCCCTGGCGATCAGCTGTAGGATATTGTGATGAGTGGGAAAAGCCTTTGCCAGCGGGCGAAGGCCCGCTAGGAGTGGGTCCCCCTTCTTGACGTTCGGGTCTGGAGCCACAGGATCCGGAGGAGGGTCAATATCCATCTCCTGTAGAATGTGTGGAATGAGCTCATCTAATTCCCCCGCCTGAAAAATTTGTAGGACTCTGGGATCGTCTCCCTCGACCTGGGCTGCCAGGGAGGGGTCCTCGGTGAGCGGGTCCAGGAGAGGATCTCCTCCCCCCCCCCCCCCCCGCTGGCTGCGGCACTGTCAGAGTAGCCAGGGACCCCCGAGATGTTCCTGGACCTCCTCCCGAAGGTGGAACGCTACCCTGAGGAAAAAGACCCCCCAGGGAGGGGGTCGGGCACGGCAGCTTAGCTGGAGGAGGACCCCCTCCTCCCAGCAGGGTGTCCCTGCTATGTACGAAAGCCCTGTGCATCAGGACTATGAACTCCGGGGAGAAAGCAGGGACCCCAGAGAAAAAATCATCCGAATGCTCACCTAGCTGTCTAGCAGGCTGGGCTCCGGCGCCAGGAAACGACAGAGTTGCCGAAATTTGATCTTCTGTATCGTCGTCTAAGAGGCTGGCATTTGCATCTTTAAACAAAATGACCGCCGTTCCCGCGCTCGGCGGAAACGGGGCCTGCCACTTTCTGCCCACGTGGTCCTGCATTCGCTCGGCCTCCCCCTGAGGGGGGCTGTCCTCCCCTCCCAAAGAACCACTGATGCAATGCCCTTCTCGGGACAGGGAATCCCCCTGTCCACCGCCGCCTTCACAGCTCGTCTGCCGCTGCATCGATGAAGGGAGGGAGGGGGGCGGGGCAGCTTGAGCGCACGAAAAGAGCAACAGTCAGCCGGAACGAAGATATGGCGGGTCCGGCCCGGTTCCCCACCCACCGACCCGAAGAGGCTGTCGAGGAATGGAGACTTCCCGACGGCAAGCGGCCCCGGGGAATGTGACTTCGCGGGGCTGCGGGTCGGGAGCTCCTCACACCACCGGGGCGGGGCAGGAGGGGAGGGATCGGCCCCACCAATGTGCTCCCTCGGACCTGAGCGCCCTGATACGGAGAATCCCCCGACCTAGAACAAAAAGAAGCACTTACCTCCAGCCCTGCGAAAGGAAAAACAAACGGGAGGAGGCAGGAAATGAAAGAAGAAGACAGCGGCAAACAGCCTGTCAGCAAGCCACTGTTAACTAGGGAAGGAAACTGTTCCCTGATTGAAACTTTTTTTTTTCAAAGAGCACAATCTTTAACCAATTAATATTATCTTCAACTGTACTTGATCCCTCATAAAGAAATAACAGAAAAGCTTAAGACCCTAAGGCCAAGTGCTGGGGACCTCAGTGTCCCCTGCTCACATCTGCTGGAGTCAGAACTATACTGAGAATTGAGACAGGGGAGGCGTGGTTATATGGGACCTCCCCTGAGAGTTTTTGTTCTGACTCCATCTGCTGGACGGGGGACATAACCCACCGTCTGGAATGATCCTGGTACGTACAGGGAACATCCCTGTTTACTGCTTCATCTTGGCTGCTGTTGTGGTGGGGCTTCTTGTCTACATGGCTTTCAAATGCTGGAGCACCTGTAAGCAGTAAAAGCAGCTGGCCAAGGCCTGAGCCAGATAGCTGGGCTCTACCCCACGAGGGCGAGAAACTCTACAGTGAAAGCGGCGTCTTCCTAGATAAAGACAGCCTACAGGACCAACATCAGCTCAACAAGGTGCACAAGACAGAACCAAACTTCTACATCGGTCTCTCGCCCCACAAGTAGGACGAGGTGGAGAAACTGCTGGGGGATTCTGGCCATGGCAAAGACTGGCAGCACCTGGCCAGCTTGCTGGGGTACGAGGAGGAGAGCATCACTGTGTTCGGTCAAGGGGAAGATCCCGTCCATATCCTCCTCTCGGCTTGGTCTTCCAAGGATGGCACCGCAGTGGAGGTTATCTGTACCGTCCTGGTGAACATGGGCAGGGCAGACGTAGTGAAGAACCTGAAGAGCACAGCCAAGTCAAGCTCAGTGTGTAACAATGGCTGGAGGAAGGCCTGTGGTTCACATAGGAAGGACTTTCTAGAATTTTAAACCAATTCAAAGAAAACAAGAACAAACTGTGAAGCTAGCCCTTAGGAGCTTGCAGATTCTGAGCTCCTGTCATTAGCTCTTATACCTATTATTATTATTTTAGGATTTTAAGAGGCAATACAAAATTTCCAGATACCAAAGGGTTAAGAGCAAAAGTCTTTGGAAATAAACAAGTTCACTGGGGTATGCAAGCTGGTAGGCGGCCATGAAGAGGGCATATCACCACCATATGATCTGGCCCTGACAGCTGACCTTCTCAGCCTCAGGAGAGATGCTAACATCTCCTGAAGGAAAGGGCATCAGGCACCACTGCCTCCATGTCTTCCTGGACACCCGCTCACTCCCTCCTCCCACCGAACAGCAGAGGAAGAACCTGACTCTCCAGATCTAGCTTGATCTTGGACAGATTTTTTTTGGAAAATCATACCATTTATTCTGCCCATATTAGGAAAAATTTAAATGGATTTGGGGTGATGAGAGAAGAGAGTATGGGGAGGAGAAGGAGGTTTGTAGAACTGGGCTGGGATTTCTGACTTGAGAGAATAAATAAATAAATACATAAACAAACAAACAAATAAAAATAATCATCAGTAGATCCCAGTTTTTCTATAAGGTCTTGGTACAACCCAAGATCTGTGTGTGCTAAAAAGTCGCCAGAAGGTCCAACAGACACTGCCTTTCTTGCATTTTGTTGATATAAGATCCAACTGAGTCCTGATTAAAAATTAGAACCCCTAATGAAATTACACAGTAAGAAGTCAATAGTTCATAGATATTACTACCCTTATCATAAGGCTTGAAGAGAACTGCACGGAGCAGCAGTTACTACCATAAGAAACTTGCTGGGCAGACTGGATAGGCCATCTGGTCGTCATCTGCTGTCATTACTATGTTAAAAATGCAAAAGCATAAACATCTGATGAGTGGCTGAAGGAAAGAAAGCAAAAACATATCCTTCTTTCTGAGTGAAAAAAAAAAAGACTAAGGAGACTTATGCAGTGGAGCTGTGCATGACAGCACTTATGCACTGTGGGTGATGTCACTCACTTATGTGTCAATTACTGACTTGCTTGTACACAGAGGAAGTTTTTATCACCCCACATCCAAAAATCAAATGTTATACACTGTAATAGAATTTGAGCTCTCATACTGATTATAATGCAATAAAATATGACCTTTTTACACTTATCCCTTTCTAATTATATACCTGTTCTGAATCTGATCTCCTGTAAATTTTATGTATTTATTCTTCTCCATCAGCTTGGCGATCAGGGTGTCGATGATCACTTTCTGGTACTGAAAAGCCTCTTCAATAAACTGATACCTGCAGAGATCAAATTGGGAATTTTACATCCTGGAGTTATTAAAAAAATATTATATTCTGGTTCACATTTTCTAAAGGAAGCATTTATAATACAGACGAGAGCAAAATCTGTGCTAATATTACAAAACTAAGGACCTCCGTTTTCAGTTACTTTATTTTTTCTGGGAATTTCAATGTTATACAAAAAAAAAGTAAGAAGAAAAATGACTTTTCTGATTTTTCTCCTGTTTTGTTTTGGTTTTTTTTTTTAACAAAGATTTTTTCACTATTTTTTTTACATTGAAATTTCCAGGAAACAAAATAAAAACTGAAAACAAAGGTCTGTACACAAGATATAGTCAAGGCAAGATTTGCTAAAACTAAAACTATACTATTACTAGCAAACAGGCCCGGCGTGGTTCAGGTAGTCTGGTCTCTGTGTGTGTGTTTGTGCATAATTACGTGCACTTGGGCATGCCTGCCTGGCACTTTATGGAAGCATGAGAGATGGCTTCGCAGATAGAGCATATTAGTAAACATTACCTGGTTGTCTGGTAAACAGCCTGTATGTGAACACCTGTGCCTATGGGTGTTGGGGCCTCTGCCTGTGTGTACGTGTGTGACTGTGCATCTGTGTCTCTGTTTGCGGGTCCGTGTGTGTGTGTGTGTGCATACATGACAGTGCTTTGCAGACAGAGCTTACTGTCTTTGCGCAATGCACATTCCTCTGCTCCAGGTGCCACCTAATGGCCACAGACTGTAATGACAGTATGACCAAAAGGCCAACCGATACAAGACTTTTATATATAGAGATTAACCCAATTTTCAGATATACTAAAGATCTGTTCCTCCATTGTCTCGACAGGAAAAGTCCTTAGCACATCCACATGATTTGTATTTTTCCAAATTAATTCTGATATGATATATATCTAGGGACCTTTGTTTTCCGTTTTTCATTTATCCTGGGAATATTAACATTATGAAAAAAACTAAGCAAAAAGTGACTTCCACACATTTTCTCATTTGTTATAACAGTCATTTTTTCATATAATTTTTTTTATTACATTGAAATTCCCAGGAAAAATAAAATAAAAATGGAAAATGAAGATTTCTATGAATGTTTCACAATTGTTAACATAAGATTTTGTTTGTGTGTTTTAGGATTTTTTCTTCTGAGCGATTGTGTCCCACATAGGAATCTGCACATTTTATTTATTTAATTTATTTAAAAGTTTTTATATACCGCAAACAACAAGACACTTACATGTCCGTCTAGGCGGTTTACAAATATACATACATAAGATTAAAACAAACAAACATGGTATAGGTTTAAACAAAGTAAAAGTCTATCAGTTATAGCATAATTATTGAAATTATATTATATTGTACGCATCATTAAATAAATATGTTTTTAGCGTTTTCTTAAATTCTTTACGGTTTGATATAAGTCGGAGGCTTTCAGGGAGAGAGTTCCATAAGATTGGACTGGCTACTGAAAAATGTTCCATTTGATAAAAACTACATGCATTCATGTAGGCCACAGATTCCAGTCCGTTTCTAAGTTTGGATAAGACGGCATTTCATACAAAGAATCAAACTAAAGTTGGAAATGACTTGTGTGAAAAGCAGAATTCTACCAAAAAAGTCTACCTCTCACACCAAAATAGGACACATCTAGCAGGTAAGATAAAAATAGAAAACCTCCACATACATTGTTTTCCATGAAGCTGTTAAACTTCAATTTTTAAAATGAAGCTTTAATAAATTTATTTTAAATTTATTTTAAACTGCCTATACTAGTGCATCCATACTAAGCGGTTTATAAATTACATGTTCACTATATTTAAACAAATGAAGACATACAAACCAAATAAAATGTACTCAAACTATACACATATTATATTAAAAACAATCAATAAAATCAGACCAAAATCATATCACAGCATGAAAATATTTCCGATAGCAACATACAGATATTGCACACTTTCTCATATCCCCTCATATTACTACCCAACTAGTGTCCTGAAATCTATCACATTGAAACCATTCAGTTTTGCAGCTCTAATAAAGGGTAATACCATACCTGAAACTGTCCTCTGAAGGTATTGTCATTCACACTGAGTCAAAACTACCCAAAGCATGGCAACTGTAAAACACTTAAGAATAAAAGTTGTGCCATGCTGGGTCAGACCAAAGGTCCATTGAGCCAGCATCCTGTCACCAACAGTCCCTAATCTGGGTCATTAGGAAGTACTCGGCACTGCCCAAAGAATACATACAAATGGAGAAATTACTACTTACCTGATAATTTTGTTTTCCTTATTGGAAACAGATGGTCTCAGGACCAGTAGGTTATGCTCCCCTGCCAGCAGATGGAGACGGAGCAAGCTGATATCACAGTATATATATTCCTGCAGTGACCCCAGCCTGCCAGAATTCTCTTCAAAAGCAACTGTGGACAAACTAGCAAAAAACTTGATTAAAAACAGTTAATCATAACTGTACTCAACCCTCAAGAAAAACTGAACACAAGTAAGAATACAAATACCCCAATCTAGGTTTTGGATGAACACTTACCAGTAATCCCCTGCTACCCGGAGCCCCTCAGAAGGACCATTGACACAATCATTCAACAGCCGAGGGCGGGAAGCTACGTTCATCTGTCTACACTAAGGAAAACAAAATTAGCAGCTAAGTAGTAATTTCTCAATTTCCTAGCATGTAGACAGATGGACTCAGGACCAGTGGGATGTACCAAAGCTACTCCAGAGTAGGGCGGGAGGCTGCCCGTGGTCCAATCACACAGCATGTGCAAAGGCTGCGTCCTTCTGGGCTTGCACATCCAGACGACAGAACCTGGAAAAGGTGTGTAGGGAAGACCACGTTGCAGCTCGGTAAATGACAGGAGACAATTTAACCTCGGCTCATAACACTACCTGAGCCCTAGAAAATGAGCCTTAATCTAAGTAGGCAACAGCTTTTCAGCATCCACATATGCGGCTGTGACTACTTCCTTAATCCAGCAAGCCACAGTAGCCCACAAAGCTGGTTCGCCCTGCTTTCTCAGACCATGAAGGACAAACAGGTGATACTTCTTACGGAAAGGTTCGAAAACGGGCCAACATCAGGATGAGATGACAAGAGGCACCATTCAATGAGCCTCTAAAACAGGCAAGAGCCGCAACCTGTATGCTCAAGGAATTAACACTAGGCCCACCAAAATTGTCTGTACCCTGGACTAACCAGTGTGCATGTTTTCGTGCACCTATGTTTTAGGCTTTATAACTGAAATAAAAAACATAATATTTATGTAAACATTGATGCTCTGTAATAAGTACAGACATAAATTAACCATTTTGTCAAATTATTTCTAAGTTTTGATGATACAGTCTGTGAGAAGTGGTTTCTTTACTGTTAGTATCATGATTTTCAATAATAAAAATACACTGTAGTATTTTGGCTTGTTCATAGTAAATATAAATTGAACATAAAACTAGATGCAAAACCCAACAAAATCCTTAAAAATAAAAATATCGACTGTACTTGAACAATAAAATCTAAAAATTTAATGGGTGTGGCAACACCCTAGAACCACTGTGCGCACGTTTTCGGGCACCTATGGTTTAGGCTCCACAATAGAAAGAAAAACAAATATTTGTGTAAAGATTGATGCTTTATAAATAGTACAGGCAAGAATTAAGCATGTCATCAAATTATTTCAAAGTTTTGACAGTACACTGTGACAACAGTGGTTTCTTTACTGTTAGTATCATACGATTTCAATAAAACTCACTGTAGGGTTTTGGTTTTCTGATTGTAAATGCTTTTCAAGTAAACATAAAACTAGATGCAATAACCAACAAAATAATTGTAAACAAGAGTCAAAACATGGATTGTGCATGTACAGTAAAATCTAAAAATGTACTTCAAAGCGCTGGGTATAGCAAACATCTAGATCCATCACATGCATGAAAACATGCAACTATGTTTTAGACTCCATAATTGAAAGAAAACTTAAGGTTTACCTACAATACAAATTAAAATATCTTTTTTTCACATT
This sequence comes from Rhinatrema bivittatum, assembly GCF_901001135.1. Classification (NCBI taxonomy): domain Eukaryota; kingdom Metazoa; phylum Chordata; class Amphibia; order Gymnophiona; family Rhinatrematidae; genus Rhinatrema; species Rhinatrema bivittatum. The sequence continues at coordinate 224,067,671 of NC_042618.1, read as the reverse complement.
TTGTCAGCTATTTTATGACATTTTTCACATTAAAGTTCAGTTTCACTAGAAGTGCGACAGGCATATTGTTATATAATTGAGAAGTGCGAAGGCTCACACAATTCATGAACCTAATCGCAGCAGGTTGCAGTTCCATCATTTATGACTTTGGATTGTGCATATCTACAATGTGCATATCTACATGCCTACATGTATTTCCCTTGGAAAAGTGAACTCAGGACCTTGCATGTCATCACTAATAATAATATTATATGCTGAACTTCTATATCTGAAAATTTTACACCCACCCTATTCAGATTTGCTCTACATATGGTCACACACTAAAACAGCTAGTGGCACGTCCGCCCAGTGAATGTTTTCCTCTTTCTGCTCATCCTGATTCATCTTCTGAGGCACTTTGACTTCTATCTGTACTCTGTATTTCTATTTCTGGCTGTACTTCCCTACATGTATTGCAGTTCCACAATTCTGAGTCATAAATGATGGAACTGCTGCAATCCGATACACTGATTGTGTGAGCCTTCACACTTCTCAATTGCATACTAATATGCCTGCAGCAAGTCTAGTGAAACAGTGCTTTGATGTGAAAAATGTCGTTAAATAACAGTAAAAATAGCTAAAGTATGAAAGATTTTAATTTGTACTGTAAGTAAATCTTACTTTTCTTTCAATTATAGATCCTAAAATAGTTGTACATTTTCATGCACATGATGGTTCTAGATGTTTCAAGTACATGTTTAGATTTTACTATGATATACAGTATGATATACAGTACACATATACCTAACAATCTAATCAGGCCTGTAATATACTACATCATTCTCTTTATAATAAAATTTTATGCAAAATACTTGCGTGTGTTTATTCTTTCTGCTTGCAGTTACATACACACAAGCCATTGTGCTCATTTGTTTGTATCTGAGGCAATGGACTTTCCTAAGGTCAGAAGAAGCACTGCCCTGAGATCCAAGATGGCGCTGAAGCTCCTGAATCAAACTCAGAGAAAGCAAATGTTGCTTACCTGTAACAGGTGTTCTCAGAGGACAGCAGGATGTTAGTCCTCACATATGGGTGACATCACAGGATGGAGCCCAATCACTGAACACTTTTGTCAGAGTTTCCAGAACTTTGACTGGCCCCTACTGGGCATGCCCAGCATGGCACTAACCCTGCAGCCAGCAGGGGTCCCCCTTCAGTCTTGTTTAAAAACTACAGGCAGTGCAGAAAAATAAAATAAGAAAACGTTACGAACCCAACACCGCGGGGCGGTGGGCGGATTTCGTGAGGACTAACATCCTGCTGTCCTGTGAGAACACCTGTTACAGGTAAGCAACATTTGCTTTCTCACAGGACAAGCAGGATGGTAGTCCTCACATATGGGTGAGTACCGAGCTGAGGATGTCCGAGAAATGTACCAAATGTACCCAGGTGTGCAAGGCACTAGGACTGGGATAAAAATTTGGTCAAGGGCATCCTGAACACTAACAGGAAGGCGGAAGGGTGCTGGTAGGTCACGCTGTAAACAGGTTACGAAGGACAGACTGGCCGAAGATGGAATCTTGTCTTCCGGCTTTGTCCAAGCAATAGTGGGCTGCAAAGGTGTGGAGAGAACTCCAAGTGGCAGCCCCACAAATGTCAGGAAGCAGCACCGATCATAGGTGTGCTACTGAAGTCGCCATGGCCCTCACAGAGTGTGCTTTAACATGGTCTTGAAATGGAATGCCTGCTTGCTGATAGCAAAAGGATATGCAGTCCGCCAACCAGGAGGAGAAAGTCTGCTTACCCACAGGCTTCCCTAACTTGTTAGGATGGAAAGAGACAAACAATTGAGTGCTTTCCCTGTGAGCAGCTGTACGGTCTAGGTAGAACGCTAGAGCCAGTTTACAGTCAAGGGTATGCAGAGCCTGTTCTCCTGGATTGGAATGGGGCCTGGGAAAAAAGGTAGGTAGTATGATGGATTGATTTAGATGAAAATCTAAAACTACATTGGGTAAGAATTTAGGGTGAGTGCGGAGTACTGCCCGGTCCTGCAGAAGTTTAGTGTATTTATTTATTTATTTTAACATTTTTCTATACCGTCGTTTGGTGAGAACCGTCACAACGGTTTACATTTAGGCACATAAATGATGCTAACGTATCTTAAGTTACATAGGTGCCATTTTAGGGTCGGTAACATAGTTTGTAAATGATATCAAATGGTAAGTGTAATGAGTCATTTCCAATTCACATTTTAACAGTTTAGGTTACTAGATTACCTCTATCATTGTACTTTCACCCTTTTGCTGATTTTTAAAAGGATGAAACTTAATCTGATTAAAATTACACACATTGATTTTGGTTATGTGTTTGTTGTTCAATTGTTTGTTTGTACCTTCTTTCCCTTGAGTACTATTCTCCTTTTTCTTTTTGGTAAGCTCTTTTAAAAAGCCAGGTTTTTAGATTTTTTCTGAAGGTTTTGTTGTTGCTTTGTAGTCTTAACTCCGTGGGCATGGTGTTCCAAAGTATGGGTCCTGCCAAGGATAGAGCTCTTTCTCTTACCTGTGTGAGTCTGGCTGTTTTGACCGATGGAATAGTGAGGAGGGCTTTGTTGGCAGATCTCAGATTCCTATTTGGGACGTGTACACGAAGGGCTGTGTTCAGCCAGTCTGCTTTTTCATTGTGTATTAATTTATGTATGGTGCATAGTGTTTTGTACTGAATTCTTTGTTCAATGGATAGCCAGTGTAATTCTGCTAGGGTTTCTGTTATGTGGTCTCTTTTGCTTTTGCCGGTTAAAATTCTAGCAGCTGTGTTTTGTAATATCTGTAGTGGTCTTAGTGACGTGTATGGTAGGCCTAGCATCAGGGTGTTACAGTAATCGGTACTCGCAAATATCAGCGCTTGGAGTACTGATCGGAAATTGGTGGTTGTTAGAAGTGGTTTAAGTCTCCTTAGTACCATTAGTTTGGTGTATCCTTCCTTTACTTTTAGAGATATATGTTGTTTTAAGTTTAGTTCTGAGTCTATTATTACGCCTAGGTTCCGTACTTTATCTGCGAACTCTATTTTCTGGTTGTTATTGAGTATTATTGGGTTTCGAACGATCTCCGTTTTTTTTCGTTCTAAAATGTATAAATTCTGTTTTCTCAATATTAATTACTAACTCCATTTGGTTTAGCAGTTGTTTGATGATATCCAGATACATATTTGCTATTTTTAATGTTTTTTCGATTGTGTCATCAATAGGTAGTATTAACTGGATATAGTCAGCATATATGTAATGTGTGATGCCCAGACCCGCCAGTAGGTGGCATAGGGGTAAGAGATATATGTTGAATAGTATGGCCGATAGGGCCGAGCCTTGTGGTACTCCTGTTTGAAGGTTTATCTTTTCTGACATTACTTCTTTGATTTGTACTTGAAAATATCTGTTACTTAGATAAGATCTAAACCATTTGATAGTTTTGTTACTTAATCCTATTTCATCTAGTCTGTTTAAAAGTATGTCGTGATTTACGGTATCAAAGGCTGCAGAGAGGTCTAGCATTACAAGGATGTAATGTTTACCACTATCGAACCCTCTCATGATGTTATCTGTTAACGCTAGCAGCAGTGTCTCTGTGCTATAGTGTTTTCGAAAGCCATGTTGTGACGGATACAGTATATTATTGCTCTCCAAGTGTTCAACAAGTTGCTTTTGTATGGCTTTCTCAATTAATTTTGCGATTAGGGGAAGGTTTGATACTGGTCGGTAATTGCTTAGATTCAGTGGGTCACTATTTTTTTTCTTTAAGATTGGTTTTACTACTGCCCCTTTTAGTGTCTCTGGCATAGTTCCTTCCTCTAAGGTAAGGCGGATAGGTAACTAGGGCCTGTAATTCACTAACTCTGCGAGCTGAAGTGATTGCCAAAAAGAAAATCACTTTCCATGTGAGATATTGAAGGTCACAGGAGTGAAGAGGCTCGAATGGTGGTTTCATGAGCCGACCCAAAACCAGGTTAAGGTCCCAAGAAGGGGCCGGAGGACGCAGTGGAGGCTTGAGGTGAAGCAAGCCTTTCAGAAAACGTGTTACAAGGGGTTGTACTGATATAGGAACATCCCCGACACCTTTATGGAAGGAGGCTACCGCACTGACATGCCTTCTGATGGAAGAAGTTTTTAGACCTGACTCTGATAAGTGCCAGAGATAGTCCAAAAACTTCGTGATTGCACAGGTAAAGGAGTCAAGGGACTGAGAAGAGCACCATGACGTAAACCTGTTCCATTTGTAAGAGTAAGATTTTCTCGTAGGTTTCCGTGAAGCAATCAAGAAACGGGAAACTGGTTCAGAAAGGTTAAGTGATTGAAGGATTAACCTTTCAACATCCATGCCGTCAGGGACAAGGCTTGAAGATTGGGGTGGCGGAGGCACCCATCATTTTGAGTAATCAGAAGCGGGTCTTTTCCCAAGGGAATGTGCCTGCAAATGGAGAGATCCTGAAGTATTGGAAACCATACTTGGCGTGGCCAGTGAGGTGCTACCAGGATCATGGTTCCCTTGTCCTGACGTAACTTCATGAGAGTCTTCAAGAGAAGAGGAAGTGGAGGGAATGCATAAAGTAGACCGGTTGCCCACGAGAGGGAAAATGCATCTCTGAGTTGAGAGAATGAGAGAGCAGAAATTCTCTACTTTGCGGTTTTGAGGAGACGCAAAGAGGTCTATTTGAGGATATCCCCATTGTTGGAAGATGGAGTTCGCTACTGAGGGGTTGAGAGACCACTCGTGCGGTTGAAAGATGCGACTCAGCTTGTCTGCCAACGCATTGTCCACTCCCAGCAACCAGGTGGCCCTGAGGTACATCGAATATGAGAGAGCTTCCGCCCATATCTGTGCAGCTTCCTGACACAGAAGGAAGGAGCCCGTGCCTCCCTGTTTGTTGATGTACCACATGGCCACCTGGTTGTCTATCTGGATCAGGATAACTTAATTTGAGAGGAGATCCTGAAATGCCCTGAGAGTATATCTGATTGCTCGAAGCTCCAGGAAATTTATTTGGTGTTTGGCTTCCTCTGGAGACCAAGATCCTTGTGTCTGCAGATTGGCCACATGGGCTCCCCAGCCGAGGTTGGAAGCATCGGTGGTGAGAGTTAATTGAGGGTCTGGAGCCTGAAAGGGCAAGCCTTGGAGGAGACTGTTCTGATTTCTCCACCAGGCAAGAGACTGACGGAGTGAGTCGGTTACGTGGACAATGGTAGACAGGGGCTGAATGCTTTGAGTCCATTGTGACCGTAGAGTCCACTGCTTGACTCTCATGGCCAAGCGGGCCATTGGTGTGACTTGCACTGAGGACGCCATGTGTCCCAGGAGGATGAGAAAGTGGCGTGCAGTCACAGAGAGCTGAGACTGCAACTGGTGCGCAAGAGACACGAGAGTAAGAGCTCGCTGTCAGGGTAGAAAAGCCTTTGCCTGCAAGGTGTCAAAGTCTGCCCCAATGAACGACAAGGTTTGAGATGGGACTAAAGAGGATTTGTCGTAATTGACGAGAAATCCTAATGAAATTAGAGTGTGTAAGGTTAGATTGAGGGACGACAGAGCAGCTTGCTGAGTGGGAGCCTGATTAACCAATCGTCTAGATAGGGGTAGATGTGAACACCCAGAGTCCTTAGGAAGGCTGCAACCACTACGAGGCATTTCGTGAAGACTCGTGGCACAGAGGCTAGGCCGAATGGAAGCACTCGGTATTGATAGTGCTTGGGGCCTACTAGAAACCTCAGGTATTTGCGATGAGATGGAGTTATTGTAATATGAGTGTATGCGTCCTGGAGGTCGAGAGCGCAAAGCCAGTCTCCTCTTTGTAGAAGAGGAAGAAGCAAACCTAAGGTTACCATCTTGAACTTCTCTCGCAGGAGGTACTTGTTGAGGGCCCGAAGGTCCAGAATAGGATGAACGCCTCCCGATTTTTTGGGGATTAGAAAGTACCAGGAATAGAATCCTAGGCCATGCTGAGAGTAGGGTATGGGTTCTATTGCCTTGGACTGGAGAAGGAGGGAGACCACCTGATCCAGAAGGATGGAGTGATCGGATGTTCTCCACGTCGGTAGAGTTGGGGAGTCTGGTGGCACGGAAAGTTCAGATGGTAACCTTGAGCAATTATCACCTGTACCCATTGGTCTGAGGTGATTGAGTGCCATATGTTGTTGAAGTGGCACAATCGACCTCCCACTGGTATGTGAGGCAATGGAAGCTGGCTGTTGCTCTCTAGGTAGAAGTCAAAAACCTAAAGCAGGACCTGGTTGAGGAACTGCTTGCGGTTTTTGTTTCCGTGTCTGACGAGACTGGGCTTTTTGAAAAGGTCTCGTGGAACAGGATCTGGCTGGTGGCGGGTAGGACTTCGGGCGGCAGAATGACTTTTTAGAGTCCTTTCGGAAGGGCTGTTTTGAAGAGTAGTCAGAAGGTATCAGAGAGAGCTAAGAGTCTCATGATGGTCCTTAGGTTCCGCCACCGTCCTTTGAATATGTTCTCCAAACAGATTATCTCCTACACAGGGTAGGTCAGATAACCTGTCTTGTACCTCAGGGTGAAAGTCAGAAGACTTGAGCCAGGCCTATCTCCTTGCCGAAATAGCTTCTGCAGATACCTCTAGTAGCAGTATCAAAGATATCATAGGATGATCTGATCTCATGCTTGCCTGGCTCAAACCCTTTGTTTACTAGGGTTTGGAGTTGCTCTTGAAATTGCTGAGGCAGGGAGTCTGTTAAATCTTGTATCTGCTTAAAAATGACCCTATTATACTATCGCCTATCGCGTGCGCTAACAACATGCGCCTATCGCGTGCGCTTAGCTCAGTAATGAGCGCTCAACGGGGAAGTTGAGCAGACAGGCAAAAATGGCAACCTCCTTGGCGTGCTGCCCTGTAGGCAGGCCCAGCGAATCCACACTTCCTCGGAGACCAAGTAAAGATATACGCCTTACCTTGTCTTCGGCGCTTCCCAGTTGCAACCCGGGCGGTCTCCGGCTGCGGGGGGAGTATACCTTCAACCGCCGTGCATAAGGAAGTGCGCCCGCTGCCTCTAGGCCGCACCCGAACTCGTCTCGCTCGGGGGCCAAGCCGCGCCCTTCTCACTCAGGGGCCAAGTCCACGCCGGGACCGAGGCTGCCTCTAGGCCGCGCCCGAACTAGTCTCGCTCGGGGGCCAAGCCGCGCCCGAGCCCTTCTCACTCGGGGGCTAGGTCCCTGCCGCGAACCGGCCACCAGACCGAGGCACTTACATCCGAGGGACCACGGAAGTCAGCTCGGGAAAACTCAACTGGGTGAGGGCCTCACCACAGGAGTGCGGGGCTTGTCTTCAATAGGTTTCTTCTAGGAATTTAGTCGTTAGAATTTGGAAACACGCTCAGCGAGCGTGAGGTAGCTCCAAACTGCTTTGGAGACGGAAATTACTGATTTGTGGCACTTCCTGTGGGGGTATATGTACTCGTGCTGACGTCAGATCAGTCTCCAACTGCTAGCACGAGCACACTATACCCATTTGTTTTGAGTCCATCTGCTACACGCTAGGAAATACAGGAAATATGTACAGTACAAGTACACGAAAATGTGCACTCAGTGGCTCTATGATGTCTCAATTTTTTTAGGAAACTGAAGGGGGGGTTAAATTATCTGAAATTGAAGGTCAGCAGAAATGATTAAAAGTCAGGAAGATTCAACTTACTGCAATAACTTTTACCAATTGTGCAAGTATTTATCGTTTTTGAACGCAGAAAACATACACTTGGTGGTTATAGTGTAACAAATGGTAAAATACAAGATCACATGCATGAAAACAGGCAAAGAAACAGGAATTTGGAGGTTGATAAAGTGGCTCAAAGTATCTCAAAAACAAAATGAATCAAAAAAAGTGATCTGTAGATGTAGCAAAGGTTCTAAGCCATGAGATACCACAGGCAGACCCTGGCTGTTAGCATAATATAGAAAACAGTACAGTACAAGTTCACATGCGTAAAAATGAGCATGTGGTACTTGATAAGTGGTTCAAAAACACAATGAGATTTAAAAAAATGATCTTTATATGTAGCAGAAGTTTTAAGCCATAAGATACCACAGACTGACACTGGTTGTCAGCCTAATGCAATAAATATCATAGTACAAGCTAACATGCATCAAAATCTGTATGCAGTACTTGAAAAGTGGCTCAAAATGCCTCAAAAAACACAGCAATCAAAAAAAGTGATCTGTATATGAAGCAAAGTCTTTAAGACATGAGATACCATTTGTCATCATTTGTCTCTGGTTTTAACACCTCCCACAGTTACTTTCTAATCCTCATGTCTGTTCTTATAAACCTATGTTCTCTTAATTGTTCTTCGGAGTGAAAGCCTAAGCCACCTCCCACAGTTATGAATGTAAACGTTGATCTTTTTGTAAACTGTTGTTATACCTGTTGTTGTTACACCTGTAAACCGGAGTGAAGGCCTTTCGCTAAACTTCGGTATATAAAAGCATACAAATAAATAAATAAATACCACAAGCTGACACTGAAAGTCAGCATAATACAGGAAATAAATGCAATACAAGTACAAGTGCACGAAAACATGCACTTGGCGGTTTTAGGATGTCCCAATTATTTATTTATTTATTTTTTTAGGAGGCCCGAAGGGACAGGGGTGGTCAAATTATCAGAAATTTAAGGTCGTCAGAAATGATTAAAAGTCAGGAACATTCAACTTGCTGTGATAATTTTTACCGATTGTGCAAGCATTTATAGTTTTTGAATACACAAAAACATGCACTCGATGGGTAGAGTGTTAAGGGCCAATTCTTTATTTAACCCAACCTGCAAAAATTCCAGAATGAGCGGGACCTTAACCAAATGAGGAAAAATGTTTCATCCTCACACCAGGCCTCAAACACTCTCCAAACCTGCATATAGGCCAAGGAAAAAGAGAGCTTCGAGTGCGGAGCAAGGTAGCAATTACGGCAGAAGAATATCAACGCTTCAACAAGCAAGCCCTCTCAAGGGCCAAACCATAAGAAAAAACTAAGTCAGATCTTCATGAAGGACTGGTCCCCTGCTGCAACAGGGTGGGGTGGAAGACAAAGGGGGGTCTTTGCAGATTTGCATACCATAGTCGTCTGGGCCAATCCGGTGCCACCAGGAGTACCAGCCCCTTGTGGCTTTCGATCCTGCGAACTATGCTGCCCAACAAATCAGCTTATAATGCTGAAGCTATACGTCAGTTATCTGATAAAACATTCTATGTGAAATTACAAGATCATCCAACCAATAGACACCACATGCAAACTAAGCAATTGCTTGATACTGGCTAGCCAACAAATTTATTTTATCTAAAGAATTTTCTTTTTGAACCTTACCCCAACATTTCAACATTTTATTTAGTTCCTAAAATTCATAAATCTTTGCAGACACCACCAGATCAGCAAATTGTTCCCAGCATAAGTTCCATATGGAGCCTCTTTTCACGTATATTGATTCATTTCTACATCCATTGGTCCCCAAAAGTCAATCACACATTCGAGTTTCAGTTCACTTCATTCAAATTTTGCAGGTTCTTCTGGCTAATACGGATTCTTGAATAATTGCTACTATCACTTCCATATATACAAATATACCGCAGGGAGAAGCAATGCAGCTTATATGTGACACTCTACAAGCTAACAAGACTTTTATAATCTCAAGTGGCAGCTATTGCATTAAAAAATATTTTTTTTGTCTTCAATAACAATTCTTGAAACAAATCAAGGGGACAAACAGGGGTGCCATCAAAGCTTCCTAAACAGAGTGTCTATATATCACTAATTTTGAACAAAAGGTTATTTATACATTAGAATTTTGGACATCTATAATTTTATGAGTTCATAGACTATGCTTTTTCCATTTGGAAAAGGGACAGAATCACAATCAAATGCATTTAGCCATTGGATTAATTAACAAAATTCAAATTTGCAGTACTATCACTGCCAAGTTTTATTTTTAGATTTGTTAGTTATCAAACAGCAAGATAGGCTGGTTACCACTATTTTTACAAGAACTACAGATAGGAATACACTGTTCCAATAAGACAGTTTTCATCTAAAAAAATCTTAGAGCCAACAAACCAGTTGGTCAGTTTCTCAGATTGTGGCACCAGTATGAAACAGAAGAATACAGAGTATAGTCGCAACATATATATACAAAATTTTGGGCAAAAGGGTACCCCTTCTTAGATAAGAACATAAGAACTTGCCATGCTGGGTCAGACCAAGGGTCCTTCAAGCCCAGCATCCTGTTTCCAACAGAGGCCAAACCAGGCCACAAGAACCTGGCAATTACCTAAACACTAAGAAGATCCCATGCTACTGATGCAATTAATAGCAGTGGCTATTCCCTAAGTAAACTTGATTAATAGCAGTTAATGGACTTCTCCTCCAAGAACGTATCCAAACCTTTTTTGAACGCAGCTACACTCACTGCACTAACCACATCCTCTGGCAACAAATTCCAGAGCTTTATTGTGCGTTGAGTTATAGTCAAGTAGGCGTTCAAAAGAGGGCTTTATGCCAACAGATATCTACTGCTTGTACCGCAATCTCACCAGAGTACAGATCATACTTTTTGCATCTTGCCTTTTTCTCAATATTCAGACCAGATGCAACTTATAGTCTTAAACACTGGCATGTTCATCAACTTCAAAGCGAGTTTAGGAAGAAACCCATGTTTGCTCATACATGGGGGGCAGAATCTTAGAGGGAGATTGATTTCTACTGCTTAAAAGACATTCTTTGATTTATTTACAACCCTACTGACCAATATGCATAGTTTAAGAAATATATATGCTATTCAAGTTTTCCATCATCTATTTTTATCCATCAAATATAGTGTTAAGAGGCCATTTCAATTGTAAAAATGCACAAGTCATTCATGGAATTATGTGCCCATGTCAAAACCTATATTTTGGACAGACCAAGCTACCCATCAAAACGTGCATTATACAGCACAAAACCTGTATTCATACAAATAAACAGGAGGCACCTCTAATCAAACACTGGATACAACATAATCACTCCTTATTGGAACTGAAGTTTTTGTGAGCATAAGATATGTCAGTCTGGGTCAGACCAAGGGTCCATCAAGCCCAGTATCCTGTGTCCAACAGTGGCCAACCAAGTCACAAGTACCTGGCAAGTACCCAAGCTACTAATCCTTATTGATTAATAGCAGTTTATGGATTTCTGCTCTAGGAACTTATCCAAACCTTTTTTAAACCCAGCTACACTAACTGCTGTAACCATATCCTCTGGCAATTAATTCCAGAGCTTAATTAAGCACCGAGTGAAAAAGAATTTCCTCAGATTTGTTTTAAATGAGCTACTCGCTAACTTCATGGCATGACTCCTAGTCCTTGTAGTATCTTAAAGAGTCAATAACTCACATTTACCCATCCAAGTCCTTTCATATTTTGTAGACCTCTATCATATCCCCCCTCAGCAGTCTCTTCTCCAAGCTGAACAGCCCTAACCTCTTCAGCCTTTTTCTGATAGGGGAGCCGTTCCATCCGCTTTATCAAATCAGAGCTGGTAACTCCTCTATGAAAGAAACACAACATAGGTCTATACGACTCCAGCCCTGGAGGAATTTCCCCATCCTCCAAGGAATAAGAATCGGTTTCATCATCCGTGCCATACGTGTCCCTATTGCAGTGACCCATGGCAGGCCTAGATTTACTCCAACACTTACCTGCAACGCCAGGTGCGCAGGGATCAGAAGACTGCAATCCTGAATCACTATTAACTGGGGCCAATGACTGCGCCTGAAGAAAAGACTGCAGCCCTTGAAAAAATTTCACCCGAGAAAAGGTAGACGGATCCAGGCCAAAACCAGGGGGCATTGGTACTATGCCCACTGAACGACTTTCCCCCACTGAGGAACCAGTTAGGAGAGCCCCAATTCCAGGCGAGATCTCAGGCAACTCTTTTCCCATTCCTGCAACATGCTGGGAAAGACAGGCTTAGCAAAATCAAATGGAGACTCGTCTCCTTGAGACTCCAAACAGTGCTGACACAAACTAGAGGGAATGCCAGGCTGAGATGGCCAAATATGGAGAGCAGCACACAGAGCAAGGCGTTAGGCTTTTTTGTTATTGGCACTATAATAAGTCACACTCTCTAAAATGACTCCGAAAAGAGTGCACGCCCAGCTGAGCTTGTCGCTTGAAAAGGATTGGATGCCCAAAATTTAGGCATCCTATAATTAGGCACCCATTATACCCAATCAGCTGGAGGCCCAATTTCTCATGCGTCCAACCTTTAGGCGCCCTGAAGCTTATCACTGAGCATCCAACTAGGCACCTTCAGGAGCACTACTAAGTGCTCCAGAAGGCGTCCTATGCATACAATTGGGCGCCCACCTAGGCGCACTAATAGACGCACAGCTGGGCGCCCAGGGTGTTCAGCGCGAACAGACATCCTGAAGAAGGCAGACTTACGCACCTTGGAAAAGCGCATCAGCACCACCGCGGCCCACCACACAGCAAAATTCTGAGCCTGAGACTGGGGCCTAGCCCAAAAGATTGTCTCACAATCTGCCAGGCTGCCCATGTTCCCCAACTCCCCTTGAGGCAGGAACAGATGTCGGACCTTGAGGCAGGAACAAATATCGCACCAAGCACGGAGACCAGAGAGGAGAGGAATTCCTATAATCAACTCCCCCTCTGACTTCCCTTTTTTTTTTTTTTTATAAACTCTTTACCTGTACTCAGCCTGTCCCGGCCACAAATGGAGTCTGTCTCCAGCTGCAGAGGGAGAGGACATGTACCTTTCACTGATGCGCTCGGCTTCCTGTACCCACTTGCCTTTCAGCTGTTTTTGGTTTTTTTTTTTACAGCTAAGTCCACACCGGAAAAGCCAGCTACCAGACCAAAGCACTCATCTGAGAGAGAATCCACCGAAAACACCTCAGGAAATTTCAACTGAGGGAGGGACCATAAGGTATCACCACAGGAAAGCGAGGCAATAAATTTCTATCCTTCTTTCTCCTTCTATTAAACTTCAACCCAATCCTCAGTAGGGAGATGCACGTCCACCATCTGCTGGAGACAGAGAATACTGGCAGGCTGTCAGTGCAGGGGTATAGATACCATGATGTCAACTTTGCTCCATCTGCTGGTAGAGGTACATAACCCATTGGTTCTGGATCTACCTGTCTGAACGTTAAGAAATGACTGGATAGCACTACAGGTTTCAATGCTGAAGAAATCTTAGAGTGGTGCTTTTTGGAAGACAGTGCCAATGACTGATTACTTGGCATATTTGTTTTGTTCATCTTTAGAAATTTTTGAGTTACAGATTCACCATTTAAGGAACTCTGGCCTCTTTGGATTTGGAACAGATCTCCCTTGAGCTCTTCTCTTTATCCCAAGGAGAAGAGAATTGATATTTAAGCTCAAGTTCCCTACAGGAAAGTGCTCTGGGCAACATCCTTCTACATACCAAGCAATTAGCAGTATTCATGAGGGAAATATTATGTAAATCTAAGCTATACTTTTTGAGATGAATTTTCAAATGTTGCCACTTAAAAATTAGCACATGCGCACATAAAACAGCACATATGCAAATAAATGCTATTTTCAAAACTGCAACTTACATGCATAATTTGGAGTCCGCGATTGTTAAAAAGGGGTGTTCCACGGCAAAGCCAACATTTATACAAATAAGTTGCTATTTTAAATCCTTTCAAAGTAACGCTCGTATGTCTTACTTGCGTATATGCACTTCTGCTCAATATCTGGTGCAAGTGATCATAAACGTTGTTAAAGTGAAAAAATGACTGGATAGAGCAGGGGTCGGGAACCCATGGCTCGCGAGCCAGATATGGCTCTTTTGAGGGCTGCATCTGGCTCGCGGACAAGTGTCGCCACTCTTTCCGGTCCCCCGCCGACCCAGCTGCTCCCCGGTCCTCCTCCGCCCGGGCTTAAAATGCTGTCAGCCCGGGCGGAATGCGGCAGGACAACTGGAGTCAGCGGCACCGGCATGGTCTCTTCTTCCCGCCCCCCCGCCCCGGAAGAGGAAGTGGAGAGTATCGGGTGCGTGCGCGGCAAGAAGAGGCCACGCTAGTGCACTCGGCATCGGCCCGAAGAAAAGAAGACTGCAGCGCGGCTCGGAGGAACATGAAGAGCTTCAACCACGGCCGATGGGACTCTGCCTCCGCGAGGGCTGAAAATGAAGGAGGTTAGTGTTGGGAGGAGGCTGCTGCTGCCGTGAGTTCCCGGGGTGGGGGTGGGGGAGAGAGAGAGTGAATGAGCGAGCAAGCATGTGTGTTTGCTCGCTCATTCACTCTCTCTCTCCCCCACCCCGGGAACTCGCGGCAGAGACTGGAGTTTCTTGAGAACTTTACGAGACATTTGAATTTGAGGTTCCTTAATTTTCCCAGAGCTTTGGGCTTGCTCTCGGGGATTGTCACCCAAGGTTTCCGGATTTAGGAGCAGCCATGGGAGGGATGCTGAGTCCATCTGTCTACACTAAGGAAAACAAAATTATCAGGTAAGTAATTTCTCCAATTCCTAGCATGTAGCAGATGGTCTCAGGACCAATGGGATGTACAAAAGCTACTCCCAAACCGGGTGGGAGGCTGCCCGTGGCCCACTAGGCTCTGCCCTTGCAAATGATGTGTGCTCCCAGGCCTGGACATCCAGGCGGTAGAACCTAGAGAAGGTGTAAATGGAGGACCACATCGCCACCCGACAGATCTTGGCGGGTGATAGCATCTTGGTTTCTGCCCAGGACACTACTGCCTGGGCCCTTGTGGAATGGGCCTTGACTTGTAGAGGTGGAGGCTTTCCTGCCTCTACATAGGCCGCCTTGATTAATTCTTTGATCCAGCGGGTTATGGTTGCCCGCGAGGCTGCTTCCCCTTGTTTCTTCCCGCTGTGAAGGACGAATAGGTGGTCCGTCTTTCGTATGGATTCCGATCTTTCCAGGTATCGGACTAGGAATCTGCAGACGTTAAGATGGCAAAGAAGGCGTGAGTCTTCCGGGTCCTTAAGTTCGTCTGGAGATGGTAGCAAGATGGTTTGGTTTAGATGGAAATGAGAAACCACCTTCAGAAGGAAGGAGGGGACAGTGCGAAGCTGTATGGATCCTGGTGTGAATCTGAGGAACGGTTCCCGACAGGATAGAGCTTGAAGCTCAGAGATGCGACGGCTGAACATATTGCCACTAGGAACTCAGTCTTCAGGGTCAGAAGCCATAGTGACAGACCGCATGTAGGTCTGAAGGAAGTTCCTGCTAGGAAGTCTAGTACTAGATTGAGATTCCATAGGGGAACTGGCCACTTTAGTGGTGGTCAGAATTGCTTGACCCCTCTCAGGAAGCGGGCGACGTCTGGATGGGATGATAGACTGATGCCGTCCACTTTGGCTCTGAAGCAGGCCAGCGCAGCCACCTGAACCTTGAGGGAGTTGCGAGACAATCCCTTCTTCAGTCCGTCCTGTAGAAATTCCAGGATCATGGGGATTTTGACTGTCTGCAGAAGGATGTCACGGTCCTCACACCAGGCTTCGAATATTCTCCATATTCATATATACGTAAGAGACATGGAAAACTTGTGTGCTCACAGCAAGGTGTCAATCACTGCCTTAGAATAACCGTTCTTCTTCAAGCGAGTCCTCTCAATGGCCAGACCATAAGAGAGAATCGCATTGGGTCTTCGTGGAGGATCGGTCCTTACCGGAGAAGGTCCCTGTGTGGGGGTAGACACAGAGGCTCCCCGCAAGAAGTCTTCGCATGTCTGCGTACCATGGCCTTCTTGGCCAGTCCAGAGCCACTAGAAGTACTAGCCCTCTGTGGTATTCTATCTTGCAGATGATTCCACCCAGTAGTGGCCATGGAGGAAAGACATACAGCAGGTCTTCCTGTGGCCAGGTCTGGACGAGGGCGTAGATTCCCTGGTATTGCAGTTCTCGTCTGCAACTGAAGAACTTGGGAACTTGGGCGTTGGACCGGGTTGCCAGGAGGTCCATGGCTGGGGTTCCCCAGTGGTTTACTATCAACTGGAAGGCTGTGGTCTACATCTTCCATTCCCCTGGGTCTATAGTCTCCGCTGAGGAAATCTGCAGTGACTTGTCTTTTCCCGCGATGTGGGCGGCTGAGATCCCTTGCAGGTTTGCTTCCGCCCACGCCATTAGGTGGTCTATTTCCAGGGACACCCATTGGCTTCTGGTTCCTCCCTGGCGGTTGATGTAGGCAACTGTTGTGGCGTTGTCAGACATAGAAACATAGAAACATGGAAATGACGGCAGAAGAAGACCAAACGGCCCATCCAGTCTGCCCAGCAAGCTTCACACATTTTTTCTCTCATACTTATCTGTTTCTCTTAGCTCTTGGTTCTATTTCCCTTCCACCCCCACCATTAATGTAGAGAGCAGTGATGGAGCTGCATCCAAGTGAAATATCTAGCTTGATTAGTTAGGGGTAGTAACCGCTGCAATAAGCAAGCTACACCCATGCTTATTTGTTTTACCCAGACTATGTTATACAGCCCTTATTGGTTGTTTTTCTTCTCCCCTGCCGTTGAAGCAGGGAGCTATGCTGGATATGCTTGAAGTATCAGTTTTTTCTTCTCCCATGCTGTTGAAGCAGATAGCCATGCTGGATATGCATCGAAAGTGAAGTATCAGGCACATTTGGTTTGGGGTAGTAACCGCCGTAACAAGCCAGCTACTCCCCGCTTTGTGAGTGTGAACCCTTTTTTCTTCTCCCCTGCCGTTGAAGCAGAGAGCTCTGCTGTATATGCATTGAAATTGAAGTATCAGGCTTATTTGGTTTGAGGTAGTAACCGCCGTAACAAGCCAGCTACTCCCCTCTTTGTGAGTGCAAATCCTTTATTCCACATTTCCTCTTGCTGTTGAAGCTAGAACGATGTTGGAGTCACGGTAAGCATGTGTACGTTTATTGAATAAATAAACATGACTCTGACAGATTCGCCCCGGAGCCTGTGACTGAATCGTAGGCATGCTAGTCTGACTGCTCGGGCCTCCAGTCCGTTTATGTTCTATCCCGACTCTTCCTTGTTCCATTGCCTCTGGGGCATAGGCTCCTGGCAGTAGGCTACCCACCCTCGCAGGCTCGCATCCGTGGTGATCAAGATCCAGATCGGTGGGGATTGTCTTACTCCCGTGCTCAAATGGTCTTCTTGTAGCCACCAATGGAGTTGGGTCCGAACCTCTGCCGGTAGCTGGAGGCGGATGGAGTAGTTCTGGGACATCGAGTTCCACCGAGACAGTAGGGAAAGTTGTAGTGGACGCATGTGGGCCCTTGCCCACGGGATGACTTCTAGGGTCGATGTCATGAGACAGAGAACATGGAGGTAGTCCCATACCTTGGGGCGAGCATAGTTCAACAGTTTTCGCAATTGGTCCATCAGTTTCCTTCTCCTTGTAAGGGGAAAAACAGCCTTGTCTTGTTTGGTGTCGAACCGGACTCCCGGGTACTCTAGTGATTGGGAGGGCTGCAGGCAGCTTTTGGTTAAGTTGATGACCCACCCGAGATTCTGCAATAGATTCTTGACTCTGGTGGTCGCCTGGCAACTTTCCCCTGGCGATTTTGCCCTGATCAGCCAATCGCCCAGATATGGATGTAAGAGGATCATTCTTTCCTCAACGTCGCCACCACTACCACCATGATTTTGGTGAATATCCGAGGAGCAGTAGCTAGTCCGAAGGGTAGCACCCGGAACTGGTAATGATGGTACAGTATCGCAAAGCATAGGAAGCGCTGATGGTCGTGGTGGACCAGGATGTGGAGATAGGCTTCGGATAGATCCAGTGAAGTCAGGAATTCTCTCGGTTGTACTGCCCTTATGACTGAGCATAGGGTTTCCATACGGAAGTGCAGTACCCTCAGGTAGCGATTGATGGTCTTGAGGTCCAGGATGGGCCGAAACGTTCCCTCCTTCTTGGGGACGATAAAATAGATGGAATAGTGACCATTATTGTGTTGGTGCTTGGGCACTGAGGTTATCGCCTTTAGGCTGAGTAGTTTTGTCAGTGTGGTTTCCACTGCCGTTCTCTTGGAGAGGGAGTGGCAATGTGATCTCACAAATTTGTCTGGAGGGATGCTGTGGAAGTCCAGATAGTATCCCTCTCGATTGATGGTTAGGACCCACTTGTCCGACGTTATCTCGACCCATCTTTTGTAGAAAAGGGTGAGTCTGCCCTCTATGGCTTCTTCCTGTAGATGGGTCTGTTGATTATCATTGTGAGGTGCGGCCAGGGCCTGTACCTGAGCCGGCTCCCCTCTTCTTGTGTCTGTTCCAAAAGGACCGACCCCTGCCCGCGGGGCAAGGTGCTTGGTATGTGTTTTTGTTCGGTCTAAAACACTGGGCTCCTCTGCCCTTGGTTCTTCGGGGAGAGGAGCGCTGGTTTTTTTGTTCCTGTCCTCCAGTAACCGAGGTACTGGGGATTCGCCCCATTTGTTGGCTAACTTCTCCAGTTTGCTTCCGAACAGGAGGGATCCTTTAAAGGGCATTCTCATGAGTTTCGTCTTGGAGGTCGCGTCGGCTGACCAATTTCAGAGCCATAGATTGTCTTCTAGCTGCCACTATGGATGAGACGCCCCTGGCTGAGGTGCGCACCAGGTCAGAGGTCGCATCCGTGAGGAAGGATAATCACCGGTTCTAATGTTTCGGCGGAAGTGTTTGCATCCCTGGAGAGAAGCAAGCAGGCACGTATCACCACGGAGTAGCAGGAAGCGATGTGCAGGGACAATGCTGAGACATCAAATGACTGGTTTAAGGATGGATTCCTGACGTCTGTCCTGGGCATCCTTGAGTGCAGCTCCTCCTTCGACTGGGATGGTAGTGTGCTTCGACATGGTGCAGACCATGGCGTCCCCTTTTGGGAACCCTAGGAGTTCTTTGGCTGTGGGTTCCAAGGGATATAGGGCTTCTAGGGCCAGTCCTCCTTTGAAGCTGGCCTCCGGAGCATTCCATTCCAGGTCAATCAGTTGTTGTTCAGCCCGCAGCATTGGAAAATAGCATGAGGCCTGACGGAGCCAGACCAAAACTGGGTTCGTCTTTGGCTCAGTCGTGGTACTTGCGCCAGGAATGGCCAGTGTCTTCAGGCTCAGAGACACGAGATCTTGTAACTCGTCTTTGGAGAAGAATCTCATCATGGTTTGGTATGGTTCCATCCCTGGAGGGATTTCCCCTTCCTCCAGGGAGTCAGGTTCTTCCCCCGAGGTGTCTATGTCCCTTAAGGGGAGGCTTTTGCCCGGTAGTGGCACGTCTCGGGGGATCCGAGGGGGGTTTGTATGGTCTTGCGGTTCTGGTAGAGACTGTGGCTGTAGTTCTGGTGAAGCCTGTGGCTGTGTCACAGGCGATAACGATTGCACCTGGACAAAGGTTTGCAGGCCTTTGAAGAATTCAACCCAGGAAAAGGTCCCTGGGTCCAAACTGAATCCAGCGGAGTTCCCTGAGGTGCCCATCTGAGGAGGGTCTGAGCCGGAAATACAGAGGTCCAGGGTACTATCATTGGTGGAGCCGGATTCCTCTACTGGCTGAGGGGGGCCTTGCCTCGGTTCCCCCAGAGCCTCTTCGCACTGCAGGCATAGGGCACAGGCCACTTCGGGTTGTGCAGCTCTCAGGTGGCAGGCTGGGCAGAGGGCTTCTCACTTGGCTTTCTTGGTAGGCGGTGCCATGATATGTGCACATGGAGCGGCTCAAAGCTAGTCTGTGCACGTAGGTACGCGCGCCGGGAGTCTTAGTTGTGCGCTCCGGGTGCGTCGATGCTGTGCGTGTAGGATGCGGAAGATGTACGTGTAGGCCGCTATTTGTGCACCTAGTGGGGATGCGCGCGCCGCTGTGCGTCCTGTCGTTTTGTAGGCCGTAAAGATGAGAGCTTTGTATTCACAATTGTAGAACAACTTAAGTCCTTTTTGTATGCCAGGAATGTGACTAAAACCATCGAAGAAGGCTAATAAGACAATCATGAGAAAGTAAACCGACATTTGCGTTAAGCCAGTTTTTCTTGTATTATTAGTATATTATTATTAGTATATTATTAGTATATTATTAAACACTCCCTTAAAATTTCTGGCTAGGAGTCATAATTGTTTCCTCGCAATATAACATATGTATGGCTATTTTGGATGCTATCATTGTTTTGGTTTGTGTGGTTTATAATACCCTGTTTCCCCGAAAATAAGACATCCCCTGAAAATAAGACCTAGTAGAGGTTTTGCTGAATTGCTAAATATAAGACCTCCCCCAAAAGTAAGACCTAACAAAGTTTTTATTTGGGAGCATGCCCGTCGCACAGAACACCAGAGCATGCAGCTGAGATTTTTTTACCCTGCAGGATTCACAGTTAGTTGTCATCATAAACCAGCATAACCAGACAACTATTCAGAATATAATAAATGTTCATTTTTTTGTTCAACAATATATGTGAATTCTTCTTCATGGAAAAATAAGACATCCTCTGAAAATAAGGCCTAGTGCATCTTTGGTAGCAAAAATGAATATAAGACACTGTCTTATTTTCGGGGAAACACGGTACTTGTCTTGGTTTTTTTCCTGTCGAAGTATGTGAAAATACTTTGTGAAAAATCAATAAAATATGAATTAAAAAAATGCAAACATTTGCAGGGGATAATTTAAAACTATTTATTCTTTTATGATATACATCACCTAAAGTGCTAAGCTCACATTATTGCAAATACTATCATGTACAGACTACACCAAATATATTATAAATCTTAGAAAACACCTTCACAGTGTAGAAAAATATTAGAAACCCACTAACTGTACCATCACCGTCCATGTTCACCTGGGGTTATACAGTGTTACTCTTAATCCTCTCATGAAAACAATTCCAGTTATTTTGTCACAAGAGCTAAACCATGTATCCATAGATGTCTGTAGATAGTATATTTCCATCGCAATCACTGTAGGTAATATAGCCTCCCTGTTGGATAAATTCCCCCCCCCCCTCCCCTGTTGGATGGGGGGATTTTAAATAGTATAGTGAAATGATAAAGTGAGATTCATTCTGCCATGTGGATGGACAGAGATGCTGACAGAGACAGCAGGTAATTCTAACTTCTTTACATGATTGTTAGATTAGAATAATGTATGGGAAGTTAGTTTTCAATGTAATTATTTTTGTACAGATTCATGTTATTCCCCTGATGCAGGCGCAGTTTTTTGCCAAAATGTTGCAGTATCTGGAACATTCACTCAGCGATGTATAATGAGCCATAAGAGCTAAAACGAACTGGCATGAGAAGATACAATCAGTGGAATTTATCCAACAGGGAGGCTGTATTACTTACAGTGGTTGCTTTGGAAAGGAAAATTAGTTCTTACCTGTTAATTTTCGTTCCTGTAGTACCACGGATCAGTCCAGACAGTGGTTGAGCCTCCTTTCCAGCAGGTGGAGACAAACTAAAACTTGAAGGATGCCCTATATCAGGACAGAGCCTATCCTCTAACCCTTCAGTATAACGTATGTCAAAGCAGAAAACAAGAAACCCAAGAATAGAATCAAGCAAGTAACCATAAAGCTCAAAGGAGCAACTATAGAATAATGTAGAAACATGGTATACCTATACGCTCTTGCATAAACTTGGTATAGAAAAACGACCAAGGCTTCCGGTGTAATTACTCAGTAATCTTGCACAAAGTGAAATATGAAAATCTGCAAACCTGCAAGAAAACAAGCTTCGAGAGGACAGAAAGACAGACAGGGAAGGGCGTCTGGACTGATCCGTGGTACTACAGGAACGAAAATTAACAGGTAAGAACTAATTTTCCTTTCCTGTATGTACCCGGATCAGTCCAGACAGTGAGATGTACCAAAGCTTCCCTAAACTGGGTGAGACCGAGACAGTCCCGCTCGAAGCACTTGCCGCCCAAAGGAACCGAAAACCGGAGCGTGCACATCCAGACGGTAGTGCCGAGCAAAAGTGTGCAGAGACGTCCAAGTGGCGGCCCTGCAAATCTCCTGCGGGGAGACAGATTGACTCTCCGCCCATGAAGTAGCCTGAGAATGCAGAAAATGGGCCTTGAGACCCTCAGGAAGCGGACGCCCTTGACAAAGATATGCCGAGGAAATGGCTTCTTTCAACCACCGCGCAATCGTGGTCTTAGAAGCCTGTTTACCCCGGTTGGGACCATTCCAAAGGACAAAGAGATGGTCCGATACGCGAAAGTCATTGGTGACCTGGAGATAACGAAGCAAGACTCGTTTGACATCTAGCCGACGAAGGTCGCCACCAGTCGTACCCGCAATCTCCTCCGAAGAGAACGCGGGCAGTTCTACCAACTGGTTGACATGAAAAGCGGAGACAACCTTAGGCAAGAAGGAAGGAACCGTCCTGAGAGAAACCCCGAAATCAGAAAAACGCAAGAAGGGCTCCCGACAGGACAGCGCCTGGAGCTCGGAAATCCGGCGAGCAGAAGAGATATAGACCAGAAAGACAGTTTTGAGTGTTAGATCCTTGAGCGTAGCGTGGTGAAGAGGCTCAAAGGGAGCCGTACAGAGAGCACGAAGGACTAGGTTGAGACTCCACGACGGACACGTGGCACGAGAGGGGGGACGAAGGTGCCTAACACCCCTCAGGAAACGAATCACGTCCGGGTAAGCAGCTAAGGAATGACCGTCCACTCAACCCAGGAGAGAGCAGAGCGCAGAGACTTGAACTCGAAGAGAACTGAAGGAGAGGCTCTTAGAGAGACCCTTCTGAAGAAAAGAAAGAACCAGAGGAATCAAAGAAGAGCGTGCCAGAACACCAGACTCCACACATGTGGACTCAAAAACTTTCCAGATGCGCACATAGGCCAGAGAAGTCGACTGCTTTCGGGCTCGCAGCAGGGTGGAGATGGCCTCCTCCTTATAACCCTTGCGCCTCAGGCGACGCCGTTCAAAAGCCAGGCCGCTAGACAGAAGCGATCGGCCTGGTCGATAAATACAGGCCCCTGCCAGAGGAGACGAGGAAGATGACAGAGTCGCAGGGGCCCGTCCACTGCCAGATTGATGAGATCCGCGAACCACGGTCTTTGCGGCCATTCGGGAGCGACGAGAATCACCGGTCCCCGGTGGCGCTCTATTCTCCTGAGAACTTTCCCCACCAGAGGCCACGGGGGGGGGGGGGGGGGGGGGGGGGAACACGTACAGAAGGACGTCCGCTGGCCAAGGTAGAGCCAGAGCATTCATGCCCTCTGCGCCGTACTCTCTCCAGCGGCTGAAGAACTGATTTGCCTTGGCATTGCGCAGAGTTGCCATGAGGTCGAGGTGAGGAGGACCCCACCTATCCACTATCAGAGCCATGGCCGCGTCCGAGAGCTCCCACTCTCTCGGATCGAGCAACTGCCGGCTGAGGAAGTCGGCTTGAACATTTTCTTTGCCTGCTATGTGAGAGGCCGCCAGGCACTGTAGGTGGCGCTCCGCCCAAGAGAGGAGACGGCTGGCTTCCAAGGCTACCAGGGGACTGCAAGTGCCCCCTTGGCGATTGATGTAGGCCACTGTGGTGGAGTTGTCGGACAGGACTCTTACCGCCTTGCCGCTGATCAGGGGAAGGAACTCCTGAAGAGCCAGGCGGGCCGCCAAGGTTTACAGTCTATTGATGTGCCAGCACGACTGAGTCTGTGATCATATTCCTTGGGTGGATTGAGAAAGGCAGACCGCACCCCAGCCCAGGAGACTGGCGTCCATGGTCACTATCGTCCACTGTGGAGCTTGAAGAGGCATCCCTTGCAGAAGATGAGGAAGAGACAGCCACCACTGTAATTCGTCGGCAGTAGAATCCAAAAACGGAAGGAATACGTGAAACTGCTCAGACACTGGCTGCCAACGGGAGAGCAAAGCTTTCTGCAACAGACGCATATGAGCAAAAGCCCAGGGGACAAGGTCGATGGTGGAAGCCATGGATCCCAGGACTTGAAGATAATCCCAGGCAGTCGGAGAAGGTAGCGCGATCAGATTCCGGACCTGATCGATCAGCTTGAGGGCGCGCGACCGTGGTAAGAAGACCTTGCCTATTCGGGTGTCGAAGTGGGCTCCCAGGAATTCCAACTCCTGGGAGGGCTGAAGCTTGCTTTTGGAAAAGTTCACTATCCACCCGAGGGAGGCAAGGAGCTCCAAGACGCGATCCACCGCCCGTTGGCAAGAGGTCTCCGACTTGGCCCTGATGAGCCAATCGTCCAGATAGGGATGGACGAGAATCCCCACCCGGCGCAGGGCCGCCGCTACCACTACCGTGACCTTCGTAAAGGTGCGAGGAATGGTCGCTAGGCCGAAGGGGAGAGCTTGAAACTGGAAGTCCTGGTTGAGGATGTGGAATCGGAGATACTTCTGGTAGTCGCGGTGGATGGGAATGTGGAAGTACGCTTCTGCGAGATCGAGACAAGCAAGGAACTCTCCGGGGCGTACCGCCGCAATGACCGCCCGCAGGGTTTCCATGCAGAAGTGGGGGATCTTGAGGGCCCGATTGACCCTCTTGAGGTCCAGAATGGGGCGGAAGGACCCGTCCTTTTGGGGCACGGTGAAGTAAATAGAATACTGGCCTGCGCCAACCTCCCTTTCCGGAGCTGGGACCACCGCTCCCAGATCCAGGAGTTTGGAGAGGGTCTGGACCACCGCGTCCCTCTTGGCCCGTCCGCAAGGCGAGAAGAGAAAGAGATCCAGCAGGTCCCTGACGAGCTCGAAAACGTACCCGTCTTTGATAATGTCGAGGACCCACTGATCCGATGTGATCTTGACCCATTCCTCGAAGAACAGGGAGAGGCGTCCGCCGAGGTAAGGAACAGAGGAATGGGTCAGCTGAACTTCATTGTGTGGCAGGTTTAGCGGTGGAACGCACGGGCTGGCCCTCACGAAAGGGCCGCCTGCCACGAAAGGACTGCGACCAGGACTGAGCACGAGAAGAACCCCTCATGGAGCCGCCCCTGCCCCCGAGAAGTGAAGCGACGCTGGCCCCTGAAGCGAGAGCGGGAGGACGCGAAGGATCGAAAAGACTTAGGGCGGTCCTCTGGAAGCTTATGGACCTTGTTGTCAGCCAAGGAGTCCATAAGCTTCTCGAGATCCTCGCCAAAGAGCATCTTACCTTTGAAGGGCAACGTGCCCAGCCGAGTCTTCGAGGACTGATCAGTCGACCAGTGGGGTAGCCAGAGGAGCCTCCGAGCAGCAACTGCCGAAACCATCGCCTTCGCCTGCACACGGACCAGATCGTAGAGGGCGTCCGATACGTAGGCGATTACCGCCTCCAGACATTCGGCTTGTTCTGCCTCACCTGGCGGAAGATTCTGGGTGCAGAGTAACTGTTGAACCCACTGAAGGCCCGCCCGCATCATGAGACTGCTACAGCAAGACGCTCGGACCCCGAGGGCCAGAACGTCGAAGATGCGCTTCAGGTGAGCCTCCAACTTACGATCTTGTGGATCCTTCAAAGCCGTGGAACCTTCCACCGGGATCGTGGTGTGCTTGGCCACCGCAGAGACATAGGAATCTAAAGAGGGATATCGCAGCAGCTCCAAGCCCTCTTCCGGGAGGGGATAGAGCTTATCCATCGCACGCCCCACCCGAAGCGAACCCTCAGGAGCCTCCCATCCCCGAAGGATAAGGAGCTTGAGCATGGGGTGGAAAGGAAAGGCCGAGGCCGGAGCCTGGAGCCCCCCCAGAACCGGGTTCATATCCTTAAGGAGCGAGGCCATGAGATTATCCACGGAGGGACTTTCCAGACCCAGCTCCTGCAACACAAAGGGAAGGAGGGGCTCTAATTCCTCCTTACGAAAAAGATGAAGGGCTCTGGGGTCATCCCCCTCTAGGGGGGGGGCATCCGCCGAATCCGAGGAAGCAGCGGGGTCCGAGGACCCGGGGGACACTGGGGGGGGGGAAGGGGGGGGGCACCCCCGGGACCACCTGCACCCGAACCGGTCCCTGGGGCTCCGCAGCCGGTCCAGCGGTCAACGGCGCTGAGCGAGGGATTTTTTTTGGGGGGGGGGCTTTCGCCCTGCTCATGCAAGCTAGCTAAGTAAGATTTGTGCATGAGGAGGACGAAATCCACTGAAAAAGGGACCCTGGGTTTGCCGGGGGGGGGGGGGGAAGGGGGGTGAGGGAAGGTCAGGACCCCCCTCCTGGGAACCCGCGGGGGCCAAATCGGAGGTTAAATCAAAAAATCTGGCCCCCCCAGCCCCAGGGAGCACTGAAATCGGCCCCAATGAAAAATCCAAGATGGCGGCCATTCCCGGGTTCTGCCGACCCAGGAAAGGCCTGGCCATGCCGGGAGGAGTGGAGCCCCGGGCTAAATTTGCTTGTCCTGCCGAGGAGGGACCTTCCCCACCCGGCAGGCAAGCATTGCAAAAGCCCTGATGCGAAAAACGTGAAGAAGGCAGCCTACAAGAGAGGCAGGCTGCCTGCCGGGACATAGCTAAGCCGCGGCTGAAGAAAAAAAAGCTGAAAAAAAGCTTGATTGACAGCCTGCACAGCAGGAGAGAGCAGGAGGGAAACCTGCTGCCTTCTGCTTGTCTGGCTGCCGGTTCTAGGCCTACTCTGACCAGAAAAAAAGGAAAAAGCTGGTCAACTGCTGCCAATAAGTTAGAGGTAGGTGAGTACCTGCAACTTATTTAAAGTTTAAAACTAATGTTTTTTTTTTTATTTTATTTTATTTTTTTACAAAGCGCAGCAGCGGGTTCAAAACCCTCTCGGCAGCCAGATGGGGGGGAACGAGGCCCAGAGAGCGTCAGTCCCCACACCTGGAAGCGTCCACGGACTCAGGCTATTGCAGGGAACCCCCTCCTGCAAAAGGGGCAAAGCCCCCCTGAGCAGGGCAAGAGCTGGGAGACGGCACCGTCTCCCACACAGAAACAGGAAAAATCACTAAAAAGAAGGCAAAATTCCCTTCTAGTTTTTTTTTTGACAAGAAATACTTGCTTGAGCCTAGGAAAAGAAAGAAGAAAAAGGCTGACTAGCCTACAGCAGAGAACCGAAGGGGAGATGCTGCACCTGCTGGAGACAGACGAATACTGAAGGGTTAGAGGATAGGCTCTGTCCTGATATAGGGCATCCTTCAAGTTTTAGTCTGTCTCCACCTGCTGGAAAGGAGGCTCAACCACTGTCTGGACTAATCCGGGTACGTACAGGAAATATACCTTCTACAGGGATTATGTGGAGATGGTTCAAATAAGATCTTGGATGTGAGGAGTGACATCGATGGATATATGGTTTAGCTCTTGTGAAAGAAGAACTGGAATTTGAGAGGATTAAAAGTGATACTGTATAACCCCAGTGAACATTTTAACAGTGACTTTACACTGTTAGGAGAGACTGGGATTCTAATATTTTTCTATACTGTGAAGAAGGTGTTTTCTAAGACTTATAATAAGATATCTCGTGTAGTATGTATATGATGGTATTTGTAATAATGTGAACTTAGCACTTTAGATATTTTATACCATGAAAGAATAAATTGTTGTAAGTTATCCCCCGCAAACGTAATTATCCGGATAAAACCAAACTTGTGCAGCTCGTGATTTTTACATACTGAAGCATTTGTGCGCACATATATACTTGTATTTTATAATCTGAGCATATTCTTCTGTGCAGATTATAAAATACAATAGCAATTTTCTGTGTACCCATATATACATATAAATGGGCACATGCGAGCAGTTTGAAAGTTATCCTCTTTATGTTTATATTTCAAAGTTTAAATTTATTTTTTTTTACCCTTTTTAGAACCTTTTCCCAACATGTTGATTCTGAGAAAAAAACTAGGGGAAAATTTATATATATATTTTTTTTAGTTTAATTTTTTATTTTTTTTTTTTAAGGCCGCTCGATAAATTGGGGGGAAAAAAATCAATGAAAGAAATACAGAGAGGAAAAAACATGAAAAGCCTGTGAAAAATATAGGAGCAGTAGTGACAGACAGCATGTCCTTTTGCCACCATGGAAGGAAAAAGACTGAGGAGTTTCATACAGTGGCAGCTGCACAGCAATACCTGAGCATGCTCAGAAAGGCTTCTGGGTCTTTTTGAGCTCTGGAGAGAGCACATTCAGTGTCTGCACTGTCAGATGATATCACCCACACTTGTGCATGGCTGGGTTTATCCTGCTTATCCACATAGAAATCAGGATTTATGTGCATAATTTAGGTTTCAAAAAGTATTCACAAAAAGTATGCACACAAACAGAAGATGCAGATCTGTGCATACACTTTCCCCAATTCATAAAATATGCAGGTAAAAACTACTCACAGACTTTATAGTTACCCGGAATTTTTTTTTAATTGCCTCCTAAAAGCATGTACGTATTTAGGTGGCTTGCTTTTTTTTATTTTAATTCTGATTTTTTTCACAACCTACCAGTACAACAGTGATATCCAAGGCAGAATTGGTACAGGTAAACTGTTGAATCAGTTCTGATATTCTCAATGCAGAAGTTAATAATACAGTTTAGAAACCCCCAATTAGTACTATTAAAGCACCTCTTGATATTCACTTCTTTACTCTTTCAAAGAAAAGAAGTTTCTATATAACAGAACCATGCTTTAGTATTTAGCTTCTAGATTAGAAAAAATGTATTACTATGGCATAAAATGTATGCTCCTCCTTTTCAGTACCTGTGCTCTTTGTGCTCCTGTAGCTGGCAATCTCGACATGTCAATTTGTCACAAGTCTCACAGTATAACTTCAGCTGTTCCTTTTTGTGAAGAGGACAAAAGAGAGGTCTCTGACTGGTCACTCCAACTGCTTCTGCAGAAACCAATGAAAAATGACAATTCTTTGTTAAGAAGCAGAATTATTATTGGTTGAAACAGTTAGATATTAAACATGGACTGAAAAGTTTGAAAGTCACTATGGGTATTAAATCTAAGACTCAACATGACATGTAAAAAGGTTTACTAAAATTGTTAAAAACTCAAGATGCTATTTTGGGAGATAGAGGGAAATTGTTGGATTTCACCAATTTTGACTTCTGACTCAAATGGAACAGAGTTTGTGATCTGGCACCTTGACTCTTCCCCCTATTTTATATCCTCTCCCAGCTCACCTAGACCAATCATTGCAGCAGTGGTCCTTGGTTGAGGGCTATGCATCAAGGTTCCTACTGGAACTCTGAATTTATGGATCCTAATTTAAGCCATTAGGTGTTACCATTCTGCAATGACTGGGACTCCCTCCCCCCTAGGAGCTGTGAATACTGCCTTTGCAGCATCTCCAAACTCAACCAGCCCAGGAAATGAAAGAACTGAACCTATGTTCTCTGCATGGCAATTCTGGCACCCTGCCACCAGGTGAGCCCTGGGGGTGCTCTTCTGATCCTCATCAAAATGCCATGCAAGCATCCTACTGATACATGTAAAATCAGACTAATAACCATTTCTACAGCACTATTAGAAATATGCACCTGTACAGCACTGTGTATAAGAAATAAACAGCTAAAATACTAAGCAAGGGAAGGACATTTTTAAAACCAAGTATGTGGCCACAATAAAACATGCATACTTTTTATTACACAAAGTTTAGAAAATGTTTTTTTTAAATGATAGGAAAAAAAGAAGAAAAAGAAACACATGAAAAACACTAAAAAGGTATGACATAAGAGTCAAGAGAACATGCAAGTTGATGCAGCAGTGAGTACAAATGTTTTGATTAAAAAAAGCCAAAAACACAAAAATTTTTAAATATTCAAGTCAATGTATCAGTTTCAAGGTGCTATACTGAAGAAAAAATGTCTTATTGCTCTGAGCACCATATATATTCCTTTCTGATCTCTTAAATTAGTAAAGAACATACTTTTTACTCTTGCTACGAGCAGAAACAAGCCAGGCAGCATTTTTCTGCTGTACAGGTCCCATGCTTTCCTGTAGAAGGAAAATTTTTTTTTTTAATTACAGTTTCCTCCCATGGAAATTCTGGGGAGGCAGCCTGTGCCACCCACTTTTCATATACTGATCCCAATAGAATAAATTTGGAAAAAGTCCATTTCAGAGGAATTTTCACTATATTTAAAAGTATTACAATTGCTGTAACACTTATGACTGTAATGGTCTAAAAGAGCCAGATGGAGGAAGGGCGTTGCTCACTTGGCAAAGCCAAAACACATCCCATGTTCATCTATCACAATCAGCAGCAGCCTGTATAAAAATGGTCATGTCGGGGGTCACGTGATGTGGTGAGCGAGACTGGACGCACCAGCTCTCGCTCCGGGCGGCACATCTCCTACCCGTCACCATCCGCTAGCTAGCGCCCTGCTACGACACTTAAAACTTACTGCTCTTACACCGCTTATGTCGATAACCTCGTTTATGTCAAAATCGCCGTCGGTGATGCCTCCGAAATTAGCAAAAAACGACAAGGAACAATCTCGTAGCCTGGAACCCAAAATGGCGGCCGCATCTCCAGTAACGGGGCACGGCGGAAAGGACCAGCCAGGGCTGTCTGTGCACTCGATGACAGCAGAGATCAAAGAGGCGATGAGTGCGGTGCTGGACTCAAAATTGGAGGGGATATCGGCGCAACTTTCTTCCTTGCAAGAAGCCCTGCGGGACTATGCACCACGTATTGCCCTAGTTGAAGAAAGAACGTCTACCTTAGAAGATAGCGTCACCGTATTGCAAGGCAAGGTGTCATCTTTGGAAAATACAGTGAAGGCGCAAGATGACAAGTTAGAGGACTTGGAAAACAGGGCTCGGAGGTCCAATATCAGGTTTATTGGCCTCCCTGAGTCTCTTGAGGATAATCTCCTTA
The DNA here is from genome assembly GCF_901001135.1 of Rhinatrema bivittatum. NCBI lineage: Eukaryota > Metazoa > Chordata > Amphibia > Gymnophiona > Rhinatrematidae > Rhinatrema > Rhinatrema bivittatum. Next base: position 224,036,969 of record NC_042618.1, on the reverse strand, counting down.
GGCCCACTATTTTAAAATGGCTGCCAGAGGTGCTGGGGCTCCCCGAACTGCAGGACAACCTGGAGATCGAACGGATCCACCGTATCGGGGCCAGGAGAGAGGGGATGAATCGCCCACGCACGGTAATTGCAAAAATCTTAAATTTCCATCATAAGCATCTGATCCTACAGGCGGCCAGGAAGCACACCACGCTCAGCTTTCAGGGGACTGAGATCCGATTGGCGCCAGACTATTCAGTGAAAGTGGCGGCTATGCGACGCGCGTATGGGCCGATTTGCAGCAAGCTTATTGAGCAGAACATGCGGTTCTCGGTACAATTCCCTGCGAAATTGAGGATCAATCACGGCGGAACGTGGACTGCCTATGAGACGGCTGAAGAGGCAAAGCGGTTCTTGGACTCTCTAAATAAGTAACATGTATTGCTGGGTTGATACGTTTGTGTTCTCTGTGTCTAGCAGGTTACCCACTCCTTCAGGGTGGCGGGTGGGAGCGCTGTGCTTCCTGATCACACACATAAGTTTGACCTCCCTGTGGGACCTATGAGTCCTCCTATTTTGTTGGGTTTCCTATGGGGTACGAGGGGACGGGGTGGGGGGGGGAAACTACTGGTACTGATAGGGTTTTGGTCTGGGGTTATTTGGCTGGGCTGCGCTGCTCCTTGGGGCTTCAGAGTGACCGCAGAGGCCCTATGTTGTTGGAGCCGTTTTTTTTGGCAAGGGGGCAGGTTAGGCTGGGGGCCTGCTCTCCACAAGTTTCCCTGTCTTTTTACTTCTCCTTTCAGATGGCTTTGGGATCCTGGTTAGATGGGTAATAAGTACCGCTTAATTTCTTGGAATGTTAATGGGCTAGGCTCCCCAATTAAGAGGAAAAAGGTATTCCAACACCTACAGCGCTTACATGTAAATATTGCCTGCCTCCAAGAAACGCATCAAAGCCCAGTGGAAAGTGCGAAGCTTTGCAGGGAATGGGCTACAGCCTGTTATTATTCAGCAGCCAAGGGGAAGAAGGGAGGTGTGGCGATTTTAATCCACAAATCCACGCCATTTTCTCTTATACGGGAACTTAAGGATGACGCTGGTAGATACATTATTCTTATTGGCATGTTGGCAGGACAGCCTATTACTATATGCAATTTACATGCCCCTAACAAACCGGATTCTGTCTTAGTGAATCAGCTCACCACGATTCTTCTATCTAACATGCAGGGGGATCTTTTCCTTGCTGGGGATTTTAACAGTGTCTTAGACCCAAGCCTGGATAAATCCCAATTTCTGCCCCGAACCAGGTTGGCGTCTGAACCTGGGGTCGCCACTTACTGTAAGACCTTGGGGTTATTAGATGTCTGGAGGGTGCTGCACCCTGAACTGAGAGAGTATACTCATGTGTCAAAAGCTCACAGCACCCTCTCTCGGATTGATTACATTCTCATCCCAGATACTCTTTTTGCCCGGGTGGAAGGAGCGGAGATTGGGGACATAGTGGTGGCAGACCATGCCCCCATTTGGGTGGATTTTTGGCTTTCTGGGCCTAGGCAGAGTCAGAGAGTATGGAGATTCCCGGGAAATCTAAACGATGATAAGACTTTCCATCAGTTTCTGAGGCAAAAATGGGAGGCCTATACCAGCAACAATAGCCAACATACGGGAGACCCTATTTTGTTTTGGGAAGCCAGTAAGGTAGTCCTTAGAGGGGACATTATTGCCTATTCCATTGCAAAACGAAAAAAGCTAAATGCTGACATACTGGCTTTGGAAGCACGGCTGTCGGGAGCTAAGAGAGATCTAGCAGAGTCCCCCACCCCTCCACACAGGGAGGCGTATAAAGCATGCCTGACGGCACTGAACGCGCACTTACATTTGCGTGCCCAAAGGTCCCTAAAAACTTTGGAACATAATTTTTTCCGACATGGGGATAAATCAGGGAAGTTATTGGTGTGCTTGGTGGCCGTCAGGCGGAAAAAGACGTTTATAGGGGGTCTGAAGTCTTCGAAGGGGTCACTGGCCACGACTAGTCCTGAGATTTGTGAAATCCTGCGCCAGTTCTATGAGGGCCTCTATACAGAGGACAGGCCTGGGGGGCGGCTAGAAGAGGCTGATTTTTTCAAGGGATTAACTTTACCTCAGGTGTCCTCGGATCAGCAGGTTCTCCTCAGTAGGCCCATCACGGAGGGGGAACTTAGGGGAGTCATACATACTAGTAAACTGCACAAATCCCCAGGGCCGGATGGCCTTACGGCCGAATACTATAAGATCTTGAATCCGTGTTTACTAGGCCCCTTGACGGCTTTTTTTAATAGTGCTCGAGAGCAACAAAGTTTCCCTGCGCATTTCACAGACGCACATATTGTAGTGTTGCCCAAGCCGGGGAAAGACCCTTGTCAGGCGGCCTCCTACCGCCCAATCTCTCTTTTAAACTGTGACCTCAAGCTGTATGCCAGGATCCTTGCGGGGCGTATGACTTCCATATTGCAGAAAATTATATCTCCCTATCAAGCGGGGTTTGTAAATGGTAGAAACGTGGGAGCTCATGTCCTAAGGCTCATTTCTGCAATCGAAATGGCTCATACTTCCCATATTGAAGCCCTAGCCATAGGGTTCAATTCAGAAAAGGCATTTGATCGTGTATCCTGGGACTATATGTTCTCGGTCTTGCACCGTTTTGGGTTCCCGGCCCCGTTTATTGATGCCATCTCTATTCTATACAAATCTCCTGTGTCGTATATCCGAGCTAATGATGTAACTTCTCAAGCAATCCCACTTCAGAGGGGAGTACGCCAGGGCTGTCCATTGTCACCTATTCTGTATATATTGATTTTGGACCCTTTATTAAGGAAAATTGCTGAAACTTCAGATATTAGAGGGCTCATTTATAAGCAGTGTCAATTTAAAGTCGCTGCTTTTGCAGATGACATGCTGGTTTTTTTAACCAACCCAGTGGAAGCGCTCCCAAAGGTATTACAGATTCAATCTGCCTTTGGGCATTTTGCTGGGCTTAAGATTAACATTGAAAAATCTGAGGCTTTGGATGTGTTGGGAACCTTGCGTGTCTCCTGGCCGGGATGTTTCCCTCTGAGGTGGGTCCAAACTGCTCTTAAGTACCTGGGGGTCTATATACCGGCCAAGCCAAAGTACTTGTATGATTTAAACATTGGTCCTTTGAAACAAAAATTGCTTAGCCGCTTGGACAGTTGGCGTGGACTGCCTCTTACGCTATCGGGGAAAATACTGCTATTGAAAATGATGGAAATTTCCAAATGGTTATATCTCTTCCGTATGCTCCCTGTGTGGCTAAAAAAGAAGGATGTCCTGGAAATACGTAGGAGCATCAGACGTTACTTATGGAATGGCAAGCGAGCGCGTATTTCTCTCAACACCCTCATGCTGCCCCGGCAGGAAGGGGGTCTACAGTGCCCGGATTTGGAAAGCTATAACCAGGCGAGTTTGCTTCAACATATTCGGGATTGGATCCTAGAAACGGACTTTCACTCTCCGATGGACTTATACAAAGACTGGTTGGCCCCCTATGCTCCAGGGGCCGTACTACATCTGGACCGTCGTGAGCTGCCGGTCTATATTGCACAGAGTGTGATTATCAAACCCTTACGGCTACAGTGGCGTTGGCTGTGTAACCATTTCCAGCTAGATGTTCGTTTCACGGCTCACCTACCAATACGCGGCTACCCCCGCTTTGTGCCGGGCATGACTCAACATCTCTTTAAAACCTGGGCAACTCTGGGCCTCTGTTCTATGCGGCAAGTCATGAAGGCAGACTCTGAAAAGTTCCACCTTCTCAGTTTCCAGGAGCTGCGAGATCGTTATCAGCTTCCCCGGGAAGGTTTCTACGGCTACTTGCAACTGAGACATTTCTTACAAACTGAAAGCCGACTTCACACCAGTCTGTCTCAGTCTGCAAGCTTGGGCAAATTGCTGGCTGGTGATGATGGTAAGAGGAATGCTTGTTCCCAATACTATGCTGCTCTGAAGGATCTCATAAAAAATCAAGGCTTGGTGTCGGCTGTCTCCAAATGGAACTTAATACTTCCGACTGCCACTTCAGTGGAGGACCTGAGAGCCAGCTTTCTGAACATTCCGAATACCGTGGAAAATGTACCCCTGCGGGAAAAACTGTACAGATTTCTGCACCAAGCCTATTATTCTCAAACACAAGCATTCCATATGGGGGTAGTCTCCGGCAGTCGGTGCATACGCTGTGAAGACCCTTTCCCTCACTTCTATCATGGTTTTTGGACTTGCCCAGAGGTGACAAAGCTCTGGAATTTCATTGGGCGCCTTATTGTCCAGTTGTGGGGATGGACGCCACCCATGGATCCGGAGAAGTGGCTTATCGGCCTACCCGAAAACCCAGGAGGTGCATTAACAAAATGTCAAGCGAAATTAATAGGGAAATTTATTCTGATTGCAAAAACAGCGATTCTGGCGCAGTGGACTGAACCTAGACCTCAGTACCAGTGTGGAAGAAGATGTCGTGGCTTCTGCATATGGAGTTGCTGACTGCCCGGCAGATTTCTGTTTCAAAATTTACAGCTACGAAGCAACTTTGGGCTGCCTATATTTTGTGGCTTCCCGAGGGCGAGCAAAATTTTTTGCCTTGCTGAGTGGACGTTGCCTTATGGACTGGTTGTGAGGAGTGGTGGCCTCAGGATGCCTGACCTGGGCGGCAGCAGCCTACCTCCAGTTTACCTTAGAGAACTATATGTTTTGATGCCTGTACGCTGTTCATGTCTATACCTCATTATTTACATACCTGAGGCGTTTCCATTTCCATTTCCCTTTATTTCAGTACCAGTAAAAAAAAAGGGGGGGGTGGGAGGGATCAAAAGGGGGGAGGGGCTCATTGAGTTATCTGGGGGATGGAAGAAAATTGAGAGAGGGTTTCATCACAGTTATACAAAATGGGGACATCTTGCTTCTCTACGTGGGGGAGTTTAGCTCCAAGGTGAGAGGCAGTCCGTCATATCTAATACTTTGTTTAGTGCTTTGTTTGATATGGGCCTCTGGTTATTATGGCTGTTTGTTATCTGTTATACCTTGTGGGAGTCTGTTCTCCCAGGTTATGTACATTTGCCTTCCGCTGAATGTTGTGTGACCCTCTCGGAAATCTTAATAAAAATGATTTACACAAAAAAAAAAAAAAAAAATGGTCATGTCTTCCTTTCTGCTTAGTCTAAGGCCCCAATGTGATGTGCACGTTAACACACAGTTATGCAAGTATTTTTGTACATACATCTTTGGACCCAATTAAATATGCAAAATACGTGCGCACAAACATCAGTAAAACACTGTCTACAAATTAGCATTTTTTTCATGGAAATCGCATGTTATTCGCGATATTAACTATTACTTCCAAATGCAAGATGTGTGTGGGCTTTACTCATGTTTTCCTAATGCTGGAAATGTAACTCCTGGTCAGTTACTGGGGATGAACCTGGATTTCATGGTGCAGGGAGTCCTGTACTCGGGATTTATGCACATAAAACATGATCTGTAGGCAGAAAACATGTGTGTAACATATTTTCTGTGCAGAAAACATGTTTTATGCATGCTAAGCTTGTCCTTGTGTGCATACTTATAGGTCAGTGCACATTCCTTTTTTTTTTTTTAATTATTTGTTTTAACAGACAAGTACAACAAATAAAATTATACTTTGTAATATTATAATGACTAACTCTAATCACAATCATCTATCTTAGGAAATATCAACATATATATCCAGTCTTTACTAGGGAGTCATTATTACACAATAAAGAAAAGATTAAGTGATAAACTTCCATTTAAGCGGTGAAAAATCAGAATGAAATATATTAGGAAAATTTGCATTATATGACCCTATTTCTTTATTCTATATCCCGGATCTATGCATTGAGAATACCCCTGAGATCCTCCGGATCAGTAAATACGTAGTTCTTTCCATTTAATTTAATGAAACATCGACATGGGTACCTTAATATATAATAACCTCCCTTATCCAGTACATTCTTCCTTAAGAGTAAAAATTTTTTCCTAGGTAATTGCGTAGATTTTACCAAGTCTGGAAAAATCCAGACTCTTTGCCCATAAAAAGTTTTTAAGCGATTACGGAAGAAAAATGTCATTATATTATCTCTATCCGTTATAAAAGCACATTGGATCAAAAAGGTCCCTCATGATGTAACCTCTACTTCTTCTTGAGATTTTTGCAGTAAGTCAGAAATATCTATAGAATTATCTTTAATATCAGTTTCTTTTCCCTCAACTTCCCTTATCAGCTGTTCTTGCCCTAGATCATTTTTTTTTTTACTCCCAAATAAAAAGCTCTTACTATAATGGGGAGGCATTTTTCAGGAATACTCAAAATTTGCAATAAGTAATTTCTAAATAATTCTATAGGATTCAATTTTTTAATGATTGGAAAATTATTTATTTTTAAATTTAAGGATCTTATAGAATTTTCCATCTCCTCCATCTTTCTATATACTTCTGCTTCTCCCTTTATTTGAAGATTTTGAATTTTTTCAACTTGCAAAACTCTTATCTAATTCAATCAGTTCTTTTTTTTGTTCTTCTAACTTTATAGAATTTTGTGCTGAAGTATTAGTTGTTCTCAAAACTGCTTCAGTTAACTTATTAATTGAACCATCCATCTTAACCAAGAAGTTCCATACATTCTCCAAAGTTATGTTTATAAATTTCGATAGAAAACTGTCAGATTTAATAACAATTTCAATATCTTGTTCTTGATGACTATCTAAATTCTTTGATTTTGGAGTACTAGTACTTAAGGATGAATATTAGAATTCTCCAAGGTACATAGTTGAGAGTAAATTTGCTTTGTTTGCCCAATTAGCTCTAAGTTCTCAATTTGGTCTACCGTATTATTCATATCCAGGGAATTCAGATTTCCTTCTCGTTCTCCTCCTGGTTTCTCTAGGATTAAACCCCCTATTATCCCAGGTGGTGGTGGTGGTATTTCCAGTGCCCCAGGGCTTAATGATGTTTCCTCGACCTGGGGAGAAGAATTCCGCTCTAATACTTCTCCCACAGCGGTCTGCCCTATTGGGGAATCAGATGGGGTCAACCATTCTGATACAGTCCTCTGACCAGACTCTGCCATTATCACACCAATTGGAGGCCTCAATTTTGCCTTCCTTTTAGTGTGTGGCATTACATCAACAGGAAAACAGTTAACAAGGAAATCAATACTAGGCGAGGATCGTTTCAGATATAGTAATGCAAATATAGACCTTTGAAGTTATCACTTTGGAAGACTGAGGGAGTAAGAGAGCATAAATTTAGATCCTACCTGGATGATAATTCACATATAATGTTCTCTTTAATTAAAAACTTGTTTCCTTGGCCAATCTAGCTGAATCCCGGCAAAGCCCAGTTCAGCCACGCGTGCGGCTTTAGTGGCGCGCCGGCAAACGCGCCGCTAAAAGTTCAAATATATACTAATAAATCCTTCTTCCGGTTCCGGCCTCGGACACGCCCCTCCGGCGTTGGTAATTGCAGGCTGGTGATATTTAGTCCGTCGGGGCAAGATTAGGCTTATCCCCGGAGTTCTCAGCTGCAAGAGCAGGTAATTTTCGCCACCTTCTCCTCTCAATCTCAAGGGAAACAAGGCAAGCAATTCCAGTTATAGGGACCCTCTTACGGGTCCGGCCTCGGACACACCCATCCAGCGTCGGTAATTGCAAGCTGGTGATGTTTAGTCCATCGGGGCAAGATTAGGCTTACCCCCAGAGTTCTCAGCTGCAAGAGTACATTTCTTTTTAAACTCCCAATGCATTAGTATACCATTAACTTACTACATCGGAAGTGTGTAAAAAAAAAAAAAAAAAGTTAAGCATGTAAGTAAAGAAAATGTGTGCTGAAGTTCAACACTTTTTTTTCCGGCAATCTTACTGTATCAGGATTCAAGATGGATATGCATTTGAAGACAGGAGACAGAAACAGATTGACCTGTACCCATGCAGCTTATCAGCCCGGGGGGAGGTAAGGTGGGGAGAAGAGCTGCTTAGGAACCTGAGACATGTTAATCTCTTGAGTATGTGACCCTTAAGGCTATCCATCCTATTAAGTTCTTGTTTTCTTGTTTTATCTTAAGCTCTTTAGTAAAGTTGGTTAGTTACAACTTCTAGACCCTTTCCTCTGAGTTCTGAGTGAAAGCTCTGCTAACAAGTCAGTCCTATTTCCTGCTGCAAGTCAGGGTAGGTTCTGCAGCAAGTTAGGCAACTCTTTAGCATATTTTCATAGATTTGCACAATTTCTGCATATTAAATAATGTTAATTTGCTTGTATAATTTCTTCTTTGGAAGTTTTTATGGTTGCAGGATTTCGCTGATGGCAGGACAGGAAAAGGAAATCTGAGGATGAGGAAAGAAGAGAGTGTTCAGGAAGGATGGAGGAAGAGAGAAAAGGGGAGGCTCAAGGATAGGGGACAGGGAGGTTCTGGAATCTGCAGGTTGGACAAATGGAGGTGAGGAGCTCTGGGATCTTAGGATAGGGGCAGTATCCAGATGAGGGAAAAGGAGGTGCTCTAAACTTGACTATTCCCTGTTGTATCATTACATCATCTTTCTACCTTCCTCATGGGAACTGTACAGGTCAATCTGTTTCTGTCTCAGTGGAAATAATTTTCTGTTGTCGTTTTTCCACTATGACCCAGCCGGCCACCCTCGCAACCGGGACCCATCGGGGGTAGCGACGCTGGCCTGCACCCACCATGATCGCCCGAGGCCTCTCCAAAGCCGCTCCTGGACCCGACGCCGAAGCCCGCCCCCGGAAGACGTCACCAGAAGCATTGAGTACGTTTTTTAAATAAACAGCCCTCACTCCAGAAGCCATCTCCCCAACTCGTGCGGACCCAGCCGGCCACCCTCGCGACCGGGACCCATCGGGGTCAGCGACGCCGATCTATACCCACCGCGATCGCCCAAGGCCTCTCCGAAGCCGCTCCTGGATCAGACGCCGAAGCCCGCCCCCAGAAGATGTCACCGGAAGTGCCGAGTGAGTTTTTTTTTTAAATAAATAGCCCTCACTCCAGGTGTCACGCAACAAAGGGGCCTGCCCCTTATTGCGCCCCTTGGTGCTACCCCTACACGCAGCGACGGCACCTCCTCCGAAACTACTACCCAACCCTCCCAGCTAAAACTACCACCTCAACAATATCTTCGTTGCAGTAAGTACCACAAGACATCACATACCAACCTCAACTCCTCTACCTTCTAACCACTCCATGGATACCTACTACAATGGACACTCCATGGATACCCACTACAAATCACCACCAAACTGCAACTGCATCATGAACAAGAAACACAACATACCTCTACGCCCATGACGCCTCACAGCCATCCCCATAAACCCAAACGCCCACTTGGCAGCACTCTCAGTTCTGACACTTTTTCTGATCAACGCCCAGTCTCCAAGAAAATCCCCATTCTGCATGACCTCTTAATGGACAACCGCCCAGATATTCTCTGTATCACTGAGTCCTGGCTAAAAAGCTCAGACACAGCACTAATAAACCAACTTCCTCATTCAGCATACAATATCTTCTCATTGACTAGACAAAAAAAAAAAAAAAGGAGGCAGCCTACTCTTCTTAGCCTTAAAAAAAATTCAAGCTCACATATCACCCCATCAACTTACTACCTCCACTGGAAGTAGGCCTCTTTAAAGCAAAAAACCTACAAATAAGGCTATTATACGCCCCGCCAAAATACCTAGAACACAATCTATCCTCTCTCATCGAAGCCAATCCCATCCTCATTAACATGGACATACCCGCAATTATCTTAAGGGACTTCAACCTAGACATTGATGCAACTCCCCTGCCACCCGAATGCAAACTCCTACTTGACACAATGTCAGCAAGTGGATTTAAACAAATAACACACCGACCCAGAGATCAGGCCACACTCTCAATCTCATATTCATCAACGACAAAGTTTCATGCACCTACAGCAACTAGCATTCCTTGGTCCAATCACAAACTCATCCAGACCACACTCTGGCTAAAAACCAACCACATAGAAACTTACAACTCCAAAAAATACATCGAATTCCCCAAACCATGCACCAGCCAAGATCTAACAGAAGTCTTACCCAACGCCTTAAAATCTCTAGACCTGAACAATGCAAACACAGCGATCAACTCATGGATCACCATCAACTCCGAAGTCGCGAAATCTAAATGCCCAATCATCACTAAAGAAATCAAAACCGATAACCCCCACAAAGCACCATGGTACAAACCAGAACTGAAAAACATCAAGCGACTACTCAGACAAGCGGAAAAAAAATGGAGAAGATACCCAACCCCACCCGGACAAATACAGAACACTACTCTACATCTACAAAACAAACAGACACCAACAAAGCCAAACGAGAATACTATGCAAAGAAAATCCATGACCACCAATTCAATCCCAGAGCCCTATTCGCCTTCGTCTCCAACCTGACACAACCAAGCCACAACTCACTCATAACAGAAAAATCCCCAAAGGCATGCAAAGAACTAGCCAAGTTAATCACTGAAAAAAATCGCAAAACTAATAACATCAATCCCCCCAACAAGCAAGGAAATGCCGAACCCCCTGGACACAACAGTCTCCACATAGACCAACTTCGATCTCATTGCCTCAACTGAGGTTAAAAAAATTATACAGAGAATAAACCCAGCTGCCCACCCCCTTGACCCTATCCCAGTTAAAACCCTTAAACTAATCCCCGAAAACATCGCCAGACCAACAGCAGACATAATTAATACATCCCTCGAACGAGGTATTTTCCCTGAAACCCTAAAATGTGCCATAATTAAACCCATACTCAAAAAACCACAACTTGATGCTGCCGATCCAGCAAATTTTAGGCCCATATCCAATCTACCATTCATATCGAAGATTCTGGAAAAATTGTAAACCACCAACTCTCCGAACACCTGGAAACCCATAAAATACTATACCCCACACAACATGGCTTCAGGAAGTCACTCAGCACTGAGACACTCCTTCTAACCCTTGCAGACACAGCTCTCAGAGGACTAGACATTGGTCACTCCTACCTTCTGATATTACTGGATATATCTGCCGCCTTCGACACCATCAACCATGATATTCTCCTATCCAGGCTAAGGGAGATTGGCTTAGGTGACACCACCATAAAATGGTTCGGCTCTTATCTATCAAATAGAACATACAAAGTAAGACTCAATACCAGTGAATCAAAGCAATTCCCCCTTTCACATGGCATCCAACAAGAATCATCACTCTCCTCCACCCTCTTCAAATATATACATGCTCCCCCTCTGCAAACTCCTCTCTGACCTGTGTCTTTCCTTCTAAGTCTATGCAGATGACCTCCTAATCCTACTCCCCATAAAAGAGAACAGAACATACAGACCACCCTACTACAATGGGAATCCTATTCATCTTGAATACAAAAACTCCTAACTCAGATATCTCTCACACTCAACCACAAGACGACGGAAATTCTATACACAGCAAACAAATCCGCCACAAAGAACATTCAAGACCCCTCGATCACCCAACTAAACAGTCAATTCGTACCCGTAGTAAAAGACCTTGTGACATATTAGACTCCGAACTAAACCTAAAAAAACATGTCAACTCAATAATAAAAAAGGGCTATTTCAAACTACAGGTCCTCAAAAAACTCAAACCCCTCCTCTTCAATCACGACTACCGGACTATTCCAACTCCTTGGGCTCCCAGCGACCACCCTCAAACCTCTAAAAATACTGCAAAATGCAGCAGCCAGATCCCTCACAAACAGCAAATGCTCCGCCCACATCACACCCATTCTTAAAGACCTCAACTGGCTCCCTATGACCCACAGAATATAATACAAAGTCCTAACACTTATGCATAAGACCATCAACAACGAAAAGATTGACTGGCTAAAGGACACCCTCCACCCACACAATTCGCAAAGAGACCTCCAATCCAGGAACACCGGACTGCTAATGATTCCCTCTACAAAACAGGTTCATCTTACCATGATAAGAGAACGCACCATCTCTATAGCAGGCCCCTCACTATGGAATAAACTACCCACACAACTCAGAATGGAGAAAGTGGGCCAAACCCTCAATATAGAAACACGCAAAATACCTGATCCTAAAGCAGACGTTCTAGGTCTTCTCAAAATTTTTTGAAACTCCAGCGAAACCGGTTGCATTACCTTCCCATGATGTACTGGATAACCTTATGAAAAGAGCCTGGGAAACACCTTTAACGGGACCTTCCACATCTAGGAAATCAGAGTTGAAGTACAGGATGCGTAAATCATCCTATTACTCTCACGTACAATTGCCGCACGCATCTGAATCATTACCCATGAAAACCTTCTCCAGAACAGGTATCTCCCCAACATCCGCTTCAATATAACACCGAAGCAAAAAAAGTTTAATCTTTCCGCGATGGCCTTATCTTCTCTAAATGCCCCTTTAACCCCTCGATTATCTAACGTTCCCAACTGTCTCCCTCGCAAGCTTTCTGCTTCAGATATAATTTTAAAAGTTTTTATTGTGAGTTTTTGCCTCTACGGTCAACTGCTTTTCAAATTCTCTCTTAGTCTTATCAATGTCTTACATTTAACTTGCCAATGCTTATGCTATATCCTATTTTTTTCTGTTGGATTTTTCGGCTAAAATAGCCCCTTTCACCTCACCTTTTAACCATGCCGGTAATCGTTCTGCCTTCCTTCCACCTTTCTTAATGTGTGGAATACATCTGGACTGTGCTTCTAAGGATGGTACTGGTTTGTTTTCTTTGGGGGTTTTTTTTAACAATGTCCACGCCTCTTGCACACATTTTACCTTTGTAGCTGCTCCTTTCAGTTTTTTCCTATTTTTCTCGTTTTATCAGTTTCCTTTTTGAAAGTTTAGCACTAGAGCCATGGATTTGCTTGCTGTCCCCCTTCCAGTCATTAATTCATATTAGATCATATTATGATCACTATTGCCAAGCAGCCCCACCACCGTTACCTCTCTCACCAAATCCTGTGCTCCACTGAGAATTAGATCTAAAATTTCTCCCACTCTCGTCTGTTCCTGAACCAATTGCTCCATAAAACTGTCATTTATTCCATCCAGGAACTTTATCTCTCTAGTATGTCCCAATGTTATATTTACCCAGTCAATATTGGGGTATTGAAATCTAGAAATATACAGAAGCAACCTTGCACATAAGCAAGTCCACAAAGTCAATGGTGCAAGTAAAAGGATAGAGTCCCATTCGATAATATAAGAAATTTATTAGTCAATAGTTCATAAATCATTCAATGCGGCAACTCCATGCGGGTAGAAATAAAACATTTAAAGTCCCCCGACACGGTCCCGTGTTTCGCGGCGGCTGCATCGGGAGGGACCAGAAAAATGTTTATTCACATCTGCAATATAACATGAAATAATAAGGAATGGAACAAGAACTGCCATAGAAATAATACAAATATAGTGCACATACCTATTGAAGTTTCCTCAGGAGCGCAATCGCCCTCTGATTTTCACAAACATTTAAAGAGCAAAAAGGCGCGAAGGCCAACTCTCGCGAGATGCTGTAATTAGCAGAAAGACACCTGTGATCAAGATAACTAAACACTGTTAATAAAACAAATACCACTCGATGTCTTTATTCAGACCATTGGGGACAACAGTATTGAGGGTATAGATCCATCGCTGCTCCCTCCGATCCAGCATACCGGCAAAATCTCCTCCCCGCGGGGAAAGCGAGACCACCTCTAATACTGAGAAGGACAGAGCGGCGATGGAGTATCCAGCCTGGAGCCAATGAGACACTAAAGGTTCGTCAATTCTGGAGGATCTGATATTGGAGCAGTGTTCTATAATACGCGTCTTGATCATGCGGGAGGTCTTGCCCACATATAACAATGGACAGGGACATTTAACCACATAAATGACCCCTTTTGTACAGCAATTTGATTGAGAATACAGTTTGAACACACGTCCGGTCAAAGGATGTGTAAATGTGGTCAAAGATTCCGTGTGGCTACACATCGTGCAGTGGCCACAGGGATTATGATGACCACTCGGCCGTGGTACGATATGTGCAGATAAAGCTGTGTGCACAAGCCGGTCTCTTAAATTTGTGGCGCGTTTGAAGGTAAACCGTGGAGGACCATGCATTAAATTAGTCAGAGACAGGGCTGACCAGTGACGTTTAATCATATTGACTATAGCCCTTCCGACAATAGAGAAAGGGAGAATACAATTATGCGTGACGTCATCAGAATGTGTGGAGGGTGTAAAAAGCCAGTCACGATGTGTATACAATGCTCGCTTAAAAGCTTTTTTAATGACCCGCATTGGGTAGCCCCTTTCAATAAACCGGGTAACCATGCCGTGGGATTGAGAGAGAAATTCCTGCCGTGTGGAACATAGACGGCGAAGTCTTAAAAATTGCCCCGTGGGAATGTTATCCCGAAGTGCCCTGGGGTGACAGCTTTGACCGGACGTGTGTTCAAACTGTATTCTCAATCAAATTGCTGTACAAAAGGGGTCATTTATGTGGTTAAATGTCCCTGTCCATTGTTATATGTGGGCAAGACCTCCCGCATGATCAAGACGCGTATTATAGAACACTGCTCCAATATCAGATCCTCCAGAATTGACGAACCTTTAGTGTCTCATTGGCTCCAGGCTGGACACTCCATCGCCGCTCTGTCCTTCTCAGTATTAGAGGTGGTCTCGCTTCCCCCGCGGGGAGGAGATTTTGCCGGTATGCTGGGTCGGAGGGAGCAGCGATGGATCTATACCCTCAATACTGTTGTCCCCAATGGTATGAATAAAGACATCGAGTGGTATTTGTTTTATTAACAGTGTTTAGTTATCTTGATCACAGGTGTCTTTCTGCTAATTACAGCATCTCGCGAGAGTTGGCCTTCGCGCCTTTTTGCTCTTTAAATGTTTGTGAAAATCAGAGGGCGATTGCGCTCCTGAGGAAACTTCAATAGGTATGTGCACTATATTTGTATTATTTCTATGGCAGTTCTTGTTCCATTCCTTATTATTTCATGTTATATTGCAGATGTGAATAAACATTTTTCTGGTCCCTCCCGATGCAGTCGCCGCGAAACACGGGACCGTGTCGGGGGACTTTAAATGTTTTATTTCTACCCGCATGGAGTTGCCGCATTGAATGATTTATGAACTATTGACTAATAAATTTCGTATATTATCGAATGGGACTCTATCCTTTTACTTGCACCATTGACTTTGTGGTAATTGAAATCTCCCATTATTACTGCACTACCAATTTGGTTAGCTTCCCTAATTTCTCTTAGCATTTCACTGTCCGTCTCACCATCTTGGCCAGGTAGACGGTGGTATACTATCACTATACTCTTCCCCAATACTAAAAAACTGAAATCCTATACATCTCACCTAAATTAAGCAAGACAAAAGAGCTTGAAATTCAAGAAGCGGCCAAAAACTACCCCATCTCCCTAGAAGTATGAGATCTAGGGATTCTTATAGATTGCGAATTCTCCATGAAATCCTGAGTTAAAAAAATCATATGCGATGGTTACTTCAAATTAAACATACTCAAAAACTGAAACTCCTCCTATTCCCAAAAGACTTTAGAACTGTCTTTCAGGCACTTGTCTTATCAAGATTAGACTACTGTAACTCACTATCCTTAGGCCTTCCCGCAAATATCACAAGACCATTGCAACTTCTGCAGAACTCTGCAACTAGACTCTTGACAGGTACTAGAAGATCCGAACATATTATCCCAATATTAAAAGAACTTCATTGGCTGCCGGTCAAATACAGGGCCCAGCATAAAATCTTATCACTAATTCACAAAACCCTAAACAATGAAAAAACTGAATAGCTAACCTCTTCACTTCACTTCCACACCCCCTCAAGAATCACCAGATCAACCGGAACAGGGATGCTGCCAATTCCTTCACCCAAAATTGCCCACCTAAATAATGTAAGAGAAAGAACTCTCTCTATTGCTGGACCCCTTCTATGGAACTCTATTCCGCAGGAATTATGACTAGAAGCTGACATCAAATTATTTTAAAAGGGGATTAAAACCTGGCTTTTTAAACAAGCCTACCAAGAGCTGTTAGCATAATTATCTCACTCTTCTGACTTTATACCAAGGTAATGTATATTTGTATTATACTATCTCTACCCTAACTATACTACCTCTCTAAGTGTTTAAATTTTGATTTAACCTACTATTTAGTTTACTATGTTAATTATTTATATTATGAAAAGATGTATTTACTTCCTTTCTTCTTTGGAAATGCAAATAATTTTAAATGATTAATTGATAACTACTGTGAACCGATTTGATATGCTTGCATGAAAAGTCAGTATATAAAAATTATTAAATAAAAAAATAAAAAATACACATAAAGATTAGATTGTGCATTTAATCTCATGCAGGATGTTTATCCTGTTGGACTCTATGCCATCCCAGACATGAACATAACATAAGAAACTGTCATATTGGGTCAGACCAAAGTTCCATCAAGCCCAGCATCCTGTTTCTAATAGAGGCCAAAGCAGGCCACAAGAACCTGGCAATTACCCAAACACCAAGAACATTCCATGCTACTGATGCAATTAATAGCAGTGGCTATTCTCTAAGTAAATTTGATTAATAGCAGTTAATGGACTTCTCCTCCAAGAACTTATCCAAACCTTTTTTGAACCCAGCTACACTAACTGCACGAACCACATCCTCTGGCAACAAATTCAGAGCTTAATTGTGCACTGAGCGAAAAAGAATTTTCTCCAATTAGTCTTAAATGTGGTACTTGCTAACTTCATGGAATGCCCCCTAGTCCTTCTACTATCTGAATGTGTAAATAACCGATTCACATCTACTTGTTCAAGACCTCTCATGATCTTAAAGACCTCTATCATATCCCCCACCTCAGCCGTCTCTTCTCCAAGCTGAACAGCCCTAACCTTTAACCTCTTCAGCCTTTCCTCATAGGGGAGCTGCTCCATCCCCTTTATCATTTTGGTTGCCCTTCTCTGTACCTTCTCCATTGCAACTATATCTTTTTGGAGATGCGGCGACCAGAATTGTACACAGTATTCAAGGTGCGGTCTTCACCATGGAACGATACAGAGGCATTATGACATTTTCCATTTTATTAATCATTCCCTTCCTAATAATTCCTAACATTGTTTGCTTTTTTGACTGCTGTAGCACACTGAACCAACGATTTTAAATTATTATCCACTATGCTGCCTAGATCTTTTTACTGGGTGGTAATTCCTAATATGGAACCTAATATTGTGTAACTACAGCAAGGGTTATTTTTCCCTATGTGCAACACCTTGCACTTGTCCACATTAAATTTCATCTGCCATTTGGATGCCCAACCTTCCAGTCTTGCAAGGTCTTCCTATAATGTATCACACTGTGTCCCGGATGCTCCTCTCTGTCATTGCGATATAATTTGTCCCATTGGTTATCCTCCTTCCACCTTATCTCTGAGATGTCAATTAAGCCTATGTCATCATTCACTGCTATACGTTCTAATTCTCCCATTTTCTTCTTAGACTTCTGGCATTAGCATACAAACATTTCAAAGTATGTTTGTTGTTTGTATTTTCATTCTGCTTTATAACTGATGTGGATAAATTAGAATTTTTTTTAGCTCAGGTGAGTTTTTAGTTACAGGCACTTGGACCACATTTCTTATTATTGGAACCTCACTGTTCTTTGAAGATACCTCCCTCCAAACCATGCACTGCTGAGCGACTGTCGGCTTTCCCCTTTTTTCTAGTTTAAAAGCTGCTCTATCTCCTTTTTAAAGGTTAGCGCCAGCAGTCTGGTTCCAGGTGAAGAGAGAATTTGAAATGAAGTTGGCTGTAGAGGCAAAAACTCAAAAACTGTTTAAAATGTATCCGAAGCAAGAAACCTGCGAGGGAGTCGGTTGGGCCGTTACATGACCAAGAGGTTAAAGGGGCTCTTAGGGAAAATAAGGCCATTGCAGAAAAACTAAATGAATTCTTTGCTTCAGTGTTTACTCATGAGGATGTTGGGGAGATACCAGTTGCAGAAATGGTTTCCAAGGGTGATGAGTCAGATGAACTGAACCAAATCACTATGAACCTGGAAGATGTAGAAGGCCAGATTGACTAACTAAAGAGTATCAAATCACCCGGATCAGATGGTATATACCCTAGGGTTCTGAAGGAACTCAAAAATGAAATTTCAGATCTATTAGTTAAAATTTGTAGCCTATCATTAAAATCATCCATTGTACCTGAACACTGAAGGGTGGCCAAGGAGGGTGGCCAATGTGACCCCAATATTTATAAAGGGCTCCAGGGGAGATCTGGGAAACTATAGACCAGTGACCTTGACTTCAGTGCAGGTAAAAATAGTGGAAACTATTCTAAAGATCAAAATAACAGAACATATAGAAAGACATGATTTAATGGAACACAGTCAACATGAATTTACCCTAAGGAAGTCTTGCCTCACAAATCTGCTTCATTTTTTTAAGGGGTTAATAAACATGTGGCTAAAGGTGAACCGGTAGATGTAGTGTATTTGGATTTTCAGAAGGCGTTTGACAAAGTCCCTCAGGAGAGGCTTCTAAGAAAACTAAAAAGTAATGGGATAGGAGGCAATGTCCTTTTGTGGATTACAAACTGGTTAAAAGACAGGAAACAGTAGGATTAAATTGTCAATTTTCTCAGTGGAAACAGGTAAACAGTGGTGTGCCTCAAGGATCTGTACTTGGACCAGTGCCTTTCAATATATTTATAAATGATCTGGAAAGGAATACGACAAGTGAGGTTATCAAATTTGCAGTTGATACAAAATTATTCAGCTAAGTTAAATCACAAGCGGATTGTGATACATTGCAGGAAGACAATGCGAGACTGGAAGATTGGGCATCCAAATGGCAGATGAAATTTAATGTGGACAAGTGCAAGGTGAGCATATAAGGAAAAATAATCTATGCTGTAGTTACACAATGTTAGGTTCCATATTAGGAGCTACCACCCAGGAAAAAGATCTAGGTGTCATAGTAGATAATACACTGAAATTGTCTGCTTAGTGTGCTGCGGTAGTCAAAAAAGAAAACAAAATGTTAGGAATTATTAGGAAGGAAATGGTGAATAAAAAGGAAAATGTCATAATGCCTCTGTATCACTCCATGGCGAGAACACACGTTGAATACTGAGTACAATTGTGGTCGCTATATCTAAAAAAAGATATAGTTGCGATGGAGAAGGTACAGAGAAAGGTGTCTACAATGATAAAGGGGATAGAACAGCTCCCCTATGAGGAAAGGTTGAAGAGGTTAAAGGTTAGGGCTGTTCAGCTTGAAGAAGACACAGCTGAGGGGAGATATGATAGAGGTCTTTAAAATCATGAGAGGTCTTGAACAAGTAGATGTGAATCAATTATTTACACTTTCGGACAATAGAAGGACTAAGGGGCACTCCATGAAGTTAGCAAGTAGCACATTTAAGACTAATCGGAGAAAATTCTTTTTCACTCAATGCACATTTAAGCTTTGGAATTCGTTGTCAGAGTATTTGGTTAGTGCAGTTAGTGTAGCTGGTTTTAAAAAAGGTTTGGATAAGTTCTTGGAGGAAAAGTCCATTAACTGCTATTAATCAAGTTGACTTAGGGAATGGCCTCTGCTATTACTGGCATCAATAGCATGGGATCTTCTTGGTGTTTGGGTACTTGCTAGGTTCTTGTGGCCTGATTTGGCCTCTGTTGGAAACAGGATGCTGGGCTTGATGGACCCTTGGTCTGACCCAGCATGGCAATTTCTTATGTTCTTATGATGTACAATTTTGTATTCCCTGTGAAACAGACAGTTTTACTTGAAATTTCTTTCCAGAGCTCTATAAAAGTAATTAATGCTTCCTGAGAATTCCCCCATATCAGTCCAGATGGAGACAGAGAAGAAAAGCTTTATCAAGCCTGTGTTAAGTCAGTGTGCCACCTGCAGTCCCTTAGTTTTTCTGTCTCCAGCAGATGGTAGAGATGCAAAACCTGCAGTCTGAAGATTAAAAAAAAGAAGAAGAAGAAGAAGAGAGATAACAGAAGAAGATTATTGCTCCAGAGGGTGTTAGGTGCCATGAAGGATCATCCCCACTGATAGAGCAGGGCAGGTTGGTGACCCTGTTTTATGGCTTTACCCATAGACCGTACAGAAATTGAAAACCAGGGGTTTGGTTCCCTTCTCCCCCTCTCAGCTACGGAAGATCAGGGAAATATTATTGTTTTTCTTGTTTAAAAAAAAAAAGAAGGAACAGCAGCTGAGGAGGTCAATGACTGTTTCACAGAGGCACTGGGAGAGGCTTCAGATAGAACTTTCGGCTGTGAGGGAGGCCAGGATCTGGTTCTTTGCCACCATAAGCTGTTGTCATGCGTTTTTGGCAGAATCTCTCTCATCACGTGTAGCACATCCAACTTGGATAAACAGGCTGGGTCAGGTGCTTATCATTGTGGGGGAATCCCATGTAATTCATCCATGTTAGGTGCACATGGTGGCGACCGCAGAGCGCAGGAAATGCCAGGCCTGTCCTGAGCAAAAGGCACACTTAAACACAGCAAGGCTGCGTAAGACATGCATTCATGGAGGAGAGGGTAGCTTGAAGTTGGCTAGATCAGCAGATGTGAACAAGAAATCCACTCGCTCTGATACCATGAAGATGAATGCTTCCAGGCAGCACAAGAATGGCAGCCATTTTAGAGCCAGCTCCTGCATTGCAGGAAAGGATTTGGAGAGGTCTTCTACTCCACCATTATCCCTGGCCATGGAGGATCTCGACAGTGCTCCAGGTGGTTGGGAGCTCTTCTGGTTCTGATTCGGGGGATTTTTTTTTGGATGATTTTGTGCTTTTAATGCACAAAGCCTATTTGGCCAAGAAAGAGACAGGGGGGGCAAGAACACCCCTGCTTTAATAGCCTCCTGCACTGTGTAAGGCATGCAGGGTGTCCATGTTCCCCCCCCCCCCAGGGGAGGGCCAAAGGTCCCCCCCATACTGGAGCCTCTGTAGATGACAAAGATGAATATGATCCCTCTGGGAATGGAGAGATCCCAGTGGTGGGGGCAGACGACCTCAAGGTGGTTCAGCCTTTCTGGAAGGATAAATTGTTTCCCCTGATTACCCGTGTGCTGAAGGGGCTGGGTATTAGGAGGTTCAGGAGGAGTCAGAGCATAAGGGACTTGATCCCATCATGGAGGGGCTCCAAGTCCCAACAAAGACCTTTCCCTTTCATCGGACTATTAAGAAGCTAGTGGTTTGGGAGTGGGATACTCCTGAAACTGGGACAAAAGTTGATAATGTAATTGAGAAGCTTTACCCACTGCCAGAAAATGCATTGGAACTCTTGCAGCTGCCTAAGGTAAATGTGGTCTCAGCAGTCACTAAAAATGTCTACTGTTCTGGTGGCATGTTCGGCAGCCCTGAAGGATGCTCAAGACCAGAAGATGGAGATGCTTAAGAAGATGTTTGATGTCTCAGCACTGGACATACATGAAATGGTGTACAGTAGCTTCAGTGCATGGGCTTGCTTGCGCTGCGTTCAACAGATCTAGGTGAAGGGGTCAGAGGCTTCTCTCCTGGCCAAGCAAGTGGAGCGCTTGGAGGCTGGGGTAGCCCATATTGCATATGCCTTTTATAACTTACTGCGCAAGTCTGCTCGGAATATATTTTTGGTGATCTTGACTAGTCAGCTTTTGTAATTGCTCAATTGGTCAGCCAGATCTGTTCCAAGTAGCAGTTGGGAAATCTTCACTTTAACGGCAAACCTTTGCTTGGCTAAGACCTGGAACAGTTGTTAAAGAACTTGGGGGAGTCCAAGGGGCATAAGTTGCCTGAGAATAAGCCCAAAGAGAATAAGAGAACTTTTCTCAGCAGGGAGCAGGCAGATTGAAGTTTTTTCGAGGCTCACATAAGCCCGCCTAGAACACCGGCCAAGGAACTGGAGAAGGTAAAGTCGCACAATGAAAAAAGGTTACTCCACTCCTCCCCAGAAGTCATAGGATGGCGGCTGGCTCTCTTATGAGGAGTGGACCAAAAATTACAATGGACCAGTAGGTTCTAACAATCATAAGAGATTGTTACGCCTTAGAATTTGCTAGTCTGATACACAAATCCTACACAGCCGCATCTTGAGCCTCCAGTGGCAAACGAAAAGCAGTCTGGTCCACAGTGAAATGTCTTAGAAAGCTGGAAGCGATAGCCTCGGTTCTCCAAAGAAAGAGGGGACGTGGGTGGTAATCTATTCGGTGGTGTCAAAGACAGAGGGTATCTATCATCCCATCCTAGACCTACAGAAAGTGAATGCAACCCTGAGGGTTCCTTATTTCCTGCTGGCAGGAGACCCATTGCTGAGACTTCTGAAGATAGGAAAATTGGTTCTTACCTGCTAATTTTCATTCCTGTGATACCACAGATCAGTCCATACAAGTGGGTTTAATTCATCCCTACCAGCAGATGGAGGTAGAAAACAAAACTTTGGGCACTGCCACATATACGAGAGTGCCACCTGCAGTCCCTCAGTATAGCAGAGTTGCTTACCTGTAACAGGTGTTCTCACAGATCAGCAGGATGTTAGTCCTCACATATGGGTGACATCATCAGGATGGAACCCAATCATGGAACACTTTTGTCAAATTGTCTAGAGCTTTGACTGGCACCTACTGGGCATGCCCAGCATGGCACTAACCCTGCATCCAGCAGGGGTCTCCCTTCAATCTCGTAAATAGTAAAAAGTACGTGCGAAAAATAAAATAAATCGCAAATGTACCCAACTCCGTGGGGTGGTGGGCGGGTTTCGTGAGGACTAACATCCTGCTGTCCTGTGAGAACACCTGTTACAGCTAAGCAACTCTGCTTTCTCACAGGACAGGCAGGATAGTAGTCCTCACATATGGGTGAATAACAAGCTGAGGATGCCCGCGCATGTATCAAAAGCTCCCAAAGATGTGCAACAGGCACAACAGGGGATATTTTGGAGAATGGGCAGCCTGAAATTCCCAGCAGGCTGTTGAAGGAAGTTGGGTATTAAGCTGAGAATAAATTATACAGAACAGACTGGCCAAAGATAGAATCTTGTCTGCCAGACTTGTCCAGGCAATGAGCTGCGAAAGTATGGAGAGAACTCCATGTAGCAGCCCTGCAGATGTCAGCAAGAGGTACAGAACGAAGGTGTGCTACAGACGTTGCCATTGCTCTAATGGAGTGCGCTTTTACACGTCCCTGGAGCGGAAGGCCTGCTTGCTGGTAGCAGAAAGAGATACAGTCCGCCAGCCAGGAGGACAGAGTCTGCTTGCCCACCGGGATCCCCAGATTAATCTTATCAAAGGAGACAAATAACTGGGTGGACTTCCTATGGCCTGCAGTGCGTTCCAAATAAAAGGTTAACGCATGCTTGCAGTCTAAGGAATGCAGAGCCTGCTCATCTGGATGTGAGTGTGGTGCTGGAAAGAACATTGTTAAAACAATGGACTGCTTCAAATGAAACTTAGAGACTACTTTCAGTAGAAATTTAGGATGAGTGCGAAGGACCACCCGATCATGAAGAAATTTTGTGTAGGGGGGGGGGTAAGCACCTGTAGCTCACTGATCCTGCGGGCAGACGTCAAAGCTAGAAGGTAAAGGACTTTCCAAGTGAGATGTCGTAACTCGCAGGAATGTAGAGGCTCAAACGGAGGTTTCATGAGTCGTGCTAAAAAACGCATTAAGGTCCCAAGCAGGGGCCGGGGGACTGAGAGGGGGTTTGAGGTGAAGCAAGCCCTTCATAAAGCGTACTACTAAGGGTTGTGTCGAAATAGAGACATCTCCTGTACCTTTATGGAAGGCTGCCACTGCACTGACATGTACTCTAATAGAGGAAGTTTGTAGACCCAACTCAGAGAGGTGCCAGAGGTAGTCTAAAAACTTACGGGGCAGGCAAAAAGATCTAACTCTTTTGACGTGCACCATAATGAAAATCTTTTCCATTTAGAATGATAAGATCTTCTAGTAGAAGGCTTTCGTGCAGCTACCAGGACCTGGGATACAAAGTCCGAAAGATTGAGAGGCCGCAAGATTAGCCTTTCAACATCCAAGCTGTCAGCGACAAGGCCTGAAGGTTGGGATGGCGCAGTGGCACTGAACAGCAGGGCCTCTTGAGGCATCAAACTAAAGGCAAAAAACAAGGCCAGTGCACCATGCAGTCAACAGAACTAAAAGGTTAAGAAAACAAGAAAATACTCAAAATGAACAAAAAATAAATAAATAAAACACAACCTAGAGTACTAGAGGGGGAAAATAAGCCCATGGGGCCATGCAGGAAACATATCTTGCAGCTCCAGAAAGTGGAGTTGCTTACCTGTAACAGGTGTTCTCCTAGGACAGCAGGATGTTAATCCTCACATGTGGGTGACATCAGATGAAGCCCGGCACAAAACAATTTCGTCAAAGTTTCTAGAAGCTTTGACCAGCAGACTGAGCATGCCCAGCCTGCTACTATCCACGCGAGGTCCCCCTTCAGTCTCATAACATAGCAAAAATATGAGCGAATAAATAAAACAAACCGAAGGTGAACCCAACATCATGGGGAGGCGGGCGGGATTCCTGAGGACTAACATCTTGCTGTCCTAGGAGAACACCTGTTACATGTAAGCAACTGCGCTTTCTCCTAGGACAGCAGGATGGTAGTCCGCACATGTGGGTGAGTACAAAGCTCCAGACTGCCCGATTCAACTAGAGAAACCAACAGCGACCAAACAGGATGCCAACGGGCATAACACAACTGCGGCACTGTAGGTAAACAGGGGGCGGTCTGGTTCCCACAAGAAGCAAGAGCAGAGAGTTGGGTTCAGGTCTGGAACAGATTACACAGGACAGACTGACTGAAGGCACTGTCCTGACTGCTGTCTCTGTCTAGGCAGTAATAGGCCGCAAACGTATGAAGAAAACTCCAGGACGCAGCCCGGCAAATTTCAACGAATGGGACTGCACGCAAATGAGCCACCAACACTGCTATAGCCCGCAGATTGAGCCTTTACTCTGCCTGCCTGTGCATAGCAGAAGGCAATGCAATCTGCCAGCCAGTTGGACAAGGTCAGCTTACCCACCGCCACTCCCAGCTTTTTGGAGTCTAAGGAACGAAGAGCTGGATGGACTGCCTGTGGCTCGCCGTGCAATCCAGGTAGAAAGCAAAAGCCCATTTACATGTCCAGGGTGTGAAGCGCCCGTTCCCCTCGATGGGAATGAGGCCTCGGAAAGAAGGTGGGCAAAACGATGGACTGATTGAGATGGAAATCAGTCACGACCTTGGGCAGAAACTTAGGATGTGTATTGCAAGACCACATGATCATGGAAGAACTTCGTGTACGGTGCGTACGTAACCAAAGCCTGAAGCTCACAGACTCTACAAGCTGAAGTGATCACCACCAGGAATATGACTTTCCAGGTGAGGAATTTCAGATAGCAGGACTGCAGCAGCTCGAAAAGAGGCCACATGAGTCTTGCCAGGACAACGTTGTGGTCCTAGGACACAACCAGAAGCCAAAGAGGGGGCTTCAGCTGGAGGAGACCTTGCATGAAATGGCCCACTAAGGGTTGGACTGAAACGGGCGTGCCAGCAACACCTCAATGATACGAGCTGACAGTACCGAGGTGCACCCTAACGGAACTAGTCTGGAGCCCAGATATGGATAGGTGCCACAGGTAGTCCAGCAGCCGGGGGAGGGGAGCACGAGAAAGGGTCTAATCTATGACCCCTGCAGCAAATGGAAAAACATTTCCACTTTGAGCTGTAGACTTCCTGGTCGAAAGTTTACGGGACTCTACCAGGACTCAGGAAACAAAATCAGAGAGCTACAACGGGTGGATGACTAGGCCATCCAACCGTAAGGGCCAGTGCCCAGAGGTTTGGATGGCGCAGGGTGCCTTAATTCTGCAATTTAAGGTTGGGCACCCTCCCCAGCTGGATGGGCACTCACACCAACAGATCCTGCAGATGTGGGAGGACAAGAAGGTGCCACGAATATCATGGTCTCCCTGTCCTGCTGAAGTTTCGACAGAGTCTTCGAGAGGAGCGGTAGAGGGGGGAGGGTATGCATACAAGAGGCCCTGCCCCCAAATGAAGGAAGAAGGCATCGCAGGCCGGATGGTCATTCCCCGATACTAGGGAGCAGGACCTGCTCACCTTGTGGTTGAGAGGGGAGGCGAATAGGTCCACATCCGGCATACCCCACCGGTGGAAGAGATCGGCCGTCACCACTCATATGGTTGGAAGGACAGGCTGAGGCAGTCTGCCAGCATATTGAGATGACCTGGCAGGTAGGTCGCCCACAGATACATTCCTTGAGAGAGGGCCCAGTCCCAAACCTGCAACGTTTCTTGGCAGAAGAGAAACGAGCCCGTGCCGCCCTGTTTGTTGATGTAACAGATCGCAACCTGGTTGTCCTTCCAAATCAGAACTTCCTTCAACAACAACTGATCTCTGAATGCCCACAGGGCATACTGTATTGCCCGAAGCTCCAGAAAGTTTATCTGACAGCGGGCTTTGGTGGTGGTCAAGAGGCCTTGCATGCAGAGGCCGTTCGGGTGGGCCTCCCATCCCTGAGGGGGAGCATCGGTGGTGAGAGTCACCTGGGGCTGAGCGGACTGGAAGGAAAGTCCTCATCTCGCTTAAACAGGCGGACAACAGTAGGATCATCACCCTCCACCGGAGGGAGGTCATCCCCATCAGGATCATCCATATCCATGTCCACCGGATCAGGAACCTGGTCCGGATCCACACCCAGTAGCTGCGCAGATCAGACCCCCAGACTCGGAACCAGCGCCGCCCCTGCCCCAAAACCTGGGTCATGGGGATCGCCACAACAATCCTCCCCAGGACGAGAGCGGACCACCGGGCGCTGCTGGGTGGCTGCAGGACGTCCCTGCTTCAGAGGGGGCTCAGCGGGATCCCCAACGCGCCAGGGTCTCTTTAAGGAAGTCTGTCTCTGTGCCAAAAAGGCCTGATGCATCAACAAGATAAACTCTGGGGAAAAATCTCCTGCATCTACCTCCCCATCTGGGAGGTCCTGCGGGGCCGATTCCCCAGTCCCCAACATCGGATCTACTGCCATAGGGACCAAAGCGGGAGGGGGGGGGGGAATCCTCTTCTTGCTCAGAGTGTTGCAAGTCACCCCCCCCCTGCGGGGGGAGGGGCCACTGACAGGCCTTCCAAACCGGAGCAGTCTGGGCACAACGACTCAGAGTTCAAATTCTGCCCGCGCACCCCACAGGAGCGGCAGACCGACGATTTTCGCGGCGCCATGCCGGGCCGCATAGCCACGCGGTCAGAGCAGCTGAGGGAACTAAAAAATAGGCCCGAGACCCACAGCCACGCGAGCGCTGCCGGCAGTGCGGGAAAAAAAAAATAGAAAAATAAGGCCTCCACGAGGAACCGCGCTGTTCAGCCACCCAGGTGCTGAAAACGCAGCCTGGACCCAGTACACACACTGCCTACCTTCACTATCAACCCAGAGCCCCGGGAGAGAAAGGAAACGAAACTGTGACGGCTCAAAGCTGTCCCCACAGCCTGCTGCACAGCAGGCTCTCCCGGTGCTGACTCCTTACCTCAGACTGAAGAGACTTTTTTTTTTTTAAACTAACTTTAAACAACTAAACTACTGAAGCCTGCACTAACAGGGGTCGAGGGAGCAGCTTCGGGGGCAGGAAGACCAGGTGTCCCCGGCCTGTACACCCCGGGACGGAGCGGGCACAACACAGTCAGGGGTGTCTAACCCCCTGGACGCCCGGCTTCCACTGAGGGATGGCCCACGAAGGTGCCTAACACCTCAGGAAGCAAACAAGAAGGAAAAATAAAATAAATTTCCTAACTACCCTGAAAAAACTAAGACTGCAGGAGATGCATCCTACCACCTGCTGGAGTCAGAGAAATTCTGAGGGACTGCAGGTGGCACTCTCGTTATGGAGCAGTGCCCAAAGTTCTAATTGTTCTCTGACTCCACCTGCTGGTAGGGATACACAACCCACTTTTCTGGACTGATCTGGGTATGTTCAGGAATTATGATTTATCATTGACAATGAACTAAACTGCAAGACACACATTACAACAAAAATCAAAGAAGGATACTATAAATTATTAATTTTAAAACGGTTAAAGCCATTCTTAGACCAAAATGACTTCAGAACTATTCTTCAACTGCTTATTTTTGCTAATATCGACTAATGTAAGGCCCTTCTTCTAGGATTACCATTATCCACAATACATCCCCTCCAAATTCTTCAAAACTCAGCAGCAAGAATTCTTACAGGAACAAAAAAACATGAACACATTACTCCAGTTCTGCTATCACTTCACTGGCATCTTAAAAAATATAGGGTAGAATACAAAGTGTTAACAATCACTCACAAAATTATCTACGGAGAAAAAACAGACTGGCTCAATACTGCCATAAAGCAAATGTTGCTTACCTGATGTAACAGGTGTTCTCACAGGACAGCAGGATGTTAGTCCTCACAAATGGGTGACATCGAGGATGGAGCCCACCACGGAAAACTTCTGTCAAAGTTTAAACAGAACTTTGACTGGCCCCTACTGGGCATGCCCAGCAAGGCACTGACCCTGCAGCCA
Organism: Rhinatrema bivittatum; assembly: GCF_901001135.1. Classification (NCBI taxonomy): domain Eukaryota; kingdom Metazoa; phylum Chordata; class Amphibia; order Gymnophiona; family Rhinatrematidae; genus Rhinatrema; species Rhinatrema bivittatum. Next base: position 224,008,330 of record NC_042618.1, on the reverse strand, counting down.
GCAGGGGTCTCCCTTCAGTCTGATTATCAAGCTACAGGCAGTGCCTAGAAAGGAAAAATAAAACGAACCCAACACCGCGGGGAGGCGGGCGGGTTTCGTGAGGACTAACATCCTGCTGTCCTGTGAGAACACCTGTTACATCAGGTAAGCAACATTTGCTTTCTCACAGGACAAGCAGGATGGTTGTCCTCACAAATGGGTGAGTACCGAGCTGAGGATGTCCCGACTTGCACCAAATGTACCCAACGGTGTGCAGCAGGCACAACAACTGAGGAGAAATTTGGGAAAGGGCATCCGCACCCTACCGGGTAGGTGGAAGGGTGTTGGTACATCAGGTTGGAAAAAGGTTACGCAAGACAGACTGGCCGAAGATGGAGTCCTGTCTTCCAGCCTTGTCCAAACAATAGTGGGCTGCAAAGGTATGGAGAGAACTCCAGGTTGCAGCTTTGCAGATGTCAGGAAGCGGCACCGATCGAAGGTGTGCCACTGACGTCGCCATGGCCCTCACAGAGTGTGCTTTAACACGGTCTTGAAAAGGAATGCCAGCTTGCTCATAGCAAAAAGAAATGCAGTCCGCCAACCAGGAGGAAAGAGCCTGCTTACCCACAGGTTGTCCTAACTTGTTAGGATGGAAAGAGACGAATAATTGAGTGCTCTTCCTGTGAGAAACTGTACGGTCTAGGTAAAAAGCTAGAGCCCGTTTACAGTCTAGGGTATGCAGGGTCTGCTCTCCAGAGTTGGAGTGGGGCCTGGGAAAAAAGATAGGTAGTACGATAGATTGATTGATATGAAACTCCGAAACTACCTTAGGTAAAAATTTAGGGTGAGTGCGGAGTACCGCCCGGTCCTGCAGGAGCTTAGTGTAAGGCGGATAGGTAACTAGGGCCTGCAATTCACTAACCCTGCGAGCTGAAGTAACAGCCAAAAGGAATAACACTTTCCAAGTGAGATATTTCAAGTCACAGGAGTGCAGAGGTTCGAAAGGAGGTTTCATGAGACGACCAAGAACCAGGTTAAGGTCCCAGGATGGGGCTGGAGGACGCAAGGGTGGCTTTAGATGGAGTAAGCCCTTAAGAAAGCGTGTTACTAGGGGTTGTACTGAAATAGGATTACCCCCAGTACCCTTATGGAAGGCGGCTACCGCACTGACATGCATTCTGATAGAAGAGGTTTTAAGACCTGATTCAGAGAGATGCCATAAATAGTCCAAGAATTTGGAGATTGGACAGGAAAGGGGATCAAGGGACTGAGAAGTGCACCATGATGTGTACCTTTTCCATTTGTATGAGTAAGACTTTCTTGTGGAAGGCTTTCGTGAAGCTATCAGGACCCGAGAAACGGAATCTGAAAGGTTAAATGGTTGAAGGATTAACCTTTCAACATCCATGCCGTCAGGGACAAGGCTTGGAGGTTGGGATGGAGGAGGCATCCGTCGTTTTGAGTGAGCAGATGCGGGTCCTTTCCTAGAGGAACGTGCCTGCGGATGGAGAGATCCTGGAGTATTGGAAACCATACTTGGCGTGGCCAGTAAGGTGCTATCAGGATCATGGTTCCTCCGTCCTGGCGTAGCTTCACGAGAGTCTTTGACACAAGAGGGAGTGGAGGGAATGCATAGAGCAGACCGGTTGTCCACTTGAGGGAGAATGCATCTCTCGGCCGAGAGTGCTGGCTCCGAATGAGAGAGCAGTAATCGTCCACTTTGTGGTTCTGAGGGGACGCAAAGAGGTCTATGCGGGGAGAACCCCACTTGTGAAACAGAGAGGTCGCTACCAGAGGATCGAGTGACCACTCGTGTGGTTGGAAGACACGGCTCAGCTGGTCTGCCAATACATTGTCTACTCCCGGCAGGTAAGTGGCCCTGAGGTACATGGAGTGGGAGAGGGCTTCCGCCCAGATCTGCGCAGCTTCCTGACACAGAAGGAAGGAGCCTGTGCCTCCCTGCTTGTTTATGTACCACATGGCCACTTGGTTGTCCGTCTGGATTAAGATTATCTGATGAAATAGATGATCTTTGAAAGTTCGGAGCGCATAGCGGATTGCTCGAAGTTCCAGGAAATTGATCTGGTGTTCGGCTTCCTCTTTGGACCATAACCCTTGGGTTTGAAAGTCGTCCACATGGGCTTCCCAACCGATGTGAGAAGCGTCGGTGGTTAGGATTACTTGCGGATCCGGTGGAAGAAAAGGTAAGCCCTGAAGGAGATTGACCTGAGTCGTCCACCAGGTTAAGGATAGGCGCAGCGCTTGTGTGACTGTGACTATGGAGGACAGAGGCTGAAAAGCTTGAATCCATTGGTGTCGTAGAGTCCATTGTGTTACTCTCATGGCTAGTCGGGTCATGGGAGTGACTTGAACCGAGGATGCCATGTGTCCTAGGAGAATGAGGAACTGGCGAGCCGTGGCAGTGTTCTGAGACTGGAGCTGGCGAGCCAGGGATATTAGGGTGTGGACCCTCTGAAGAGGAAGGTAAGCCTTTGCCTGTAAGGTGTCCAAGTCTGCCCCAATGAAGGATAAGGTTTGAGATGGGACTAAGCAAGATTTGTCGTAATTGACAAGAAACCCTAAGGAAAGGAGTGTTTGAATTGTCAATTTTAGGGAGGATTGAGCTATCTGTTGGGTGGAGGCCCTGATTAGCCAATCGTCCAGGTAGGGGTAGACGTGGACACCTTTCTTCCTTAGGAATGCTGCTACCACTACGAGACATTTGGTAAAGACTCGTGGGGCAGAAGCCAGACCGAAAGGTAGGACACGGTATTGATAATGGTCGTGGCCTACTAGAAACCGCAGATATTTGCGATGGGATTGTGTGATCGCAATGTGGGTATAAGCGTCCTTGAGGTCGAGAGAGCACAGCCAATCCCCTCTTTGTAGCAGAGGGAGCAGCGCGCCTAGGGTTACCATTTTGAACTTCTCTTTTTGAAGGTATTTGTTGAGGGCTCGAAGGTCCAAAATGGGACGTAGTCCCCCTGATTTCTTTGGTATTAGGAAGTATCTGGAATAGAATCCCTTGCCTCGTTGAGAGGGAGGAACGGGTTCTATAGCATTTGATTGCAGAAGAAGAGATACTTCCTGTTGTAATTGAGTCAAATGGGTGGATAGACTCCACGCTTGAAGAGGCGGGGAGTCTGCCGGAAGAGTTATGAAGTTGAGGTGGTAACCCTGTGCGATAATTGTTAGCACCCACTGATCTGAGGTGATCTGCAACCAAGGTTGTAGAAAATGGTACAGTCGACCTCCTACAGGAATGTCTGGAAGAGGGGTTTGGCATGTGTTCCCTACAGGGGAGTCAAAGGCCAGCCGCAGGCCCAGGAGGAGGGGCTACAGTAGGCCTTTGTTTCCTAGGCTGACGCGGCTGAGGCCTAGTAGAGGATCGAGCTGGACGAGGCCTGGCCGATGGAGGGTAGTAACGGCGTGGCCGAAAGAACGACTTCTTAGAGTCCTTCTTAAGTGGTTGTTTGGAGGAAACCTCAGACGGAACAGAAGAAAGTTGTTTCAACGTCTCGTGGTGATCTTTTAATTCAGCTACAATTTGCTGAATTTGTTCTCCAAACAAATTGTCCCCTAAGCAGGGTAAATCCGCTAAACAATCCTGGACCTCTGGGCGAAGGTTGGATGATTTTAACCAAGCCCAACGTCTGGCCGAAATGGCAGTAGCTGAAACCTTTGTGGAGGCATCAAAGATGTCATAAGCCGTTCTGATCTCGTGCTTCCCTGCTTCAAACCCTTTGTTAAGAAGGGTCTGAAGCTGTGGCTGGTATTGGTCAGGTAATGTGTCAGCAAAATCTTGCATCTGTTTAAGGATGGCTCTGTTATATTGCGTCATGTAGAGTTGATATGAGGCTATGCGAGAAATCAGCATAGCTCCATGGTACACTTTCCGTCCCACACTGTCCAGGAATTTATTGTCCTTGACCGGCGGAGTGGAGGAGTGTGGCTTTAGACGCTTGGCCTTTCTTTGTGCGGACTCAACCACAACAGAGCGATGATCCAGTTGAGGCTTTTGAAAGCCTGGTGCTGACTGGACGAGATATGTGGAGTCAGCCTTCTTGTTAACTGGTGATACAGATGAAGGAGATTCCCAGTTTCTCTTTAAGAGATCGAGAAACACCTGGTGAATGGGGATGGAAGCGATGATTTTTGGAGCATCCAAAAATTGAAGCAGTTCCATCATCTGGTGTCTGTCATCGGTCTCAGATTGCAGCTGAAAAGGTACAATTTCGGACATCTCCTTTACAAAATTAATAAAGGAGAGATCCTCTGGAGGAGATCTTTTTCTACTCTCTGTAGGAGAAGGCGGTGATGGTAAATCTGTGTCAGAAGATGTATCATCACCCCAGGTATCATAGGGATCACTTGGGGGCTGAAGCCCCGATGGACCTGGTTGAGGATCCAAAGGCATCGAAGGAAACCTTGGAGGAACCGGTGGTACAATCGGTACTGGGAACGGCATCGAGGATTTCGGTGCTGCCGATGGAGTCGGTGCCTGTCTTGGAACCGATGGAGCCAAAGGATAAATCGGTGGAGATATACGAGAAGGCACCGATGGGACCACCCCGGAAGGGGGAATCAGGAACGGTGTTTCTCCCGCCGATGAAAATCCAGTCGGAGACGATGGCGCTGTCGGTGCTACTGGAATCATCGATGGAAGGGCATGTACAAGTGCCTCCATACGTTGTAGTAGCGGTGCCAGCGCTTCCACCAAAGGTTCGGTGGTCGGTTCCTTCCTCGGTGGCGGAGTCGGTGCCGGGGTCGATGCCGGTGGCGGTGCCGGAATCGGTGCCGGAGACGGTGCCAATGGAGGTTGGAATCTTTGCATCGCTTTCTCGATGGCCTCCTGGACCAGCAGGTCCAGTTCAGCCCGGAGACCAGGGGTAACAATACCCGGCTCGACGGGAGAAGGAGGCTGAGGCAGAGCCGGAGGGACCACCGTAACCGGTGGGATCACGGCTCCCACACCCCGAGAGGGTGAGGGTTTCCTCGATGCCTGCGAACGAGACGTGGACGGTGCCAAGTCTGATCGAGGCCTCTTAGTCGGTGGTTCGGCCTGTTCAGAGGTCGATGACTGTGGATCCTCGACAGGCCGAGACTTGTGCCGTCGATGGCGATGCTTGTCCTTCCGGTCTCCTTGCCCATCCGGGGAGGGGACAGGAGTCGACGGCCGAGAAGTCATCGATGGTGGACGGTCACCGGAGGGTTGACGATGGTGGTGCAATTTCGACGGTGCCGGTTCCGATGACGTCGATGCTATCGATGGCGTTGGGGTGGGTGCATGGAAGAGGAGCCCCATCTTCTCCATCCTGGCCTTGCGACCCTTAGGTGTCATTAGGGCACATTTGGTGCAAGTCAGGACATCATGCTCACTACCCAAACACAAAACACAAACCCTATGGGGGTCTGTGATTGACATAGTCCGGGTACAATCCGGACATCGACGGAACCCCGTTGCCATGGCTTAAGGCCAAATTTAGTCGCGGGCTCGGTAAGTGCCAACAGGCCTCGAGGGCCAAATTCGACGGTAGTCGAGGAAAAAGGCAAAAAACTTACCGGTTTCCGCGAAGGTGACAAAAATTTGTCGAAGGGAGACCCCTGAGGGGCAAATTTTCTTCGGAAAGAAAAGTACCGAATTCCTGTCAGGAACGTGGTAAGGGAGCTCCTTTCACCGCGTGGCAACTGCTGCGCGGAAAAAAGAAGACTGAAGGGAGACCCCTGCTGGCTGCAGGGTCAGTGCCTTGCTGGGCATGCCCAGTAGGGGCCAGTCAAAGTTCTGTTTAAACTTTGACAGAAGTTTTCCGTGGTGGGCTCCATCCTCGATGTCACCCATTTGTGAGGACAACCATCCTGCTTGTCCTGTGAGAAAAATACATACACCACAGCGTAATTTATGCTCAACCAATCAAGGTTTATTATCTATTCCCTCAATAAAAACTGTTCAAATAACACCAGTAAGAAATAGAGCAGTCTCATTTGCCTGTCCAAAATTATGGAACTCACTACCTGTTGAAATTCGATTACAACAAAACATAAAAAGCTTTAAAAAGGTAATTAAAACGTGGCTGTTCAGGAAGGCATACTTTGATACGAATTGATACGTACACTTTATATACCATTAGTTGATCAGTGAATAGTTTTATCGGTTATTATATTTTATGCAGATTCATTACGTGGTCCTATAATGTTATGTACGCTAATAATATCTATCATATATCATCTAATAATGTCTTATTTTTATTTTAAATGTTTATTTGTTCTTAATATTACACACATTTTAATTTTAATTACTTTTATGCGTTTTTAGCACTCTTATGTATGTAATGTACTGTAACTCGGAATAGCTATTCTTATCCGAATGCAGTAAACAGTTATGATGGAACTCACCGAATGACTATCTAAAAACCTGTAAATAAATATAGCAAAATTGCTTACCTTGTAATAGGTGTTATCCCAGGACAGCAGGATGTAGTCCTCACATATGGGTGACATCAGTAATGGAGCCTTATGTACAGAAAACTTCTATAAAAGTTTCTATGAAACTTTTGACTGGCACCAGAGTGCCTACTGAGCATGCCCAGCATGCCATGATATTCCCTACCACAAGGGTCTCCCTTCTGTCTGGTTTTGTAGCAATTAGCGTTAGCCAAAAATAAAATAATAAAACGTATCGGACCCAACTCCGCGGGGTGGCGGGTGGGTTTCGTGAGGACTACATCCTGCTGTCCTGGGATAACACCTATTACAAGGTAAGCAATTTTGCTTTATCCCAGGACAAGCAGGATGCTAGTCCTCACATATGGGTGATTAGCAAGCTAGAGGCTGAGTCATTTTGTAGTGAAGCAACAGTGAAGTATTGTTGATGAAATGAATCAGCCAAAGATCACAGCAGGTTGGATGTAGAAGGAGTTGGGATTAAACTGGAAACAAGTTCTTTAAGACGGATTGTCCATAGGCTGAATCTTGTCTTCCTTCTTTGTCTAAACAGTAGTGAGCTGTAAAAGTGTGAAGAGAACTCCATGTTGCTGCTTTGCAAATGTCCAGAATAGGTACAGAGCGAAGGTGTGCTACTGAAGTTGACATTGCTCTGACTGAGTGTGCTTTTACTCGTCTTTGAAGAGTAAGGCCTGTTTTTTCTTAACAAAATTGTATGCAATCTGCTAGCCAGTTTGACAGAGTATGCTTACCCACTGCTTTACCTGGTTTGTTTGGATCATAGGATACAAACAGCTGACTGGATTTCCTTTGGGCTGTTGTGCGGTTTAAATAGAAGGATAACGCACGCTTACAGTCCAAAGTGTGTAAGGCTCTTTCACCCTGATGGGAATGAGGCCTAGGAAAGAATGTTGGTAAAACTATGGATTGGTTCAAGTGAAATTCCGTGACAACCTTAGGAAGGAATTTTGGATGTGTACGGAGGACTACCCTGTCATGTAGGAACTTTGTAAAAGGTTCGTTTGTGACTAGCGCTTGTAGTTCGCTGACCCTCCTAGCTGATGTAATGGCTATGAGAAATACCATTTTCCAAGTAAGGTATTTAAGGACACAGGTATTTATGGGTTCAAATGGAGAAAGCATAAGCCTAGTTAATACTACGTTCAGGTCCCATTGTATGCTTGGGGAATGAACCGGAGGTTTAATGTGAGTTAGGCCTCTCATGAATTTACTGACGAGAGGTTGTGTGGAGATAGGTGCATCCCCCAGCTTGTTATGGTAAGCTGAGATTGCACTTAAGTGTACCCTTACAGATGATGTCTTAAGACCAGAGTCTGAGAGATGGTAAAGGTAATCTAGTAGTGAGGTAGTGGGGCAACTGAAAGGATCTAAATCTTTCTGAATGCACCACAATGTAAACCGTTTCCATTTGTAGGAATAATTCTTTCTAGTGGAAGGTTTACGTGCAGCTATCAGCACTTGAGATATAGTGGTTGGAAGGTTGAGTGGTTGCAAGATCAAGCTTTCAACATCCATGCTGTCAGGGATAGGGATTGAAGGTTGGGATGGCGCAGCTGACCCTGTTCCTGAGTTATGAGATTGGGAGCTACTCCCAGGCGAATCGGATCCCTGACTGAAAGATCTAGAAGCGTGGGGAACCATACTTGTCGAGGCCAGTATGGGGCTATGAGTATCATGGACCCCTTGTCCTGTTGAAGTTTCACTAGAGTTTTGGTTATGAGCTGTATCGGTGGATACGCATATAATAGGCCTGAGTTCCAATGGCGAGCAAAAGCATCCCTTGGTAGGCTGTTCTGCTGCCAGAGGAGAGAGCAGTAATTGTTCACTTTGTAGTTCAGATGGGATGCAAAGAGATCTATTGTTGGTTGACCCCAACGTTGAAATATCTTGGTTGCTAGCGTTGGGTCTAGAGACCACTCGTGTGGTTGGAAGTGACGGCTGAGGCGATCCGCTACTGTGTTGTGGATGCCTGCTAGGTAGGTGGCCCGTAGAAGAATTGAGTGTGCTAGGGCCCAGTCCCAAATTTGAGCTGCTTCTTGACAAAGGAGATAGGAACCTGTTCCTCCTTGTTTGTTGATGTACCACATGGCTACTGTGTTGTCCGTTTGGATCAGAAGAGTCTTGTGTGAAAGGCAGTCCTTGAACGCATGCAGTGCATAGCGTATAGCTCGAAGCTCCAGAAAGTTTATTTGAAAGGAGGCTTCTTGTTTCGTCCACGTGCCCTGCGTCTTTAGCTGAGCAATGTGCGCTCCCCAACCTAAGGTGGATGCATCTGTAGTTAAAGTCACTTGTGGAACTGGTTGCTGGAAAGGTAGGCCTTTGAGCAAGTTGATCGTTGATGTCCACCAGAGAAGGGAAGATTTCAGAGCTTGTTTTATCTGAATAGGAGTGGACAATGGTTGAATGGCTTGAATCCATTGATTTTTCAGTGTCCATTGCATTAGTCGCATGGTCAATCTGGCCATGGGAGTGACATGAACTGTTGAGGCCATGTGTCCGAGTAGAGTGAGGCACTGATGAGCTGTAACTTGAGACTGATTGCGAATAGAGTGCGCTAGGAGAACGAGTGTTTGAGCACGGTCTCTTGGAAGAAAAGCTTTTGCTGTGATGGTGTTGAGATCTGCACCTAGGAACTGCAACTGGTGAGATGGTGTGAGATGGGATTTCTCGTAATTGATGAGAAAACCCAAGGAGAGAAGCAACTTTATTGTGAGCTGGAGAGAAGTGAGAGCTCCGTTTTGTGTTTGACTCCTGATGAGCCAGTCGTCCAAGTAAGGAAATACATGCACTCTTTGTTTGTGAAGATGTGCCACCGCTACTGCAAGACACCTTGTGAACACTTGAGGTGCTGAGGCTAGGCCGAATGGTAGTACTCGGTATTGGAAGTGTTGACCTTCCACCAGAAATCGCAGGTACTATCGATGAGGAGGAAAGATGGGAATGTGAGCGTAAGCGTCTTGAAGATCCAGAGAGCAGAGCCAATCCCCTTTTTGAAGCAGAGGTAGCATGGTGCCCAACGAAACCATCCTGAATTTCTCTTTCTTTAGAAATTTGTTGAGATTTCTGAGGTCCAGGATAGGACGTAGGCCCCCGGTTTTCTTTGGAATGAGGAAATATCGGGAGTAGAATCCTCTGCCCCACTGAGGCCTGGGAACTTTTTCTATGGCCCTGGCATTCAGAAGGGTGGATAATTCTGCTTGTAGAATTGTGGAGTGATGAGACACTGTCCAAGATGAAAGAGGAGGATTTTCGTTTGGTACAGTGAGGAAATCCAAGCGGTACCCTTGAGCTGTAATTGAGAGTACCCATTGGTCTGTTGTGATGGAGGCCCAAGTTTGATGGTAATAAGCTATTCGACCTCCGACCGGTAAGTGTGGAAGAGGATTTTGAGAATGGTTTCTGCTCTCTGGCTGGATTTCAAAAGCCTGATGTGGATGCAGTAGGCGCAGGCTGCTGGGGCCTAGCAGGCCTCTGTCGAGGTTGGGAACGCTGTGTAGGGCGTTGCTGTCTGGCTCTGGTAGCAGGAGGATAGTATCGTCGAGGGCGATAGTATGGTTTCCTGACTTCTCTTCTAGGAGGCCTCCTAGAAGGTTGATGTGTCTCTTGAGGAAGTTGAGACAACTGTTTCAGGGTTTCCGTGTGGTCCTTTATGGTTGCCACTGCCTCTTTGACCTTGTCTCCAAAAAAGTTTTCACCTAGACAAGGTAGGTCTGCCAACCTTTCTTGTACTTCTGGTCTGAGTTCAGAAGATTTCAACCAGGCCCATCTTCGAGCTGTGATTCCTGATGCCGATAATCGGGAGGCTGTTTCAAAGGAATCGTAAGTGGCTCTCACCTCGTGCTTGCCTGCTTCTAGGCCCTTATGCACGAGGCGAAGGAAACCGTCCTGAAATTGGTCTGGTTCATGAATAGTTGGTATGAGTTTATTCGTGAAACCAGCATTGCTCCTTGGAAGATTTTTCTTCCTAAGCTGTCAAGGAAACGACTGTCTTTACGTGGAGGTGTGGAAGCATGTTGTTTGAGCCTCTTAGCCTTTTTCTAGGCTGATTCAACCACTACAGATTGGTGTGGCAATTGAGTCTTTTGGAACCCTGGAATGGGTTGTACGAGATAAGTGGCATCAGCTCGTTTATTAACTGCTGCCACAGAGCCAGGGTGCTCCCACATCCGGTACATTAGCTCTTGCAGGACCTCGTGCACTGGAATGGCTAGTATTTCTTTAGGGGGATCCACAAACTGAAGGACCTCCAAGGTCTTCTGCCTAGTGTCTATTTCCGAGAGGAGAGAGAATGGGATAGTGTCAAACATTTCTTTTATGAAATTAGAGAAGGAAAGATCTTCTGGTGGTGATTTCCTTCTATCCTCTGGTGGTGAAGGTTCAGATAGGATATCTTCTTCAGATGATATATCATTCTCTGAGTCAGTACCAGTATCTAGTGGATGTTCTGATGGTCTAAGTGGATTAAATGGGACCTCAGACATTGGTGTACATGGTCTGACAGGCGGAATAATTCCTGATGGACCAGGCAGTGGTTCCTGATGTGGATCTAATTCCTGAGGTGAAGCAGAAAAAGCCTGAATTAGGGAATCCAATTTATCCATTAATGGTTGAAAAATGGAGGATTCCTGAACTGTCATCGATGGTGGCATCGGTGCCGGTGGCCGAATGGGAATCGACGGCATCGTTGGCACAGACACCGGAACCGGCGGCATCGATGGTTGCGGTGGATTCGGCATCGAGGGCACCGGTGTTGGAACCGGGGATGTCATCGGGATCGGTGTCGAGGGCATCGCTGGTGTAGATGGCTGAGGTCGTGGCATCGCCTCGATGAAACCGTCTCTGACCGCTTGACGTATATATACATCAAGTTCCGCCCGCATGGATGGTGAGAACAGAGCACCCATGGGGGGGAGGCGGTGGCGGCGATGCCGGTACCTCCTCAAAGCCCTGAGGAGGCACGGTTCCCTGCGCCGGAATCGGCGGGGATCGCCTTGTCGATGGCTTTGAAGCCTGACCCTGGAGCCGAGGTTTCTTAATCGGTGTACCGCCCTCTGTCGATGGCTCGCCGGGTATCGAGGTAGCGGATGCCGCATGCGGCCTACGATGCCGATGGCGATGCTTGTCTTTTTCGCGGGCTTTTTCATTGCCCGATGTCGACGCCCTGGACGATGGTGAGGGGGAGGAAAGGGGAGCGTCTCCCGACTCACCTGGTAGACGTTTTTTAAATACGACTTTTCGAATCGACCCAGCCGGAGACCATTGTGTTGAGGTGGATGGAGCTGATACAATCTGTATTTTAAACAACTGCTCCATTTTCTCCAGTCGTAGACGTCGTCCCTTTGAAGTCATCGTGGCACACAAGGGACAAGTTTTTACATCATGCCCTTCACCGAGACAGAGGACACAGTCCTGGTGAGGGTCCGTAATGGACATGTTCCTGGTGCATTTGGGACACTTTTTGAAGCCTGAAGCCATTTTGGGGCCGGACAGCCGTCGACGACCAATGACTCGGGACAAAAAATTTGGAAAAAGCGGAACGGAACCGCGAAAATGGAAAAACTTACCGCGATCGGTGGTACTAAGGGGAGACCCTTTGCGGTTTGAAGTTTTTTAACTTTTCCGTATAGTAAAAGTTGTGGAGAATTCCACAGGACTCCTAACGACCGCGAGGCTAACTGCTTCGCGGAAAAAAGAAGACTGAAGGGAGACCCTTGTGGTAGGGAATATCATGGCATGCTGGGCATGCTCAGTAGGCACTCTGGTGCCAGTCAAAAGTTTCATAGAAACTTTTATAGAAGTTTTCCGTACATAGGGCTCCATTACTGATGTCACCCATATGTGAGGACTAGCATCCTGCTTGTCCTGGGATAAATTATAATATCCTATAAAAATATATTGTTACAATATCCTATAAAAATAAAGACAATGGATTTATGATTTGTTATGATAACCTATAGCACAAACTATATGCAGTTCTAATGAGGTGTTATTTTAACTGCTTTATTTCCTCTATTCAAAAGAATTTGACACCTCCAAAAACTAAGCTTTTGCTTAATTTATGCTAATCCCTTTACTATGCCATGCCACAGAGTCCTTAGTCTTAATTTTCAGTACTACACTCCTTGATTGATCCATTCCATTTAGCTGAGATTCACATAAACCCTCGATACCTACGAATTACATATATTTGCTATGATTTTACTTCAATGTTTGTAATACTCTAGTAGAGTAGTGCCATTATCATGTTGGTTCATTTAGATATACGGCATTCTCATTTTTGCACCAGAAAACATGCACCAGTGGTTCTCAATCAGGTCCACAGGATCCAGCCAGCCAGCCTATTTTCCAGAAAATCCACAAGAATATGCATAAAATATATGAAAACAGAGGCAGTGCATGCAAATATATCTCATGTGGATATCCTGAGAAACAATCTCAAGAACTGGATTGAGAAGTATTATTATATACTACTTATGTTCCTCTATAAACATAGTATATTTATCTCATACAAAAAAATGTGTAGCAGGATGGTACATCATTGAAGCCTGACCCTGGAGCCGACAAGACAAGAATAAGCCTTCACAGACATAAGACAACATCACATAATAGCAATGTGACCGCCTTTGCAGAAACATTTTCAAGCCAAAACACTGCAACAATAACTTTATTATCAGGATACTAAAAATGATCTTCAAAAGCTACAGAAGAACCTAAGACATCCAAAACTAGCACAAAAGGGTCTTAAACACACTGGGGCAGATTTTATAAAACTACGCGTGCGCGTACTTTTGTTCGCGCACCAGGCTGAAACAAAAGTACGCCGGATTTCAACATATACGGTGCGTAGCCGCGCGTATCTGTTAAAATCCGGGGTCGGCGCACACTAGGCTGACCAAAATCGGCAGCCTGCACACGCCGAGCCACACAGCCTGCCTCCGTCCCCTCGGAGGGAACTTTCCTTCCACCCCCAGCACCTTCCCCTCCCTAACCCACCCCCCCCCCCAGCCCTATCTAACCCCCCCGTACCTTTGTTGCAGAAGTTACGCCTGCCCGAGGCAGGTGTAACTTGCGTGCGCCGGGCCGGCTGCCGGCGCACCATGGTCCGGTCTGGGGGCTGATGCGAAGGCCGCGGCCACGCCCCCGACAACGTGCCGGCCGCAACCCCCCCCCCCCCCGGGACTTACGTGCGCCGGCAGCCTATGCAAGATAGGCTCGGCGCGTGCAGGGGGGGGTTGGCATAGGTTTTCGGGGGTTATGCACGTAATCCTTTGAAAATCTACCCCACTGGCTTCCCCACCCACTACTATAGTCCCTATGTAGCTTCTTCTTTCTTCTTAGCTATAAATCCTGCTGTCTCTTTCTAGCTTTGAAAACAGATACTATCCTAATCACGACTGTTATGTAATCTTTAATTTTCTTGTTTACTTGGGCTACGTCAGGCATAGCTCATTTTGCATGGACCTAATGAAAGGGGGCAAAGCTCTCGAAAGGTAGTCACAAATGTATTACGTTAAAGGTGTCACCAACTTTTTTTTTATATAGGGCTTTTGATCCTAGATGTTAATACATTTATATGTTTATTATTCAGGAAACTAGATGTATTTGGGGGGGGGGGGTACTAAAATATAGGTGTTTATCGATGTTTCTGCATTGAAGGTAACTTCTGGAAGCATTTTTAGGTTGATTCAATTTTGTAACAAACTAAAAAGAAAACAAGGGTGATGGTGAAGAAAGACTTGGGTGTCGAGAGAGAGAGATAGAGAGGTGTGTGTTTGTCTGTCTGTCTTGGAGTTGCAGGTTGGGAATCTATGGCTAAATGGCAAGGTACTGAGATTAGGCATGGGAGCCCTCAGGTCCCTTGCTTCCTCCTCCTCTCACTCTTCCTTGCCACTCTCTCCTTCCCTCTTCTTCACTTCAAACATTGGCAACTAGCTCTTCGGCATCCTCACTGGTCTGCTCCTCTCAAGACATTTAGTTTTCTTGGGCTGGTAGGGCTTGAGCTCCCCAACAGTCCCGCTCCGATGTTATTCAGTCACTGCTCTTGTGCCTCTTCCTGACTCACTCAAGGGCAGTGGCTGGATGACGTTCAGAGCTCCACAAGGCAGGCCTATTTCCGGGGATGTTTGTTAGAACCGGAAACCAATTTCCTCATCAGTGTTTTATCAGTGCTTTTCAGCTTTAACCGAAAATCAGAATCCCTATTTATAATATTCTAGTCACATGACAAACTAAGTTACTTCAGGTTGTGACTTGTTAGTTTTAAATTATGTATATTACTCATGACTGATCATCTATTACTAATTGTCATTTACACTAAAAAAAATTATAGCTTTATATTATTTCCTGGACTGGATTACCTGGTGATACATCCTCTTTTTGCCTGACCATATGATCCTTTGTGAATTTGACTCTCTGGTGAGCTCGGATGCAAGTCTTGCATAGCCATTCCACACATTCAACACAAAAACCTTGAGCTTCTGCATTGTCCTCGCAGCTAGTACACACCTGTTTAGTGAAGGAAATAATAAAATAAAGGACATGAGCTGAAGAAAAGAAATTGAAACAAAAAAAACTTGAAACTGTATTGTCACTAAGCTCTATAGTAATTAATAACTATTTGAGAGGCCACTTTTCAAATCATACACAGATTACTAAAATATTGCAGAATAGAGAGTTTGTGTACCATAAACTGAGCTCTCCATAGACAGCAGAATGTATTAACCATAATACGTGGGTGGCAACTGACAGTGCAAAACAAACCCATCTTTCTAGCTCAGTAAGATTTTATTTATTTATTTGTCGCGTTTTATATACCGTTGTTCGGTTTCGCCATCACAACGGTTTACAAAGTTTCAATGTTTAACAGGGTGAACTGAAGTGAACATTCATGGGAGTGTCTTCCTGAGAATGTTCAGTCCTTTGTAGAGCTCTGCTTTGATTAGGAAGTCAACTATCCAGGGAAGCAGGCAGACAGTAAATATGGCTAATTCATCTTGCTGTCTCTGGAGAACAGAGTTTAAAGTAAGTAAACTTATTTTCTCCATTGAGAAGCAGGGTTGAATTAGCCATGACATGTGGAATGTCCCAAACTGACAGCTGAATAGTGGTGAACTTAAAGAATAAACAGCCCAGTTCCCCCATGGAGAGTGGACTACTGTGTGAACAGGCTGCGCAAAACTGCTTGTCCAGAGCTACTGACACTTTTTGAGATTGTCCAGATAATAATAGGATGTAAAGCTGCGAACAAATGACCAAGCTGCAGCTTTGTAGATGTCTTCAATAGAGACAGCTATTAGGTGAGCAACTGAAGTAGATATGGTTATTATCTGATGATCCTTAACAGAGTCTATAATCTGAAACCACAAAGTATGTTTGGCAACTGTCACGCCTGGTCTTTTGGGTTCATAGGAAACAGAGAGCTGAGAAGCCCGACGATAAGATTGCCTGTTACCTGAAGAGAACTGTAAGTCTCTTTTACAGTCCAGCAAATTAAAGGACTTTTCTCCTTTATTTGCATGTGATCTTGGAAAGAATGAGGGCAAAAAACAGCCTGATTTATAGGAAAAACAGAAACCACTTTATGTAGAAACTCAGGATGGACGCAAAAGCAACACTGTTGTGGAAGAACTGCAGATAAGAAGAGTATGAGACTGAGACTAAAGCCTGAAGTTCATAGACTCTTCTAGCCAACATGATGATAACAACTAGAACACCACCTTCCATTCTAAAGAGGCAGACTCCAGTAGCTCATAAGAAGAAACATAGAAATGATGGTAGAAAAAGACCAATCGGCCCATCCAGTCTGCCCAGCAAGCTCCCACACTTATTTTCCCATACGTATGGTTTCACCAACCACCAATTTCAGGGCCCTTGCTGGTAACTGTTTGATTCAAGTTTCCTGCCATCCCCTGCCATTGATGCAGATAGTAATGTTGGAGTTGCATCAAAGGTGAGCATAAGGCTTAATGGTTAAGGGTAGTAACCGCCGCATCAAACAAGTTACCCCGATGCTTGTTTACCCAAACTGCACAGATCATTGCCTTGTTGGATGTTGTCTAAATGTAAACCCTGTTTTCCACATTTCACCCTCTGTCCCCCTGCCTCCCTGCCTTTGAAGCAGAGAGCAATGCTATATATGCATTCAAAGTGATGCATCAGGCTTAACTGGTTTAGGGTAGTAACCGCCGTATTAAACAAGCTACCCCCACGCATATTTGTTTACCCCAATTGTGAAGTTCAGTCCTTGTTGATTTTCTGAATGCAAATCCTCTTTTCCACATTTACCCTTGCCGTAGAAGCAGAGAGCAATGTTGGAGTTGCATTAACCTTGCGAAGGCTTATTGAGTAAGGGTAGTAATCACCATGTAGTAGCCTCCATTCCAGTAATCCACCCCCATGGCTCTTCACTTCATTCCCATCCTCTAACCTTTAAGGATCCACAGTGTTTATCCCATGTCCCTTTGAAATCCTTCACAGTTTTAGTCTTCACCACTTCCTCCGGAAGGGCATTCCAGGCATCCACCACTTTCTCCGTGAAGAAATACTTCCTGACATTGGTTCTAAGTCTTCCTCCCTGGAGCTTCAAGTCGTGGCCCCTAGTTCTACTGATTGACCATGGATCATTAAAACCTTTCAAGTATCTGAAAGTCTGTATCATATCACCCTGCTCCTCGTCTCCTTCAGGGTATACATATTAAGGTTCTTCAAGCTCTCCTCATAAGTCATTTTATGAAGACCATCCACCTTTTTGGTCGCCCTTCTCTGGACTGCCTCCATCCTGTCTCAGTCCCTTTGGAGATATGGTCTCCAGAACTGAACACAATACTCCAGGTGAGGCCTCACCAAGGCCCTGTACAAGGGGGATCATCACTTCCTTTCTCTTACTAGATATTCCTCTCTCTATGCAGCCCAGCAGTCTTCTGGCTTTAGCTATTGCCTTGTCACATTGTTTCGCTGACATTAGATCATTAGACACTATCACCCCAAGGTCTCTCTCCTGCTCCGTGCACATCAGCCCTTCACCCCTCATCAAATACAGTTCTTTCGGATTTCCACATCCCATATGCATGACTCTGCACTTCTTGACATTGAATCTCAGCTGCCATATCTTTGACCATTCTTCCAGCTTCCTTAAATCCAGTCTCATTCTCTCCACTCCTTCCACCATGTCCACTCTGTTGCAGATCTTAGTATCATCCACAAAAAGATAAGCCTTACCTTCTATCCCGTCCGCAATATCACTCACAAAGATATTGAACAGGACCGGTCCCAACACCTATCCTTGCGGCACTCTGCTCAACACCGCTCTCTCTTCAGAGTAAGTTCCATTTACCATCATACATTGTCTTCTGTCCATCAACAAGTTTGCAATTCAGGCCACCACCTCTGCACTCACTCCTAAGCTTCTCATTTTATTCACAAGCCTCCTCTGCGGGACTGATCAAAAGCTTTACTGAAATCCAAGTAGATGACATCGAGCACTCTTCCTCGATCTAATTCCTTACTCACCCAATCAAAAACGTCAATCAGATTTGTCTGACAGGACCTTCCCCTGGTGAATCCATGATGCCTCAGTTCACTATTCTTTCTTTCAGCAGCGACTCCATCACTTTTCCTACCACCGAGGTGAGGCTAACCGGCATGTAGTTTTCCAGCCTCCTCTCTACTCCCACTCTTAAGTGGGACCACCACCGCTTTTCTGCAATCACTTAGCACCACTCCCATTTCTAGGGATCTATTGAACAGGTCACGCAGCGGACCCGCCAGCACATCTCTGAGTACTCTCAGTATCCTGGGATGAACCTCATCAGGCCCCATGGCTTTGTCCACTTTCAGTTTTCCTAGATCTTCCCAAACATTCTCTTCTGTAAACAGAGTTACATCTACTTCACTCCCCTCGTTTCTTGTTACCTAGTGACGGTCCTTCTCCAGGGTCCTCTTTAGTGAACACCGAACTGAAGTATTCGTTTAATATTTCTGCCTTTTTTTCATCTCTCTCCACATATTGATCCTTTTCACCTTTCAATTTCACTATACCACTTTGAACTTTTCTCCTTCCTCTGATGTATCTGAAAAATGTTTTGTCACTTCGCTTTACCTCTTTGGCAATCCTTTCTTCCGCTTGACTTTTTGTCGTCTTGATTACTTTCTTTGTCTCCCTAAGTTCCACCAGATATTCTTCCTTGTGCTCCTCCTTTTGGGATCCTTTATATTTCTTGAACGCTGTTCTTTTAGCTTTTAATTTTGTCAGCCACCTCCTTTGAGTACCAGATAGGTTTCATTTTTCTCTTGCTTGTCTTTACTTTTCTAACATATAGATTAGTTGCCTTGGTTATTGCTCCTTTTAGTTTGGCCCACTGTTCCACATCTCTCATGTTCTCCCAGCCTTCTAGTTCTTCCTCCAGGTACTTCCCCATTTCATCAAAGTCTATGTTTTTGAACTGCAAAACTCGGGTCTTCGTGCTTCTTCTCTGTATCCTGTTTGTGATATTAAACCATAGCGTTTGATGATCACTGGTGCTGAGGTGGGCACCCACCTGGACATTAGAGACATTATCTCCATTAGTGAGCACTAAATCTAGTATAGCTCCCACCCTTGTGGGTTCCATTACCAATTGTTTGAACAGAGACCCTTGCAGGGCATCCACTTTCTCTCTACTACTGTTAGATTCTGCAGAAGGGATTCTCCAGTCTACATCCGGCAGATTAAAATCTCCAACAATCACCACTTCTCCCTTCTTTCCCATCTTTTGGATGTCTTCAACCAGATCTCTGTCAAGCTCTTCCATTTGATTTGGAGGCCTGTAAACCACTCCAATAAAAATGAATGCCCCATCATCTTTTTTTAGGTGAGCCCATAGTGCTTCTTCTTTGCCCCATCTTCCTTGCAGCTCAGATGCTTGGATATTGTTTCTGACATAAAGAGTCACTCCTCCTTCTTTCCTGTCCACCCTGTCCTTCCTTAACAAGTTATAGCCCGGTATTGCCGTATCCCAATCATGAGATTCCATGAACCACGTCTCCGTGACAGCAACAACGTCCAAGTGTGCCTCCACCATTAGGGCTTGCAGATCTGGGATTTTATTGCCCAAACTACAAGCATTTGTGCTCATAGCTTTTCAGCTTTTTTCGTTCAGGTTACTACTTTTCTTGGACTCCTTTTGTGACTTATTTAGTTGAGTTTTGTTATCCACTTCACCCTTTTCCATTGCATTAGTATTTGGGGGGTGACATTCTAATTTCTTTCTGCCACCCTCAGCATCTAGTTTAAATGCCTTATGACATAGGATTTTAATTTCTCTCTTAGGATCCTTTTGCCTGCCACAGACAGATGTAAGCCATCTTTGACAAAGAGTATTTTACTGTTCCATACATGGCCCCAGCCCCCAATAAATCCAAAACTTTGTTCCTTACACCAGGATTTGAGCCATGCATTGAAGTTATTAATATGGCTTAGCCTCTCCTTCCCCTTTCCATGAACAGGTAACACTTCTGAAAAGGCAATGGTTGTCGCCATGTGGCTAATCTGCTTCACTAGAAACTGGAAATCGCTCTTTACCTCTTGGATGCTGTTTCTAGCAAGGTCATTGGTTCCCAGATGGATAATAATATTAACTTTAGCGTCTTTGCTTTCTTCTTTGATCACTTTCACTATTTGAATAGCATTTCTGCTGGCCAATGATCCTGGGAGGCTTATAACTGTAGTGTTTCCCTCTAAAAGAATTCCCAAATTAGTGCCTCTGATGACAGAGTCACCCAGCACAATGAGCTTTTTCCTTTAGTTATTGATTGTATTTTGGAATTTCTGTATGCATTGGGTTTCTTCTTTCTTTTCAGATACCATTTCAATCTCTTCCACAAGAGTTTCATCATTATGTAGTAGAGAGAAGGTGTTTTGAACTCGTATCACTTGAGACAGCGTGTGTTTCCGCATCACCGGTCTTACTCTACCACAGCCTACAGTAATCCCATTGATTTTTGGGTTCCTTATTGCTCTGTGCAAGTGGGGGGGGTAGACCTGAAGGCTGCACTATTGTGTTGAATGTGTGTCTGTGGGTCACAGGACTTATCCTACCTGAGCCCACTGTAAACTTTTTTCCTTGAGTTTTGTTTTTTCATTGGAAATGGGGAATTACTGAATACTGTGAAGTGGGTGAAACTTTCTTTATGGCCGCCAATTCAGTTTTAGCTTCAGCCAGCTCCTTTTTCAGAAAGAGAGTTCTGAACAAATGGGGCAAGCCTTAAGTTTCCAGATGATTTCCCTCAAAATAAAGGCTCCACAATGGTTGCATTGGATAGTCCTCATTTTGGTAAATTTGATGGATAACACCTGAGGAATTACCAAATTTCCAACCTATTATTGTTGCCAATTATGTTTTCAGGTAGACTATATTAGAAAACCAACCCCAGGGGTGGGTGGGAGTTAAACATTTAACACTTCTTCTTCTTCTAGATATTAATTCTAGATCTTCTTCTAGATATTAACATTGCTGTATTAATTTGTTGGGGTTTATGTAAGTCTAAAAAAACAAACAAACCCCAAAACCTCTAGATTTAATTAGATACTGCTGTCACTAAAATCTCTCTTTATTTGGAAATAGCTGCCACTAAACTCTCTCTTTGTCTAGATATTGATATCGGTGCATACATTTTCTGTGGGCTTCATTTAAGGCAAAATAAAGTTTCCAGAAAATGTCTTGCTGGAATTAGCTTGGGGGCGGGAGACTCTGAGCCTAGCAGAGGTCTATCAGGTCCTTAGTCTGCTGTGATAAGCCAGGAGACAGGAAGGACTAAAGCTTCTTGTGACCCTGTATCTGCAATTGAGTTTCAAAAGACCCTCCCCCAGATTGGCTTGCTAAGTTAAAATTTTTTACTTAGCTGGTCACAAGAAGCTTTAGTCCTTCCTGTCTCCTGGCTTATCACAGCAGACTAAGGACCTGATAGACCTCTGCTAGGCTCAGAGTCTCCCGCCCCCAAGCTAATTCCAGCAAGACATTTTCTGGAAACTTTATTTTGCCTTAAATGAAGCCCACAGAAAATGTATGCACCGATATCAATATCTAGACAAAGAGAGAGTTTAGTGGCAGCTATTTCCAAATAAAGAGAGATTTTAGTGACAGCAGTATCTAATTAAATCTAGAGGTTTTGGGGTTTGTTTGTTTTTTTAGACTTACATAAACCCCAACAAATTAATACAGCAATGTTAATATCTAGAAGAAGAGATAGATTATAATAGGACTTCCCAGAGAACAATATATAACACAGAAGCTCTCTAGAATTAGTACAAATTAATAAAGTTTTTTCTTAACTGGACACAAACTTCAGCACTTCCCGTCTCTTGGCTCTTCACCGCAAACTGGAAGGCTTCATTAGCTATGCCAAGATGACACCGAGATCCCATGGCACAAACCTTTCATGACTTTTGATACCAAAGGATGAAGGGAGATTGGTTTTCCCACAGAATTGCCATACTGGGTCAGATCAAATAACTATCAAGTCTAGTATTCTGTTTCCAACAATGGCCAATCCAGATCGCAAATGCCTGGTAGGATCCCAAAGGGTACATAGATTCCATACTGCTTATCCCAGAAATAATCAGTGGATTTCTGTATCTCCACCTTAAGGGTTTATGGACTTTACCTCCAGAAACTTATCCAAACTAATAGCTGTCACCACATCCTCTGGCAACAAATTCCAAGCTTAATTGTGCATTGAGTAAAAAAATATTTCCTCTTATTAGTTTTAAATGTATTATCCTAGTAATTTCATTGAGTGTCTTCTAGTTTTTGTACTCTGAAATTTAAATCAATTGTTTACTCATTCCACTGCACTTATTTTATAGTCCTCTATCATATCTCCCCTCAGCCATCTCTTCTCCAAGCTGAAGAGACCTAACCTCTTTAGTCTTTCCTCATAGGGGAATTGTTTCATTCCCTTTATAATTTTTGTTGCCTCTCTCTGTACCTTTTCTAATTCTGCTATATTTTTTTGAGATGTAGTAACCAGAACTGCACACTATACTCAAGATGAGGTTGCACAATGGAGCAATACAGAGGCATTATGATATTCTCTATTGTATTCTCCATTCCTTTCCTAATAATTCCTAGCATTCTATTTGCTTTCTTAGCTGCTGCTACATACTGAGCAGAAGATTTCAATGTATCATCAATGAAACCTAGATCATTTTCCTGAATGACTCCCCAATGACTTTACACTGACTGAATGACTTTACACTGTGTAGCTATAATTTGAGCTACTCTTTCATAAGTGCATCACTTTGCACTTGTCCATATTAAATTTCGTTTGCCATTTGCATGCCCAGTTTTCCCAGTTTCGCAAGGTCCTCTTGCAATTTCTCACAATTCACTTTGAATATTTGTGTCATTGGCAAATATGATCACCTCACTCATTCCTATTTCCAGATAATTTATAAATATATTAAAAAGCAGAGGTCACAGAACATATCCTTGGGGCACTCCACTATTCACCTTTCTCCATTGCAAAAATTTACCATTTAGCCCTCCTCTCTATCTTTTAACCAGTTCCCAATCCACAATAGGAGACTGTCCCCTATCCCTTGACTTTTTAATTTCCTAAGAGGTTTCTCATGAGGGACTTTGTCAAATGCTTTCTGGAAATCCAAATACACTATATCAACTGGCTCGCCTTTATACACATTTTATTTACATGTACAAAAAAATGTAGCAGATTGGTGAGCCAAAACTTCCCTTGGCTAAATCCATGTTGGCTTTGTCCCATCCCATTAAACTAAGCCTATCTATATGTTCAGCAATTTTGTTCTTTATGATAGTTTCTACCATTTAGCCTGGTACAGATGTCAGACGCCTGTTCTTTACTTTCTTGGATCACCCCTTGATCCCTTTTTAAAAACTGGTGTTACATTGGCAACCTTCCAGTCATCAGAAACCATAGATGATTTTAATGATAGTTTACAAATGACTAATAGGTTTGCATTTTCATTTTTCAGTTCTTTCAGCACTCTGGAATGTATACCATCTGGTCCAGATGATTTACTACCTCGATTTGAAGGTGGTAAGAGGCAATAGCACTGAGGTGCTGAGATGCAATTCAGAGAGGGAGAATAAATAGCAAAGGAGATCTTTGAGGTTAAAGGTGAAAGGATCCAGAGAGCCCACCTGACAGGAAAAGGAAAATCTCTTCCATTTAAATCCATACGACCTTCTAGTGGATAGCTTCCTGGTTGAAATCAGGTCTTCAACCTCTTTGGAGAACGATAAGGAGGAAACTACAAAGCGTGCAACATCCATGCAGTTAAGTTGCATGAAGGATAATTCAGAGGATATAGACAACCCTCCTCCTGCATTAGAGTGATGAATTGACCCAGAGAGAAATCGGGTCAACTGGATGAGATAAGAAAACCATATCTGCTTTTATTTTTTATAATTCAAACTTTATTAAATTTTCAATTAAAGTAATCAATATATCTTATTTTAGAAAAAAAGGATATATTACATAAAGAAAATCTATTATTCAATAACTCAACAGGAAATACCCCACATAATACATCCTTATATGAAGTATAACAAAGGTATTCAGGGGCCAGTATAATTAAATGTTTAATGTATGAAGTTGTTCATTGTACACCGGAGTGAAGGCTCCTCGCTATACTTCGGTATAAAAAAGAATCTAAATAAATAAATAAATTAAAAGGGAGATAATAAGGAAAAAGTATTTAGAAGATTAACTGGCTTAACTGTATCGGTGGTATCTATTTTCCACTGTCAAGGGATCTGTTATCCAGGGATTACATTCACTTCCCTGGCATTTAAAAAGGACCTTAGTTGTTCCGTTGTTGCAAATATAAAGCTTTCACCTTTACCACGTACTAAACATCTGCATGGATATTTCAGTACAAATGTATAGCCTAAATTTATTACTTGTGTCCTCAGGTTTAGAAACTCTCTTCTTCTTACTTGCGTGGCCCTTGCAAAGTCAAGAAAAACTTTAACTTTTTGACCGTGAAACATAATAGGAAATTTTGGAAATATTTATTTATTTATTTAAAATCTTTAAATATACCGATACTCAAGACAATACCTTGTCGTACCGGTTACAGCAAAACGAGGGAAAACCAGCGATATATGAAAAAGTTACAAAAAATAGAATGATGAATTCAGGACAACTAAGGAAAGGAAAAATTAAATTAACATAGCGTTACAATATCGTAAACAAGCAGCAATTTATAATAGTAACTAGGAGAGAGAGCTGGTAGGCACTCAAACAAACAGTTCTTCACGGGGTGATTGAATCAATACTGGGCGACGAAAGGGCGGAGAAGGTGTTGAGGCTAGGGGAGGAGGGGAGGGATGGAAAAGGCCAAGAGGTGGGGGGGGGGGGGGGGGACAGGGGGATGAGAATCTAGCGGAGTGGCTTGCATTATTACAGGTTGGAGCAGGAGAATATCGCTCCATAATATCGCCAATGTCTTTCTCAGACCCAATGTCTTTCTGATAATATCGCCAATGTCTCTCATATACCCAAATACTAATAAGACCCCTCTATTTAATATCTCTAACTGAGAACTCTCGAGAAATTGAGTTAAATTCTCGGGGACTTCAAATTGGTTAGGACCATTATTCCTTCCCTCTCGGGATAAGAAATAGGACTTACTAACCACAGGTAATTTTGTTTCCTCAAATTTTAAATTTTCCAAGAAAAATCTTTTTAAGGTATCAAATATCTGCTCTCCTAAGACAGGAAAATTCAGGAACCTTAGAGTGCCTAATATAGTTCTCTAAATATTCCAGTCTATTTGACTGTATTCCATAGTCCTTAATTTCAGGTTCACAGTTTGCACTTGTTGCACATTCTTGTTAAGTCGTTTCTAAGTTCCATGTAAACCGAAGTGATTGGTAACATTGTTACCAGAACGTCGGTATATAAAAATTGTCAAATAAATAAATAAATAAATAATTGTATGCATTTCAGTTTCTAGCTTTAAATATTTGCATTCACTGTCCTTTGCTAGCCCTGCAAGGCTAGAAACCAATCCCCATAGATTATCCAGGGTGACTATAGTTGGTTTCGGGGGCAGCTGAAATGACTCACCCCCTTCTTCAGCCTTCTGGGTCCCTAGAAACGCTGCCACTTGTGCCGTTTCTATCCTTCTCTCCTCCTCCAGAAATTCGACCAGTGAAACTGAAACATCAGCTCCTCGAAGCGTCCTTGCCGGGGCTGTCTCCAACACACTGGAAGAGGGGGGTATCTGCGTCGCCAGTCCCTTGATTCAGGCTCCCCCTCCCGAAAGTGGGATGATATCATTGGGCGCTGATTCTGATGAACTCCTCAACGGGGTAGGGCACAGCGGAGGTCGACAGTTCAGGGGACTCAACTGTTTCCCCATATGGCAATAGAGCTCCTTCTCCAATTGCCAAAGCGGGGAGTGTTCCTCCCATTTCCACCGATGCCTCTGTGAACGAGGTGATTACTGTTGTCCAGAAGGTCATGGGGGAAGACCCTTACCCTGCCTTTTCGCTTTGGAGGCATAATTTAATCCAGGAAAAAAGCCTTAACACAGAGCGTCCTCACTCACAGCCGCTCACGCCGCCATCTTCAACCATATCTGCTTAAGCCATGCTGGAGAGATGAGAATAAGCCTTGCCTGACCCGTGAGCACTTTCTGAATCATTTTGCCACTAACACAAGTAGTGGAAATGCATACAGCAGATATGCATCTCACTTCTGCAGAAAAGCGCCCGAAGCAGATCTGTACTTACTTCGTAGATTGTAACAAAATTTCTCGACTTTCCTGTTGTTTTTAGATACAAATAAGACTATTTCTTTTTTTTTTTCTTTTCTTTAATATTTTTGAAATTATAACATTACATACAATGAAATAATAAAGGAATTTAAAGAAATAATCACAATACTAACACAAAAAAAAAACAAAAACCAATATAGTCCACATCTCTATTAATACAGCCCACGTTTTTGAGGAGAGGAGAGCAACTGTGGCAGCAACATCTTATTTTGCAGCCTTTTTACCTTCGTAACAACTTGCTTTAAGTACTAGTCTTATCCCTAATAAATTGTTCTAGGTGTAAAGGATCCAGGAACACAAACTACTTATTATTATACGTTAGTAAACATTTACAAGGATATTTAAAAAAATAACTGGCACCTAAATCCAGAACCCTTTGTTTGTATGCCAAAAAGAGTTTCCTACGAGCTTGCGTAGCTCTAGAAACATCAGGAAAAATTTGGACTTTTTGTCCACAAAAATTAAACTGCTTATTCTGAAAATATTTACAAAATACTTCTTCTTTATCACATTTTAGCAAAAACGATACAAGCAAAGTGGCTCTGGTAGGAATATTATCTAGGGAATCCTCTAAGAAAGTGGTGATACCAGGACTTTCTAAAATATCCATCCCCCCTTCTTCTTGGTTTACTATATTTTTCCTAATAGGAATATAATAGATTTTTGATACAGTTGGTATCTTGTCCTCCTCATAGGACAGTATCTCTATCAGATATTTTCTCAAGATTTCTCTTGGGGACAACAGTCTAGTATAGGGAAAATTTAACAAGCGTAAATTATTAGATCTCATTTCATTCTCCAATGTCTCAAATTGATTATATATAAATAATCTATCTTTTATAAATCATGTTGTCACTCCCTGCAATGGGAGTAATTGAGCATTGATTTTTGAAATAGAGGTTTCTGTATTTCTTAATCTTGAATCCTGTTCACCTAATTTAGCACAAGTCTGTACAGAAAAACTATGCATTTGGGAAATAGAGCTGGACACTTTATTATCTACAGTAGCTACCAATTTCCAAACATCTTTTAAGGAAACTGACTCCGGCTCTACTTCCCCATCAAACTTATCAGACATATCTGGTATAACGGTAGGAATAGGTGAAAGAGTGTTACTCTCTTTAACCTCCATATTACCATCATTAATTAATATCTTATTCCTTTCCTCGCCTGCATTCCCCCCCCCTCAGCTATTTGCTGTGGGTTGGTGCTGGTGGGAGAGATCATTCCCATTATCAACCCAGATACTGTCCCAGTGTCCAAATGCAATGTTGCAGGTTGAAGGGGTGGCTGCTGTGGCCCAGGGCTTAATGAAATCCCCAAGGGTGAATTAACCCCGGAGCAATCCCTCGTGGATGACTCACCCAGATGGAATACATGGTCATCCATCGGTCCAACTCTTGCAGATGATAAAGGAAGTGGGGAAGAAGTCCAGTTCTTTGATTTCCTTTTCTTTCCCATTTTTTCCCCAGGGGCGCGCCCCTTTGGCGCGCGGCTTCGATGCATGCCTGCGGCTGTGCGCCGCAGTTCCCTGGTTAAAGAAGGTTTTCCGGGCTCCACCCGGTGATGTCGGGTCCAAAAGGTCACGCCCCCTCTCTCCTCCGGCGGCAGCGTGGCCAGATCAGGGAAACGCACAGGCAAGTCTCTCTGGGGTCCTTGCGGCCGTCAGGGCTCTCCTCCGCTCCTGCCCTGTGCGCCGCAGTTCCCTGGTTAAAGAAGGTTTTCCGGGCTCCACCCGGTGACGTCTGGTCCGAAGGGTCACGCCCCCTCTCTCCTCCGGCGGCAGCGTGGCCAGATCAGGGAAACGCGCAGGCAAGTCTCTCTGGGGTCCTTGCGGCCGTCAGGGCTCTCCTCCGCTCCTGCCAAATAAGACTATTTCTTGTTGACCCCAGAGGTCGAACAGTCTGTTTGCCACTTCCTAGTCAGATATTACACATGCAAATGGAAGACTCAGCTAAAGTGATCCACTAACATGCTGGAGACTCCGGTAAGGGAGTTTGCTTGAAGGGAGGCCTCATGACAGAATCCACTCCCAAATCCTTTGAATTCCTGGCAAAGACTCTGTGTTCCCAAGCTTCTTGTAATTTTATTTTTATTTATTTATTGCATGTTTCCAATTTTTTATAAGAATACCTTAACAGAAATATATGAGCTTCCTAAAGAAAATTGTAACAAGAAATAGTACATGAATTAAACATATAAGAAATTCAAACCATAGCCCATGATATGAGAGATGGGGGGGGGGGGGGGGGGGGGAGGGAAGATTCAAAATAGGAGATATTTTAAGAATCAAATTAAACACTGAAAGACTACAGTGGAGACCTGAGCAATTATAAACCACTTTTAACTGTTGATATAACCACCCAGTCCTTTCACAGACCCATCTCATTTCTTTAACTGTTTTGGGGCATAAAAAGTATAACTGACTTGAGAAAGTACAAGGATAATGAAGAAAAAATGAATTGCAAAAAAGAACATATTTCCTGGCACACAAACATTTTCCTGATTTCTCAAGTCAGTTTTGTTGCATCCTGGAAAATCAAATTTCCTGCCCCATGAATTTCTCATCTGCTTTTCAAAAATGCAAATACATTACTATGTCCAAATCTTATCTGAACACGAAGGGTCCTCTGGGTGACAACCAGATTCTATTTGGCAAACCTGACTATAAAACCTAGGGAACTAAAGGAGCTGAATGGACTTATTCAGGGAGTCTAATATACCCATTTGACTGTCTCGTCATTAGCCAGTTATCTAGGTATGGAAAGACATTCTTTGGCAATTGTAAATGTGCCACCAACCATTTCATGAAGATCCTCGGGGGCAGCCAGAAGGCCAAAGGGTAGAACTTTGTACTGGAAGTGACTCCCATCCACCGAGATGTAGCAGTGTCAAAGATATCGTAATGATCTGATCTCATGCTTGCCTGCCTCAAAACCCTTGTTTACTAAGGTTTGGAGCTGATCTTGAAATTGCTGAGGCAGGGAGTCTGTGAAATCTTGTATCTGCTTAAAAATGACCCTATTATATTGGGTCATATAGAGCTTATAAGTCGCAATTCGGGAGATGAGCATTGATCCTTGGAAGACACGGCGACCAATGGCATCTAGAAAATTCTGTTCCTTGCCAGGGGGAAAAGAAGTGTGAGGCTTTGATCTCTTTGCTCTTTTCTGTGCAGATTCTACCACTACAGACTGGTGATCCAATTGAGGTTTCTGAAAACCCGGAGCTGACTGCACCAAATAGGTAGTGTCAGCTTTTCTGTGGACTGAAGCAATGGAGCCAGGATGTTCCCAGTTCTTCTTGAGGAGATCCAGAAGAACCTGGTGGATAGGGATGGAGGTTATTTCCTTGGGAGCATCCAGGAATTGAAGCAAATCCATCATCTGATGTCTATCATCCTGTTCAGTCTGTAATTGGAAGGGAGCCAATTCAGACATTTCCTTCACAAAATTTATAAAGGAAAGGTCCTTTGGAGGAGAACGCTTTCTACTTTCAGTGGGTGAAGGTGGTGAAGGCAAATCATTGGTGTCTGGGGAGGAATCATCAGTCCAGGTATCATAGGGATCAGCACCTGCCCCTCTAGGAACTAGAGGGGGACGGGGTGGTGGGATACCCGAGGGTCCTGGTCTAGGCTCCGAAGGAATCGAAGGAATAATTGAAGGGTGGCGCCGACGGGCGTATTGGCACCGATGGTTGGACCAGTGGCGATGGACGTATCGGCATCGATGGCTGAGGCAGAACGCCCGATGGAGGGATGCGGAACGGTGTTTCTCCTCCCGATGACAGAGTAAGCGGTGAGGGCACCAGAGCAATCGGTGACCCGGGGTCCATCGGTGAAAAAGCGGCAATGAGCGCTTCCATCCTGGAGAGCAGCGGTGCCAATGCTGCCGGAATCGAGTCGTTGGTCGGTTCCACAATCGGAGTCGTTGCATCGCCTTGTCGATGGCCTCCTGAACCATTCGGTCCAGTTCTTCTCAGAGGCCTGGAACAAGGAACCCCGGCTCCGGAACAGAAGAAGGAGGCAGAGGCATAGCCGGAGGGACCACCATTAAAGGCAGAGTCGCGGCCTCTGATACCCTGTCGGGTGAGGGTTGCCTCTGTTGTTACGCTTGGGCTCCGGTCAGGAGTCGTGAACACCACCCAGCAGGGTGGCTCCAGGTGGAGAGAGACAGGAAGCTAGAAACAGTGTCAGGTACCAGGCTGGGTCAGGGCAGGCAGCAAGTATCAGAGTCTGGGTTCAGGCTGGGTCAGGGCAGGCGGCAAGTGGCAGTGTCTAAGTACAGGCTGGGTCAGGGCAGGCGGCAAGTGGCAGTGTCTAAGTACAGGCTGGGTCAGGGCAGGCGGCAAGTAGCAGTGTCTAAGTACAGGCTGGGTCAGGGCACAGTAAGCAGGGCAAGGCAGGTCAGAAGGCCCGTAGGCCACACACACACACACACGGAAGGCCCGTAGGCCACACACCAATAGCGGGGCAAGGCAGGTCAGAAGGCCCGTAGGCCACACACACACAGAAGGCCCGTAGGCCACACACCATAGACGGGGCAAGGCAGGTCAGAAGGCCCGTAGGCCACACACACACACACGGAAGGCCCGTAGGCCACACACCAATAGCGGGGCAAGGCAGGTCAGAAGGCCCGTGGACCACACACACACAAAAGGCCCGTAGGCCACACACCATAAGCGGGGCAAGGCAGGTCAGAAGGCCCGTAGGCCACACACACACAGGAGGCCCGTAGGCCACACACCATAAGCGGGGCAAGGCAGGTCAGAAGGCCCGTAGGCCACACACACACAGGAGGCCCGTAGGCCACACACCATAGACGGGGCAAGGCAGGTCAGAAGGCCCGTAGGCCACACACACACACACGGAAGGCCCGTAGGCCACACACCAATAGCGGGGCAAGGCAGGTCAGAAGGCCCGTAGGCCACACACACACAGGAGGCCCGTAGGCCACACACCATAGACGGGGCAAGGCAGGTCAGAAGGCCCGTAGGCCACACACACACACACGGAAGGCCCGTAGGCCACACACCAATAGCGGGGCAAGGCAGGTCAGAAGGCCCGTAGGCCACACACACACAGAAGGCCCGTAGGCCACACACCATAGACGGGGCAAGGCAGGTCAGAAGGCCCATAGGCCACACACACACAGAAGGCCCGTAGGCCACACACCATAAGCGGAGCAAGGCAGGTTAGAAGGCCCGTAGGCCACACACCATAAGTGGAGCAAGGCAGGTCAGAAGGCCGTAGGCCACACACACCCAGGAGGCCCGTAGGCCAGGTATGGAAATCAAGGAAGAAGGCCCAAAGGCCAGGCAAGGCAAGGAAAGGCCCAAAGGCCAGGCAAGGCAAGGAAAGGCCCGAAGGCCACGCATTGCAAGGATAGGCCCAAGGCCGCGCAAGGCAAGGCAAGGCAAGGCAAGGATAGGCCCGAAGGCCGCGCAAGGCAAGGCAAGGCAAGGCAAGGATAGGCCCGAAGGCCGCGCAAGGCAAGGCAAGGCAAGGCAAGGATAGGCCCGAAGGCCGCGCAAGGCAAGGAAAGGATAGGCCCGAAGGCCGCGCAAGGCAAGGAAAGGCCCGAAGGCCACACAAGGCAGGCTAGAGCAGGGAGCCCAGGAGAGCTCGATGCCGAAGCGCCGAGGCAACTGTCAGGCAGGGTTATAAGGGCACACCCAGAGCATAGAGTAGACATAGGAGATGGACTGGGCCTGTCAGGAAAGCCAGCACTAGAGGGACCCCTGGTGGTGAGGCGGTAGCACAGCAGCCACAGCCGTAACAGTACCCCCCCCTCAAGGCCTCCCCCTCCTCCTGGATCCCATCTGTGCAGGAGGTAATCAAGAATAACGGGAGACCACTCCGGGGGTGATGCGGCAGGTTCAACTCCTTCCCGAGGCAATAAGGCAGTCCATAACCCCACCTGGGGTGATAAGGCAGACACAACCCCAACCTGGGGCAGAAAAATAGTCCATAACCCTTCCTGGGACAAGGCGGCAGGGTTAGACCCCTCCTGGGGTAGCAGAGGCGGTGCAGATTTCCATAAC
Organism: Rhinatrema bivittatum; assembly: GCF_901001135.1. Lineage (NCBI taxonomy): Eukaryota > Metazoa > Chordata > Amphibia > Gymnophiona > Rhinatrematidae > Rhinatrema > Rhinatrema bivittatum. The sequence continues at coordinate 223,976,046 of NC_042618.1, read as the reverse complement.
CCCTCCTGGGGTGACAAGGGGAACACAAACCCCACCTGGGGCAGAGAAATAGTCCGTAACCCTTCTTGAGGCGATAGTAGGACCGGTCCGGACCCTTCCAAGGTCGGCATCAAGACCGGTACAGACCCCTCCAGGGGCGGCAGCAAGGCCGGTACGGACCCCTCCAGGGGCGGCAGCTGGGCCGGTACAGTAGGCTCAGATAGTTGAGTAACAAAGTCAGTTGGCAGGACCGGTTCGGACCCCTCCGGGGGCGTCAGCAGGACCGGTATGGACCCCTCCAGGGGTGGCAGCAGGGCCGGTTCGGACCCCTCCAAGGGCGGCAGCAGGGCCGGTATGAACCCCTCTAAGGGCGGCAGCAGGACCGGTATGGACCCCTCCAGGGGTGGCAGCAGGACCAGTTCAGCAGACTCCGATGGCTGACTCAGGAAGCCTGTCAGTAGGACCGGTTCGGACCCCTCCGAGGACGGCAGCAGGGCCGGTTCGGACCCCTCCGAGGACGGCAGCAGGGCCGGTTCAGCAGGCTCAGTTAGAAAGTCTGTTAGTAGGACCGGTTCGGACCCCTCCAGGGGCGGCAGCTGGGCCGGTACAGCAGGCTCAGATAGTTGAGTAACAAAGTCAGTTGGCAGGACCGGTTTGGACCCCTCCGGGGGCGTCAGCAGGACCGGTTCGGACCCCTCCAGGGGCGGCAGCAGGGCCGGTTCGGACCCCTCCAGGGATGACAGCAGGGCCGGTTCAGCAGGCTCAGATGGCCGAGTTAGAAAGTCTGTCAGCAGGGCTGGTGCGGACCCCTCCGAGGACGGCAGCAGGGCCGGTTCAGCAGGCTCAGTTAGAAAGTCTGTCAGTAGGACCGGTTCGGACCCCTCCAGGGGCGGCAGCAGGGCCGGTTCGGACCCCTCCGGGGATGACAGCAGGGCCGGTTCAGCAGGCTCAGATGGCTGAGTTAGAAAGTCTGTCAGCAGGGCTGGTGCGGACCCCTCCGAGGACGGCAGCAGGGCCGGTTCAGCAGACTCAGGCTCTTCTCGGGGTAGTGCAGCAGGTTCAGATGGCAGAGTAGCATGGTTAGAGGTAGTGTGCATGGAAGACACAGATTGTACTGCCGTGGGCTTGATACCTCGAGCCAAAGTCTGATGCTCCTGATTTTGTTTCTGGAGGAGCAGTTTAGAGAAGGCACAGGCAGTTCTAGGACGTCTAGGGAAGGTGCTCGTTAGTGTCCACTTGGCAGCTGTGGGAAGCTGAGCCCTGCTAGAGTTAATCAGCTCTCTCCGTTGTAGAGAAACCTGTTCCCGAGGCTCTAGCACTGGTCTCACAGAAGCCTTCTTGGCCAGGTAAGTCCTGGGTTTTTCTACCCACAAACTGCCAGCAAAAATGTCTGTTTTAGTTGAGCCAGAAACAGAATACTGGTTAGGAGAGCTGATAGCTTTTTCTAATTGCACAGCTGGTCCTAGAGCAGAACAACGGGGGCAGGGTTTGCCTGGTGGTAACAAACACGGGAGACAGGAGCATTTCCACCACCCTGGTTTAGGAGCCAGACAGTTCAAACACTCCTGATAGACAGAGACATTTTTCTTGTTGCAGTTATTGCATGACCAGTGTTCCTGACCAACAAGTTCACAGGCTAGACAGTTCTGATAGCTTGGATAATTCAAAGTCTGACAGGAATGGCAGGTATAAAACTTTAAAGAAGGAGGCATCTTGAATTAGTGAAAAGTTGACTCACCGGCAGGACACAGACCTATCTCTTCCCCTGGAAAATGTGATGGCTTCGGCATACTGTTACGCTTGGGCTCCGGTCAGGAGTCGTGAACACCACCCAGCAGGGTGGCTCCAGGTGGAGAGAGACAGGAAGCTAGAAACAGTGTCAGGTACCAGGCTGGGTCAGGGCAGGCAGCAAGTATCAGAGTCTGGGTTCAGGCTGGGTCAGGGCAGGCGGCAAGTGGCAGTGTCTAAGTACAGGCTGGGTCAGGGCAGGCGGCAAGTGGCAGTGTCTAAGTACAGGCTGGGTCAGGGCAGGCGGCAAGTAGCAGTGTCTAAGTACAGGCTGGGTCAGGGCACAGTAAGCAGGGCAAGGCAGGTCAGAAGGCCCGTAGGCCACACACACACACACACGGAAGGCCCGTAGGCCACACACCAATAGCGGGGCAAGGCAGGTCAGAAGGCCCGTAGGCCACACACACACAGAAGGCCCGTAGGCCACACACCATAGACGGGGCAAGGCAGGTCAGAAGGCCCGTAGGCCACACACACACACACGGAAGGCCCGTAGGCCACACACCAATAGCGGGGCAAGGCAGGTCAGAAGGCCCGTGGACCACACACACACAAAAGGCCCGTAGGCCACACACCATAAGCGGGGCAAGGCAGGTCAGAAGGCCCGTAGGCCACACACACACAGGAGGCCCGTAGGCCACACACCATAAGCGGGGCAAGGCAGGTCAGAAGGCCCGTAGGCCACACACACACAGGAGGCCCGTAGGCCACACACCATAGACGGGGCAAGGCAGGTCAGAAGGCCCGTAGGCCACACACACACAGGAGGCCCGTAGGCCACACACCATAGACGGGGCAAGGCAGGTCAGAAGGCCCGTAGGCCACACACACACAGGAGGCCCGTAGGCCACACACCATAGACGGGGCAAGGCAGGTCAGAAGGCCCGTAGGCCACACACACACACACGGAAGGCCCGTAGGCCACACACCAATAGCGGGGCAAGGCAGGTCAGAAGGCCCGTAGGCCACACACACACAGAAGGCCCGTAGGCCACACACCATAGACGGGGCAAGGCAGGTCAGAAGGCCCATAGGCCACACACACACAGAAGGCCCGTAGGCCACACACCATAAGCGGAGCAAGGCAGGTTAGAAGGCCCGTAGGCCACACACCATAAGTGGAGCAAGGCAGGTCAGAAGGCCGTAGGCCACACACACCCAGGAGGCCCGAAGGCCAGGTATGGAAATCAAGGAAGAAGGCCCAAAGGCCAGGCAAGGCAAGGAAAGGCCCAAAGGCCAGGCAAGGCAAGGAAAGGCCCGAAGGCCACGCAAGGCAAGGATAGGCCCAAGGCCGCGCAAGGCAAGGCAAGGCAAGGCAAGGATAGGCCCGAAGGCCGCGCAAGGCAAGGCAAGGCAAGGCAAGGATAGGCCCGAAGGCCGCGCAAGGCAAGGAAAGGATAGGCCCGAAGGCCGCGCAAGGCAAGGAAAGGCCCGAAGGCCACACAAGGCAGGCTAGAGCAGGGAGCCCAGGAGAGCTCGATGCCGAAGCGCCGAGGCAACTGTCAGGCAGGGTTATAAGGGCACACCCAGAGCATAGAGTAGACATAGGAGATGGACTGGGCCTGTCAGGAAAGCCAGCACTAGAGGGACCCCTGGTGGTGAGGCGGTAGCACAGCAGCCACAGCCGTAACATCGGTGACCCGGTCGCCGAAAAGGCTGGTGCCTTTTCTGGACGGGGTTTCTTCGACAGCGGTTTGGACAATGGCGAGGTCGATGACTTTGCTCCCTCGATGGTCCGAGACTTTCGATGTCTATGGCGATGTTTGTCTCTGCGATCCCCTCGGTCCTGAGGGGGAGTAGAGGGTGTCAAAGGCAAAGATGTCGTCGATGCTGGACGTGCACCGGCCGGTGATCGATGCTGGCGCGAAATTGACGGAGCCGGTTCTGACGACGTTGACGCAATGCACGGAGTCGGGGTTTGAGCATGGAAGAGAAGTTCCATCTTCTCCATTCTGGCCTTGCGACCTTTTGGTGTCATTAGGGCATATTTGGTGCAGGTCAAGACATCGTGCTCTCGTCCAAGATGCATTACACAGACTTTATGGGGGTCTGTGATGGACATGGTGCGATTACAGTCCGGGCACCGACGGAACCCCGACGCCATGGAAAAAAATTGAGCCGTGGTACGGTCGACGGCTAGTAGGCCGCGAGGGTCAAACTCGACGGTAATCGACGAAGAACGGGTAAAAACTTACCGGAGTACCACGGCTTGGAAAAGATAAAGGAGGGATCCCTGTGGGGCAAATTAACTTTTAGTAATTCCATGAGGAAAATTCCTGTCAGGAATCTCTGCAGAGCTCCTTAACTGCGAGGCTACTGCTGTGCGGAAAAAAAAAAAGACTGAAAGGGGACCCCTGCTGGCTGCAGGGTTAGTGCCATGCTGGGCATGCCCAGTAGGGGCCAGTCAAAGTTCTGGAAACTTTGACAAAAGTGTTCCGTGACTGGGCTCCATCCCGTGATGTCACCTATATGTGAGGACTACCATCCTGCTTGTCCTGTGAGGACGCATTTGAGACATGTGTAGGGAGTAGAATCTGTGCACCGTATGGCTCAATTCAGACGCAGGGGGCAAGGTCAGTTGACCTCAGCGCTAGAAGATTTCTCTCACTACACATGTAGTCCGAGACCATCCGAGAGGATGGAAACCTATATGGAGAAGGTCTGCTAAGGCGTTCAGTAAGTTTGATAAATAAGTGGCCCGGGGATGCATGGAGTGATCAAGGGCCAAGGGTAGAGCTGTGCAGCTTCCTAACAGAGCAGCTAAGAGGTTGTGCGTGCTTGTGTGTTGGAAATACCACATTGTCACTATGCTGTCTGTATGCACAAAGGTTTGTTGCAGAGGCAGTACTGAAAGGCATAAAGGCAAAACTCATGGCTTGAAGCTCCAGGAAGTTGATGTGAAACTCTGCATGGAACGGAATAGACGCATATTGGGTTGAGAAGATGTTAGTTCGAACTCTGCAACCCTGAGTAAATGCGAGCATGAGCAGGACCAGCCGAGGATTTGGTTCTATATCTGCAATATGGATCAGGGACGAAAGCGGTTGAACAGCTTAGATCCACTGATAATTGAAATTTCACTGAATCTTACTCATAGCAAATCTGGACCTATGAGTAAAATGCATGGTGAAAAAAATCCCGTGGCCCAGCAATGAAAGAATTGAGGGGCTGAGGTTATGTAGTATGCGCGCAGAGATATATAGGAATTTGTCAGAATGTCTGCGCGGTTGTTGGACAGGAAGTTCGTTGTGACTGTGGTGTCCAGAAGTGTTCTATATGGGATTTATGGTAGTTAACAGCAATCCCAGGTAGTAGATTTATAGTGAGTCGTGAAGAAGATAGAGCTCCTTGCTTGGATTGACTGTTATGCAGCTGTCCATGCAAGGAAAAGCGTGAATGATGTTTTACTCTGTAGAGAAACAGCAGTCACTGCTAGTGATTTAATGAAATACCCAAGTTGCCGAAGCTGGATCAACCGGCAGAGCTTGGGATTGTAATATTGACTCACCAAGAAGCACATAGAATGATTAGAGGAAACAGGCAACCTACTTACTGTGGTATGAAGTATGGTGACGAGAGACACCATTTTACCTGTCCCTTCTGAAGAAAGTTGATATTTCTGAGGTCCAGAATGGGTGGAGAGCAACTACTTTCTGTTGAAAGAAAGAATAGTAAGATTAAAACTCCCCCACCCCCACCCCCTGCGCTTTGTAGCATCCGGGGAACTGTACCCTGAACCTTGGTACCAAGTGGGGTGGCCGCTCTGATATCTGGCAAGTTGAGAGACCAGGAGGTGTCCAACTGGCGGGGCTGATGTAATCTGGATATCATGTAATCTCCCACGGGAGCGGTAAAAATCTTACCCGCATTTCTGTGTGCTGTACAAGAAAATGTCGAGACCTGTCGCCAGGCCTTGAGGTGGATTTGCAATTGAGGCAGTGTTTGCTGGATCTTGTGTCTAGCAGATTAGCGAATGCATCTGGGATTTCGGTCCTTAATTAGGAACCAGAAGCCAGAGTATTAATCAGTACAGAGTCCCGTTGCTGACAATGGGAGGATGTCCTGATGCAATCCCAAATGATTGGTAGAGAGGTTTCTCTTGGTAATGTGTCCGACATAGCTGGCAATAGCGATATGGGACACTAATACGGTTCTTTGAAGACAAGACGATCTAGAACCTGTCGAACCATTTGGCCCGATTTATTTATTTTGGACTTTTATATACCGACATTCATGTAGAAAATTTACATATCATATCGGTTTACAGTGAAAACACAAAAGTTGCAAATAGCATTACATAGAACAGGGTGACATGGAACTGGGAATAAGGGATCAAAAACAAAGGTAAATAATGACAACTGAAAAAGTGTGAGCCACGTGAGGATTAGAATGACAAACAATATCAAATCAAGAGAAAAACAAACAAATCAAATCAAGAAAAACAAATCAAATCAAGATTTATCAAATCAAGAAAAAAACAATATCAAATCAAGAGAAAAATCAAGAGATTTAGAGAACAGGTCTCAATGGGATTGTCGCTGAAGCAGGATTGGAGTACTTACCATCCGTCGTGGATCGCAGAAGGACGAGCCGGTGAAGATCGATGGCTCCGTGGATTTCAGGAGGCATCGAGGGACAGCCTGAAGGACGTAAACGTCCGACTGAACTCTGTAACCTGGTATGGTAGCACAGGTACAGAAGAGACAGGCTGAGCGTGTCTTGCACTACCACAGTAATTTGTGGAGGGTCAGAACCCCGCACCGATGTCGGTAGGGAACGCCTCGGGTACAGGGAAGCCATTATGACTCATGAACCCGGCCCTCTTTGCAGCAGCTCGATGTATCGTGACACCAGTGCAGAATTCCTCAGAACTCGGTCCGGTCATTCTGCAGCACCGAGGACTGCTAGCATTGTGTGGAACAGTGGCGGTGGCAATAGCGATGTTGCTCGGCCCGGGCATTCTCCAGCACCAAGTAGGATAGCACCGATGTCTTGGATGGTGTCGGTGGCGGACGGTCACCGTGCCGGTGACAGTGAGTGCCAAGGTGCTTGGCCCGGTCTTTCCCCAGTGACGAGGTGGATGCCCTCGCTGTCTTGGATGGCGAATGATGACGGACTGTCAGCATGCCTGCACTGCTCCTGGCACTATGTAGTGTCGTAGGCTGATATGGGGCTTTAGTTAAGAACCCAAAGCATGGAGCACTGTGTTTACGCGAGGGCATTGTGTGTAGGTGCTATGTCAGTATTGACAGTATCGATGGCGGCATAGAAGCGGCTTCAAGGGTATCGTCAAAAATATAGATGAAAAAACGTTGATGGCCCGGGCAGAGCAACGAAAACAGTGACAGAGGCACCGAAGTCGACACTCGCAGGCTATGTAGGTATCGATGGAAATGATGTGGCATTGAAAAATCGAATAGACATCGATGGCATCGGAAATTTGATACCGGCATCGATGGAATCGATGGCCGCATCGATAGAACGATGAGGACACCGATGGCAACGACGTGGGCATCGACGGCATAGGTGGCATGGCAATGAGCGTCAACTTCATCGATGGCACCGACCCGGGCATCGATGGCACCGGCGACACCAAGGTGTGCATCGATGCATCCACCCGGGCATCAATGACATAGATGGAAAAATCAGCGCCATGGATGAAAACATTGATGGTACTGAAAGAATCGATGCGGGGATCGATGGCATCGACGGACTGCGGGGGGAGGAGTGTCGATGGCATTGAAGAAGGCAGGACGGCCTGGATGGGGGTACCGACGGTACCGATGGGGGCATCGACTGCACGAAGATACCGAGGTAATTGATGGAGGCATGAATTCGACAAAGACCCTGGCGGCAACGGTAACCGTGGAAGTCCCTATCCCACTAGCGCTAATAACCAGGCAGAGGGTCACAGGAGGACACTTGCAGGCTATGTGGGGCTAACTGTGAAAACATAGGGAGAGGGAAGGCTGCATGTCGGTTGGTAGGCCGGGGAAACCGTAGTGAGGTGACAGGAACCGACCGAAAAACAGGGCATAGTACACACCGAGCGTCGATTAAATGTACGCGAAGGGAGACCTGTGCAGGGAAAAAGCGTTTGTGAAGTAAAAGTTTAAGTGTTTCCGTTAGGAAAAATTGTGAGAATTTCTCACAGAGCTCCTAACCGCTATGCTTACTGCAGAGCGGAAAAAAGAAGACTGAGGGGAGACACCTGTGGTCACAGGGATAATTGCAGGCTGAGCATGCTCAGTGCACTCAGTGTGTCAGTATCAGTCAAAGCTTTATAGAAACTGACAGAAAAGTTTTCCGTAACAGGGCTCCGTCCACTGACGTCACCCATATGTGAGGGCTACCATCCTGCCTGTCCTGTGAGAAAGACAAGTTCCCAGGCTTCAACCCTCCCTGGAGTTCGTGATGTCATCCCTGAAAAGGTTGTGGTTCTCTAGCTCCATCTGTGGGCAGGACAGCATAAACCCACACGTCTGAACTGGTCTAGTAGGATAAGGAGGGAATATGTTTACCTTAGAAGTCAGGCCAGTCTGCTTTTGCTAAGGACCGAGAAGGGAAACTACAAGTCTCACTTTTTATATAAAGATCTCACCATACTTTAAAATGCAACAATAGGTAATATATGCTTCTAATAAAAAAGTTTTTCATCTTACAAATTAAACTGAATAAATAGGTACATCCATAAAGTTTGCTTTTCAAATAACTAAACAATCTTACATGCAAATCCTATCCTTTGCTTATTTCCTGATTTTCCCTCTCCTTTAAACAACACTTCGCACTTTTCCTTTTTCATAGAATTTCCTCTAAACTTTGCTAGCAAATTCCTTAGTTGCTAAAAGGAGCTCCATTATTGGTTATCATTCTAAGAAAGGCTCTCAGTATTAATTCTATTACTCACTAAGATCATAAATTAGCTTGCAATATTGATTTTCATACTTCTTTTGTTAGACATTCTAATTAGCTTATTTATAGGTTCCATATAAACTTTGTCCCCAACAATTCAAGGGAAAAAGCTATGTACGACCTTTTCAGTAGCTTAAGAAAGTCTACAAAATACATCTTTTAAAATGTGAAATACTGACCCTTTTTCCCACTCAATTAAAACCAGAGTAGCAAAAGATCCTGTTAACTGCCAGCTTAAATTAGAGAAATCTAAAAAGTTAAGGTCCATGGTGAATCCTTATTGTTCCTTGCTAGATAGAGAAAAAATAAGTATATTACCCTTTCATTCACAGAACTATGAAACACAACTCTGCTGGTAGAGATTCAATGTCTTCCACTTTTACCATCTGTCCTAGCATATTGATAACACTATGTATGATAAATTTACCCGTAAAAGTACTTTCAGTACACTCGGTCATGACCCACTTCTCTAAAAATTATTTTGTCTAATGATATATTGTAACCGAACCTTTGATGGCACCTGTTAGAATGTACTATAGTACACTTTTACCTACATTAAATATGTGCCTATATGTAAACCGTTGCGATGGTATATAACTTAGCGACGGTATAGAAAAGATTTTAAATAAAATAAAAATAAATACAACAAGTAGGTGACCTATATACACTTCTGTTTTACAACTTTCTTCACTTCACATTTTTTTTAAGAAGATGGCTTTCAGCTTTCATCTCATACACAACCATATGGCTGATGGGAGTTCAATAAACAATTTCAAATCGGAGGTATCACTCACCTGGTTTGATTTCTCCACAGTGCTGGTGGGAACCTCTGTGGTGTCCTTCACAAAATAGTTGTCTATTATATGTCTCTCTGCACACTCTTGACTGCACACTGGACATCGAATAACACCAACTGAAGAAAAAGAGAATAAAAATGAAGTCTGCTACTGAAAAGGACTGCCAGACAAAGCAGATTTTATTTTTTCCTGGAACAGTTTTGATTGGTATAACTACTTTCTAATGGTTACTGTTTGTATTTAAAGCGTGTACTTCCTCAGAAATTCAAGTTTTAATAATACATCCCAGTTATAGACACTACCTGGCTCCCCCAGGCTGGTGAAGCTCCTTATGACCTTGGGCAAGTCACTTCATTTTCCATTACCTCGAGTACAAATGTGGACTATCAGCCCTTTCGGAACAGGAAATAGCTACTATATTTGAATGTAACTCATCTTGAACTACCAATGAAAATGTGCTACCTAGAAATAAATATAAAATATATTTTAAAGGGCAAAGAAAGACTCAAAGTATGAGTGTGCTTCAAAAAGTATGAGTGTGCTTTAAACTGCAACTGAAATCAAAAAAGTATGCTTAAGATTTTTCAGTACTCCTTTCTTGTATAAATGCTTCATATTTCACATTTTTTAAAAACATCAACATAATGCATACAAACCGTTCAGCAGAATTTGGGATAGCTACCATAAATGCATTTTCTGCTAGTGTGAACTGATGCTTGTAAATAAATTCAAGTGCTAACATTTCTAAGTGAAAAACTTAACTTGGGGCAGATCTAATAAGCTCATTGAAGGCCCCTATATATTGTGATAGAAAAATAGTGCTACAAATATTGAGATAGAGTGGTAAAACAAGAAGCAACTAAAGAAACAGAATTATCACTAGCAGAAAGAATTCTTCCTACCTTTTCAATGCAACATGCCTCATAAATATGTAAGTTTCAGAGATTTTTGGACAATAAGAACCACTGAGTAAATGTAACAAGAACAAATAAGAAGGTTCCTTGTAAAGAGAGAATACAAAGGACAAAATAGTATTCCGATTTGTTCTATGCACTTTTTATTCCACTAATATTCTACTTAAAAATGTTGCAATATCATTCTCCCAATCTCTCATTTCTGTTTTTAGAGTAGGAATATAAAAAGGAAAACCAAATTAAATGCGAAGGAATGCTTCCTATCACGATGTTCATCTATTACTTATCCAGCCAGTTTGTTCCACTGATGTAATATGGTTTCATTAATTCCATTCAACTAATGTGTACAATTCTGGTCACAGCATCTCAAAAAAGATATAGTTGCGATGGAGAAGGTACAGAGAAGGGCAACCAAAATGATAAAGGGTATGGAACAGCTCCCCTATGAGGAAAGGCTGAAGAGGTTAGGGCTGTTCAGCTTGGAGAGGAGACGGCTGAGGGGGGATATGATAGAGGTCTTTAAGATCATGAGAGGTCTTGAATGAGTAGATGTGAATCGGTTATTTACACTTTCGAACAATAGAAGGACTAGGGGGCATTCCATGAAGTTAGCAAGTAGCACATTTAAGACTAATCAGAGAAAATTCTTTTTCACTCAATGCACAATAATGCTCTGGAATTTGTTGCCAGAGGATGTGGTTAGTGCAGTTAGTGTAGCTGGGTTAAAAAAAAAAAAAGGTTTGGATAAATTCTTGGAGGAAAAGTCCATTAACTGATATTAATCAAGTTTACTTAGGGAATAGCCACTGCTATTAATTGCATCAGTAGCATGGGATCTTCTTAGTGTTGGGGTAATTGCCAGGTTTAGCCTCTGTTGGAAACAGGATGCTGGGCTTGATGGACCCTTGGTCTGACCCAGCATGGCAATTTCTTATGTTCTTATGGAATTAGTGCTAATCCTGTCTTTAATTTAGGGCTAATTATGCCCATTTTACTGAATGTCCCTCTTGGATGGCAGGAATTTGTATTTGAGGGAAACCGTATCCCTCTGAGGTTTTTGCATATACACACCTAGATACCCTCCTTCCTTTTCTATACTTTTTTTATTGTATTTAATTTAGGTTTGCAATGGCTAAAGGGCACTTTTAAATTGTACGTTAATGTTTCTGTGCTTTTTTTCATGATGTTTTCATTTTTTTGTCTATATTTTGTGGCTGACCTTGGGAATGAGGGCTGAAAAAACAAGTTGGTGTTAAACTGCTGGACAAAGCAAATGTTGCTTACCTGATGTAACAGGTGTTCTCACAGGACAGCAGGATGTTAGTCCTCACAAATGGGTGACATCGAGGATGGAGCCCAACCACGGAAAACTTCTGTCAAAGTTTCTGGAACTTTGACTGGCCCCTAACTGGGCATGCCCAGCATGGCACCAACCCTGCAGCCAGCAGGGGTCCCCCCCTTCAGTCTTGTTTCAAAGCTACAGGCAGTGCCAAAAAATAAAATAAGAAAAACGAACCCAACACCGCAGGGCGGCGGGCGGGTTTCGTGAGGACTAACATCCTGCTGTCCTGTGAGAACACCTGTTACATCAGGTAAGCAACATTTGCTTTCTCACAGGACAAGCAGGATGGTTGTCCTCACAAATGGGTGAGTACCGAGCTGAGGATGTCCGAACGTGCACCAAAAGTACCCAACGGCGTGCAACAGGCACATCAACTGGGGTGAAGTTTGGTAGAGGACATTCACACCCCACCGGGTAGGTGGAAGGGTGTTGGTACGTCATGTTGGAAAAAGGTTATGCAAGACAGATTGGCCGAAGATGGAATCCTGTCTTCCAGCTTGTCCAAACAGTAGTGGGCTGCAAATGTATGGAGAAAACTCCAGGTAGCAGCCCTGCAGATGTCAGGAAGCGGCACCGATCGAAGGTGTGCTACTGAAGTCGCCATGGCCCTCACAGAGTGTGCCTTAACACGGTCTTGAAAGGGAATGCCAGCTTGCTGATAGCAGAAAGAGATGCAGTCCGCCAACCAGGAGGAAAGAGCCTGCTTACCCACAGGTTGCCCTAACTTGTTAGAATGGAAAGAGACGAATAATTGAGTGCTCTTCCTGTGGGCAACTGTACGGTCTAGATAGAAAGCTAGAGCACGTTTACAGTCGAGGGTATGCAGAGTCTGTTCCCCGGAGTTGGAGTGGGGCCTGGGAAAGAAAATAGGTAGTATGATGGATTGATTAATATGAAACTCCGAAACTACCTTAGGTAAGAATTTAGGGTGAGTGCGGAGTACTGCCCGGTCCTGCAGGAGTTTAGTGTAGGGCGGATAGGTAACTAGGGCCTGTAACTCACTAACCCTTCGAGCTGAAGTGATAGCCAGAAGAAAAATCACTTTCCATGTGAGATATTTAAGGTCACAGGAGTGAAGAGGTTCGAAGGGTGGTTTCATAAGGCGACCAAGAACCAGATTAAGGTCCCAAGATGGGGCTGGAGGACGTAAAGGTGGCTTCAAATAGAGCAAGCCTTTAAGAAAGTGTGTTACAAGGGGTTGTACTGAAATAGGGACACCCCTGATACCTTTATGGAAGGCGGCTACCGCACTGACATGCATTCGAATGGAAGAGGTCTTTAGACCTGATTCTGACAAATGCCAAAGATAGTCCAAGAATTTAGGAATTGGACAGGAAAGGGGATCAAGGGACTGCGACGTGCACCATGATGTGTACCTTTTCCATTTGTAGGAGTAAGATTTTCTTGTGGAAGGCTTTCGTGAAGCGATGAGGACACGAGAAACTGAATCCGATAGGTTAAGTGGTTGAAGGACTAACCTTTCAACATCCATGCCGTCAGGGACAAGGCTTGGAGATGGGATGGAGGAGGTATACGTCGTTTTGAGTGATCAGATGCGGGTCCGTTCCCAGGGGAATGTGTCTGCGGATGGAGAGATCCTGGAGTATGGGAAACCACACTTGGCGTGGCCAGTGCGATGCTATCAGGATAATGGTTCCCTTGTCCTGACGTAGCTTCACAAGAGTCTTCGACAGAAGAGGAAGTGGAGGGAATGCATAAAGCAGACCGGTTGTCCACGGGAGGGAGAATGCATCCCTGGGCCAAGAGTGCTGAGACCGAATGAGATTGCAGTAATTGGCCACTTTGTGGTTCTGAGGGGACGCAAAGAGGTCTATGTGGGGATAACCCCATTTCTGGAAAAGAGAGGTCGCTACCAAGGGATTGAGTGACCACTCGTGTGGTTGGAAGACACGGCTCAGCCGGTCTGCCAAAACATTTTCTACTCCCGGCAAGTAGGTGGCCCTGAGGTACATGGAACGGGAGAGGGCTTCTGCCCAAATCTGCGCAGTTTCCTGACAGAGAAGGAAGGAGCCTGTGCCTCCCTGTTTGTTGATGTACCACATGGCCACCTGGTTGTCCGTCTGAATCAAGATTATGTGATTTGATAGGCAATCTTGAAAAGCCCGGAGAGCGTATCGGATTGCTCGAAGCTCCAGGAAATTTATCTGGTGTTTGGCTTCCTCTAGAGACCAGAATCCTTGAGTTTGTAGACCGTTTACATGGGCTCCCCAGCCGAGGTTGGAAGCATCGGTGGTGAGAATTACTTGAGGATCTGGTGGGTGAAAGGGCAAGCCCTGTAGGAGGTTGGATTGATTTTTCCACCAGGCAAGAGACAGACGGAGTGCATCGGTGATGCGAACAATGGTCGACAGAGGCTGAGTGGCTTGGATCCATTGTGATTTCAGAGTCCATTGCTTGACTCTCATGGCCAGACGGGCCATTGGAGTCACATAAACTGAGGAGGCCATGTGTCCCAGCAGAATGAGAAATTGGCGAGCTGTTGCTGTGGGTTGAGACTGCAACTGGCAACTTAGGGACACAAGGGTTTGAACACGTTGATGAGGAAGGAAGGCTTTTGCCTGTAAAGTGTCCAAGTCTGCGCCAATGAAGGATAAGGTTTGAGATGGGAGTAAGTAGGATTTCTCGTAGTTGACAAGAAATCCTAGAGAAATTAGAGTTCGGATTGTCAGGGTCAGAGAAGACCAAGCGGTTTGCTGGGTTGTGGCCCTGATCAACCAGTCGTCCAAGTAGGGGTAGACATGGACGCCTGCCTTCCTGAGGAACGCTGCAACCACTACGAGACATTTGGTGAAAACTCGTGGTGCAGATGCTAGGCCAAATGGGAGCACTCTGTATTGATAGTGGTTTTGGCCTACTAGAAATCGGAGGTATTTGCGATAAGACTGAGTTATCGCAATATGGGTATAAGCATCTTTGAGGTCTAGAGAGCAGAGCCAGTCCTCTCTTTGCAGCAGAGGGAGAAGCGAGCCCAGGGTTACCATCTTGAACTTTTCTCTGTGAAGGTACTTGTTGAAAGCCCGTAGGTCCAGGATTGGTCGAAGTCCTCCTGACTTTTTTGGGATCAGAAAGTACCTGGAATAGAACCCTAGTCTGTGTTGTGAAAGAGGAACGGGTTCTATAGCGTTGGACTGGAGGAGAAGGGAAACTTCATGCTCTAGAAGAACAGAGTGGTCGGTAAGTCTCCACACTTGCAGAGGTGGAGAGTCCGAAGGAAGAGTTAGGAAGTTTAGATGGTAACCTTGTGCAATTATCGCTAGCACCCATTGATCTGTGGTGATGCGATGCCATGTTTCTGTAAAGTGGCTTAGTCGACCTCCTACTGGTATGTTTGGTAGAGGGACTAGGCATCTGCTGTCTAAGTGAAAGTCAAAACCCCGACGCAGGGCCTGGTTGCGGAGCTGTTGTGGGCTTTTGCTTTCGAGGTTGGCGAGGCTGAGGCTTTTGATACGGCCTCGTTGACCTAGACTTGGTGTGTGGGGGATAATACTTCCGTGGACGGAAGAATGACTTTTTGGGTTCCCTCTTAAAAGGTTGTTTAGAGGGGAAGTCAGAAGGAATGGATGAAAGCTGTTTAAGGGTCTCGTGATGATCCTGTAATTCAGCAACTATTTGGTGAATTTGCTCACCAAACAAATTATCCCCTAAACAGGGCAGGTCGGAGAGCCTGTCCTGAACCTCCGGGCGAAGGTCAGAAGACTTAAGCCAAGTCCAGCGTCTTGCTGAGATGGCTGTAGCAGATAGTCTAGTGGAAGCATCGAAGATGTCGTAAGATGTTCTTATCTCATGCTTGCCAGCTTCAAATCCTTTAAGTACGAGGGTTTGAAGGTGTTGTTGGAATTGTTCTGGTAAGGTATCTGAAAATTCTTGTATCTGCTTAAAAATGACCCTGTTGTATTGGGTCATATACAGCTGATAAGAAGCTATCCTGGAAATGAGCATGGCTCCTTGGTATACTTTTATGCCTATACTATCTAGGAACTTGCTCTCCTTGGTAGGAGGTATGGATGAGTATGGCTTCATTCTTTTAGTTTTCTTTTGAGCGGACTCTACCACAACCGAGTGGTGGTCTAGCTGTGGTTTTTGAAAGCCAGGTGCTGACTGTACAAGGTAAGTAGAGTCAGCTTTTTTGTTTACTGGAGCAACAGATCCAGGAGTTTCCCAATTCTTTTTTAGAAGGTCTAGAAAAACCTGATGAATTGGAATGGAAGTGATGACTTTTGGGGCATCCAAAAATTGGAGTAATTCCATCATTTGGTGCCTGTCATCTTGCTCCGATTGAAGCTGAAAAGGGACCAATTCTGAAATTTCCTTCACAAAATTTGTGAAAGAGAGGTCCTCAAGGGGAGAACGCTTTCTGCTTTCAGCAGGAGAGGGTGGTGAAGGTAAATCATCGGTATCTGTGGAAGTATCATCACCCCAGGTGTCATAAGGGTCAGGTTGTTGACCTGTAGGACCACGAGGGGGTTGGATACCTGAAGGTCCCGGCTGAGGCTCCGAGAATCCCGAAGGAATCACCGGAGGCATCGGTGCGGGCATCGATGGAGCCCATGTGCGTATCGCCCCGGAGGAATGTATCGGTGGCGATGGACGACACGGCATTGATGGGACTACTCCCGAAGGAGGAATTCGATACGGTGTTTCTGCACCCGATGAAATTGGCATCGGGGAGCGCTCCGGTGCTGTCGGTGACCCAGGTATCACCGGTGGAAGGGCAGTCATGAGCGCTTCCATCCGGGCAAGCAGCGGTGCCAGCGCTGCTGGAATCGGGTCGGTGACTGGTTCCACTCTCGGTGGCGGAGTCGGTGCCGAAGGAGTCTGGAACCTTTGCATCGCTTTGTCGATGGCCTCCTGGACCAGCCAGTCCAGTTCTTCCCGGAGACCTGGGGTAACAATACCCGGCTCCGCAGAAGAGGGAGGCTGAGGCTGAGCCGGAGGGACCACCGTCACCGGTGGAATCGCGGCTCCCAAACCCCGATGGGGAGAGGGTTGCCTCAGTGTCTCAGAAACAGAGGTGGATGGTGCCACTTCTGATCGAGACTTCTTCGGTGGCGGCTCGGACGGTACCGAGGTCGATGACTTCGATTCCTCGATGGTCCGAGACTTGCGATGTCAATGACAATGCTTTTCCCTCCGATCCTCACGATCCTCGGGGGAAGGGACGGGAGTCGATGGTCGTGGAGACGTCGATGGCAGACTGTCACCGGGAGGTTGCCGACGATGGAAGGACTTCGACGGTGCCGGTTCAGAGGACGTCGATGCGATGGACGGCGTCGGAGTGTGAGCATGGAAAAGGAGTCCCATCTTCTCCATTCTGACTTTGCGACCTTTTGGTGTCATAAGGGCACATTTGGTGCAAGTCAGGACATCATGCTTGCTCCCTAAACATAATACACAGACTCTGTGAGGGTCTGTGATAGACATGGTGCGCGTACAATCTGGGCACCGACGGAACCCAAACGCCATGGCCATTGACCAAAAATTTAGCCGCGGTACGGTCAACGGCCAGCAGGCCGAGAAGGCCAAACTAGACGGTAATCGGCGAAAAACGGCAAAAAACTTACCGAAACACCGCGGGCTAAATTTAGATAGAGGAGGGACCCCTGTGGGGCGAATTTTACTTCAAAGAAGTTCAAGAAGAGTTTCCTGTCAGGAATGTGGTAAGAGCTCTTTAACCGCGTGACTACTGCTGCGCGGAAAAAAGAAGACTGAAGGGGGACCCCTGCTGGCTGCAGGGTTGGTGCCATGCTGGGCATGTCCAGTAGGGGCCAGTCAAAGTTCCAGAAACTTTGACAGAAGTTTTCCGTGGTTGGGCTCCATCCTCGATGTCACCCATTTGTGAGGACAACCATCCTGCTTGTCCTGTGAGAAAAGACAGTCACATGATAGCAGCTGCTCCCTGATCAGCTGGAGGCTAATTTGCATATCAGATGTCTATTATAATAAACTTCTATAATGATCATTGTGCTTAATGTAAACTTTAAATTTATGTTAATCCCTTTCTGATCAGTTTTATTTTATTTATGTGTTTTATATACCGTCATTCCATAATAAGATAACAACGGTTTACAAAATCATTTTCATATTCTTAGTCTACAATTCAGCAGGTATTTGTGTCATAAAAAAAAAAAAACAGAGCTTTATAAGCATAGGTCACAGACTGGACGTGTCATGCTTTAATGCGGTCTTAGCATCGAGTGTATTAATCTACTTATTTATTTTAAAATGTATTAACCACCACAGACTACAAAACAAAAATTTAAAATCAAAGCCACAAAACATCATACAAAACACTTTCAACAAAAATTCAAAACAAGACAGTTAAAATTTGATAACTAATCTAGCAGTGCTTGGAAAGCCTGAGAACTGCACCAACCCTGAAAATATAGCGCATTTGTGAAAGGTGATTTTTTTTTTAATTTAAACTTTTTAAATCTTACAATATATGATAGAAAAACTAAGGAAATCAAGAAAACAATCATAAAAATAAATACCAATTCTCATCTAACATGAATAAGTCCACATTACAGCAGGACCACTAACTTAAATAGTAGTAATAAAGTAAACGAAAATGACAATGCCCAATCAGTTAACCCTCCCAACACGCAGTACCCCGAAAAATGAACATGCTAACTTATCCACTATAAAAGGTTCCAGATGCATAGGATCTACAAATATAAAATTACTTTGATATCCCTACTATGCATTTACAAGGAAATTTCAGGAAGAATGTTGCTCCCAAGGACAGAGGTGGAGGTTTTAATTCAAGAAACTGAGGTTTTCCTTTTTGCCTGTATCTCCCTTCAAGATGTCTGGGAAGATCTGAACTTTTTGACCACGAAACAACAAATCTTTACACTTAAAATACTGTCTAAAGAAAATCTATCACTTACCAAAGCAAAAGAAACAATTTAAATATACCAGGAAGAGTTAAGGTTTTTACACTTACATCCTACACAACATATAAAAGTAAAGGAGTCATATATGCAGTTTTTTGTCCATGCAATATGATGTACATAGGGAAAACCATCAGAGAATTCAATAATCAAGATGTATTATGCTGATTTTTTAGTGCTGTTTTTCACGCAGGCGCAGCGGGACAGAGTCGTCCGTGCACAGGACAGGGACATCGGTAGTCCAGGAAGGGCCATCGGCAGACCTGGACGTATCATTCGCCCATGGACAACTATCTTTGGCATGTCGGAGCGAGATGTAGTCCGAACCTACCGGCTGAGCTCACGGGCAATCCTGTTCCTCTATGAAGATCTGCGCTGCGACCTTGATCCCCTGGCCAATCGCCACCATGCTATACCAGGATTGACTAAACTTCTTGGTGCCTTAAATTTTTTTGGTACTGGAAGTTTTTTTGGTACTGGAAGTTTTGAAACCCCCGTGTCATTGCGAGTATGATACAGGCCTCCTTCTTACGGCATCTGACACAGGTATTGAAGGCCTGAGGAAGTTTATCGTGTATCCTACCGATCCAGTGGAGCTGCAACAGATTCGCAGTGGGTTCATGGGTATTGCAGGGATGCCGAACGTGTTGGGTGCTATAGACTGTGCCCATATTGTGTTTACCCCCAGGTCAGAGGAAGAGAGTTCCTTCCTGAATCGTAAGCACTTCCATTCAATGAATGTTCAAGTGGTTTGCGATGCACACCTTCGGATTCTAAATGTTGTAGCGAAGTATCCTGGGAGCTGCCATGACGCCTACATTCTGGCACATTCATCTATAGGCACTCATTTCCCAGACAGGAAGTATGGTGAAGGCTGGCTACTTGGTAAGTGTCATCGGCTACAGCCTGGGATTATATCTGGGATGTCCGGTATACAATATGTGCTCATTTATATATGTGATGTTTTTGATGCATTCCTGATTATTCCCCCTATAGGTGATGGCGGCTATGGCTGTAAGCCCTGGTTGCTAACTCCACTCCAGTCTCCATGCACTGCGGCAGAAAAATGCTACAATGAGGCTCATGGCAGCACCAGAAACGTTATTGAGCGTACTTTTGGAGTTCTGAAAGGACGATTGCGATGTCTGGATCACTCTGGTAGAGCCCTGTAGTACAGTGCAGAAAAGGTGGCGAACATCATTGTTGCCTGCTGCATGCTACACAACATTTGTCAGCGATTTGGTGTGAATGCAGAGGTAGCAGAAGACTTGCCGCCAGATCCGCCTGTGGAACCGGCTGTTGAGGCGGACAACACTGCACGGGGGAATGACGTCCGACGAAGGATCATCAAAACTTATTTCTCCTGTAAATTCTTATCTGTTATACATTCATTTCTCCATGCTGATATGGCACTTTTATTGTTGCTCATAGCTCTGAAAAATTTGAGATATAATACTTTTAATGCCTGTACACAACTATATGTTAAATCTTGTGTTGTGTTTCTTTCAGGAGCTGTGATCCATCCATCTAACCATTTCCCATCAAGCTGATCCATCCATCAAACCATTTCCCAGCAAGCACAAAAGTCGATTTAACATAAATAATTGTGAAACAAATAAAATAGAGTTTGAATTTTCCCTTGTCTTCTCTGTGTTTTCCATTGCATAATTTAGAGTTCTTGAATTGTGTTCCCATTTAATCCTCAATAAATAGCTTCCTTTCCTTTTATTATAGCTTGTTACCTTAAGTTATTTCGGCTTCCCTGCAGCTCCATCACAGACATGGACGCGGGGTGAAGGACGTCGCGCCAAGCCTTCTTCCGGCGTCCACAATTAGGCGTCCCTGCGGCTCCGTGGGTCCATCACCTGCACAGACGCCGGGAGCAGGTGGCAGGACGCTTGCACGTGGAACGGCACGCCCAGACGGCCATTTTGTTTATGCTTTACAGAAAGGGCAAGGATGCCGTGTGGGAGGCTTCCCAATTTCGGTGACGGGGACGTCCGGCTCCTGGCCACGATGATAGTGGCCGACGAGCACAACCTGTACTTCAGCCCTGGGTGTCCGTGGGACCAGAACCGGGCTGACAAGGCCTGGCGGGCGCTCAGGGCCCAATACAACGCCCAGGCTTCATACCTGAGGGAGGCAAGTTCATTGGCCTGTGTTGTGGTTGGCAAAAGTCAGGTCTATGTTGCTTGTAAGAATGACACAGCTTATAATTCTAGCTCACAGGGAAACATCCAAGTTCAATAACATTTATTTTATTTTGGGATTGTTTTGTATTGCTGTGGGTGATAATTTTTCTTCTGATACTTGACTTGTTTGGTTTGAATTGTTTTTTGCCTCTAAAGCTAAGTAAAAGTTTTATATCAACTTGTGTTTCCTATTTCTGTTGTATTCCCACCAGGTTGAGGCATTGAAAAAGCGAGCAAGGCGCATCAGGCGGGAGGAGCCCGAGTACCTGCGGGCCCACCGCAGAGCCGAGGAAGATATGTGCTGTTAGCAATTGTCATGGTTGCCAAGCAAGCGGCAAGGTCTTCTTTAGTAATGTCAATAAGAATTTTAACATTTGTGCCATTCTAGATCTTTGCATGCACATCTGTGACACCTTTTGCTTTTTTTTTTTTTTTTCCAGAGAGCATCACGGAGGGGTCATCGACCACAAAATCAGCTCCTCCAGAAGAACAGCAAGGTTAGCCTTTAATAGCATCAGCATAGTAAAAGTATGTGGATGTTTATGCCGTGTGGCACGCCAATTACACATTAGCATTGTTAAATGTCATGCTCACTATAATGCTTGAGGTTAGGGTCCTGTTTAAAGTGTCGATAAGTTCTCCTTCCTTCTGGATGTGTGCATGCGTGACAGCAGTAACGCTTTCACTTTTTCTCTTTTCAGACACATAGGCAGAGGAGGAAGGGGAAGATGTACTGCCACCTGACATTATGGCCCCCCCACCAGTTATTCAGACCCTCCCCATTATTGAGCCCCCCCCCCCAGTTATTTTGCCACCCCCCCCTCTCTCCTGCCCCACCTGCCATGGGAGACGAGGAGGATATAGTCATTGACGTTGTCAACCCTGTCTCTCCTGTGCTTCCAGGAGCAGGTCAACGGCTGGAGGCCGGCGCAGCAGCTGGGGAAGGGCCCTTAGCCCTTGAGGGGCACCTGGATGCTGTGCTGGTCCTCCTGGCACAGTTGATCCGCAGCCTGGATGTCCAGGAGGGAATGGCAGTGCAGGCGGTGACCATCCTGCACGACCTGCACCATGGCCAGCGGGAGATAATTGAGCTCCTGTGCACAATGGCAAAGAGCTCAGTCCCTGCTCGTCATGGCGCGGGCTCCTGCAGGACGGGTACCGACTGATCAACATCAATGACTATGATCCTCCTCTTCCCCCATGGTACGGTCCCTCCCCATGCCCTCACAAAAAAATTATTTTCCACCAAAAAAAACATTTGTAAATAGTTTAAAAATATATCTAATTTTTTAAATTTAAAGATTGTACGAGTTTGATTTCACCAATTTATTTAGAATACTTATTGCATGAAACCTTTGTGTGTTGTCGGTAGTGGCATGGCACATAAAAAAGAAACATCAGTTTATGCAAATAAAAAATTTTTTATTTAAAATTTATTGTTTAATGGAACAAAAAGCTGAGGCGACATCTCTAATGGCACAGATCAAGTCTGTCATCATTTCCTTCATCAAAATCGCATGGGAAGCCAGAGCACCACTGATATCGGCTCGGATCAACCTCATTTCCTGGAGCATCGAGTCATTGTGTTGATCCTGTCGAGAGGTGATTCCATTCATAAACTGCTCGCTTAGGCCGTCTATTCTGAATAATGCCTGTTCCAAGTCCTGTGATATTTCCTGTGCCGGTGGAGCAGCAGCATGTAGTGGAGATGGTTCTGACGCTAGAAATGGTTCCATGGTGACAGATGCTTCAGGTTGGGTTATTGACGCTTCCAGGGCTGCAGATGCCTCAGGTTGCTGGCTCTCAGGAGACACGTTGGCTGGGGGAGACTGCGTTCGACATGGGGAATACAAAATCGTCTGGCGTGGGAATGGATTCGTCGCTAGTTACGTCACTAGTTACGTCGCTAGTTACGATCGTTCATACGATCTGTGGAGAAAGATGGAGAAAGAGGTTGCAGTTAGTGTTGTCAGTTTACCTCTCAGGAACACAAAAGTCAACATCCAACGCAAACAAGATGTATGTTTATGCCTACCTCGACTTGCTCCTGTGTCAGCGCCAAACTGTGTGTGCACGCCAACGACAACCTCTGGCCTCACAATACTGAGAACTAGCTCCTCTACAGGTGTCAACACAATATTACAATGTGGTCCTCCGCCAGTCCTCTTTGCTGCTGCGTCAATTTTGGCAGCCTTTTCTTTTACCTCTTTTCTAGTGTCACGCCACCGGTGCTGTACCTTTTTACATCCCTGGGCGTGACAGAAAGGGAGCTCACATCCTGCCCGATCTTCTCCCAAATCCGTTTCTTCGTAGAGCAAGAAACCATGGACTGGAAGAGAACTTTATATTTGTCACAGACAGCACGGCACAGTAACTCCTTTTCTTCATCCGTGAAGCGAGCGTTGCGGGTTCGCTTTTTGGATGGCTGGCTAGAACTTGTGCCTTCCTGCTCCTGATGTTCACCGTAATCTGCCTCGACCTGCGCAATAGTACATTTTCCAGCCATGCCTGAATGGGAAAAAAAAGAAGAATGAATGGAGAGACAGCATGACGGAAATTGATAGAAGCAGAATAAATGAAAAAAATATTGAACCAGAAACAAGAAAGGCCCATGGACAGCATCAAGCAACAGCCTGAACTAGTGCCTTCCACCGGTTGCCGATCTCCGGACTCTGCCTCTACCCGTGCAATGGAATGTTTTCCTGGCATGATTGTCTGAATAGGAGAAAAAAAAAAACAGAGGAAAGGGATCAATGAATGGAGCAATAATCAAGAACAGATTGACCCCGAAGGAAGAGAAGCACATGCAGAGCATACAATAAAGAGTGAATACAATAAAAGGAAAATCAACAAAACAGAAGAGGAGCACAGTAAACATTCTAAATCAACAAAACATAAGAGGAGCACATGCAGAACATGGAATAAAGACGTCCATGGCCGCTGCCTTGAGCACCATGATCGGAGGCCCCTACCTTGCACGTCCGGGCACTCAAGGCAGCGGCCATGGACGTTGGAAGGCAGCTAATTCCGAACGTCCAGGCTGCCTTGAGTGCCTTTCCAGGCCTTCACAGGCACCCGGACGTGGAAGGTAGGGGCCGACGTTCCCGCCTCTTTCCGGACGTCCATGATCAAAGGCCCCACTACCTTCCAACATCCATGGCCGCTGCCTTGAGCGCCCAGACGTGGAAGGTAGCGGGGCCTCCAATCAAGGACGTCCGGATGCTCAGAGCAGCGGCCCCAGTGTCCATGCGGGGTCTGTTGGAAAGAACCATCCACTTACCTGCTGAAAGCATTGCCGATCTTCCGAATGATATCCAAAGGTACCGCTGTAACCGCTCTGTCCTGGCCCGAGCCCCTTTAACCCCTCTGTCATCTAATGGTCCAACCGACTCCCTCACAGGTTTCTTGCTTCGGATATATTTTAAAAAGTTTTTATTATGAGTTCATATCCTGCTGCTGCTTCTTGTGACCTTGAGCAAGTCACTTCACCCTCCATTGCCTCAGGTATAAATTTAGATTGTAAGCCCACTGGAGATGAGGAAATATATATAGTACCTAAAAGTAATCCGCTATGATGTGCCTGAAAAAGTGGAAAATAAAAAAAATAAAATAAAAAAGGAGAAAGACATTTTATCTCATTACAATTCTTGGGCTTTGGACACAAAATACACAAAATTTTGTGATTATTGTAAAGAAGAATGACTTACTATTAGTTAGAAAACTGAACCATTGTTACTAGCACCTTGCCTGAAAAACATTGCAGACACTAGGACAATTCTCTCATTTTCCTGGAAGAGCAAACTGCAACCAAAAATAGTACTTAGTTTTAAATAGCGATTCCACAACAGCATTCATTAAGCCTTCCAGATAGTCTGATTTACAATTCATTCCTGAAAAGATCTCATAGCAATTATATTTAGTCACTGCCAACACAATTATGAATCAAAGTAAAACGGAGTGCTGCTACACTTATCCTCATCAGAGCCATAATCAGGAATGCCATGGCTACAGATATGAAACAAATATCACTAAAATAACTAAATATGAACACTGTATGACAATTTGTCACTTCTTCAAAATACCTGCCATGACAATTTGATTTACAAAATTACAAGCTTGATTTGTACCTTTCACTGTGGCAATATTGCATTTTGAAAAATCTCTTTCCCCCACCTCCCCCGTTTCTTTAGCCATTTTTACAGCATTCATAAGTTAAATATATATAGATGTGATTCCTGTATAGGGCTCAGATGAAAATCAGTAAATTGATAACAAATGAATTAAGCGAGATAACAGAAAAC
Source organism: Rhinatrema bivittatum (assembly GCF_901001135.1). Taxonomy (NCBI): domain Eukaryota; kingdom Metazoa; phylum Chordata; class Amphibia; order Gymnophiona; family Rhinatrematidae; genus Rhinatrema; species Rhinatrema bivittatum. The sequence continues at coordinate 223,950,907 of NC_042618.1, read as the reverse complement.
AAGAAATGCTCCAGAAGACCAAACTGAAAGAGCTTATTTGTTACATAAAAACAGGGCTGGTGTTAACTGCTACACAAGGATAAGAACAAATTTTAGGTGTAGAAAATCTGACAGAAAATGAGAAAATTGCTCCACCAAGTACTTGCACATAATGCAGGCTTAACAACTGCAGTAAAGCTAGTTTTTTGTAAATATCACATTTATTTATATTATTTACTTGCTTGTTTCTAGGATTTATTGCTTCCTATGGTCTGGCTCCTATTTATCTATTTTTTGTTTACATTTTTCTAATATATTTTAATAGTTTGGAACAATTAAGGCCGGATTTTAAAAGGGTTACGCACGCCGGGCCTATTTTAAAAAGGCCCGGCAACGCGCATAAAACCCCGGGACGCGTGTAAGTCCAGGGGCTTGCAAAAAAGGGGCGGGGTCAGGCTCCCAGCACAGCGGCCATATTTGCCGCTGGGCCGGGGCGCGCAACTTACTTCAGTCCCAGGGCTGAAGTAAGTTGTGAAATTAAAAAAAAAAAAAAAGCAAAGGAAAAGGTAGGGGAGAAAGGGGAGGTAGGGGAAAGGAAGGTGGGGTGGGGAGGAAGGAACGGGGGAAGGCGGCTCGGCGCACACAAGGTGCACAATTGTGCACCCCCTTGCACACACTGACCCCCGATTTTATAACATGCGCGCACCAGGTAGCACGCACACATGTACGCCGCGCGCACTTCTTTTAAAATCTACCCCTTACCTTTTACTACAATCGTATCTCCACAGCATTTCGATGTTCACACTATAATATATGTATTAATGTTTTCCGTGAACATGGTCCTAGTTTCAGTCAGAACAGCAAAATCTAAATTTAAGATCCCCAGTGGGGATCTTAGAAAAGATAGTCCAAAAACAGCTCACTGAACATCTCGAAAACAACATTCTATACTCGGCTCAATATGGTTTCAGAAAACACCTAAGCCCTGAAATCTTACTACTAATTATTACATAATACAATACTCAGAGGTTTTGATAGCGGTCATAAATTTTTGCTTGTACTACTAGATCTCTCAGCAGCATTTGACATGGTTGATCATAATATTCTAATGCACAGACTTACAGAAATATGACTCTAAGATACAACTCTGCAATGGTTTTCATCCTGTTTAAATAGGTTTTGTGAAGTTAAAATTTAAAACATCATCTCAAAGAAAATAAATTTTGAGTCTGGTGTGCCTCAAGGATCATCGCTGCCACATTATTTAACATTTACATGTTACCAATTTTCCATCTATTAGCAGGACTGAGCTTGACCTACTTCATCTACGCAGATGATACAGTTTCTAGTTCCAATTCAGGACTCTATTGACAAAGCTCTTAAAACAACCTCTATGTATTATCGGATATAAAAACCCTACTAAAATCACATGAAACTCATATTCAACATAAATAAAACAGAAATTTTACTCCTGGATAGAAAAATGATCTCAGATAAACTCCCATCACTTAAAATTGATGACGCCGACACAGAAATTAACAACTTTCACCAGGGATTTAGGTTTCTATTTGGACACTGAACTAAGTTTGAAAAAACACTGTACTAAAAGTGAAAGAGTATTATCATAAATTATTAACTAAGTCTAAAACCTTTACTGTCCATTAATGACCTCAGAACTGTACTTCAATTGTTAATTTTTGCCAATACGGATTACTGCAATTCTATGCTACTCGGCTTGCCCGCCACCACATTACGCCCATTACAGGTTTTACAGAACTCTGCGGCAAGATTGACAGGCATCGATGTCGGGATGGGTCTCTGTAATTTTTGGAGGCCTTGTGGTGCCGTATGTCGTCCGACTTGCGGCCTTCCTACCCCCCAGTCCTGGGGGTGCGGGTGTCGACGGACGCTGACCGCCTTACCTTCGGGCCAGATTCCTTCACCGGCCCGGGAGAGGAGTGGACTTCCGAAGGTGGTCCCTGAGATCCAGCTGGCATTTGAAGCTGCTGAATCTTCAGCTCGCTGCTGCTGAGCTCGCGGCGACATCCGGCCGCATTGTGGGCATGAGGCCTGCAGATGAGTAGGCCCCAGGCATCGATAGCATGGACATGATCTTTCCACAGGTACATTTCTTAAACCCAGAGGGTCTGGGAGTTGTCATTCTTGGTGGCTGAGGATAACCACGAAGCCCCGCGTGTGATCCCGCGCGCGGAAAGAAGAGACTGGGGAGAATCTCTTCTACTGCACGGGAAAACAGGCGCAGCCGCACAGAGCAAAGCTCTGTATTCTACTTCTGAAGCTCCGCCTCCTGGGCCCTGAAGGACAGTTCCCATGACAGCACGGCTAATTCAGCCCTGCTATCAACGGGGAAAAAAGAAGTTCGATCATATCACATCTGTGCTGGATTTCCCTACATTGTCTACAGGAGTTTTTAAACACCAAAGGTGTAAGAGAATTCTAGGAGGGTAAACCAGCAAGCATCAGTTACCCCTTTGACATCTCAGTACCTATTTTTGGATGTCTCTCACTTATACGTTATAATTTTTATGCTCAATAAGACCTGTCAACTTAATTGTTTAAGTCTTTTTTTTTTTTTTTTTTCCTTTATCTTTTGGTCATCAATGTTACAACGTTATTGTTAAATTTTGAACTTATGTACTCTGTTCCAAGTTTCATAACCTTGTTCTATGTAATGCCTTTTGGCAATTTTCATGTTCTGTTTCAATGTAAACCGATGTGATCTTTATTTCATATAGGAACACCGGTATATAAAAATCTAAAAATAAATAAATAAATAAATAAATAAATGTCTTTTGCCAAATACTATCAAGTTATGACTTTTGTCAAGTTGCACTATTTTCAAGACACTATTTTGGAAAACTATTCTTAATGTTATACCATCTAAACCAGTTGTCCACTTATTTTTTTTTTTTTCAAACAGGGGCCACTTTAGATCCAATGGGGCTGAGAAGGGTCGGATTGAGAAGGGAAGTCCCCCCTCCAATGTTGTGATGTTATGACTGACCGGGGAACTGGGGGGGAGGGGGCGGGGGATGAGAGTACTCTCACTATCTCCATTGGCCATCACCACCTCCTCTGTCCCTTCCTCCCTGCTTCTCTTCAGCCAATGTATGTCTGTAGCTTCCACTGTTGCTATCAGACTTTACCTGCTCCATTACCCCAGCATACTTGCAGTTTGCAGCTTTGTCTCTCCGTGCCTCCCTCAGTTCTGCTCGCTATGCTGTTACATTCTCATCTAGCTTTCCAATTTCCTTGGCCATTGGGACTTGGCTGCTCCTGCTCCTCTGGCTCTCAGTGTGCTGCAGGGCCAAGTCAGGAGGGGGGCAGAGATGGGAATCAGTCTTCGCAAGCACAGCAGTCTGCCTCTTCTGCTCTGACTCACTGCAAGACTAGGCAGAGCTGGAGGCAATGCTCTCAGCTGCCATGGTATGCCTCTCCTCCAATATAACCAACTGCTTGCTGGGCCAGGCTGGGACTGGAGTAGGGGTAGGGCTTCTTTTACTATCGCAGTGCCTGCCTTCTTCTACTCCCATCCAGTTGTACAGGGAGTGGAGAGACCCTCAATTGTAGATGGAACACATGCATGGTGTATTTTTTTCACAATCAGGGGCTGTTCTAGAGTCCACAGAAGTCTCCACTGGCCCCTAGGCCTTACCTTGAACACTGATCTAGACACTTAGAGGTTAATCCTTTTCTCTCCCCTTTTCAGATAATCCACACCAAGGTTGCAGGACTGATGCCTAGCAAAACATGTGCCCCAGATAACCGTTGCACCAGGAAGAGAGGTTATGAGTATAAACAGAGCCTTATAGGCTTCTACACAATTGATTAATTTTAGTGGAAAAACAACAAATGAGAACTTTGTTAGTTGCAAAGTAAGGTGTACTGAACCAAGGAAATACTAAAATCTAGGTAGAGCTACAAATCAAGAGACTGTTTATTCCCTTCCTCCCATCTCCCCTCTACTTCCTATCCATAGGGTGTTTCCTTTTTAAACAGTTCTTCCAAGGGCTTGGGTCCTATATTATTCACTTAGCCTAAGTACCAATCTCACAACTTTTTTTTATAAGTCATCATTAACAAAATATCCTTTATTTAGTCCAACAATTGTGATACTTATGTCCCAAGGCCTATCATTTGGACACTTAAGGATTGTCCAGTTTGCCTTCAGCTGTCTGCCATGAAAAATGAATTAATTCACCTGAAAGAGAAAGTATCCAGGTTTCAAAAGATCTCCCCTCCCTTGCAGCATCCAGAATCTCTTTCCCAGCTCCCACAGAGAAGTCAAAAACCCAGACAGAAATGGTTTCCAGTAGGCTCTGGTAGAATAGGACCTGTGACTCAGACACCCAATTTCCTTATCTTTGAAGTAATCTTTATCTGCCCCCACTCCCACAGTGAAGTCAAGCATCCAGGATTCAGAAACCATGGAATAATTACACAACAGTAGGCTCTGGAAGAATAAGGCCTGTGATGAAGTGACACCCTCGCTCCCCGCTGTTATCCTTACATAAAGCCTTTTCTGCATTGGAAAATGAAGCCCCAGCAATAGAATATAAAGTGATGTCTGAAAGAGAAGTAGTCATTCACACCCAAAAACCCTCCAACAGGATCAAATGTCATAAAAGAAAGCTTCTTATGCTGGGAGAATTAGTGATTAGAGGAACCAATTTCAGAACCCACTTTGATGGAGACAACAGCTAATGCCTTCCAGGATCCTCAGTCAGTAGAAATACCAACCAGATAGTCAAAGCTATTATGGAATAAAGTAGGGATTCTGATATCAATGTTATCATCCATCTCAGGATCAATGAGCTGGCTAGGAATTGTATCCATAAAGTACAAAATGACTTCCAAAATCTAAGGAAAATTAGACACAAAACTATTGCTTTTTCAGAAGTTTTACCTATTCGTGGAAAAGGAAAGGAAAGTTTATGTCACATAGATAATTTCAATTCCTGGCTCAAAACCTGGTGTAAAGAAAGTGGTTTTGGATACCTTGGAGGCTGAGGCTGTGTATGGAGCAGTAAAAAAGGTTAAGAACATAAGAACATGCCATACTGGGTCAGACCAAGGGTCCATCAAGCCCAGCATCCTGTTTCCAACAGTGGCCAATCCAGGCCATAAGAACCTGGCAAGTACCCAAAAACTAAGTCTATTCCATGTTACCGTTGCTAGTAATAGCGGTGGTTATTATCTAAGTCAACTTAATTAATAGCAGGTAATGGACTTCTCCTCCAAGAACTTATCCAATCCTTTTTTAAACACAGCTATACTAACTACACTAACCACATCTTCTGGCAACAAATTCCAGAGTTTAATTGTGTGTTGCGTGAAAAAGAACTTTCTCCGATTAGTTTTAAATATGCCACACGTTAACTTCATGGAGTGCCCCCTAGTCTTTCTATTATCTGAAAGAGTAAAAAACTGATTCACATCTACCCGATCTAGACCTCTCATGCTTTTAAACACCTCTATCATATCCCCCCTCAGCCGTCTCTTCTCCAAGCTGTAAAGTCCTAACCTCTTTAGTCTTTCCTCATAGGGGAGTTGTTCCATTCCCCTTATCATTTTGGTAGCCCTACTCTGTACCCTTCTCCATCGCAATTATATCTTTTTTGAGATGCGGCGACCAGAATTGTACACAGTATTCAAGGTGCGCTCTCACCATGGAGTGATACAGAGGCATTATGACATTTTCCGTTTTATTCACCATTCCCTTTCTAATAATTCCCAACATTCTGTTTGCTTTTTTGACTGCCACAGCACACTGAACAGACGATTTCAATGTGTTATCCACTATGACATCTAGATCTCTTTCTTGGATAGTAGCACCTAATATGGAACCTAATATTCTGTAACTATAGCATGGGTTATTTTTCCCTATATGCATCACCTTGCAATTGTCCATATTAAATTTCATCTGCCATTTGGATGCACAATTTTCCAACCTCACAAGGTCTTCCTGCAATTTATTACAATCTGCATGTGATTTAACTACTCTGAACAATTTTGTATCATCTGCAAATTTGATTACCTCACTTGTCTTATTTCTTTGCAGATCATTTATAAATATAGGGGTAGATTTTTAAAAACTGCGCGATCGCGTACTTTTGTTTGCGCAGCAGGCGCAAACAAAAGTACGCTGGATTTTATAGGACTTTATAAGATACGCGCATAGCTGCGCGTATCCTCTAAAATCCTGGATCGGCGCGCGCAAGGCTGCCGATTTTGGGCAGCCGGTGCGTGCCGAGCCGCGCAGCCTGCCTCCGTTCCCTCCGAGGCCGCTCCGAAATCGGAGTGGCCTCAGGAGGGAACTCTCTTTCGCCCTCCCCTCACCTTCCCCTCCCTTCCTCTACCTAACCCACCCCCCCGGCCCTATCTAAACCCCCCACTTACCTTTGTCCGTAGATTTACACCTGCGAGAAGCAGACGTAAATCTACGCATGCCAGTGGACTGCTGGCGCGCCATCCTCCAACCCGGGGACTGGTCCGGAGGCCTGCGCCACGCCCCTGGTCCCGCCCCGCCCCCGAAACGCAGCGTCATCGGGTCCTGCCCCCCCCGACACGCCCCCTTCCAAAAACCCCGGGACCTACGTGCGTCCGGGGCTCTGCGCGCGCCAGCAGCCTATGGAAAATAGGCACGCCGGCGCGCAAGGCCCTGCTCACGTAAATCCGGGCGGATTTACGCGAGCAAGGCTTTTAAAATCCGCCCGATATTGAAAAGTAAGGGTCCCAATACAGAACCCTGAGGCACTCCACTGCCCACACCCTTCCACTGGGAAAATTGTCCATTTAATCCTACTCTCTGTTTCCTGTCTTTTAGCCAGTTTGTAATCCATGAAAGGACATCACCACCTATCCCATGACTTTTTACTTTTCCTAGAAGCCTCTCATGAGGAACTTTGTCAAACGCCTTCTGAAAATCCAAGTATACTATATCTACCGGTTCACCTTTATCCACATGTTTATTAACTCCTTCAAAAAAGTGAAGCAGATTTGTGAGGCAAGATTTGCCTTGGGTAAAGCCATGCTGACTTTGTTCCATTAAAAACAATGTCTTTCTATATGTTCTGTGATTTTAATGTTTAGAATACTTTCCATTATTTTTCCTGGCACTGAAGTCAGGCTAACCGGTCTGTAGTTTCCCGGATCATCCCTGGAGCCCTTTTTAAATATGGGGGTTACATTTGCTATCCTCCAGTCTTCAGGTACAATGGATGATTTTAATGACAGGTTACACATTTTTACTAATAGGTCTGAAATTTCATTTTTTAGTTCCTTCAGAACTCTGGGGTGTATACCATCCGGTCCAGGTGATTTACTACTCTTCAGTTTGTCAATCAGCTCTACCACATCTTCTAGGTTCACAGTGATTTGGTTCAGTCCATCTGAATCATTACCCATGAAAACCTTCTCCAGTACGGGTACCTCCCCAACATCCTCTTCAGTAAACACCAAAGAAAAGAAATCATTTAATCTTTCCGCGATGGCCTTATCTTCTCTAAGTGCCCCTTTAACCCCTTGATCATCTAACGGTCCAACTGACTCCCTCACAGGCTTTCTGCTTCGGATATATTTTTTAAAGTTTTTATTTTGAGTTTTTGCCTCTACGGCCAACTTCTTTTCAAATTCTATCTTAGCCTGTCTTATCAATGTCTACATTTAACTTGCCAACATTTATGCATTATCCTATTTTCTTCTGTTGGATCCTTCTTCCAATTTTTGAATGAAGATCTTTTGGCTGAAATAGCTTCTTTCACCTCCCTTTTAACCATGCCAGTAATCGTTTTGCCTTCTTATATGCTAGGGATGGCCTACATTTGTCTATATCCCATCCACTCAATGAGAAAATAATTGGTTAAATAATATCATTCCATTTTTTAATATTGTTATATCAAACACTTTACAAAGTTTATACACTTTACAAAATTTATAACAAACCTAACTATACATTAAAAACTAACGCACATACCATCACACATTCATACCTCATTAAAAATACAAAATCTCAGGAATGCAAAGTATTTGAAATATGTAAACATGAACCATATTGTGAATAAATGTCCCAAAAAATTGGTTTAACTTGATTTCTAAACAATATCCTCACTAAATAGGTTACTCCCATATATTTCTTCTAAAAATTCTTCTGTAATGTAACCATAAGAATATGCCATACTAGGTCAGACCAAGGGTCCATCAAGCTCAGCATCCTGTTTCCAACAGTGGCCAATCCAGGCCATAAGAACCTGGCAAGTACCCAAAAACTAAGTCTATTCCATGTTACCATTGCTAGTAATAGCGGTGGCTATTTTCTAAGCCAACTTAATTAATGGCAGGTAATGGACTTCTCCTCCAAGAACTTATCCAATCCTTTTTTAAACACAGCTATACTAACTGAACTAACCATGTCCTCTGGCAACAAATTCCAGAGTTTAATTGTGCGTTGAGTGAAGAACTTCTTTCTCAGATTAAATTTAATGTGGATAAGTGCAAGGTGATGCATATAGGGAAAAATAACCCATGCTATAATTACACAATGTTGGGTTCCATATTAGGTGCTACAACCCAAGAAAGAGATCTAGGTGTCATAGTGGATAACACATTGAAATCGTCGGTTCAGTGTGCTGCAGCAGTCAAAAAAGCAAACAGAATGTTGGGAATTATTAGAAAGGGAATGGTGAATAAAACGGAAAATGTCATAATGCCTCTGTATCGCTCCATGGTGAGACCACACCTAGAATACTGTGTACAATTCTGGTCGCCGCATCTCAAAAAAAGATATAATTGCGATGGAGAAGGTACAGAGAAGGGCTACCAAAATGATAAGGGAATGGAACAGCTCCACTATGAGGAAAGACTAAAGAGGTTAGGACTTTTCAGCTTGGAGAAGAGACGGCTGAGGGGGGATATGATAGAGATGTTTAAAATCATGAGAGGTCTAGAACGGGTAGATGTGAATTGGTTATTTACTCTTTCGGATAGTAGAAAGACTAGGGGGCACTCTATGAAGTTAGCATGGGACACATTTAAAACTAATCGGAGAAAGTTCTTTTTTACTCAACGCACAATTAAACTCTGGAATTTGTTGCCAGAGGATGTGGTTAGTGCAGTTAGTATAGCTGTGTTTAAAAAAGGATTGGATAAGTTCTTGGCGGAGAAGTCCATTACCTGCTATTAAGTTCACTTAGAGAATAGCCACTGCCATTAGCAATGGTAACAAGGAATAGACTTAGTTTTTGGGTACTTGCCAGGTTCTTATGGCCTGGATTGGCCACGGTTGGAAACAGGATGCTGGGCTTGATGGTCCCTTGATCTGACCCAGTATGGCATTTTCTTATGTTCTTATCTAGGTTTCATCTCATATACTGCCCCTCCACTGCATGTTGACATAGGAAAGGATATTTTGGACAGGCTAGGCATAGAAAGGTTATTTTAGACATGCTAGTGGATTTATATCACCTTCTTTAGATAATGATCCCAGAGTCAGTGGCAGATGAGAGTCTTGAACTTGTGTCCCAGGACTAATATTCTGATAAAGCAGGTTTGCTTACCTTAGACAATGTTTTTTGTAGATAGCAGGATGAATTAGCTATAACATAACATGAATTAGCTATAACATCATCCAGCAGTACTGAACTGACCTCTTTCTCGTAGCTAGTAGAGCGTTTTCTTTACTTAGCATATGTAAGAATTGTCATTCAAGCACGGTTTGTGGGAAATATGCGCTTGCCAGCAAGCCATTTCATCAGGTTTAAACACTAACTTCCCTTCTCCCTGACATTTGCCTGAATAAAAGCATCACTTGTGCTTAAGTCTCTGCCTGGGAAAGGATACCTGTTGGCCCTGAATTCCTGGGGGAGGGGCTGGGTATTCCCTAGTCAGAGGCAGGACAAAGTCAGGAGGTATAGATTTCAGAAGCCAATGAGATGATCCGTGCACACCCCCTGAGCCAAAGCCAATAGTGTGGTGATACGTCTGTTGCTATGGGAAAGTAGCCAATCATGTAATGATACATCATCTGCCTTTGTATGAATGTACAATAAAAGAGAGCGCCGAAGTGTGCTCCAGTCCTTTTGACCTGCCTGCCATGAAAGCTGCCTCAAGTGTCTTCTTTGCCTCCATACTCTACACGGTTGAGGGAGCATCCCTTTCAGTCCACTAACTAGCTGGCTGATTGTTCTTGGGATAATTTTGGAGATTTTTGAATTTTTGTGGTAGCAGCTTTATGAGACATCTGGTCTTTTCCTGAGCACACAGCACCCCGTCTTTGGAGTGCCCAGGGATAGGGAAAACCTGAATTTCAGAGGTGATGACCTGATGCAAGGAACAATTCTGGTGTTACCATCAATTTTTGGTTATGTATTAGCAGTAAGGGCCAGTCTTGCAGAAGTCACTTAGAAGTATCAAGCAAAGGGTTAATTTAGCTCCTTATGACAGAAATACAGTTAGAATGAGTCATTTATTATAGGATGCAGCTTTGTGCTTGCTTGAATTCATGGTAAAACTTACTTGTGTTAGGCAGTCTTCCCTTTGCAGTTATCTAAATGTATACGATAAGGATAAGTACCATTTAGTGTAAGAGTATAATCAGAAGTTAATACTGACAAAATGATGAAGTATGCTGTAAAATGGCGAACGAGGATGTTAGAGAGAAAGAACAACTTATACTCCATTATTATAGTACAAAGTCAGCAAGTAGCTTGCTTGGAAAGTACTGAATATTCTTCCAGAAAAAATAAAACACACAGTACAAGCAAGTTTGCTTACCGTAAACTGTGTTTTCCATAGACAGCAGGATGAATTAGCCATGCTGTCTGGGGGGGGGGGGGGGGGGGGGGGAGCACTCCCTGGCAGCCTGGTGCGGGAACTTCATAGAACGTTGAAAACTTCACTCCTGCACGGTGTCTTCCCATGCGACTGACACTCTCCCCTCAGTTGATTAGACAGCAAAGAAACAGAAGCGTTTAAAAAGGTACTCATAGAGCAGGCAGAATGGTAGAGACTGTCTAGGGAGGTGGAAGGGGACGCATGTCTAATTCATCCTATCTACGGAAAACACCGTTTACAGTAAGTAAACTTGCTTTTTTCCCCGCAGATAAGCAGGTTGAATTAGCCATGCTGTCTGGGAGACCCTAGCTAGGGAGACGAAGCACAGGATACTCAGTTTGAAGACAGTTTTTATGTTTGGATCTATGTAGGGTCATTTGGGCAGCGTATCCCTGCAAAGTGTGGACAATCTTAAGTATTAGTTGCATGACACAGTATCTCCTGTCCCATGATTGCATAAGACTTGGTATGGTGCTGATGGCAGTAGTGAGAAGTGAATGTATGTAGTGAAGACCACATCGCTGCTTTGCAAATGTCTTGAACAGGCACCTGTCTAAGGTGGGCGACCAAAGCAGACATAGCCCTCAATTAATTGGCTTTGACCTTTGAAGTCAAATGCTCAGATAGAATAGCAGAAGTGGATGCACTGAATTAGCCAGTTTGCTAGAGTACATTTAGTCACTGGTAATCCAGGGGCATTTGAGTTGAAGGAAAGAAAGAGCTGGGAGTGCCTTTTTGGAGTGTTCGTCCTTTGCTTATAGTAGGCTAACATGTATAGTGGAGCTTCCCAACTGTTTGAAATTGGTTTAGGGGGGAAAAGCTGGCAACGTTATGGATTGATTCAAATGAAAAACCAAAAAACTACCTTCAAAAGGAAGGATGGATGAGTTCATAAGGTGACCTTGTTGTGATAGAACTGTAGGTAAGGAGAATAGTGAACTAGTGCCTGAAGTTCGCTGACTTGTCGAGCTGAGGTTATTGCTACCAGGAATAACACTTTTCATGTGAGATGTTTACATTGGTTCGAAAGGTGGGAGCATCAGTGCTTACAAGACCACGTTTAGGTCCCAAGGTACAGTTGGCCATGTGGTTAGTGGTCAGAGTCTCAAGGCACCCTTCACGAAAAGAGACATGAGGGGGTGACTGGATACTGAGGCTCCCTGTATGAAAGGATGGTATGCCGCTATGGTGCTGAGGTGCACTCTTGTGAGGGAAACCGCTAGCCCAGAAATGTACAGTAAATGTAGGTATTTGAGTAACTGTTCCAGCGAAGAATGAAAAGGGTCAAGTGCTACTGGCCTACACCAGTCGCGATATCTATGCAATTTAGCTGCATAATTTTTCCTCTTGGACGGTTTTCTTGAAGAGAAAAGAATGTCCTTAATTTCCATCGGAATTGGAAGATGGCTTAGTATTTCCCTTTCAATCACCATGCTGTCAAATGAAGGGAGTCTTGCATGGGGTGAAGCAGTGTTCCCACCTCCTGCGTTAGAAGGTCCAATCTGCCTCATAGAAGGACTGTTCGTTGTATGGGGAGATGCATGAGGTAGGCATACCAGGGCTGCCTGGGCCACGCTGGCAGTATAAGGATGAGATACAACTTGTCTGCGATGCATTTCTGTATTATTAGTATTAGCGAGATTGGAAGGAACGCATACAATAGGTTTCCTGTCCATTTGAGCAGAAAAGCGTCTTGAGCCAGTCTTCGTTTGCTTGGATATAGAGAGCAGAATTCCTGTATCTTTGCGTTGTACTTGGTCGCAGAGATCTATGCGGTGTGTTCCCCACCTCTGGAATAGGGCATATGCTACTTCCTGATGCAGCTCCCATTTGTGGGGGTGAAAGTTTCTCCTGAGGCAACCGGCCTCCGTATTTTTTATTCCTGGCAGGTAGGTTGCCTGCAGTCTTATCAAGTGAGCTAGTGCCCATTCAGTGTCAATACAGATTCCTTGATTAGAATCTTGGAACCGTACCCGCCTTCTTTGCTTACGAGGAACATGGCCACTTGATTGTCCGTGTATACCATCACTGTTTTGTGCTGAAGAATGTGCGAGAAGACGCGGATTGCATATTGTATGGCGCGTAGTTCTAGTAGGTTGATCTGGAATGATTTTTTCGGTGTGGGACAAAATGCCTTGGGTTTTGAAGTGCAAGATGTACACGCCCCATCTCTTTCAGAAGGCATCTGTAGTTAGCACTATCTGATGAGTCGAGATTTGGAAAGGTGCGCCCGACTGTAAGACACAAGGACTCAGCCACCAATCCACATCCAATAACATTGGTAAGTCAAGGTTAGTGGTCTTGACACGGGGTGAAAGCTTTGGGACCCCTGGGAATTCAGACCCCACTTCAAAACAGCGCATGTGAAGGCATGTGTGAGGGACTACATACATCGCTGCTGCTATGTGACCCAAATCGGTGAGGACTTGCCCAGCTGTGGGATGTGGAAGGAGCTTTAGTGATGAGGCCAGGTTCTGAAAGGTGCGAATCCTGCCCTCTGGAAGAAAAGCTTTGCAAAAGCATATGTTTATGATTGCACCTATAAATTGCAGGGTTTGAGGGGTCGAGATGAGACTTTTTGTAATTTATGATGAGGCCCAGTCTTTCCAAGCAAGTTATTGTCTGAATTTGGTGGGCACGGATAAGTTCTGGATTTTGTGCTAAAAGCAGCCAATCATCCAGGTAGGGAAAAAGTTTTATTCCCCGTTTCCAAAGGTGGGCCACAGCTACGGCTAGACATTTTGTGAATACCCTGGGCACCGAAGAAAGGTCAAATGGTAGGATCATAAACTGGTAGTGCTGGGTGCTGACTTGAAAATAAAGGTAGTGCCAGGAAGAGGGGTGCATTGGTATGTGAGTATACACATCCTTCAGGTCTAAAGAGCACATCCAGTTGTTGGGTTGTAGAAAAGATAAGGGGTCCCTTGCAGACTATCTTTCAGGAAAGTGACCACTTATTGCTAGGCTTTTTGCATATATATTTCCCTGTTAGCAGGGGACGATTATTTACCCTTGCTCATGTGCTAATATATCTGGGGTTTTTTTGTTTGTTATTGTCACAGACACTCTCATAAGCATTTGTTTGTGCATATATTACACAGAAAAATAACACTTCATATTTTCATGTAAGCCATAGTTTGGATCATAAAAACACACTACGAAAATGACACCTGACTGCAAGGCAAAACCCCCCATCCTTCCACCCACTAGAAGATCTGGGAGGAAGAGTTTTGCTGCCCCTGCATCCTAGCCCAAGAAGGAACATTGAGAGTGGCGTGTTCCAGGGGATCCCTTTCTAACTTGGGATTTGAATACAGTGAGTGAGATCAAGAGGGACTAAGGAAAACTGCAAGTAAAACCAAATTTGAGTTATATCTGAGGACCCCCACTTAAGAGTCTTCACCCTTGGGAAGAGATATATTGTGCAGAAACTGTATGGTAGACTTTTGGACAGCTTGAAGTGGGTTTTCCATCTCAACAAGGATATCCCTGCCCACTTGGGAACCTCATGAATTCAAGCCCTGGATAGTGCTTCCCTTGCCGCTGAACCATGATAAAGAGACTCTTGCACAGACAGAGAAAACCAGAAAGAAATGTAACACCCACCTATGGAAACCAAAGGAATTAAGTTGAATTATGTCATTTCATCTGATTACCCATCAGTAAAAGCTTTGATTTTAGACACTCAACCCAAAGTCTCCTGTGTATTCTTTCTGGTACCTACAGCATCTACAGAGTGGAGAGAAGTGTACCTCTCACAGGGAACACCAGTAGAATCACCCGTCACATTGGGCCCTGAAAGTAAATCTTTCCATCTACAAAAAATCAGCCCTGGGAAAAAGAGGGACAGTGAGAGAGTTAGCTGGTGAATGGGTGCAGCCCCAAAGAGACTTAAATTTTTTTATAGCTCCATTAGTGTGCAGTCCGCACCTGGGGATGGGGTTACACCTCTTATTCATAAATTACTGTAATGTGTGACTACCTGCCCAAAGCCTGTTTAAATAAAAATCTTTTACCTTTTTCCTGAATGATTTAATATACCTTCAGACCGAATATCATTGTGTAAAGTATTCCAAAATGCTGATCTTGCAACCACAGATGTTCGCTCTCTAGTTTCACGCAATTGAAGCTGTTTAATAGATAGAACTTATAACAAATTTTTCCCGTCGACAGCAGGGCTGAATTAGCCATGCTGTCATGGGATCTGTCAATCAGGTCCGGGAGGCGGAGCTCGTCAAAGCAGAGATTAGAGTTTTGCTCTCTGCGGCTGCGCGTGTGTTCCCGGGCAGGAAAGTAACGGAATCTCCTCAGTCTGTTCTTTCCGCACGCGGGATCGCATGCGGAGCTGTTCTTCTCCTCAGCGTTAATAAATTAGATGTGTCAAAATCGGGGTTTAACCCCTGTAATTGCAGCAAGGTAACGTCGGCCACGGATGGCCATGACCGATGTTACCGATGCCTGGGGCCAGATCACAATCGTGAGGATTGTGAATTTTGTTCAAGGATGTCTCCGAGAGCCCTGAAACAACGGGTCTACAGGCTTCATGAACTTTTTGCCTCACCAGAGCCATCACAGGCTCATTCGTCAACTGGACCCGCTATCTTACCGGCTCCCTCATGGGATCCTCAGTCCTCCAATCTTGGAGGTAAGGACTTGGCGAGCCGGCAAAGGCCATCGGATTTTAAACAATCCATAGAGCCAGAATCGCCGACGCAAGAGACATTGGCGACAAAAATCTCAGCGCCTAAAACTTCTGCGCCTAACATGCCTTCTGTGCATAAATCAACGACGGCGCATAACACTTCCGCGCAAGGCGCCAAAGAAGTCTATGCGCGTGATGAGGGAAACACGCACTGCGCCAACGACATCTGCGCGCCCGGCGCCGACATATCTGTCCGCATGGCGCCGGAGACATCGGCGCCGATAGATCTTGTGCGCATGGAATCAAAAAGATATGCGCACAAGTCTAGATCTGCGCACAAAACACTGGAACACCAGTCTCATGTAATACAACATGGGCTAAAACGACAATGTGGACACTCACAGAGGTCTTACTCCACCTCTCTATCGATAACCCCACCTCGTTCAGGTACTTCCCTTTCTTCGAGAGCTACTTCGACAGAGTTTACAATAAAACGTAAAAAGCGATCACCGTCTTCACGTAGAAGTCATACAGACTCGTCGTCACACTATTATCATAAGCACTCACACCACAAAAGGTCGGCAAAGAGGAGTGCAACATGGGAAGTAAGCCCTTCGACTTCTAAATCATCTCAAGTACGAACTTCAAATCCCTTCTCCCACAGAGAGGTAATACAAGTTGCTTCCTCTAATGCTTCTACAGCTTCAGAGGATTCGATGGACATATGTGAAAAGAAACAGATAGACCATAAAGTACCTCAAACCACTCTAATGAAACCTAAAGCATGTGAGTCACGAGAACCAGATGATCGTACAATAATGGCCCCTCGTACAAAAGAGGCATTTATCAATTGTCCCAATCCTTAGCAGGATTTTATGAAACACTTCAGTCATCATTCAAAATGTCTAATCTTGCCTCTGTCAGTTCTCCGGAACAAAAACACACAGACTCCTAGAGAACTGTTGGTGGAGCCTCCAACATCTCCCATAGTCAACCGGCCAACTTCACGAATTATAAACAGGATACTTCTTTTGATTCTCCTTCACCGCAAACATCCCCATCATTATCTACGGGATTCCCATCGGATCCGCAGGAACAACTTCAGGAGCCGTATTCCCCTCCGGAAGACCTTACATACCCAACATTTCTGGAAAAATTGGGTACAATATTGCATCTAGAGGTCCAAAAAGAGACAGACCCTAGATCAGAAACCCTTGGTCTCCTAAAGATTTTCGATACTCCAGGAGAACCAACATCTCTTCCACCACAAGAACTCCTGCATGCCTCTTACAGAAATCCTGGGAAACACCTTACGCAATCTCAGCGGTTTCCAGGAAGACGGACATAAAATTCCGTATGAGGAAAACATCACCGTACTCTATTCCACAATTACCTCATGCTTCAAGTGTGGTAGAGTCTGCGATGCAAAGATTTAAGAAAACAGTCACACATACCCACCAGGCAAAGACAACAAATATTTGGATGAGTTTGGCAGAAAAATATACCATAACTCAATGTTGAATGCCCGAATTATGCACCATCAATTCTACATGGTACAATACCTATATGAGTGCATACAAGCTATAAAAGGTATGTTGTCTTCGACTGCGGATCAGATACCTCCGCCTCAAATGACATGGAAGAGTGTTCTCGACACCTTTTGAGGTCAATCTATGAAGCATATGAAACATCTTCCAGGGCATCTGCAACAGCCATTGCAGCCCGAAGACTAGCATGGTTACGCTCAAGTTCAATACGTGAAGATTTACACGAGAAATTAACAAACCTCCCATGTACAGAAGATAACCTGTTCGGAGAACGATTCCAGGACACAGTAGGTAAACTGAAGGAGGAAGCTCTAGCAGTACAGTCATTAACATCACAACCTCACTAATTTGACCACACGTCGTTATATGGGATCTACTCATCGGCAATCATATGCCAGGAGACCTTACAGGTCTTACCAGTCCTTTCGTACACAGACATACCCTTCTTACCAGTGTCCTGCTCCACAACAGAATACCTCCAGTCAACGTAGAGGTAAAGCACGTAACCAGAGACAGCAGGCACAACAGCCGACTACTGCAGTAAAATAGACTCCATCTTTTTAGTTACCCAGCCACCATCACAGCATCAAGCACCACCCGGCAGGATTCATTCTTGCCTGGCAGCCTGGGAGAGGATAATATCCGATCAATGAGTTTTGGAGATAGTACGGCATGGTTACCAACTTCAGTTTGTCACAAAACCCATATTACCTCATCTTTCCACTCTCAAGATTCACAACTTCCAACCACAACTGGGGAAGGAAATTGCTTTGCTTCGCAAACAAGCAATTCGACAAATTTCCCCGGGGACCCAATCAGTAGGATTTTATTCCCCATACTTCCTCATACCCAAGAAGTCGGGTGGCCTTCGTCCCATACTAGACCTAAGGGAATTAAACACATTTCTCACAAAAGAGAAATTCAAAATGGTATCGTTGAAATCAATCCTTCCTCTGATTCAAACCAACGATTGGATGTGTTCCATCGATCTGAAGGATGCTTACACACACATTCCAATCCATCCATCCATCCTCGTGGCGTTACCTATGCTTTCGCTACAGGCAGCAACACTACCAGTACAAAGTTCTCCCTTTTGGACTATCGGTTGCACCCAGGGTTTTCACCAAATGCATGGTTGTGGTGGTGGCTCATCTCATACAAGGTATAACCACTACTAACGCCCACCAACTTCCGATCAGTCTTACAAGCCCTAATCTTTTCCAGTACCGACTATTGCAATGCCCTCCTACTGGGACTGCCATATACCACAATAAGACCATTACAGATTCTACAAAACTCAGCGGCTAGAATTCTAACTGGGAAAAGTAAAAGAGAACATATCACTGAAACCTTAATAGAATTACACTGGTTACCCATTGAACAAAGAATACAATACAAAACTTTATGCACCATTCATAAACTGATACACGACGAAAAAGCAGAGTGGCTGAACACAGCCCTCCGCTTACATACCCCACACAGAAACCTAAGGTCAACAAACAAAGCACTGCTAACTATACCATCAGTCAAAACAGCCAGATTAACACAAGTAAGGGACAGGGCCTTATCACTAGCAGGACTGATAATATGGAACACCATGCCGGTAGAAATCAGATTGGAAAGAGACATCAAAACATTCAGAAAAAATTTAAAAACATGGCTATTTAAGCAAGCATACCACAAAGAGAATCAAGAGTAGAACCCAGGGAACTGTTAGTTGTGGTCAAGCAAACACCCACACAAACACACTCCTTCCTTCTTAAAGTGTGTCTCCTCTCCTATATTCTAATCTCCACCTTTATCTTAAACTTCAAAGAACTAAAGTTAAGTAACACCAAACTTTTAGCAGAGTGAGAAAATCTAGACATAACTTATAACACTCACCAAATAGTACTTATTATGATATGTTACAGTATTTTTGATGGCACCTGTGTAAGAGTTAGAATTCCAGACACTTTATGCAACATAGTTTTTGTGCCTTATTGTGAACCGTTGTGATGGCACCCGCTTAACGACGGTATAGAAAAGATTTTAAATAAATAAATAAATAATTATTTTTCCATATCTGGACGATTGCCTCATAATCGCCCCAGCTCCAAACATCTTACTCGATCACCTCCATCGGGTGATACAATGCTTGCAGGAATTAGGATTGGTGATCAATTTTCAGAAATCACACCTACAACCGACACAACAGCTACAATTCATAGGAGCATGCCTGGACACCACTTGCAACCGGGCATACCTACCAAACGACAGAATATCACACTTCCGTCACCTGACAATCTTCGAACATGCTCACAGAAATTGCATATATCTGCAAGCAACTTACCTACCAGGCGTGGCAAATACAAGAGCGGACAGGCTAAGTCGCATCTTTCATTTTCACGAATGGGCACTCAATACAGAAATAGCCCAAGACATATTCATACAGTGGGGGGACACCTTCGATAGATCTCTTTGCAACAGAGATCAATGCTCAAGTTCCCAAATTCTGCTTGATAAGACCAAGCCAATTCAGGATCGCTAAAGATGCCTTCCTCATTCCGTGGACAACAGGCCTCCTATACGCCTTTCCTCCCATACCACTCATAACAAGGACAATTCAAAAGTGCATAGCAGACAAAGCTCAACTGATACTCATCGCCCCAGCCTGGCCGAGGCAATCATGGTACAGTTCCTTCTCTGATTATCCATCATGGATCCAATTCGGTTACAGAATAGCCAAGATCTTCTCTGCCAAGATCAAGGGACGCTTCTACACCCACTACACATCTCTCCACTTGACAGCGTGGAGATTGAGAGGCTCCTTTTAACAGAACAGGTAGTTTCCACTTCGGCACAATTCATTTTGTTAGAATCCAGGAAACTCAAAGAGGAAAAATTATAGCTATAAATGGAAATGTTACTCTACCTGGTGCACTTCCAAAGGTGTACAACCATTGGACTGCTCACCTGAATTGCTCATTGATTATCTTCATACACTATGTGCAGCTGGTCTAGCAACATCATCCATCAGAGTTCATCTCAGCGCCATAGGGGCATATCATAGGCCAGTTAACAATATTCCTATATCCAATCACCCCTTACTATCTCGTTTCATCAAGGGGTTAACTCACCTTCATCCTCCGTTCTCCAAGCCTCCAGTTCCATGGAACCTCAACATAGTTCTGGAACAGCTCATGTTTTTCCCGTTTGAACCCATGGACTCGGAACATATTAAATACCTCACATGGAAAGTTGTATTCCTGGTTGCAGTAACATCGGCAAGAAGAGTTAGTGAATTACAGGCCATGGTCCATTATTCTCCATATTTGCAATTCCATCACCAAAAGGTAGTTCTCCGAACTCACCCATCCTTCCTACCAAAAGTGGTTTCTCAATTCCATCTCAATCAGACCATGGAATTACCCACCTTTTCCCTAAACCTCATGCAAATGATAGGGAAAAACTACTGCACACACTAGATTGCAAAAGAGCCTTAGCATACTACCAAGAAAGGACAAACTCGGACTCCCATATTTCTCAACTCTTTGTCTCCTTTAGCCACTGTAATCCAGGTGCCTTTGGGTCAAATGCACATCTCCAGCTGGATAGCGCAGTGCATCAAATTCTGTTATGAAAAACAGAAACTACAACTACATTCAGAGCCTAAAGCTCACCAAGTCAGAGCAGTAGCAGCCTCATTGGCACACCTAAAGAATGTGCAACCCATAGACATTTGCAAGGCAGCTACATTGTCATCGGTTCATACCTTCCCATCTCACTACTGCCTTGATCAACAGGCAGCCACTGATGCGAAGACAGGGCGAGCAATCCTGCAATCTCTATCCTCCTGTCCATGGTGACCGCCACACTGTCAAAAATCACGTACAAATATATATATCATAAACAACTTGATCGGGAGCTTGGGACTCCCATGACAGCATGGCTAATTCAGCCCTGCTATCGACGGGAAAAAGCAAGTTTGCTTACCGTAAACGGTGTTTCTGTAGATAGCAGGATGAATTAACCATGCTGACCCACCCTCCTCCCTGGCAGTCACCTAGTCTTCGACTACACTACAGCTTAATCACAGACTGAGAAGATTCCGTTACTTTCCTGCGCAGGAACACCCGCACAGCCACAGAGAGCAAAACTCTAATCTCTGCCTCCCAGACCTGACTGACAGATCCCATGACAGCATGGCTAATTCATCCTGCTATCTAAAGAAACACCGTTTACGGTAAGCAAACTTGCTTTTTTCCTTGATATCTGACAAGATCTGTTGGTTTATACATCTTCAAATATGCACTTCATACATGCCAGAACCAAAAAGGAGTATACCACCTTGAAACGTAGAAGACTATTTATGAAAATATTTACTATTCACTTATAACAAATTTCATAAGAACATAAGAAATTGCCATGCTGGGTCAGACCAAGGGTCCATCAAGCCCAGCATCCTGTTTCCAACAGAGGCCAAACCAAGCCACAAGAACCTGGCAATTACCCAAACACTAAGAAGATCCCATACTACTGATGCAATTAATAGCAGTGGCTATTCCCTAAGTCAACTTGATTAATAGCAGTTAATGGACTTCTCCTCCAAGAACTTATCCAAACCTTTTTTGAACCCATCTACACTAATTGCACTAACCACATCCTCTGGCAACAAATTCCAGAGCTTTATTGTGCGTTGAGTGAAAAATAATTTTCTCTGATTAGACTTAAATGTGCTACTTGCTAACTTCATGGAATGCCCCCTAGTCCTTCTATTATTTGAAAGTGTAAATAACCGAGTCACATCTACTCATTCAAGACTTCTCATGATCTTAAAGACCTCTATCATATCCCCCTCAGCCATCTCTTCTCCAAGCTGAACAGCCCTAACCTCTTCATCCTTTCCTCATAGGGGAGCTGTTCCATCCCCTTTATCATTTTGGTTGCCCTTTCTCTGTACCTTCTCCATTGCGACTATATCTTTTTTGAGATGCGGCGTCCAGAATTGTACACAGTATTCAAGGTGCGGTCTCACCATGGAGTGATATAGAGGCATTATGACATTTTCTGTTTTATTAACCATTCCCTTCCTAATAATTCCTAACATTGTTTGCTTTTTAGACTGCTGCAGCACACTGAGCCGAAGATTTTAAAGTATTATCCACTATGATGCCTAGATCTTTTTCCTGGGTGGTAGCTCCTAATATGGAACCTAACATCGTGTAATTACAGCAAGGGTTATTTTTCCCTATATGCAATACCTTGCACTTGTCCACATTAAATTTCATCTGCCATTTGGATGCCCAATCTTCCAGTCTTGCAAGGTCCTCCTGAAATGTATCACAGTCTGCTTGTGATTTAAACTACTCTGAATAATTCTGTATCATCCGCAAATTTGATAACCTCACTCATCGTATTCCTTTCCAGATCATTCATATATATATTGAAAAGCACCGGTCCAAGTACAGATCCCTGAGGCACTTCACTGTTTACCCTTTTCCACTGAGAAAATTGACCATTTAATCCTACTCTCTGTTTCCTGTCTTTTAACCAGTTTGTAATCCACGAAAGGACATCGCCTCCTATCCCATGACTTTTCAGTTTTCGTAGAAGTCTCTCCTGAGGGACTTTGTCAAACGCCTTCAGAAAATCCAAATACACTACATCTACCAGTTCACCTTTATCCACATGTTTATTAACCCTGTCAAAAAAATGAAGCAGATTTGTTAGGCAAGATTTCCCTTGGGTAAATCCATGTTGACTGTGTTCCATTAAACCATGTCTTTCTATATGCTCTACGATTTTGATCTTGAGAATAGTTTCCACTATTTTTCCCGGCACTGAAGTCAGGCTCACTGGTCTATAGTTACCCAGATCGCCCCTGGAGCCTTTTTGAAATACATTGGCCACCCTCTAGTCTTCAGGTACAATGGATGATTTTAATGATAGGTTACAAATTTTAACTAATAGATCAGAAATTTCATTTTTTAGTTCCTTCAGTACCCTAGGATGCATACCATCCAGTCCAGGTGATTTGCTACTCTTTAGTTTATCAATATGGCCTACTACATCTTCCAGGTTTCACAGGGTGATTTCGTTCAGTTCGTCTGACTCATCACCCCTGAAAACCATCTCCAGAACTGGTATCTCCCCAACATCCTCATTAGTAAACACTGAAGCAAAGAATTCATTTAGTCTTTCCGCAATGGCCTTATCTTCCTTAAGAGCCCCTTTAACCCCTCGGTCATCTAATGGTCCAACCGACTCCCTCACAGGTTTCTTGCTTCGGATATATTTTTAAAAGTTTTAATTCCTTGGAATCTCTAAAGTTGAAGCAATCCTGGGTTGGAGATGTGATATTCTCTCTGGGCATACACTAGAAGCGGGGTATGGCGATTCTCCTACGCAAGAATTTAGATGCTCAAATTGTAGCAACCTCATTGAACACTGAAGGCAGATGGATCTGGGTGCCCCTAAAGATTTATTCCAATTCATTTCTTGCTTTTAGCATTTATGCCCCCAACGTAGATTATCTGAATTTTTTAACACCATATTTCACATTCTACTGGAATACCCTTATTCAAAACTACTTCTAGGAGATGATTTCAATTTACCTCTGGACCCATTTCTGGATAGGCAATCTCAATGCAGAGGTCATCCATCTAAGCTCATCATGCCCTCTTGCACCTAAAACAAGCTGGTCTCTCTGATACCTGGCAACTTTTGCACCTCACAGATAAGGATTTCACTTTTTTTTTCAAGCCTACTTCAATCGTATTCTCGTATTGACTTTTTTCTCATTACTTCAACACTTCTACCTCATGTGGTCAATGCTAGCATCCATCCTATTCTTATTTCTGATCATGTGGCTGTCTCCGTATCCTTCACTTGGTCTGATGAATCTTCTCCTAAGCATATTTGGTGATTTAACACTAATCTCATGGCCAACTCTCAATTCGTGGATTTTCTTAAGTCTAAATTAAATTATTTTTCAAACAATTGTACAGAGGACACTCCCTTGCAGACATTCTGGGCAGCTTTCAAACCATCAGAGGACGTATTTTCTATACTGCCTATGAACACAAGGAGCACCATATTGGCTTGCAACAACTGGAGCAAGAAATAGCACATTTGGAGGCAGATCATACTCTCAGTCTAACCAACCTCCTTTGTAAGAAATATGAATATAACAAAATCCTGAGTGATAGAGTTGGTTTATTTATTCTGGCAAACCTTGCTATTATTCAGACAATAAGACTGGTCAATTACTGGCTAACCATTTGAAAATGTCAACGCTGGAGTCTTATCTCTGCCCTAAAGAGAGCTTCTAGTCATCCTATCCATAAAGATGCAGACATTATGGAGCAGTTCTGATTATTCTATTCCTCACTCTACAGAAACTTTGTTTCTGGTTCCTCTCAGGTCTCTTATTTTTGGAAACACTGGTCGTCCAAATTCTTACTGACTCAGATAAGGACACTCCTTTCACCTTGTTGGAAGTGCAGCAAGCCCTGCATTCTCTTCCGCGTGGCAAAGCACCTGGTCTGGATAGGCTGTTTGCTGAATTTTACTCTACTGCTCAAGACATTCTTCTTCATCAGATGCCTGCATATTTTTCTGATATTTTAGTGGTAGGTTTACATGATAAAAGTATTCACCGAAGCACGCATAGTGGTACTCCCTAAACCTGGTAGGGATCCCTTGTCCCCCTCAAATTACAGATCCATTTCCTTGCTCAATACAGACTATAAAATTGTTAGTAAGATTCTGACTCATAGATTAGGATCAGTGATTGGGGAGTTACTCCACCCAGATCAAACAGGTTTTCTAACAGGTTACAACATCACACATAATGCTAGATTATTATATACCATATCTTATGTTTCCAAACTTTGTGATGTGCCAATCATTGCTCATCCCATGGATACTGCAAAAGCATTTGATCAGGTGGAATGGCCCTATCTGTTCCATATCCTTAGATGGCTTGGCATTGGTGAATGCTTTATATGGGCAGTGGAGGTGTTATGACTCCCCATAGATTAAGGTCTTTATTAATGGTCATTTACAGTGGGTAGAGGCACCCAACAAGGGTACCCTTCCCCCCCACTTCTTTTCATTCTGTCTTTGTAATCTTTACTTATTGTTATTCATTCTCTAATTTCTGGTGTATCTTATAAGGATGCGGAGTGTAATCTTTCTGTGTATGCGGATGATGTTTTGCTTTCTCTCTCTAATCCTGAAGCATCTTTTCCTATTCTTTTAAATCTTATTTCTTTTTTTCTGGCTAAAAGGTTAATTGGCAAAAGACAGAGGCTATGCCTCTAAATGTACATGGTGCTCAGGATAATCTTCAGCAGTATCATATTCAGATTATCAACACAGGGCTAAAGTACTTGGGGGAGGAATCACCTTCCAATCTGACTTTGCTGCCACAATTTCCAATTATAAGTATGCCTTAACACTTATGGCTCAGTAGATGCGCTGCCAGTGATCTCCCTTCAACTCATGTGGTAGGGATGGCTAGATTCGATTAAAATGGTTTTGGCTCCCCGCATTTATTACTTATTGGATATGATTCCAGCATTGTTTCCTAGGTCTTTATATAAGCATATAGACAATTTTTTGTCTTTTTTTTAATGGAAGAATAAGCCTTCTAAAATTGCACTAGTAAAATTGAAAATGTTTAAGGAATGGGGTGCTGTGATCTTTCCAGATGTGTATAATTAACATGGAGCTTTTATTTTGCAGCATGCTCAGTATTGGTTCTCTAACCAGTTACATATTAATTTCTCTTCTTCCTGGTTAGCTCAAGAAAGGGCACTAATCAGTCCTTTCCCTTTTATATTATTGCCAAAAGTTTCTTTATTGTGCTTGGAAGTATACCCCAATCATTGTTTCCACTGCATGAATTTTGAATACTTTAGATGGTATTCTTCCTACTGACCTCTCTGAGTGGTCAAGATTCAACCTTACTTCTTTGTGGATCAATCCACATATACTTGTAGATAAACATCCTCTTAATTGGAAGATCTGACAGTCCTGTGGGATTTGGTTTGTGTTCTCAAGTAATACAAGATGGTAAGTTCCTATCATTTGAAGATTTGAGTTCCGTGTTCTCACTTCCTTCTACACAAAGGTTTTGGTGGGTTCAATTGTACAATGTTCTACATTCTAATGGTTTTATCTACCCCGTGATATGACTTCTGTTTCCAGATTTATTACTTGTTATTGCACCACAGCTGTCAATGGTCATTTAGCCTCTGCCTTTTATAAACTACTTAAAAAATGATTTTTTCCCTCGTTACATTGGCGCTGAGTGACATTGGGAACCAGATTTGAAAATCACCCCATTAGCATCTCAATGGGAGATATATTGGCGTTCAATAGTCAGAGTGTCTCTACCATCTGCCATTACTCAATCTATGTATTTTGTATCTCATAGACTCTGTGTACTACATGGAAATTGTTCAAAGCGGGTCTCAAATTATCACTGTTGGTCGTGTGCAGCTGATGCAGCAGCTCTCTCTCATATGTATTGACTGTCCTTTGGTCAAGAAGTACTGGGAAGTAGCTTGGGAGAGAATCTCTGAATTTCTTCCTGTTAATTTATGCAGCTAACACAAAGAAAGGTTTGGATAAGTTCTTGCAGGAGAAGTCCATTAAAATTGATTAACAGCAGTTACTTAGCTAATAGTCACTGCTATTAATTGCATCAGTAGCATGGGATCTTCTTGGTGTTTGGGTACTTGCCAGGTACTTGTGACCTGGTTAGGCCTTTGTTGGAAACAGGATGCTGGGCTTCATGGACCCTTGGTCTGATCTCACATGGCAATTTCTTATATTCTTACCAATCCCCGTTACATATAAGTTGACTTTAAAGTCATCTTCTCTGGGTATTTCGCCACCTCATTTTCATAAGAAATTGCTCAATTTCCTTCTCACTATAGCAATGCAACAGATCTTATCAAATTGGAAACATTTGTCATTATTGAATATTTATTTTTAGTGGAATACAGTCTGTTTATACTACCGATATGAGAAAGTATTGTAGACTTGCTTCTTGGTTACAATTATAGGCCCCTATTGAAAGATTATTATGTAATTCATTGCCACCCCTATGAGAAAAGGCTAAAGAGGTTAGGACTCTTCAGCCTGGAAAAGAGACAGCTGAGGGGAGATATGTTCGAGGTCTATAAAGCAATGAGTGGAGTGGAACAAGTAAATGTTAACCAGCTAAATTCAGACCTGCTCTCTGGCATGTCTAATTTAGCCAGTTAATTTATGCAGCTAACATCAAATATCGCTAGTTAGCCGCATAAGCTATGCAGCTAACTCTCTGCACCCTGATCTGCCCACTACATGCCCACAACTTATGCCACTGTACACAGGCACATATTCAGCAGCCACTACTTAATAGAGATGTGAATCGGGAGTGAAATCGGAACCGATTCTGGTTCCGATTCACATCTCTACTACTTAACCACATAAGCTATACTTATCCGGATAAATAGTGCTGAACATGCTTTGACTAATGACCTCCTTGTTACTAGGTGATACATTTACAACTACTGAGGAAATATTTTTTTACTCAATGCATAATTGAACTCTGGAATTTGCTGCCAGAGGATTTGGTGAAAGCTATTAGAGCAGCTGCATTTAAAAAAAAAAATGATTTGGCCAAGTTACAGGAGGAAAAGACCATAAACCATTGTTAAGGAAGAGTTAAAGAAATGGATACATTTCGTTTTCCTTAGTGTAGACAGGACTCAGGATCAGTGGATTATGTTACCCTGCCAGCAGATGGAAAGGAAGCAAGCTGACGTTACACCAGCCTGCCAGTATTCTCTTCAAAAGCAACTGTGGACAGACTAGCAAAAAAACTTGATTAAAAACAGTCAACCATTACTGTATTCAATCAACAAGAAACACTGAACTCAAGCAAGAAACGTATATACCCAAACTAGGGACTAGATGAACACTTACCAGTAATCCCCTGGAACATGTAGCCCCACAGGAGGACCACTGACACAATCATTCGGCAGCCAAGCGCAGGAAGCTGAGTCCATCTGTCTACACTAAGGAAAATGAAATTATCAGATAAGTAGTAATTTCTTTCCTAGCGTATAGATAGATGGACTCTGGACCAGTGGGATGTACCAAAGCTACTCCCAAACAGAATGAAAGGCTGCCCGCAGTCCAGTCAACACCGCACGTGCAAAGGTAGAGTCCTCCCAGGCCTGCAGATCCAGACGATAAAACCTGGAAAAAAGTAGGTAAGGAGGACCACGTTGCAACTCGACAAAATGTCGACCGGAGACAATCTAATCTCCGCCCATGACACTGCTGAGCCCTAGTGGAATGAGCCTTAACTTGAGTAGGCAATGGCTTTTCAGCATCCACATATACAGCCGTAACTATCCTCCTTAATCCAGTGAGCTACTGTAGCCCGCAAAGCTGGTTAGCCCTGCTTCCTTCCATCATGAAGGACAGAAACAGTCAATCCATCTTTCAGAAAGATTCAGAAACCTCCAGATACCGCACGACATGTCTCTTGACATCCAAGGGACGCAAGAGGCGATATTCCTCCACGTCCCTGTCCTTATCCAAAGACAGCAAGGAAATGGATTGATTCAAATGAAATTCTGAGACCACCTTAGGCAAGAAGGATGGAACAGTACGCAGCTGGAATGCCCCTGGAATCACCCGAAGGAACGGCTCTCGGCAAGACAAGGCCTGAAGCTCGGAAATTCGATGCGGAGAAAACAGAGCCACCAGGAACACTGTTTTCAAGGTCAATAACCACAAGGAAAGGCTATGCAGCAGTCGGAAAACAGGACCCACCATGAATTCCAATACCAAATTAAGACTCTACAATAGAGCCAGTAACCTCAAGGGAGGCCGAAGATGCTTCACTCCTTTCAAGTAACGGGCCACTACAGGATGATGCGATAAGGAATCACCATTCACCGAGCCCCTGAAACAGGCAAGAGCTACAACCTACATCTGCAAGGAAAAGGGCCAATCCTTTATTTAACCCATCCTGGAAAAATTACAAAATGAGTGGGATCTTAACCGAACAAGGGAAAATACCTCGATCCTCACACCAGGCCTCAAACACGCTCCAAACCCGCACATAGGCCAAGGAAGTGGAGAACTTCCAAGCACGAAGCAAGGTAGCAATCACTGCATAAGAACATCAACGCTTAAACAAGCAAGCCCTCTCAAGAGCCAATCCATAAGACAAAACTGTGTCAGATCTTCATGAAGAGCAGGTCCCTGATGCAACAGATTCTTGTACAGCTAAAGACAAAGGGGAGTCTCCACCAGGAGTCTTTGCAGATCTCCTTACCACGGTCTTCTGGGCCAATCCAGTGCCACCAGGAGTACCATCCCCTGTGGCCTTTGATGCTGCGAACCATCCTTCCCAACAAGGGCTATGGAGGAAAAGCATATAACAACTTGTCTTTCGGCCAGACCCGTATGACAGCATCTATGCCCAGGGACCACGGATCTCTCCTACAACTGAAGAATCGAGGAACCTTCACATTGCAAGAAGTTGCCAGCAGGTCTAAGAATGGAAGGTCCCAGCGATCCACTACCAGCTGAAATGCCTCGTCTGACAACACCCTTTCTCTTGGGTCCAGACTCTTCCTGCTGAGAAAGTCTGCTCTTACGTTGTCTTTTCCTCCAACGTGAGAGGCAGAGATCATCTGTAAATGTCCTTCCACCCATTCCATAAGTTGGAATATTTCCTGCAACACTTACTGGCTCTTGGTTCCTCCCTGTCGATTGATATAGGGCACAGTCGCGTTCTCAGACATCACTCTGATGGCTTGATCCTGCAGTCTGTGGCTGAACTGCAAGCACACCAACCAGACCGCACAGGCTTCCAGGCAATTGATTTTCCAGAGGGACTCTTCAGCATTCCAGCATCCTTGGGCAGTCAGCTCCTGACAGTGAGCTCCCCAACCCTGGAGATTCGCATCTGTCATGAGTATCAACCAGTTCGGGGAGGTCAAGGAAACACCCTCTCAGATGATCCTCCTGCAACCACCACTGGAGGTGAGAGCAGATTTCAATCAGCAAATGAAAATCGAACAATCCTGAGATTGCAGGTTCCAATAAGACAGCAATGAGCGCTGAAGAGAACGCATATGCGACCTCACCCACGGCACCACTTCTAAGGTTGCCGCCATTAAACCGAGCACCTGTAGATAGGACCACACTGTCAGTGTATAGTGCTCACCAACTGATGCACCTGGGACATCGATTTCTATATCCGAACCTCTGGCAGGAAAACTTTGTCCTGCCTCGTGTCGAACCGAACACCCAGATACAACAACGACAGATGAATGAAAACTGCTCTTGGCCATGTTCACCACCGAACAGAGCTCCTGCACAAGCAGATCATCTTGTGAGTCACCAAATGGCTCTCTTCGAGAGACTTGGCTCGAATCAGCCAGTCGTCCAAATACAGGCATACCAGGATAACATTCCTTCTCAACACCGCTGCTACTACAGTCATAATCTTGGAAAACGTTCAGGGAGTAGTGGCTAGACCAAAACATAGCGCCCGAAACTGACAGTGGCGCCCCAACACCACAAAATGCTGAAAACATTGGTGCTCTAAACGGATGGGAATATGAAGGTAGGCCTTGGACAGGTCCATGGAGGTTAGAAACTCCCGACTGCATGGTCATTACTGAGCGTAAGGTTTTCATGAGAAAATAAAATCACCGTCAAATGACTGTTGACACCCTTGAGATCCAGGATGGCATGAAAGGAGCCCTCCTTCTTGGGCACTACAAAATAAATGGAATATCATCCCATACTTTCCTGAGACATAGGTACTGGAACCACAGCCCTCAGCCTGAGGAGTCTTAGAAGTGTAGATTCTACTGCCTGCATCCTCTATGGAGAGTGGCAAGAAGACACCATGAACACGTCCCGAAGAATACCGCAAAATTCCAGCGCATATCCTTCTCATATTACCTCCAGGACCCTCTGATCCAAAGTGAGACCCACCTCCAATAAAAGAGAGAGGCATTCGGGGGGGGGGGGGGGGGGGGCGTCAAGATGGCCACACAGAGTGATCCATGAGTTGGTAACTCTGAAAATTTTTGTTTCCCCTACGAAATGCCAGCTAAACGGAAGGGAAACGTTCGGACTTACCCGTCCGTGACGACTCCCTCAACAAGTTTTCAACCAGAGATTACCAACTTTATGAATCAGTCAGCACAGATGCAGAGAACCGAGGAAACTGGTGCGCGGGTCGGCATGGGAGAGCTGACTCCACCTGCAGGGGAAGTGTCTCTAAACCCCGAGCAGAGACAACCGCCGGCTCAGAGGGCAGGCGTGAAGACGCTGAATGGAGAACCGGTAGTGATTCAAACCGGTGTAAATTCAGAAGAATCTTCATGGATTCCTGCTGGTACAGAGCCCGGACCATCTACATCGAGTCCAGTGGAAGGACCTATGACCGCGGGGATATCAGGTTTGATTGAGCGGGTGCAAAGAGATTTGGACATAGAAAGGGTTCCCAGCAGAGCAATAATTACAATTCCAACTTGCCCTAAGCAAGTGATGCTTGACTCGCTATGGGACTTTATGCCTGGGATGGCTACCGCTATAAACTCTATAAATGAAACACTCCAGTATACAATGTCTACAAAAAACATCTAATTTACAAAACCAGGTTGACTCTTTAAAAGAAAAAGTTATCGGATTGGAGGAAAAAGGAAATGATTTCCAGCATTTCAAGATAGCTGCAATTAAAGACCGAGAGGTCTTATCAAGACGCATGGAATTTTTGGAAAACAAATCGAGACACCTAAACTTGCGCTTGATAAATTTCCCTAGGATTGTTTGGGGATATACCCTATACTACTTTGAAAAACATTTTTCTTGAAAAACTGGAAATGAATGAAGAAAGTTTTCCATCGATTAACACATGCTTTTTCCTCCCCCCTTCAAGAAGATTACCGAATACCAGTAATGCTCCTTTTCAAGGAAACTTGAAAAACTTTTTAGAGAATTCTACCTTAGATGTGATTGATAGAGGAACACTCCTATGAAAGATATCTATAAAAGATATCAACATGGTTATTAAATCCTATTTTAGGAAATATCCTATTCATTTACATGAAGCTTTTGTTAAAATATTTCCTGATCTTGCCCCAGCTACACAAGCCAGGTGTCGAGGTTTTCTGAACCTAAGACAAGAGGTAGTTAGTTTGGGTTATACCTTTAAACTTCTTTTTCCTTGTAAGTGTTATCTAACTAAAGGAGCTGATCGTTTTGTTTTTTTACATTTGATCAATTGAAAGTTTATAGATGCCAGAAAGTTAAATATTCTTACCCAGTAAGGAATGGAATGTGCTGTAACATGCTTTACCCAGATATAGATATTTTTCCTTTGTAGCTCCCTTAAAAAATTTAAATCTCCCCCCCCAATTGTATTCTGCTAGGTGTGGGGATTAATATTGTCCAAACTTATATGTTATGGTTATTACGTAATTCCAACTAAGAAATGTTTCATATAATTTGTGAAATTTTTTTATGAGATATAATTCTTTTCCAACAATATCATTATAAGAATTAATCTCACAGTATTTCTGTATAAGCAAAGGTTATTTTGTTTAGTATTTTGAAAATGGATAAAGAATTTTAAAAAATTTAAAAATTTAAAAAAAAAAAAAAAAAAAGAGAGGCATCCCCCTATCTCCTGTTCCTGAAAGTAGGTCAGCAAACCTTCACTGGGAAGCTCAGGAAGGTCTGCTACCCGAGCTCGCTCCTCTCCTAGGCTGTCTGGGACGAAAGAAGTGAGACCTGCCAAAAGGCTAAATCCTCTGAAAGGTTGACTCACTGGAGGAACGAAAATCCTGGAACCCCGGAGAAGACCCCTCATACCAGAAAGGCGCTGCAACTGCAGGACCAGAGATTCAGCCCACTTACTGGCCAATTTCTCCATCTCGCTCCCAAAAAAGAACGAGTCTTTAAAAGGCATTTTCATAAGATTAGCTTTGGAGGTTGCATCAGCCGACCAATTTCGCAACCATTGTGAAAGCTGGCCACTACCACCAAAGCCACTCCTCCTTACATATACATACATACACACGTGTATACACATACACAAATATATACATGCATATACATACACATACAGTAAATACAAAACCGCAGTCTGAACACTGATATTAAATTGTATCAAACACATTAAATATTTTTTTTAGAAAATATTTAAATATTTGTCTTTTATTTTGTTTCATTTTTAACTATATATATATATATATATATACCAAAAAACACAAGTGGGATACATCATGGAAAGGATTTGAAAAGAATTTGAATATTTAGAAAGAGACAATTGAGACTAAGTCTATGGACTTGGTCATCAATTAACATTATTATACAAATGATTTGAATAATGATTGTACAGAATATAGGATCAAAGATCTAGAGGTATACCACATAATAAGACCAACATTATTAGAAATTTTTATCCTTTGGTGTTATTTGGGCAGTTGAGGGACAGATTGAGATTAGTGGTAGTATAAAGCAGAGGGCTAATAGAAGGCAGGTATTTGATGATATAATTGTGGATATTGTTACAATGATTTAGTTTAAGAAAAAATTTGTTATAGATGGAATGTTTTTTATATAAAAAATAGTAAAATTGATATTTAATAAATATTTTTTCAATAAAATTTATTATTATTTATTTATTTTATTTAAAACTTTTATATACCGGCATTAGTAAGCATACATCATACCGGTTCACACTGTAACTGAAAGGCTGAAATTACAATCAACGGGGAGGGGGAAACAGGGAGGAATATACATAGAGCAGAGGACAATGAAATAGAAGCATTAAAACTGTAACAGGCTACTTACAGGTATGAATATACAGGCTTAAACGGGTTACTTACATTTAATTATATTTACGGAATCATGGTATCTTTGGAATTAATCATATGAGGAACAGAATAGTGTTTTTTCCCCAAATAACTTTTGGTATTGGGGTTTTTTGAATATATATATATATATCTATATCTATCTATCTCTATATCTATCTCTATATCTATCTCTATATCTATCTCTATATCTATCTCTATATCTATCTCTATATCTATCTCTATATCTATATATCGACATATGTGTGAGTGTGTTCTGGAACTGGCGTTCCCTCAGCGCTAAAAGACCGTGAACTATATTAATAGTGCCATATATGGCACAAACGGAGTAAAAATTAATATAATTCACGGTCTTTTAGCGCTCAGGGAACTCCAGTTCCAGCCAAGTGAGGGTCTTCATGGCTCCCAGCACTTCCGGTAGAGGAGGAGGAAATTCTGATTCCATACACCAGGTGTAGCCAATTCCAGCCATCCCTGCTGTATACAGTTCCTTGATCATTTACACTTTTCGCCTGCATGTTCCAGTCATAGGTTACTTCTGGGGGAATTCTGCACAAAAAAAAGTTTAATTCTGCATAATTTATATTGGTCAAAATAACATATACATAAGTCTAAACAATTAATTTAAAATGTAATACAGAAAAAAGTTATTACTTAAAGATGCAGAGTTTTAAATATTTTGAGCAGAATTTCCCTAGACGTTTGCTGTATGTGCGTCCCTTCTACTCTCTCTCCCTACTCCCCTGGCCAGTCTCCTTTCACTTTGCCCTCTCAGGCCCCAAAGCCTCCACCTGCCACTATCTCTCCCATTCCCCTCTAGGTTCAACCACCTCCACGTTATCTTCACTCCCAGAGTTTGACCGCTCTGTCACACACACACTCCTTTCACACAGGCTCCTCTCACACACACACACATCCCTTCACACAGGCTCCTCTCACACACACACACACATCCCTTCACACAGGCTCCTCTCACACACACACACATCCCTTCACACAGGCTCCTCTCACACACACACACATCCCTTCACACAGGCTCCTCACACACACACACATCCCTTCACACAGGCTCCTC
Source organism: Rhinatrema bivittatum (assembly GCF_901001135.1). NCBI lineage: Eukaryota > Metazoa > Chordata > Amphibia > Gymnophiona > Rhinatrematidae > Rhinatrema > Rhinatrema bivittatum. The sequence continues at coordinate 223,915,918 of NC_042618.1, read as the reverse complement.
ACACACACACACACACACATATCCCTTCACACAGGCTCCTCACACACACACACACACATATCCCTTCACACAGGCTCCTCACACACACACACATATCCCTTCACACAGGCTCCTCACACACACATATCCCTTCACACAGGCTCCTCACACACACACATCCCTTCACACAGGCTCCTCTCACACACACACACACACACACACACACAAAGGCTCCTCTCACACACACACACACACACACACACACAAAGGCTCCTCTCTCACACACACACACACACAAAGGCTCCTCTCTCACACACACACACACACACAAAGGCTCCTCTCACACACACACATATCCCTTCACACAGGCTCCTCACACACACATATCCCTTCACACAGGCTCCTCACACACACACACACACACACAAAGGCTCCTCTCACACACACACACACACACACACACACAAAGGCTCCTCTCTCACACACACACACACACACAAAGGCTCCTCTCTCACACACACACACACACACAAAGGCTCCTCTCTCACACACACACACACACACACAAAGGCTCCTCTCTCACACACACACACACACACAAAGGCTCCTCTCTCACACACACACACACACAAAGGCTCCTCTCACACACACACACACACAAAGGCTCCTCTCACACACACACACACACACACACACACACACACACACACAAAGGCTCCCTCTCTCACAAACACCCAATCCCTTTTTCACATACATCAGCTCCCAATCTCTCTCTCACACACACACACACACACCTTCACAATCTCCACACAGGCTCCCTCTTTCTGGAACCCACACCCTATCACCCCCCCCCCCCCACAGGCACAGTCACACACACACCCCTCTACACACAGTCACTCTCATCGGGGCCGGCTCTATCTTCACTGTGAGTGGCACGGGCTCCGCTCAAGGAACACTAGGGCCGGCTCCATTTACGCCAATTTCTGCGCAAGATGGAAATTCTGCAGTAGCGAATTCCCCCAGGAATAAAAGGTGCTAGTGACCTCTTAAAATATACCTAAAAGTAAAAACAGCTTGCTCAACCTTGTGGTTCTAACTGCCTCTCCACAGGCTGTGCAGCTGGTTGCTACTTCCCCTTTTACCTGTTTAGCCTGATGTTCATAAGTTCCCTATATGCAATAATTCAGTGACCTAGATTCAGTAAGAGGTCACTGAGGCCTTCCATCTAAACATACTCAGGCTAAGCTAGCCAGGCTCAAGTTTACACCAGTAAAGCTATATGATCTCTCTCTGCTCACATGTTTCTATGTATAATTTATTGTATGATCTTATTGACTCGCTTGCTTTATTCCCAAGAGCAGGGAGTGAGACGTAACTGGTTTAGAACATTATATTTATTTCACTATTTACAGAATACTCATATTTGCATTTCTGAATTCAGTTTTTAAATCTGTTGCAAGCCACTTTTGGGCAACCCTTTTAGATTGAAAAGGCAGCATATAAAGTGTGAAGATAGTTGCTCCAGCTGAGAGAGAGTTCATCCATAGCTACCTCCCACAGATCTTTCAATCTACTGAAAAACCTGGGAATCCTTATGTCACAGCAAGACGACATGAGATTTAATATTGAGATACCTCTCTTTACCTGGGAGGATCCACTCTTACTCCTGAGGAAATTCTATGCAAATAATTTTTTTTTTTTTAATTATACACACAGGGGCAGATTTTCAAAGGCTACGAACGTAACATACGCGCATAACCTGAGGAAATCTGCCCCTGCGCGCGCAAGCCCCGGGACACACGTATGTCCCGGGGCTTGCTAAAATGGGCGGTCCAGGGGCGTGTCCGGGGGCGTGTCTGTGGTCCGGGGCGGTCTGGGGGCGTAGCCAAGTGCCCCGACACAGCGGCCTGTGTCGGGACCTGGCCAGCCGGCGTGCGCAAATTACACCTGCGAGAGACAGGCGAGAGCGGTCGCTCAGTAAGACGCTCCTGAACGAACTATTACCTTAACCAAGATGCCTGCTAAGAGGAAAGGCAAAATGCGGGTCTTCCCCACCGACCCGCCGCAGCCTGATCCTCAGAAGCGTATTACAGAATATACGACCGCATTGATGGTGAAATTGGGGGATGGGGTCCCCGCTGCAGCTACCGAAGAGGGAGCTTCGGCGCTGCCTGGGGAGGTTAGCTTGAGTCCCCCGGATTACCGACCTCCACCGGCGCCTGGGCAACAGGCAGTACTCTGACAGCAGACGCCTCTTGATGACATCACTCCCCCGCCGTCGGGGGGGGGGAACGCCGAGAGGGAGTTGAGGCGGCAAGTCCGAGGTTCTCCTCGAGTCTGCTGGGAACAGCAGCTGTGCCGGGCCAGGAAGATCGGGAGATATCAATATCTCCAGTATTCCCGAACGAGGAGGCTAGGAGTCTGTCGGAGATTGTAACCGGGAGAATTCCTATGCAGCCGAGGGAACAGGGAAGGGGTGAGTTAATTATTCCCCCCAAACCACCCACGGTAACATTGGATATATTGTGGGAGTTAATGGCTAGTATTGGACAATTTGTGAAGGAAGCTGATGCCAGATATAATAAAATGGATATTGATATGCAAAACCTGAAACTCAAGACGGAGGATCAAATAAGAGATCTTGGAAGCAGGATGAAAGAGTGGAGAAAAAAACTTTACAAGTTCAAATGGTGGATGTTAAAATGATAAAAGATCTGGCATACCAGTCCAAAAGATTGGAAGCGCTTGAAAACTATAACAGACACTTGAACTTAAGATTCCTAAATTTTCCTAGTGCTTTAGGAGAGGAGGTTCAAAGCACATTGAAAAGATTTTTCTTAGAAATTTTGAAGTTTGAGGAATCTAAATTGCCCATCATAAATAAGACCTACTTCCTTACTAAAATCGAAAGGAAAATCGAGGGAGATCAATTGGCTATTTTTGAGAATCTAACTGAATTTATTGAAAGTTCTGCTGTGGAGATATTGGGCAGGGGTACGTTACTTGTATCATTTGTCTTAGAAAAAGATGTCAGTAATGTTATGAAAGCATTCTTTCAAAATTCTTCTGAAACTTTTTTTGGCCAATTGGTCAAGATTTTCCCTGACTTTGCCAGACCTACCCAATTAAGGAGACAGGAATTTTTAAAATTGAGACCTCAGGTAGTAGCCTTAGGCTACACTTTCTTACTTAGATATCCTTGCAGATGTCTAATTAAGGGTAAAGATGAAAATTTTGCATTTACGGTAATTGAACAGCTGAAATCCTTCTTGAATGCAAGAATGGTGACCATAGCCCCACAATAAAGTTTGGTAATCAGTAACCACTTGGTAACCATCAATCGTTAAGCTAGTTACTTATAAATTGTTCTTTAAATTCTCCCCTATGGATTACCAGATCTCACTCACCTATGTTTCTTAGGAGAACATATAATGATAAATGTTTGAAAATTGTTGGAGAAGTTATCCTTATATTCTGTATGTATCTCTTTATTTTTTTTCTCTTGAGAGTATAATTTATGTATACTTTATGAAAATGATAATAAAGTGCAAATTAAAAAAAAAAAAGGGGAATATCATAAAATGAGGAAATTTTTAGAAAAAAACTGAAAGGAGCAATCCACCAATTTAAAAACTTGCAGAAGGCATGGACACTATTTAAAATTACCATCCTTAAGGCCCAGAAAAAAAAAGTATTCCGTGCACTAAAAAAGGTCAAAGGAAAATTAAACTGCCAGACCCAAATGAGAAAAATAGGGAAGAAAATAAGCACTGGCAAATTTGATGTAAAATAGTAATTAAGCAGGTTAAGAGAGGATTTGAAATGAAGCTTAACAGAGGTAAAAGTAATAACTTTTGAGTACATTCAAAGCAAAAGGCATCTCAGGGATTGTCGGATTTACTGTCTAAAAGAACCCAGCAGCTGTCAGAAGACCCTGGATTTATTCCTTATCTCCATCAAGCAACTGGTTATGGCTAACTTATTTAGCAAAAAAAGTAATTCTACTTAAAAGAAAAACACTTTATCTTAATGGATTTTATTCAAAGAAAAAAATAAGACAAGCTACATGGCAATAGCAAGTTAATCTCTCTCTGAACACCTTAGACCAGGGCTAATATATTGCTAATTTCTCATTAAAATATTATATAATTGATACATTATTCTTTGATGGCAAGCTTCCTTTCATATCCTTATTTTTGTTATCATACAATTGGTGCAATCACAGACCTAATCAAAGGTCTGCACCCAATCACTTATTGCCCCATATACCTATGTCCTAATACTGAAGCAAAACCCCTTTTCCTCTATTCTAGATTTAATTAGCCATATCATGCTGGGCTGTCTGATGTAATGACAATACAATACTTTGTAATGTTTTTCAATATAAAAACTGCTAGCGCTCTATTATGACTATGGGTCCAAGTGCAGATCTAAAACTAACCCTATTTCAACAATTTCATAAGATTTCAGTAACTTAGTAAACAGCAGACTTGCTAGGCATTGCAAAATATATGTGCCACTGTTTTACTCTGTATAGCTGACCTATGACGATGGAAACCTCAAGACCCACAAAATAAGGGTCTTTCTATTCTAAATTTCATAGGTGTCAGCTGGGCCACCAGATAAGCAAGAAGTAAAAGGGGTGCTCAGGAAGAACAAGAAAATAGCATAAAAACTAGATAAATTCTCTGCTTCTGTCTTTACTGAGAAGGATGTCGGAGATCATAACCACACCGAACACATTTTTTGATGATGATCACTCTAAGCAACTAGATGGAAGCACTGTGAAACTGGAGCACGTAATAAATCAGAACAGACTGAAGAATAACAAATCACTGGGACTGGATGGTATTCACCCCTGAATTCTGAAAGAACTCAAATATGAAACTACAGACCTCTTTCTGGTGATTTGCTACCAATCATTCAAAACAGCCAAAGGTACCAGAAGACTGGAGGGGGACAACGTGATGCAAATTTTTAAAAAGGGCTCCAGAGGTGATCCAACAAACTATAGACCAATGGGCCTGACGTTGGTGCTGAGCAAAACAGTAGAAGCTATTCTTAGAAAGAAACTTATAGACCATGGAAATAGACATGGGTTTAATGGGGAAGAATCAACATAGTTTTTCAAAGGAAAATCTTGCCTTACCAATTTACTAAATTATTTTGAGGGTATAAATAAATGTGAGCAAGTCAATATAGCGTATTTGGATTTTCAGAAGGCATTTGACAACGTCCCATAAGAGATACTCAGGAAATTGGGAGGTCATAGGATTGGAGGCATTGACCTACTGGGGACTGGTAACTGGATAAAGCAAGTTTGCTCATCATAAAAAGTATGTGGGTGACTTCACCCAGAGGCACCAAATGATATTTGCACATACAACAATTTTATACTGAATTGACCATGAGATACCAATCGCCTTCTCTGGAGGAACAACTACATAGCTAGTTAGCTTTGAAACAAACTGAAATGGCTCCAGAGTTAACACCCATGTGGGAACTACCGCACATACTTGGAGCAACAGGTCCTTATGTAAGCTCTTAGGCGGCACATAGTAAAACAACTGGCAATACTATGCCCACTGCTTCTCTGGATTCATCTCTCTACATAACAGCTAGCGGCAGAACTGATGGCCGGGCAGGAGCTACATGACAGCAATGTAACATAAGGTTAGTGGGCATTATGTACCAAATGAGATAAAGGCGAGAGAACTGCAAAGCAACAGTGACAATTATACACACATACAGCAAGTGCTGCACGATGATGACAATTATGCTATTATAATTGCCTGCCTCAAAGAACTTACATAAGAGACAATTGCACACACACAATTCTGCTTCTTTGGCTCAAGTTTCCCAATGTTTAACCTGTTTTTAAGCTTGAAAACGTAAATCCTGGGTCAGAAATTTAATAAAAATGTACTTGCTAACACTAGCCCCAGAAATACACCAGTCTGTAGACTTCACTGGTATCTCATCGCTGAGTTGGACCCTGACCTGTGGGGTACCAGAAAGATCTGTATTGTCACCTGTCCTATTCAATATTTACCATAAGCCAATTGATGGGCATATACTATTACATCTATATAACAATGTATAGTACCTCCAGTGTTGCCAACCACGCTTATTTACCATGAGTTTTGGACGATTTGTTTTTTCAGAAATTGTTTGTTTTTTGGTTTTTTTTTAAACTCACAGGCAGCTTATTTTTGGGCTTGATGAGTGGGACTCGTGCCCTGCTGTTCAGTCACCTCCAGTGTTCAAGGAACTTGCTCTGCAATTCTTTTTGTACTTGTTTTCTTTGCTCTTCCTCCTATTAAGCATATTGATGGAAATTTTTTACAACCATTTCCCATGGGTAAAACATTGCTTTACCCATGGAAATGAGCTTTTTAGAAAATTGCCCATTCGATGTACAGATAAAAGATCATGCACAGTACCACTACACCACTCACTACACTCACTACACCACTCACTACACCACTCACTACACTCACTACACACTCTTACCCACAGCAGGGGGGGAGAGCCTTCTGGGAGCAGGGCCGTGGCAGGCTCTGCAGATATGCAAATAGTTTGAAACTTACCTTCCTGCCGATAGGGGCAACTGTGTAACATCATATACTAGCTATCCAGCAAACATTGGCATTAGTTACACCAATTTTCAAATCAGACATATGCATAAATTCTACTTTGAAAATGAAACGCCGGGGTATTTGCTCTACCAACGTCGTGCCAGCCAGTAATATGCTAAAGCAATTCAATTAAAATATGTATTGTGACAATGCTGAGAATACAAAGGATGAAGAAGTGCTGGCTGCTGTCATACATTGTCAGATCTTTTTTTACTTAATTGTAAGAGATACAATTTTTTCCTCCATTACATTCACAAAAGTATTTATTTTTAAGTATTTTCTGTGTATAAATATTTTCTAATAAAAGTAGTTTAAATCTTGTGTGTTTTAGGCTTCATTTTTATTTTTTTTCAGCAAAATGTGCTTGTTCTTTCATTACTATCTGGCAAAACTGAGTACCTCTTGCCCATAGAACCCGACACCACCCTACAGTTATAAGAAAAAAAGATGTGAGACAGGTGGTTAGTTAAGAGTGGGCTAAAAACAAATATCTGAACCCTAGCAAAACGGAGTTTCTGTAAGTTCAAAACATAAATAGTCAAATTCCAGATGTTAAAATACTTTTCGAAAATCACAAACTCCACTGAAACTGCAAATCAGGAGAGTCCAGGTGTCCTGCTAGACTCTGAATGAACAACGCATCCAAAAATCCAGTCACTTCTTCCATCTTCATCAACTGTGTAAACTCCACCTAGTCTGCCCAGCAAGCTTCCCAAGGTAGTAACTGCCGCTCCATGCAGGTTACCCCCATGTTTCTCTTAAGGGTAGTAACTGCCGCTCCGTGCCAGTTAAGTTTTTTTATTTATTCCCATCCTCTGGCCTTTTAGGGATCCACAGTGTTTATCCCATGCCCCTTTGAAATCCTTCACAGTTTTAGTCTTCATCACTTCCTCTGGAAGGGCATTCCAGGCATCCACCACTCTCTCAGTAAATAAATATTTCCTGACATTGGTTACGGGGATGCTTTAATGAGGTAGAGAGAACACATGCAAAAAGTAAAGAAAAAATATTTTTCTGAGACTACAAAAATCTTTAAGTCACCTGCATGAGTTCTTCCTTTTGTAAAACCTTTGGTTAGGAAGCTAAAGATTTCAGAGACGTAAATCTTGAGCCTAAAGTAGAGACTCTTAGAAGACAAGTCTAGTCTGGGAATGGTGGCTTAAAGGAATAGTAATACCAGATCTGCTGTGGTGCCAGTTTAGACTAATTACTGAGTTTACTCTTGGAGAGCTTACTCTACATCATCTTCAACATCTTGTCCTTTGAGGGTCCTTGTCCATTTTGAATTATTCATGGCATGAAACTATACGAGCCCCTAGCGAAAACAGGGGAGGGGATACTTCCAGATTTGTGTATGAGAGCTCTGATACATCCAATGTTCTGAATCAGGTACATCTCTGTGCTTTTTCCTATTCAGGCAGCTAAACTTTCTCTCCAATCAGTCCTCAAGACAAAGATTCTTTAAATTGGAAATCATTTATTGAACAGGTAAATTCTACTTACAATTGCTGAATCTCAAACGCAAGCTCCTAGGCAGAGATCTTTGTCAAATGGAGGGAGGGTAACAGGAGGGTTCTGAGGCTGATTTAGTCTTCCAATGAAGGCAGTAAAAGAGAAGGTAAAAACCCGATCATTTGACAGGGTTTCACAGAGCGTTGCTGGCTCAGAGGTAAACATAGGCAAGACTGACTCTCGTCGAAAGCTGCTAAAGGAAACGCCTCCACGAGCTGGAGGTAGGGGGCAAGGTCCAATAGCAGCAAGCCTAAGAAACAATTAACACAGGGAAAACATGAAGGGCAGTCCCTTGAGCCTATATGGCACCTAGTAAGACTCAAGTTAGATTGAGGAGCATTCAAGCCTTTCCAATAGTGAGAGAAAGAGATGGGGGGGGGGGGCCCTCAAAGATAAAGGTTCACATCTTGTTATCCTAGGTTACACACAGTACTAAGAGAGGACTGCATTAAACACAGTTAAACTACAATATATATATAGATACAACATGTACCCACTGCCGGGGACAGAACAACCAGTAATAAAAATAATCTGTCAGTTTTAGATGTAACAAACCTTCACCCCTATCTCCAACTTAATAAAATACTAGAAAAACAGGCATTGAAACAGATGGAGAAATATTTCGAAGAGCTCAATATAACTATGGCGTGTGATACCATTTTTATCAAGATCTTGATTTCTAGACTGCAAATTAACAGTTTAAACTATTACAATGGTTCGGCAAGTTAACCCATTATGTCCTAAATTTAAGAAGCTAAGCTCTAAATAGGAAACTGGGACATAATGAGTTAAAAACAGGATACTCAAAGCTCAAGCTGGAAGAATTTAAATTCTGGTGTGCCAACAACAGTTTTTAATGTGTATTTGCAGCCATTGTGTAATGTATCATCCCTTAGAGTAAAATTTAATATTTATGCAAATGGAATACAGTTTATTTTGCCTTGTACCAGAGATGGAAATACTCCATCAGATACCTTGTCAAGATGCTTCAGTGCCATAAAAGAATGGATAAAAGACAATGGTCTGGTGTTAAAACTACAAAAAAAGAAAGACTGTGGTCTTGAGGCCTGGGTAGAGCTTTGAGGCCTACTGATACTATAAAAGAAAAGCTCCAGCTTCCAGTTGAAACAGAGATCTGCTTTTTATAAGTTACAGCTGCGATTTTTAAAGAATTTATTTTCAAGTGCAGATTTTAGAATTGTGGTGCAGGCACTGCTTTTGTCAACTTTGGACTATTATACCGTAAGGTCAATTTGAGTCCTACAGATAATTCAAAATGCTACTACAAGGATCCTTTACTAGAGAGAATCACATACGAAAGAGAATTTCTCTGCTGCTTAAAGGAATTACACTGTTTATCAGTCCCACAGTAAATTTTATTTAAGATTTACATACTGATTCATAAAATCAGGTATGCGGAAGATGCTCATTGTCTCAAATTTGACAAATGTGCTTATCAGATCTTTGCATTTAGCAGATGCAAATTTGTTTATAATTTCCACTGTACGAGAAATGAGATTGCAAGAGATTCAATTAAGGGCTTTTTCAACTGTAGGTCCTACGTTATAGAATGCAGATGTTTCAAATTGAAAATTATTATTTAGTATTAAAAAAATGATAAACCATGCTTTTTAAACAAACTTTTCATAATAAATAGCTATGTTGCTTTTGTGATCAAGGATTATTTTAATTCTTCATTATTGGGAGTCTAATATTCAGTTGAAGTGTTTGCAACTGGTGCAGAATACGGCTGCCTGGCTGATTTTAGGCACAATTTATTGGTATTTTTTGTTTTATTATATGTGATGTTTGTATTATGTATCTCAAATTTTAATGAATTATTGTACTCTGCGCTGAATACTAAAGAAGATTTTGTGACATATAAAAGGTAAATAAATCACAGCTGGATTACTGTATGCACTATACAATGGTCTGAAAATGAAGGGCTTATAACTATAATTCAGAATGCCACACCATTATTAGGAGGTTTGCAGTCAGCAGGATCACATCTGACAAACTTTACTGGCTACCAGTACTATACAGGACCAAATTCAAAACCCTAAACTTGAAATACACGGCCCTGAACCCAGATTACCTGATGCAAAGGCTAACCTATGTGCCTGCAAGCCCATTAAGATCTACCCAAGAAGCCTGTCAAAAAAAAGTCAAGCAGTCTGATACTCATCAATAGGCCTTCACAAAACTACACCTAAATCAAAATTGCTTTCAATTCAGAAAGCCTGAGTCTTCTGCCAGGTATTTAAGGGGGTTACATAAATGATGGACACTGCATACTCCCCACCCAATCCTCAGGCCTGAATCCTTGATCCATTATGGCAAACCATTCAGTGGTCAAATAATGGATAATTTAAGCATTTTCACTATGATTATATATATGGTTCCTTGGTCTGGTGGAAAATCGCTGGTGAAGGCTTCCTCGGGGGGGGGGGGGGCCCTGGCACAGAGAACAGTGTAAAGTCTGTTTAAAAGACTGCTCCCGATGAACATAAAAACGGGAAGAATCAAATCATCTTAAAATTTGTAAGGGACAAAGCTATGCACAGAAAGCCAAACGGTGGCACTGGGGTTCTGACGAGCGAGAGTCAGTAGCCACGCCGACCTCGCTCATGAAAAACTGTTGATATGAAGATAATTTGTCTGCTACTCAGACAAATAATTAATTTGTTGCACCAGGATACCATCTGAGCTAATGCAGCGTCAGCTGGCCTCTGTGAAAGAAAAGCATTCCCAATGTAGAACAATAAAGACTTCTGAAACTGCAAAAAACTCAACCTTTCTCCTGCATTCAAACAGCCTTGCTATGGTTCGGGAGCAGTCTTTTTTTTTTTTTTTTTTTGTTCAATCATTTTTTATTCAAACTGTAAGCACAATTAACAGATTAGGAACACAGTAAGCATTCTACATTCAGAACTATAAAAAGTGTCAGTAATAATAGCGATACAGGTCTCTTTCTTATGCACCTATGAAACTTTCACTGTCAGGATACAATATTACATCGGTACTGTGCCACAAGTAAGCTTCTTGGTTTGTTTTCTGTTTATGATAATATACAACCCATACCCTCCCTTCCACCCAGGCATAACAAGCTAACTAGCTTACTAACTAACCGGTATATGAGGTATGATTAGGTATATTGAGGTATAATCCACATATGCGTAAAATGTCCCAGGTTAGATTAAATGTTCCAGGTAAAGCCTCCAGGGGTTTCAGCTCATTCATTTTGGAACATGATAGCAGTCCAACCAAGCGCTAGTGTAGTCCTTAGGCAAAGTTAGAAGATACTCTCCCCATATTGAGGACACTTGTGAGACTCGTTTTGGGGACGACTGTTGAGCCAAAAGGTATCCCATAACTACAGATTGTTGATGGTGTGCTTCCACATCTGGAACAGTGCCTGTGTAGGGACCATCCATTGAGCTAAAATAGCAGTCCTTGCAGAGAGGGTGACCTTGTCTAGGAAAGATAGCCGGAAGGGATCCATTTCTGGTAGTCTGTCTTCATAAAGGCTAGTAGTGGGATTGTGTAAAACCACAGTTGAGATATAAATGTTGCCACTTCTGACCAAAAGGCTTGCAAAGTGGGACAAGTCCAAAAGAAAGTCTGCCTGAGGCGCATTACACCTAGTACAGCTAGGGTCTGCTAACAGGCCCATTTGGTACGCTCTTTGTGGGGCACAGAAAGCCTGATGCAGGAATTTGAATTGCTTGTATCTTAGTGTTACACTTTCAGTAAGGTTGTGGATAACCGAGAAGCACAATTGCAAATCTTCAGTGGTTAAACTGCACGGCTGGGAGAGCGGTAAGTTCGAACCACTTTTTGGTGAGGGTCTGTAAGTACTTGACTTCTCGGAGCGTCAACAACTCCCTGTAATAATGGGCACATATGTCGTCGGCAGTCCTTTCCCACCAAAAGAACATGCATCTTTTGCAAGTTCAGCAACTCTGGGTTGTTGGATTGCAGGTGATTTATATAATGCCTCAATTGAAAGTAGCCGTAGAAGTCCTCAGAAGGAAGTGAGAACGTCTTCTGAAAATCTGAGCAGCAGACAATTATGAAATGCCCTCTTTGGTCGTAATCAGTTGGTGGATCCATTTTAACCCTTGATCTTGCCATCTAGTATATAGTGCATGTTCCAATCCCAATAGGAAAGCAATGTTGCCTCTTATGGTAAGGTGCGTTGTCGTAGCATGTGGTATTTGGAGCATAGAACACACCACTCTCCATGCCTTACGAATAGGACTAAACACTAGGCTGGTCCTAATCTCATCAGGGAGCTGCGTGCCATCCACATGCAATGTTGCGCTTAAGGAAAAAGAGGAGACACCCAACTCTTAAAGGCCTCCGGTGGAGAGGCGTAGGTGGTGTTATTTAACCAGTCCCATATGTGTCGCAGGAGGCTAGCTAAGTTATAAAGCGATAGGTTCGGGCAGTTTAGTCCTCCGCTCTCCTTAGGTCTCATTAACACTTCCAGAGAAATTCGTGACCTCCTGCCTCCACATAAGAATTGCCTAATACCTTTATTGAAATCGTCGGTACAGTGTGCTGCGGCAGTCAAAAAAGCAAACAGAATGTTGGAAATTATTAGAAAGGGAATGGTGAATAAAACGGAAAATGTCATAATGCCTCTGTATCGCTCCATGGTGAGACCGCACCTTGAATACTGGGTACAATTCTAGTCGCCGCATCTCAAAAAAGATATAATTGCGATGGAGAAGGTACAGAGAAGGGCTACCAAAATGATAAGGGGGAATGGAACAACTCCCCTATGAGGAAAGACTAAAGGAGGTTAGAACTTTTCAGCTTGGAGAAGAGACGACTGAGGGGGGATATGATAGAGGTGTTTAAAATCATGAGAGGTCTAGAACGGGTAGATGCGAATCGGTTATTTACTCTTTCGGATAGTAGAAAGACTAGGGGGCACTCCATGAAGTTAGCATGGGGCACATTTAAAACTAATCGGAGAAAGTTCTTTTTTACTCAACGCACAATTAAACTCTGGAATTTGTTGCCAGAGGATCTGGTTAGTGCAGTTAGTATACCTGTGTTTAAAAAAGGATTGGATAAGTTCTTGGAGGAGAAGTCCATTACCTGCTATTAAGTTCACTTGAGAATAGCCACTGCCATTAGCAATGGTAACATGGAATAGACTTAGTTTTTGGGTACTTGCCAGGTTCTTATGGCCTGGATTGGCCACTGTTGGAAACAGGATGCTGGGCTTGATGGACCCTTGGTCTGACCCAGTATGGCATTTTCTTATGTTCTTATTGATGTCCTCAGTGTCCTGCTTGGCAAGCCAGATAGGCAACATAGAAAAGATGTAAAGGCATCTGGAAATTTCCATCATTTTAAGTACGTACAGTTTCCCAGTTAGAGAAAGTGGTAAGTTATGCCAGAGTTGCAATCTAAGAACTTTTTCTTTAATGGTGTGATATTAAGTTCATAAAGCTGAGTGGGGTTTGCCGGGATATGGATGCCTAAGTATTTCAAATCTTGCTTGACTCATTTCAAGGTAAAGGAGCCTGACCATTGTGAGCGTAATGTCCCTAATACATCCAATGCTTTGGATTTTTCACAGTTAATCTTTAGGCCAGCAAATCTTCCAAAAGCTTTCTGTAGCCGTATTTTGCCCTCCCCTCACCTTCCCCTACCTAACTCACCCCCCCCCGGCCCTATCTAAACCCCCCCCTACCTTTATCCATGGATTTACGCCTCCCGGAGGGAGACGTAAATCCACGTGCGCCAGCGGGCTGCTGGCGTGCCGAGACCCGACCCGGGGGCGGTTCCGGAGGGCGCAGCCACGCCCCCGGGCCCGCCCCCAAAACACTGCGTCGTTCGGCCCCGCCCCCCACACGCCCCCTTCAGAAAACCCCGGGACCTACGCACGTCCAGGGGCTCTGCGCGCGCCGGGGGCCTATGCAAAATAGGTGCGCTGGCACGCAAGGCCCTGCTCGCGTAAATCCGGGCGGATTTACGCGAGCAGGGCTTTTAAAATCCGCCCATAAGTGTATAGTCAATTCGCGACAGCCATGTGAGCCCTAGAGACATGGGTATATTCTTTTATCCAATAACTGAAGGTGTTTAGTTAAATAATGAACTCTGGAACGCAAGGGTTGTTTATAGCCCGATGGGAGATAGGATTTGTCCAGCGTGGGATCTTGGACACTTAAAATCTCTTAGAACCAGTAGGGATCCCTGTGTTTGAGTAAGCAGGAGTATAAGGGATTTATAAAAGTCCAGGTTGGGAGCATTGGCAGTGTAGACATTGCAGATGGTAAGGGGTTTGCCATCCAATTGACCTTGTACAATGAGGTAACGACCATCCGGGTCTGGAATTTCTCTAATAAAAGTTCCAAATCAGTATCCTTATTGATCAGTATTGCAAACCCCCCCCCCCCCCCTTTCTTTCTTTTAGCGGGAGCATAAGAACAAGTCTGCATCCATTCCCTTCGAAGTTTGGCACTTTCAGTAACATTCAAATGCATTTCTTGGAGGCATACCAGTTAGCTTTAAAATGCTTAAGGACTTGGTAGATTTTTTTTTCATTTTACTGGTGAGCTTAGACCATCTATATTCCATGACAGGATTCTATGTTTACCTGGCATCATCCGGTCCCACAATAGTTTCAATAGCCATGATATTTTTGAAATTCGCAGAGGAGGCGCCCAGTCCAGCCCCCACCGCTGTACTATAGCAATGGTATAACGGGGCTTCGCAAGGGTGGCACAAAACCATAGAAGCAGCTGGTGTCTGTACTCCCCAGATACCTTGCATTCTGTAGATTACATTCCATACCTCAGATCCCCACAAGTAACCTCCCCACCCCTACCCCAACTATCATCTGAAAAACTAGTTGACTTCTCTGGTCAACTGTGGAGATCATGTTTTTGTGTGTCTGGGTGCCACATCCCAGAGCCTTATTTTATCGCCGCACATCAACAGTGAGTTAGCCTTCAAGTATCTGAGCCTTCAGAGAGTGTATTAATCCAGGCCTGAGCCAATTCTGGTGTTTCACATTGAGTCCATTTGCCCTCGCATAAAATTCAGAGTCTAGCCGGGAATGGCAGAGAAAAGCATATCTGTCTTTTTTATTAGTTCACTGCAGGCTGGGGAGAATGCCCTCCGTAGCATTGATACCTTAGCAGAATAGTCTGGCGCGAAGCGAACAGGCGACTCCCGGAGTAAGAGCTCTGCTTGTTTGGTTTTTTTTCGAGCTGCCTGCGATATTTGCTGCTTATGAAAGTAATTCAGTACCTTGAATATAAAACAGTCCACGGCTTGTTCGCCTTATCTTGACGCGGTCCCACGCGATGGGCCCTCTTGATTTCCAAAGCCCCTTTCAGTTCCAGTAGGCCCAGAGCGTCCGGGATCCACTCCCGAAGTAGGCCGCGTAGCTCGTGTTCCTCTACCATCTCGGGTACACCAATAAGGTGTGCATTCGAACGTTGGGACCTGTTCTCAAGCTCATCAATTTTTTCGTCGTGGTCTCTGTTTTCTCCAAAGCTACAATTTTACACGTGAGGCCATTAACGTCATCTTCTAGGACAGACGTTCGCCCCTCAACTTGGTCTAATCGGGGAGCGAATTCCGATATAGATGCTTGGAGCGAAGAAATTTGAGAAGAAATGCCCGCTAACTTGTCAATTGCCGCTATTACCGCTTCTTTGATTTCCAGGATTACAGGGTGTAGCGACTGCGTTTGTTCCTCATCAGTAGCTGTGCTGGGCGCCATCTTGGTCTCCATTGGCCGGGGTTTTTCTTTTTCTTTTTTTGCTGTCTTGGGAAGCATTGGAGCTGGGGATCTTTGCATGCAGGTGGTAATTGACATATGAAAAAAGTGATAAAGTAGTTGTAAGTGATCATAAGTCGGCGAAAGAGGTGGATTGTCTCGGATTAAGGGGATGTGGCACCCAGAGTTGGCTCAGACGCGTCCGTCCCGCTCACATCACGTGATCTCTCAGTAGTCTTTTTTTTAAACAGACTTTACGCTGTTCTCTGTAACAGAGGTCCCCCCCTGCAGAAGCCTTCACCAGCGAAACAAGGGCCTTGTTAGGGATTTTCCACCAGATCCAGGAAATAACAGTATATAAGTCTTATCTATATTGTGTGAATGCGAATGTATGTGTGAATGTAGATATTTCAATCAGGGTGTTCAAATGTATTTGGTTAGAGAGTGAGTGTTAAACAATGTTTTGCTCTTTTGTGATTAGTGGGGATCTCACATATAGGTCATACATTTGTGTTATGTCCATTTTATTATGCAAAATTAATGTATACAATTTACAGTGACTATATACAATGTGTTGATGTAATTGTTCACTGATGCTACGATGAACATTGTAAAATATGTATATTTGTACAGACCTTTAAATGTACATGCATAGAGATACACGAGTATAGGTTAGATTAGAAACTGCTCATTTATTTTAATGTTTGTAATTTACAAATAAAATAGTGTTTTAATGTGAACACTGATCACACTGGGCAACAAATTTTCACAAAAGTCATGTTACGGAAATGAAATTAGTCAATTCTTATAAATTTCCATGTGCTAAACACGAATGTGACTGTGAAAATGCAAAATTGGCTCTAGTTTTTTTCTAATATGCAATAATATAATTACATCTTGAACTGTATGCCAATAGTAGGAGACCTACGGTTAATACAGTTTGAAAAATGAAGTCATAGACTACGTCTTAGATTTCTTTGCTTGTCTCTTGTACACTTGTTCGGGAGCATCTCTGCAGAGTGTCCAGCAGTAGTCAGCCAGCATGAATATTTCAAATGCTCACCCTTTCTGACTGGGCTCATATAGTACACTGCTGACGTCAGCTTTAGTACACTGCTGACGTCAGCTTACTCAGCAGCAGCATGGCAGTAGAACTGCATTGCATCAGAAAATGATGTAATAAACTCTGGATGATGTGTGCATGATGGTATTATGCAATATTACATCATTCTAGGCTTATTTAGGATGTTGTTACAGTCCTACTGGATAAATTTACACGACTAAACATAGAAAGTGAACTATATTAAATATCTTCAAAATGAGAGCCAATAAAAACTTTTCATGGTCATATTCGTCAGCACATCAAGATACTACCGAGTGGGACCTTTTTAGGTCTGTAACACTTTCATTGTTGCCCAGTGACATTAGGGGCGGATTTTAAAAGGCCCGCGCGCGCCGGCGTGCCTATTTTGCATAGGCCGCCGGCGCGCATAAAGCCCCGGGACGCGCGTAAGTCCCGGGGCTTTCGAAAAGGGGAGGGAGGGGGCGTGTCCGGCGGCATTTCAGAGGCGTGCCGCAGCGTTTCGGGGGCAGGCCAGGGGGCGTGGTGCCGGCCCGGGGGCGTGGTCGAGGCCTCCGGACCAGCCCCTGGGACCGGAGGACGGAGCGGGGCTGCCAGCCGACGCGCGCAAAGTTACGCCTGCTGAAAGCAGGCGTAACTTTGCCGACAAAGGTAAGGGGGGGGAGTTTAGATAGGGCCGGGGGGGGTGGGTTAGGTAGGGGAAGGGAGGGGAAGGGCGAAGAAAAGTTCCCTACGAGGCCGCTCCAAAATCGGTGTGGCCTCGGCGGGAACAGGCAGGCCGCGCTGGGCTCGGCGCGCGCAGGTTGCACAAATGTGCACCCCCTTGCGCGCGCCAACCTCGGATTTTATAAGCTACACGTGTATCTTATAAAATCCAGCGCCTGGTGCGCGAACAAAAGTACGCGATCGCGCAAGTATTTAAAATCTTCCCCTTAGTGTTTTTGTTCTTTTGGATTTTTTTTGCTATACAGAGATAGATAGATATAAAAAAGGCTTGTTTCAGACAGTTGGTCACATTGTCAAGTTTCTCAGGTGGTGCCCAGAACAGCGAAAGGTGCATTATGCAAAGACAATATGCTCTGTCTGTAAAACACTGTAGCATATACACACACAAAGGCACAGGCGAGCACACACATACACAAACAAGTTATTAACCAAATGACCTGAAATAGAACTGGTAATGTTCACTAATATGCTATATGTCAAGCTCCAACACACAGGGACAGGTATGCATAGGTACACAATAGCTTGCACATGCACACAGGCTCACACACATTCACATGCAGACCCAGGCAGATACACACAGGCTCCCGCAAACCTACATACATGTACAGTTAAGCACACACATACAGGCCGATACAATACAGTGCGTTCAGCTGAGCGCACTGTTTAACCCGCATTTGGACACACATTTTGGACGCACGTCCACAACCCCCTTATACCATAAGGGGTTTAGCGTGTCCATAACTCACGTCCAACCCTCCCCCCGAAACTCATAGCGCTCATCACATGCAAATGCATGTTGATGAGGCTAAAAAAAATAAACATGCTCCGAAATCCGCACATTTTAACGCTCAGAAATTAACGCCAGCCCAGAGCAGACAATTTCTGAGCAGCCCAAAAAGGGGTACAGAAAAGCAGAAAATACTGCTTTTCTGTACATCCTCCGACTTAATATCGTGGCAATATTAAGTCGGAGGAACCAAAAGATTAAAAAAAAGTAAAAAATAAAAATAAAAAAAAAGTGTGCCAGTAGTCACGTTAGGAATATGGACGCTCCCGTTTCCTAACCCAATGACAGCCACCTTTCCTGGTATCCGCTGCCAATTAGGCACTAGGGGCACACAATTGTCCCTAGCACTTCCTTTTTTGGCACGACCACTCATTTAAATATTGTATCACGCGACCAGGAGTGAGCGCCCGTTTTCCGTGTGTCTTTATTGTATTGGCCTGATTGACAGGCAGAAGCATCCACACGGGCACAGGTGCACACAGGCTGTTGTATACCAGACTACCGGAGTAACGCCAGGCCTTTTCATTAGAGTGCGCATCATAGGATTTTATTTTGTTGTTGCATGTATATTTATGTACCATGTTTTGTAGATTCCTTTATTCATTTGCTCTCACACTATGGGTCACCTGCCCTCAATGTCAATGACCTTGTATCTGTTGGGCTTCTTTATACCTAATCATGAGACCATTAAGGTTCATTACCTTGGTGCACTCCATATATCCAACTTTGAGAGAATCTTTTCAATAAGACAAACAATACATCATAATATGGTGTTGAACCAGCTTGGCCCCCTGAACTAGGATTCCCAAATGCAATAATCCACCCTTGATCCAGAAGTCCAGAGTCCAGGACCCCCACACCAGAAACTCCAGGTACAGAATCACAGTGGTGCACAGCACCATACACTAATACCACCGCCAGAAATGTAAGTTAAGGGCAATCAACCCCTGACCCAGAAGATAAATATCAAAAGAAAACAGGAGTTAAACCATACATTGAAGAGTAATGGCTAATACCCACATTAACATGGAATTTATATGGAGATGTGCTATTTTGTCTTCAATTTTGTCTGTGCTAATATCATTAAATCAGGATTAAAAAGTTCCACACAAAAATGTGCAAACTTTCACTATTGAATAAGTTAATTTAGCTGACCTTGCAAATATATTGCAATATATTTTATAAACAAAAATTTGCAATACAATCAACATATTAAAAAAGATGTAAGCTTCAAGCATGGCAAATATTAATTAAAAGCCAAAAAAAAACTTTTTGAGAAAGGTAGTTCGGGACATCGCAACTGATGGAACAAGGAATTCTTTCCGAATCCTCCACCCGCAATGATTTCTAAGATCAGTGTGTTGGTACTGGACGCTGCTCAAGTGCAAACCTCCTAAACAAATTATTCAAACACAAATAACCTCAATGTTTCTTTAAGTTACACCTCTAGCATTCGCAAGTCTCGCTGCCAACTGCAAGGTTTTCATTCAAAAGAATCCTTCTAGAATGAGAATACAAGTACTTGTTGGGGGAAAAAAAACCACAACAATCTCTTCTCTAACCCGTCCTCAACTTAATTGCTGCTGACCCCTAACAGAACATATACCAACCATACGATACACAATCGCGCAAACTATGCACACCCCCTTCCACACCTCTCAGATCTGACAGTTTACGGCGAAGACTTCTGGCTTTTTCTACTTATTTAATGACTCAGATCCAATTCATAATTTTTTCATACAGTGGTAATGGGGCGCTGCAAATAGAAGAGTTGCATGTACGCTCGTTTGACTGTGAAGCAAACACTGCGCATAGAGCAAAGAAGTTCATTTTTATACAGATTTTTGTTCGCCTCTGCATGAATAGCTGAACTTTGCGGCAGAATAACGGGGATAGAAAGAAAAGAAAATGCACCACTACGATTTCATTTCCCTCTTAAACATCAGCATCCCCAATAACCATCAGTGAGAATCACGACGCGTGGTACAATCAGTCCCGGTTACTACGAAAGAAGTAACTACAGTGGAGCTCACCCTGCGTGTTCGGCGGCTCCTTGAGCCCAGGGCCAGGGGGCAGCATCAGGTACCTCTCGGGTGACGGCAGGCAACGCTGGCAAAAGGAATGCAGGCAAGGAAGCAGGCGCGGGCTGCGACTCTGGATGTTTTGCTTGCATACGGCGCAGGTGTCCAGCAAGTTCAAGGGCGCCGATTCCCCGCTCCTCTCCTCCGGGCCCTGCCGGCTCTCCGCCTCATTCTCCGCGTTCAGGGACACAGGCTGAGAGGGAGGAAGGGGAGGGGGAAACGGCGGCGCAGCACCCGCCAGCTCCGGCGGCGCTTTCTCAGCCGCAGTGTCTTCCATGATATTTTTTCTCCCTTCTCCTGCAACCTCGTCCCCCATGTCACGTTGCTGATATCCCCTCAGCCCCTGCTCCCCAACACCGGCGGGCTCGCTGCCCCGACTACCCCTTTTCCTCACACTCCGCTGGGCTGCTGCTTAGGCCCTGGCAACCCGGGAAACATCGGAGCCTCCGTCGCAGCAGTGACGAACAACAAACCCCGCCGGGCCAGCGGCCGCCCCTCCTCCTTCTCTGTCTAGGGTGTGGTTTAATCCGACCCGCCAGCGTCCATTCGCCTCCGAAAGCTGAATCTTCCCCTCACAACTTCTTTCCCGAGTGCTTCAAGCCAACATCCCCCTCTGCCTTCATGCTTTTTCTGATTTTCTTTACGGTTAGAAAGGGGGCCGACCGCGGCGCGCGTGCCTGCTGCAGAGCGCGAGCGCCGAGATGGGCGGGACTGGACCCTGCTCGGTGGTTGCTTGGTTGTGTCGTCATGTTCACATTCTGCAAACATTTTTGTAGTATAACAATGTGGTAACGTTGTAACGTTAAGTTGTTCTGAATTCAAAAAGACATTGGCTCCTTTTTATTTATTATTGCAGTGTTATTTAAATTGTGTTGGTCTTTGTAGGAAGTTTTTTTTGTTTGTTTTTCTCATTAGCGAAGCTGTGATAACTTGCTCCTTTTTCAAGCTGTATATCGTTTTATAAAATCTAGTAAGGATGTTCAAATAATTCAGAGTTTATATAAATGCCATAAGAACATAAGAAATTGTCATACGGGTTAGACCGAGTGTCCATCAAGCTCAGCATCCTGTTTCCAATAATGGCCAATACAGGTTACAAGTGCCTGGCAAATAACAAAACATTAAATTCATCCCATGCTACTAATGCCAGTAATATCACTGGCTATTCCCTAAGTCAACTTGATGAATAGCAGTTTATGGACTTCTCCTTCAGGTGCTTATCCAAACTTTTTTTTAAACTCAGCTACGCTAACTTCCCTAACCACATCCTCCGGTATTGAAGTCCAGAACTTAATTGTGCGTTGGGTGGAAAAGGAATGTTTTAAATGTGCTACTTGCTAACTTCATTAAGTGCACCCAGTCCTTCTATTATCTGGAAGAGTAAATAATTGATTCATATTTACCTGTTCTAGTCCTCTCATGATTTTATAGACCTCTATCATATCACCCATCAACCGTCTCTTCCCTATGCTGAACAGCCCTCATCTCCTTAGCCTTTCCTCATGGGGGATCCATTCCATCCCCTTTATCATTTTGGTTGCTTTTCTCTGTATCTTTTCCAGTGAGTGCAACTATATCCTGTTTGAGATGTGGCGACCAGAATTGCACATGGTATGCTAGGTGCTGTCTCACGATGGAGGGATAAGGAGGCATTATGAAAATCTCCGTTTTATTCACCATGCCCTTCCTAATAATTCCTATTAACATTGTTTGCTTTTCTGAACGCCATAGCACACTAAGGCGACGATTTCAATTTATTATCCACTATGATGCCTAGATCTTTTTCTTGAGTGGTTGCTCCTAATATGGAACCTAACATCATTACAGCATGGTTTATTTTTCCCTATAGGCATCATCTTGCACTTGTCCACATTAAATTTCATCTGCTATTTGTACGCCTAATCTTCCAGTCTAGCAAGGTCCTCCTGCAATTTATTACAATCCGCACGTGATTTGACTACTTTGTGTCACCTGCAAATTTGATCACCTCACTTGTCATATCCCTTAGATCATTTATATTGAAAAGCACCGGTCCAAGTACAGATCCCTGAGGTACTCCACTGTATAAGAAGTCGTTCTGCACCTTATTAGGAAATTAGATAGTGAACACAAAAGGTTGGTGAAACAATGTAAATCTTTATTTCACAAACTTGCAAGTACGGGTGTCATACAGAAGTAGGCACGCCCACAAAGCTGAAGCATCTTACTATTGTACATTCGCTTATAATTTTACTCCTCCCCATCTCAGGATGCTCACCCTATCTGATGCCTTCATTTCAGTGTCATCTCTGCTTCAGGCACCTCTCATGCGTTTCAGACTTCCAAATATGGGGATATCACGCTTCTGTGTTCTGCTTCAATTTCTTCTCCTTACATTTTGCTTAAACAACATATTCTAATGTCGAGTTTCAACTTTTAATTTTAACCTAAAAATTGGATGTACTTTTCCTGCGTCCTTCATCTTATCTGCATATAACATTGCTTTTTGGAAAAATGCACACACATGCTGTTTCTAAATTGCGATTTTTCTTGTTAGTTTGTACTGCTATGAAAAATCTTTGTTAGGGTCAGGTGCAGGGAGGGATGTGGGAGGAGATACAGCTTTACACATTCCTTTCCTTGTCTGTAACTATATGTGCCAGGCTAAGCATAATATAGTGCTATGTGGTTATTGTTTCTCAGCAAGAAGCGGGGGGGGGGGGGGGGGGGGGGGGGGGGGGGGGCTGGCTGGGTTTTGCAGCTAGGCCTTCTAACAACTAGAAGTTTCTTTTCTTAACTTTATAAGTAATCAGAAATTATAATATAAGAGAATAAAGAAATACAATATAGAAATAGAATTGTATTACCCTCTGTAATAGCAACATTAGTGAGCAAGGGCTCACAATTCCTCCCTATCTTTTTATCAACTTGTTGCTATTACATTCACAATCTTTCATGCTTCTAAAGTCTCAAGCATTTGCTGAGTCTTTTGTATTTTTAATTCCTCAGTGTCATCTAACAATCGCATTGCATCAACATATGGAGGGGGTCCTAAGGGCATTTTCTTAGCAATTGCTGTTTCTATTAATCTTTGCACCAAACCTCGCATACAACGTCCTAGTGCCACTAAAACTCCTACAACTACTATGAGGGAGGTGAATACTGACAAAGCTAAATTCTTGCATTTTCCGAACCATGCTTTCAACCAATACGTGAGTGATGTGTCGACCCCAGAGTTTTCTGCCAGGGTAGTGAGGTCCTGTAAAGCCTTTGTAATCATGCCATCTGGGGCAGTGTTATTGGGTATATAAGTGCAACATTCTCCCCCTAGCTTTACATATACTCCACCCTTCTCAGCTAACATCATATCTAAGACCATCTTATTTTCCCAGGCCATTCTACTAGTGGCTTCTAATTGTTTTGCAATTCCCTTTACAGCATCCCGTGTGTAATTAATAAATATCTGCTGATTATAATATATGCAACATATATATTTATATGTAACCCTGCTACTATCTGATTCCGGGCTTTGAATTCATTGGGGACTCCTCTTGGTACTCCTATGGAGTCTAAATATATCCTATCGTCAAAGATTTCCCTAAAATATCCCTTTTTATTCTTTTGTGCTCTCTTTCTCCCCTTTAAATGCCAGGGTAAATGGAATTGCCAATTGTACTACCGCACAAGTGCCAGTCCAATTAGTGGGCAGTGTAGGTCTAATCACTCTTCCTCCACCACCATAAGCCTGCTCTGGCTACTCGCAGATTCGAGTAGTTTCCAACCTCCAGCAATCCTGTCACATTTCAGGTTGCGGTACAGGTGTCCAGTTCTCCTACTTGCTGGTCGAACCCTGACCCCCCGCCGTGAGAGGCAGGCAGTGTGGTTCCCAGAACTTGGGGAAAAAACTAGAGATACCTGTTGCCCCTTATGTGGCTTCAGGACTGGGAATTGGAGGGCCAGAGACTTACAGGTGACGTTGTTCCAAGCCATTTCATCTTGATATAGTGCTAGAATACACTTCAGTCCTTCCGGGTTGTCGTTCCAACCAAAAGGAAATGGCACTATCTGTGCTGTAGGTTTCCCAGAAGCACAATCATAACAGTTGCTCTTGTTCAGGGTTTTCACAGTGTATTTTATCCATTCCACCCAGGCATTTACCTCCCCATATCCTGTTTCTACCTCAGTGGTCTGGCTTAGGTCTTTTATGGTTTCTACTCTCACTACCTTGGGGTCATTTAATAGGGGTCTGAATGGTTGAATTCCGGGCATTACTGTGGAACTAGTATTAAGGTCTGGGGTTTCTTCAATCAATATCTGGAAGCAGCAGGCTAATGGGTCCTTCCCATTTACTGATATACCCATCCCAAACTTCTTGGTGTATAATTCCCCTCTTTTTGTCTTTGCCCTGGTGACTGTCAAATAAATTTGATTACATTTTTTGTCAAAACATTGTGGATTGATTGTGCCTTTAACTATGGAAATTAACTGTCTCAATTCTCTGTTTCTGTGTCCAGCAGATGCTACCCATCCCTTTGCTTCTGTCGTCTACTCCACTTACTCCCAGGTGGGGCAATATGTATTATAGTACATATACTTGTCACTCCCTGCATATGACTGCATTTCCACAGTCTATCAATTGGCATACATCGAAAACAGCTGTTTGGCGCTGGTCTTTTGCACTCAAATTTATTGTAAACTTTATAGGGCCCCCATACTCATCCATCCAATACTGGGAGCCACCTTAGCCAGGGACTCTTGTGTAACCACTGCTAACCCCAGATTCCACCCCTGGCCATCCGGCTACTATCATCATCCCTATCATAATACCTTTAAGGGGGTATCATATTCTTTCCATTCTCCTTGTTGACCTCATTCCCTCTTGGGTTGAGGCGTACATAACTGTCCCCTCTATATACCTCCCCATGTTCTTTCTTTTCCCCACACAATCTTTTCTATGTACCCAGCAAAAGAAAATTAATGCAATAACAAGCAATGGTATTAATATCCCAATTTCTAATTCCTCTGTCTACATAAGAACTGAAGGTTTAAGCAGATTTCTCAAGGAAAATGCTGACTTATGGCCCCTAAGGTGGGAGACAAATGTTCATCTACACAAATTAATTCAAAGTATTCAAGGACTCTGTCCCCCTTTTCCTTAAGAAATACCAAGGGTACCTTCTACCTCCTAAGTCTTTATATGTGGTGTACCAAAATGTTACTAATTCCCCAGTGTTAGGTATAATTACTGACACATCCCATTGTTCAATTCTTATTCCCCTTAATTCATAAAAATCCCCCTCCCACACTATGAATGTACCTGGTCCCGTAGTCCATGTATCCAACAATGGTTCACACAATATACTAAATCTGGTTATGGGGTCCCAAAGCAGGTTATCATCAGGACCGGGATCCCAGCCCAAAAGAGTGTTCAAAATATAGCTGTCCATGCAAAATTTCTAGTCTTTTCTAGTGATTATCATCTTGAGTGGATTATCTGTGCTTGTCACTGTCCACTGAGGAGGGTCTACAAGCGGCTCCATGGGTCCCTTGACTCAAGAAAGATGAATCCACCCTTTCTCTGCAGTCCGCACTGCCATTTCCATGGTTAGAAGGATTTGGAATGATCCTTCCCACTTTGGCTGTAACTTGGACTCCTTCCACCCTTTTATCGGCACCCAGTCTCCAGGCCAGAACCAGTGTACCACAAAATCCAGTAGAGGGCTCTGGGCCAATAGCCCCTTTTCCCTTAAATGAGATAAAGAAGAAGAGAATGACAGTATATAATTCTTTAAAAATAGGTCTTTTGTTTCGAATACTGGTATTTCTCCAACTCCCCCCCCCCCCTCGCCCAGATAGAGAAGTCCAAATATCATCTCATAGGGGGATACTCCTGTATCCTTCCTGGGGTGGGTCCTTACCCATAGCAACATCAGGGGTAAGCACTTAGTCAAGGGCAATCTTGTTTCTAACATAATTTTGGAAATTTGTTGTTTTAGGGTTTGATTCATCCTTTCCACTTTTCAGAAGATTGTGGGTACCAGGGAGTATGAAAGTGCCAGTTGAGCCTCAATCCTTCCATTACTCCTTGTAGGGCCTTGAAGGTGAAATAGCTCCCTTGATCTGAGTCAGTATGTTCGACTAGACCATACTTTGGGATTATCTGCTCCAAGAGCACTTTCACTACCCCCTTAGCCGTGGCAGACATCATAGGGAAGGCCTCGACTTATCTGGTGAAATGGTCAACTATTGCTAAAAGGAATTTGAGTTTCTTGGATGGAGGCAGTTCAGTAAAGTCTATTTGTATACTTTGAAAAGGCCTTAGGCCTGGATCCCTCCCCCCCTGGGGACGTTTTTCTCAAACTTTTCCTATTGATTTTCTGACATATGGGACACCTCTCACATATCTGTTTAGCCACTGTGTAAATACCTATACATCCACATTTTCTAAGGACTACATCACAAAGAGCTTGAGCTTTCCAATGGCACCTTCCTCCATCCAAGGGGAATACGGTCATTTGGGTGGTTATAGCCCGATTTTCTAGAATGGCCCACTTCATTCCACTTCCTGGATTACCCTCTGCTCCAGAATTGGCTCACCATTTCCTTCTACACATTTTCCACATTCATGGCTCACCTTCAAGTATTGTTTCAGACAAAGGGGTTCAGTTTACTGCTAAATATTGGAGAGACATGTGCAAAAAATTTCAGATAGAGTTAAAATTTTCATCAGCCTATCACCCTTAGTCTAATGGATTAATGGAACGTACTAATCAATCTCTCAAGACCTTTCTCTGGGGCTAAGTTAACCAAAGACACGACGATTGGGCTTCCTTTTTTCCTTGGGCCGAGATGTGTCATAACAATCATATAACTCAAACTTCAGGAACATCACCTGGGAGATATCCTCAGATGCCCCTTCCCATCCTCCTTCCCATTGCCACACCCTCCTCTTGTCCGGCTGTGGAACAGACGATTCACTCTGTCAGACCTCTGTGGGAGGGCACACGAAAATTGTTGCAACAAGCCTCCAGTAAAGCCAAGATTCAAGCGGATAAAAAGAGGAGGAGGGGGGGCCTCAATTACAACCAGGAGATTTGGTCTGGTTAAGTACCCGGAACCTCAGGTTACGCACTCCATCTCTAAAGTTTGCTCCTACGTTTGTTTGACCATTTCCTGTTGCCAAAGAAATCAATGAAGTTACCTTTAGACTTTAGCAACCACCCAATCTATGCATCCATAATGTGTTTCACATTTCTTTACTCAAGCCTGCAATTTTATCTTGGCCCTTTAGGAAGACCAAAAAATTAACTCCCACACTTATACAGAACAATATGCAATACGAAGTTAAAGAAATTTTGGACTCCAGGAGAATTAGGGGACGGTTACAATATTTAATCTCTTGGAAATATTTTGGGCCTGAAGAGAATTCTTGGGAGCCTCTTGGTAACATCTAGGCACCTCGCTTACTTCAACAATTTCATCAACGTTTCCCTCTCAAACCTCGTCCTGGGAGCAGGAGGAAGGAGCTTTGCAGGGGAGGTACTGTTACTAGAGATGTGAATCGTGTCCTCGATCGTCTTAACGATCGATTTCGGCTGGGAGGGGGAGGGAATCGTATTGTTGCCGTTTGGGTGTGTAAACTATCGTGAAAAATCGTTAAAATCGTGAGCCAGCACACTAAACCCCCCTAAAACCCACCCCGACCCTTTAAATTAAATCCCCCACCCTCCCGAAACCCCCCCCCCCCCAATGCTTTAAATTACCTGGGGATCCGGCGGCGGCCATAGACAAAAATGATTCGACGGAGGAGGTCGTTCCGGACCCCCGCTGGACTTTTGGCAAGTCTTGTGGGGGTCAGGAGGCCCTCCCAAGCTGGCCAAAAGTTTCCTGGGAGTCCAGCGGGGTTCCGGGAGCGATTTCTTGCCGCGAATCGTTTTCGTATGGAAAATGGCGCCGGCAGGAGATCGAGTGCAGGAGGTCGTTCAGCGGTGGTCCGGAACCCCCGCTGAACGACCTCCTGCAGTCGATCTCCTGCCGGCGCCATTTTCCGTACGAAAACGATTCGCGGCAAGAAATCGCTCCCGGAACCCCGCTGGACTCCCAGGAAACTTTTGGCCAGCTTGGGGGGGGGGCCTCCTGACCCCCACAAGACTTGCCAAAAGTCCAGCGGGGGTCCGGAACGACCTCCTCTGTCGAATCGTTTTTGTCTATGGCCGCCGCCATTTTGCGGCGGCCATTTTGAAAAATGGCGCCGGCTGAAGACAACACGATTCTATTGAGGGGGCCGTTCCGGACCGCCGCCGTTCTGGACCACCGCCGGATCCCCAGGTAATTTAAAGCATTGGGGGGGGGTTCGGGAGGGTGGGGGATTTAATTTAAAGGGTCGGGGGTGGGTTTTAGGGGGTTTTAGTGTGCCGGTTTTCCTGCCCTCCCCCTTCCCCCGATTTACGATTTTTTAACGATAAATCGGGGGAATTGGTATTGTATCGTGGCCCTAACGATTTTTTGACGATTTAAAATATATCGGACGATATTTTAAATCGTCAAAAAACGATTCACATCCCTAACTGTTACCATTCACTGTCTGCAAGGTCCCGGGTCCTCCCCTGTTTCACTGCGTGGCAGCCAGACTCCGCCCCCATTAAGAGCACGTCAGTCCTGGAAGTTCCTGCATTTACACAGGAACTTTTGTTATTTAAAGCCTCGAACCCAGCACAGCATTGCCTCAGCTACAGGCTTGCTTGTGCTGGTACTCTGCTCTGGATCATGCTGTTTTTGTGCCTGAATCTGGTTTGCCTGTGCTTTTCCTGTCTTGCTGCCTGCCTATGACTCGGACCAGACCTGGATTTGCCCTTGCTCGCTGCCTGCCTTGCCTCTGGTCTACCCCTTGGACATTCTGATTGCTGCCTGCCTACAACTCGGACCGAATTTGGATTTGTCTTTGCTTGTTGCCTGCCTACGACTCGAACTGAACTTGGAATTGCTTTTACTTGCTACCTGCCTACAACCCAGCCTGTATTTGGAATCACCCTGCTCGCATTGAGTTGTCTACTGAACTGAGTCTGGACTCGTGGATATGGTGTCCACTGGCTGCATCAAGATATCCATCACGCTCTGAGGTATGACTGTTATCCACCAAGAATCCACTTATTCGTAACATCATCTGCGCCATGTGTTGGCCAAAACATTGCTGGCTGTTTTATACTCTGTCTGGGCCATTCAGAACAATGTTTTATCATTTTATTTTTATTTTTAGTTCTTGTACAAGACATGTCTTCCCAGGACCCTTAACCTCCTCTCCATAGGACTATCTGGAGGAATGTCTGAGGGAGTCTTTCCAAGTCAGCCCCTATTCTTATCTCTGGCCATTTTATTTCCCATTGTGAACTCTCTGAAGCCCTCTAATCTCCACTCCCGTCGTAGCCGTCTCGGGCTTTCCTCCCCATGTCCATGACACGTCTCAAATCCCTTCACCCTTCAAGGTTCACAATCCCAACCACCAAGGCAATACTTAATAGTCAATATTTTTCCTTGGTCCGTGCACAGAGTTGCCTGGTTGAAACTGTGCCTACTTGTTATCGTTTGTATTTTAAAATTGTTTCTCCAAGTTCACTGCCACTGGGCCATTTGCCAGTCCAGACACCGACCCCGGTGCCGACTCGAGGACTGTTGAAAATGCAACAGGGCGCATCTTCTTCTCAAAAAGGAGATAGAGCAGCTTTTAAACTAGAACAAGGGGGAAAGCCGACAGTCACTCAGCAGTGCATGGTTCGGAGAAATGTATCCTTGAAGGATACTAATGAAACAGGAGAGTTAGGGCATCCCAACAGAGAGGTTCCATTAAAAGCAAACATAGTCCATGTGCCTATATGTAAAAATCACCGAAGCTAATGATTTCCGAATTATCCCTAACAACTGAAAAGCAGGTTGTTAATACAAATAAAAAACACACTTTGAAATGTCTGTATGCCAATGCCAGAAGTCTAAGAAATAAGATGGGAGCGTTAGATTGTATAGCAGCAAATGATAAGATTGACATAATTGGCATCACAGAGACTTGGTGGAAGGAGGATAACCAATGCTATATCAGGATACAAATTATATCGCAATGATAGGGAGGATCAACTTGGTGGGGGTGTGGCACTTTATGTCCGGGAGGGTATAGAGTCCAACAGGATAAAGATCATACAAGAGACTAAATGCTCAGTAGAATCTATATGGGTAGAAATCCCATAAGAGTATAATGATAGGAGTATACTACCGTCCACCTGGACAAAATGGTCAGACAGATGATGAAATGCTTAGAGAAATCAGGGAAGCTAACCAATTTGGCAGTGCAATAATAATGGGAGATTTCAATTACCAACCAAGCAAAGCATGAAGCGGAAATGTCTTGCACATCAATCAAATCCAACACATCCAGCGTGCAAGAAACAGGTAGCAAAGTCCATCAGTGGATTTCTAATAGATTTTTTATTAAGCCAAAATTCGAGACATCATTCATGGCAACTCCATGTCACTTCAAAAGTACGAGTAAAGGAGTCCCCCGACACGGTCCGTGTTTCGCGGTAGCTGCATCGGGAGGGACCCGCGGATAAATTTCATCTATAACATAAAAGACAATAAATGATGGACCTTATAAGGTGGCAATAAAAACTACAACCGATTACGAGTAAACATACCTTACATATTCATCCTGGAGCGCATCGGCTCGTACAACAGGTGAACAATTTAAAGAGGCAGTTTTGGCGCCAAAGACAGAGAGTATCGCGATAGAGTCAAGAGACAAAACCACGCCCCCACTGAAGACAATTCAGGTGAACAAAAACCATTCAATGTCTTTGTTGAGACCCTTCGGATGAACAGAGGACAATTTAAAAATCCACTTTTGTTCCCGGCGGCCCAGGATTTCAGAATAATGCCCTCCCCGAATCGGGGGTGCCACAACCTCTAAAATTGAAAATTGTATGTCAGCAATGGTGTGGTGATGTTGAACCCAGTGTGTAACTAGGGGTTCATCCATCCTGAGTAGACGGATATTTGAACAATGTTCTATGATTCGGGTCTTCACCATTCTCGAAGTCTTCCCCACGTATAGCAAGGGACAGGGGCACTGTATAGCGTATACTACACCCTTGGTGGTGCAGTCTGACTTACTTCGAAGTTTAAACAGACACCCAGTGTTAGGATGAATAAAGGAATCTGACTGTACAGTATAGCAACACACTGAACAGTGTCCACAGGGGCTATGCTGACCATCCCTACTCTCCCTTGTTTGTCTATTAAAGCTAGCGTGTACTAGCTGGTCCCGGAGATTGTTACCTCTCCGGAATGTAAACCGCAGTGGGCCCTGAAACAGCGAAGTTAAAGACAAATTCTCCCAATGTCTACGGATCATTGCTGCAATTGCTTTACTTGAAATAGAGAAAGGTAAAATGCAGTTAAAACACTGATTATCATTGTCTGCTGAAGGGAGGAACAACCAATCTCGATTGGTGTACAAGGCTCTCTTGAAAGCCTTTTTCACCACGCGAGGCGGATATCCCCTATCCAAAAACCGCTGAGACATCAACTTAGATTGTTCTAAGAAGTCAGTACGGGATGAGCACAGTCGTTTTAATCTTAAGAATTGACCCGTGGGGATATTATCTTTCAAAGGTTTAGGGTGACAGCTCGAATATGCCAGCAGCGTATTTCTGTCAGTTTCCTTCCTAAACAATGTAGTGACATATTGATCCTGTTCAACAGAGATAACAATATCAAGAAATGCAATTTGTGAGGAGTGAATACAAAAATTAAACTGTATGTGTGGATTAAGGGAATTGAGCCAGTCATAGAACATAAAGAATTGGACGTCTGTCCCCTTCCAGATAATCAGAATATCATCGATGTATCGTAACCAGGAGTCTATGTAAGTGAACCATTCAGAAGGATACACCAATGAAGATTCATAATGATCCATATACAGACATGCCAATGAGGGGGCCATCGTGGCCCCCATTGCCGTCCCCTTAATCTGTTGATAATAAGTTTGGTCAAACATGAAAAAGTTTTTTGTAAGGGCTAGGGTGGCTAGTTGCAGCAAAAAGGAAGTAGACAGTCGGTGAGGGATCGGTCGTTGGTCTAAAACAGTTTCAATGAGTCGTAATGCTTCTAACTGGGGGATATTCGAGTAAAGTGAGATAACATCTAGTGTAACAAAGAAAAAGCCCCCCGAAGGGACAGTAGAGTTTGACAATCTTGTAATTAAATGTGCCGTGTCTTTCACATAAGATCTAATCTGGGCAACAAAGGGTTTTAAAAAAATATCAATGAATTGTGATAGTGGTTCCAGTAAAGAATTGATTCCCGATACAATGGGGCGGCCCGGAGGGGATACCAAGGTCTTATGGATTTTAGGCAAGAGGTAAAACAGTGGCATAACCGGGGTAGAGTTGACCAGAAATTTCACTTCCCTGTTCGTAAGCATTTTTCGATCAGAGGCTTCCTGGACGAGTTCTTTAATTGTTTTTAATAAATCTGGTGTGGGGTCTTCTACAAGTGGTCTATAAAAAGAGGTGTCGCTGAGTTGACGCAACACCTCCGTCTCATAATCCGTCTTACCCCATACTACTATACCTCCACCCTTGTCCGCCGGTTTAATAACTATAGAGGAATCTTTAGAAAGTTCCTTTAAAGCTAAAGCCTCTCTTTGGGATAAATTATATTGTGTGAACTGTTTTTTAGTGGCAAGCAGCTGAGCATCTTTGCTCACTAGTCGTTCGAAAGCCCCCAGTAAGGGATTAGTGGGGCCCGGAGGAGTCCATCTCGATTTTTTAGAAATTACTGAATTGTCTACAGTGGGCGGGGAATCAATGAAGAACAGTTTTAATTTGAGAATCCGAAAAAACCTATAAAGGTGCACCTGTAAGTCAAATGGGTCACAGCGTGTAGTAGGAACAAATGATAAACCTTTCTGTAAGGCGCTTTTTTCACATCACAACATTTTTTCACATCACAACATTGTCTTTTATGTTATAGATGAAATTTATCCGCGGGTCCCTCCCGATGCAGCTACCGCGAAACACGGACCGTGTCGGGGGACTCCTTTACTCGTACTTTTGAAGTGACATGGAGTTGCCATGAATGATGTCTCGAATTTTGGCTTAATAAAAAATCTATTAGAAATCCACTGATGGACTTTGCTACCTGTTTCTTGCACGCTGGATGTGTTAGATTTCAATTACCCCAATATTGACTGGGTAAATGTAACAACAGGACTTGCTAGAGATATAAAGTTCCTGGATGTAATAAATGACTGCTTCATGGAGCAATTGGTTCAGGAACCAACAAGAGAGGGAGCTATTTTAGATTTAATTCTTAGTGGAACAGAGGATTTGGTGAGAGAGATAATGGTGGTGGGGCCACTTGGCAACAGTGATCATAACATGATCAAATTTAAACTAATAACTGGAAGGGGGACAATAAGCAAATCTGCAGCTCAAACACTAAACTTTCAAAAGGGAAACTTTGATAAAAAGAGGAAAATAGTAAGAAAAAACTGAAAGGTGCAGCTGCAAAGGTTAAAAGTGTTCAACAGGCATGGACATTCTTTAAAAATACAATCCTAGAGGTGCAGTCCATATGTATTCCACACATTAAGAAAGGTGGAAGGAAGGCAAAACGATTACCATCATGGTTAAAAGGTGAGGTGAAAGAGGCTATTTTAGCCAAAAAAAAATCCTTCAAAAATTGGAAGAAGGATCCATCTGAAGAAAATAGGATAAAACATAAGCATTGTCAGGTTAAGTGTAAAACATTGATAAGACAGACGAAGAGAGAATTTAAATTGAAGTTGGCCATAGAGGCAAAAACTTATAATAAAAACTTTTTAAAATATATCCGACTCAAGAAACCTGTGAGGGAGTCGGTTGGACTGTTGTGAACGCTGCTGCCCGCGGGTTTCCCCACGAGCAGACTCACCTTCCCACACTGTTTCTTCACCCAACGCAGCAGGACGCCACCATTGGGCCTCCAACGCGGCTGGAGCCACGGTCTGTCTGCCACGCGGCCTGGAGGTCGCCCTGGATCCTATTCTGCTCCGCGGTCGGAGCCGTGGCCTTCCTGCGGGGCTGGGACCGCCCCCGACGTCATCAGCTTCTTCATGGCGCTAAGGCCGCATCCCCGGGCTTGAGTGGAGGCTGGAGCCACCCTCGGGGTCTCCCGCAGTGGCTGGAGTCGCTGCCTACGTCGGGCCTGCGTCTCAGGCCAGTCCTGCCTCTTCTGCGCGTTGACGTCGGTGCAGGCCTCTGTCCACGGTCCTGCACAGCTCTCCTGCTTCCTCTAGGCGTGCGACCGCGCCTCTTCACTGAATTTAAAGGGCCAGGCACAGGAAGTGTGCTGGCCCCACCTTTGATGGGACTTCCTGCTTTAGCCCTATAAAGGGCTGCTTCATCAGTCTGTTCTTCGCCTTGCATCATCGTGACTTCTCTCTGGAGGCTCCTGCCTTCCAGAGCCTTGTAAGGTCTTCTGTTCTTCGTGGAGCTCCTCGTCTCGTCTGCCTTCTACCACGTCTTCTCGTCTTGGTGTTTCGCCTGAGGTCCTGGTCAATGTTTGATGTCTCATTATGATCGTCTACCTCCTGATGTGCTCGCCTTCCAGGATGTTCTTCCCCGTGTCTTCGTCTGATGCTCCTGAGCCTTCCGTTCCTGCAGAGCCATGGTTCCCAGATGGTGTATGCCCAAGATTGGTGCGGTCTGCAGGTGGGATTGGTCCCTGCACTCCGGAGCCTCCATTCCCGCCAGCCTTAGAGGGAGCTTCGGGTGACACCGGCTTCGTCATTGGAGTCCCTCCTTGCCTGAGTCTTCCCTGCGCTGTCCCGCTCTCCTCGTGGTCCGTGACCAGCCTGCAAGCGCTGTGTAGGGCGTGCAGTGGGACAGAGTGGTCCGCGACTCAGTCCCGCAGGTGGCATGAGTAGGGCGCCCTGAGAGACAGTGCCAATGTCCATGCCTTGTGTTTTGCCTGTTTGGATGTCAAGTTCCTTGTCATGCCCGTGATGCCGATGCATCAACCCAGCTGTTGTCAAAGTTCCTCGTCCGTGATGCTGATGCATCAACCCAGCTGTTGCCAAGTGTCTTGTCTGCGATGCTGCCGCATCGACCATAGTCCTGTCTACGTGTCAAGGCCTCCGTCTGCCCTCAACCTCAGGCCAGGCCTGCTGCTCCATGCTGCTCGCAGCAGGTCCAAAAGAGCTCGGAATGGTCGGAGGACCATTCAACTTCCAACATCCTTGGATGTTGGCCTTGGGAGCTTGCAGGCCTGGCAGAGGGTCAGCCTGTTAGCCATGCGGAGCCACCGTCAACCCTCGGCTCAGCCCTGTAGGTCAGGGCCTGGGCTGAGGCCCAAGGGCACACTAAACCACCAGTAGTGTAACAGAATGCAAGGCCTTAGAGGCCGTTCCGACTGCTACATAACAGAATGCAAGGCCTTCGAGGCCCCTCTAACAGAATGCAAGGCCTTCAAGGCCGCCTTCTCGACATGGACCATTAGATGACAGAGGGGTTAAAGGGGCTCTTAGGGAAGATAAGGCCATTGCAGAAAGACTAAATGAATTCTTTGCCTCTGTGTTTACAAATGAGGATGTTGGGGAGATACCAGTTCCGGAGATGGTTTTCAGGGGTGATGAGTCAGACGAACTGAACGAAATCACTGTGAACCCGGAAGATGTAGTAGGCCAGATTGACAAACTAAAGAGTAGCAAATCACCTGGACCGGATGGTATGCATCCTAGGGTCCTGAAGGAACTAAAAAATGAAATTTCTGATCTATTAGTTAAAATTTGTAACCTATCATTAAAATCATCCATTGGACCTGAAGACTAGAGGGTGGCCAATGTAACCCCAATATTTAAAAAGGCTCCAGGGGCGATCCAGGTAACTATAGACCAGTGAGCCTGACTTCAGTGCCGGGAAAAATAGTGGAAACTATTCTCAAGAACAAAATTGTAAAGCATATAGAAAGACATGATTTAATGGAACATAGTCAACATGGATTTACCCAAGGGAAGTCTTGCCTAACAAATCTGCTTCATTGTTTTGAAGGGGTTAATAAACATGTGGATAAAGGTGAACCGGTAGATGTAGTGTATTTGGATTTTCAGAAGGCGTTTGACAAAGTCCCTCATGAGAGGCTTCTACGAAAACTAAAAAGTCATGGGATAGGAGGCGATGTCCTTTCGTGGATTACAAGCTGGTTAAAAGACAGGAAACAGAGAGTAGGATTAAATGGTCAATTTTCTCAGTGGAAAAGGGTAAACAGTGGAGTGCCTCAGGGATCTGTACTTGGACCGGTGCTTTTCAATATATATATAAATGATCTGGAAAGGAATACGACGAGTGAGGTTATCAAATTTGCAGATGATACAAAATTATTCAGAGTAGTTAAATCACAAGCAGACTGTGATACAATGCAGGACGACCTTGCATGACTTGAAGATTGGGCATCCAAATGGCAGATGAAATTTAATGTAGACAAGTGCAAGGTGTTGCATATAGGGAAAAATAACCGTTGCTGTAGGTACACGATGTTAGGTTCCATATTAGGAGCTACCACCCAGGAAAAAGATCTAGGCATCATAGTGGATAATACTTTAAAATCGTCAGCTCAGTGTGCTGCAGCAGTCAAAAAAGCAAATAGAATGTTAGGAATTATTAGGAAGGGAATGGTTAATAGAACGGAAAATGTCATAATGCCTCTATATCGCTCCATGGTGAGACCACACCTTGAATACAGTGTACAATTCTGGTCGCCGCATCTCAAAAAAGATATAGTTGCGATAGAGAAGGTACAGAGAAGGGCAACCAAAATGATAAAGGGGATGGAACAGCTTCCCTATGAGGAAAGGCTGAAGAGATTAGGGCTGTTCAGCTTGGAGAAGAGACGGCTGAGGGGGGATATGATAGAGGTCTTTAAGATCATGAGAGTTCTTGAACGAGTAGATGTGACTCGGTTATTTTCACTTTCGAATAATAGAAGGACTAGGGGGCATTCCATGAAGTTAGCAAGTAGCACATTTAAGACTAATCGGAGAAAATTCTTTTTCACTCAACGCACAATAAAGCTCTGGAATTTGTTGCCAGAGGATGTGGTTAGTGCAGTTAGTGTAGCTGGGTTCAAAAAAGGTTTGGATAAGTTCTTGGAGGAGAAGTCCATTAATGGCTATTAATAATTTTAATTATTTAATATTTAATTATTAATTGCATCAGTAGCATGGGATCTTCTTAGTGTTTGGGTAATTGCCAGGTTCTTGTGGCCTGGTTTTGGCCTCTGTTGGAAACAGGATGCTGGGCTTGATGGACCCTTGGTCTGACCCAGCAAGGCAATTTCTTATGTTCTTATGTTCTTAATGGGTCATCTAACTAATTTTGGCATGATGCATCATATGCAGAAGCAACACCCAATAGTACTGCCATCTGGGGATGGTGGCAGTACCAGTCAGGGGACCTCTTTTTCCAGGCAGCCTAAAGTGGTTGAAAAGGAGGGCGGTGACTCACAGTACTGTCCCAGGAGTCACCAAATGTAACGTATCATTAACTGCTTTGAAGGGGAGGCTGGGGGTGCAGTTTTCAGACAGATGTTTACCTGGATAAATCCGTATTTATCAGTGGAAAATGCCTTTGAAAATTGCCCTTGCATTCTACTATATTCATACCTGATGCATCAGCATTGTCATTAAGAGAGATTAATAAGAAGAGAAAGAGAAATGAAAAACAGGAAAAGGATATTAATAAGGATATACTATAACATGACTCACAGTTCTTTTATTTGCTAATGGCTGTAACTGTTTTCCCTCAAAGGCACACCTTGTGCTTGTAATGCAGTTGTTACTAACTAAAGGAAATCTGATTACAATATTTAAAACTACAGGATGCTGTTTTATGCATGACTTTCTAGGGACCTTAATTGGCTCACTGTGAAACATCTTTCTCTTGGGATTTTGTTTTTTGTTTTTTTCAGGTAGACTCTGTCCCGCCGGCCAACAGGTACTCGGATGCACAGAGAGTGCTGGGCCACATTCTGACCTGTGCTCCCAGCTTCTTTTCCCCACAATGGGGAAAGGAAAACTCTTTCAAGCCTCTTAGGGTTACCTGGAGATTTTCTGCACTAGTCCAGAAAAAGAAACACACAGGCACATAGTGGCTATTGTTCAAAAATAAATCCTTAAAAGTTGCACAAGCAGAAGCACTTTTGAAAAGTGTACATCTATACAGACAAATACAGTTATCTATTTATTTATCTATTTATTTATTTATTTGCGTATTTATTTATTTATTTGTTTGTATGTTTATTTATTTAAAACACATGGGTTTTGCCTGCTCCTGAGGCAATCCTGCAATCTAATCGCATCTACTCACTTTAACATATTCATATAGGATTGATACAAGTATCTGAAACCGAGAACCTCAAGATATGAAACAAAAATTACAAGAAAAGACAAGGAGAAATATTGGCCTATAGAAATTAAGATTGCGGACCTGACCATCTCATCAGATACAGAGTCAACTGTGCATGAGAATTTAGTGAAAGAAGTCACTAATGCTGTAGTTAAAGCCTTGGAAAACAAATTTGAGCAGCTACCTGCCCAACTAGAGAAATATTTGATTTCTACAGCTGCCTTAAGAACATAACATAAGATATGCCATACTGGGTCAGACTAAGGGTCCATCAAGCCCAGCATCCTGCTTTCAGTGGCCAATCCAAGTTATAAGTACCTGGCAAGTACCCAAACATTAAATAGATCACATGATACTAATGCCGGCAACAAGCAGTGGCTATTCCCTATTAATATATGGACTTCTCCTCAAGAAAGTTATCCAAACCTTTTTTAAACCCAGCTACTCTAACAGCCTTAACCACATCCTCTGGCAATGAATTCCAAAGCTTAATTGTTTGTTGAGTGGTAAAGAATTTTTTCTGATTTGTTTTAAATGTGCTACTTGTTAACTTCATGGAGTACTCCATAGTACTTGTATTATCCGAAAGATTAAATAACTGTTTCACATTTACCTGTTCAAGACCTTTCATGATTTTGTAGACCTCTAACATATCTCCCCTCAGCCATCTTTTCTCCAAGCTGAATAGCCCTAATCTATTTAAGTTTTCCACACAGGGGAGCCATTCCATGCCTTTTATCATTTTGGTCACCCTTCTCTGTATTTTCTCCAGTGCAACTATGTTTTTTTGAGATGCGGCGATCAGAATTACACATGGTATTCCAGGTGCAGTCTCACCATGGAACAATACAGTGGCATTATGACATCCTCCATTTTATTTATCATTCCCTTCCTAATAATTCCTAACATTCTGTTTGCTTTTTTGAACCCCATAACACACTGAGCTGACGATTTCAATATAATATCAACTATGACACCCAGATCTTTTTCCTGGGTGGTAACCCCTAATATGGAACCTAACATTGTGTAAGTACAGCATGGGTTATTTTTCCCCTATATGCATCACCTTGCACT
This sequence comes from Rhinatrema bivittatum, assembly GCF_901001135.1. NCBI lineage: Eukaryota > Metazoa > Chordata > Amphibia > Gymnophiona > Rhinatrematidae > Rhinatrema > Rhinatrema bivittatum. The sequence goes on along the minus strand of NC_042618.1, from coordinate 223,875,883 downwards.
TGTCCACATTATATTTCATCTACCATATGAACGCCGAGTCCTCCAGTCTTGCAAGGTCTCCTGAAATTTATCACAATCTGCTTGTGATTTAACTACTCTGAATAATTTTGTGTCATCTGCAAATTCGATTACCTTACTTGTCGTATTCCTTTCCAGATCACTTATAAATATATTGAAAAGCACTGGTGCAAGTACAGATCCCTGAGGCATTCCACTGTTTACCCTTTTCCACTGAGAAAATCGACCATTTAATCCTACTCTGTTTCCTGTTTTTTAACCAGTTTGCAATCTACAAAAGGACATCGCCTCCTACCCATGACTTTTTAGTTTTCTTAGAAGCCTCTCATGAGGGACTTTGTCAAATGCCTTCTGAAAATCCAAATACACCACCTTTATGGGTTCACCTTTATCCACATGTTTATTCACCCCTTCAAAAAAATGAATCAGATTTGTGAGGCAAGACTTCCCTTGGGTGAATCCATGCTGGCTGTGTCCCATTAAATCATGTCTATCTATATGTTCTGTGATTTTATTCTTTCTAATAGTTTCCATGATTTTTCCTGGCACTGAAATCAGCTCACCGGTCTGTTGTTTCCTGGATCACCTCTGGAGCTCTTTTTATATATAGGGGTTACATTGGCCACCTTCCAGTCTTCAGGTACAATGGATGATTTTAATGATAGGTTACAAACTACTTATAATAGGTCTGAAATTTCATTTTTTAGTTTTTTCAGCACCCTGGGGTATATAACATCTGGTCCAGGTGATTTCCTCTTTTCAGTTTGTCAATCTGGCCTACTACATCTTCTAGATTCACCGTGATTTGGTTGTTAGGATTTGTAGGTATGTGGGCCCCTGGGCCAAGGTGAAGGATGGAACCGCCCACAGGGAGGAGCCCTGTGAGCCTCACCATCGGGAGGCAAAGTCTCAGTGATGTCAGACACAGCTATAGATTAGAGTCTTTGAGATAGAGAGGCACTGCCCTTGAAGCGGAGAGTGCAGGAGAAAGTCTCAGAGTCTGTGCGATGGGGTATACCCAAAGGAATACCTCTCTAGTGAAGATACGGCAATGGTCCGCAGAGCGGAGTACACCGATGAGGTTCCTCAGTAGAGGTGATACAGATGTGAAGGTTCCAAGAGAAACCCCGGGGAATGGGGTAGGTAGCAATCCAAGGCGATAGGCCCTCTGAGGAGTGGATAGCCAGAGATGAGGAAAGGGCCCCCGAGGAGCGGGTACCCAGAGCGTCTCACGCCGAAGAGGCAGGAACAGGAAATCTGTAGTGAGCGAAGCGGATTCAGCAATGAAGGAACTCATTGCCAAGCCGTCGGTAGGCAAGGCCAGCCGGCTTAAGTATCCTGGTGGAGTAACGTCATCTGGAGGGGGACGCCCCCGTGGTTCCCACCATGACGTGCTTAAGACTGGCCCATGAGCGCGTGCGCCTAAGGGATTCTGAGGGCAAGATGGTGGTCGTCAGCGTCCATGCCATCCAGGTGGCAGTGGAGTGGTAGGCAGGCTGGCAATAGCTGGCAGAGGCCGTAAGTCTGCCCAACGGAGTAAATGCCATAATGAAAGAGGTGAGCAAGAGCGGTCGCAGCCATCTGCGACCAACGGGCGTAACATTGGTTCAGTTCATCTGAATCGTCACTCTTGAAAACTGTCCCCAGAACAGGTATCTCCCCAATATTCTCATCAGTAAACACTGAAGCAAGAATTCATTTAGTCTTTCTGCTATGATCTTATCTTCCCTAAATGCCCCTTTAATCCCAGGGGTCCCTCTTCTTCCTGTGAGTGGAATATATGACTGCCTAGGGTGAGCTAGAATGGGTTCTTCATAGTTCAAAGATCTCCATTGGGCAATACCTGGGGTCTATTGCTTGATCCTTCCTTTGGCCAAACCACTCCTTTTCTGTTCTCCTGTCTGAAAATTCAGTGTGGGGTGCCCGGTTTTTACTATCTTCTCCCAGCTCTGGATTCCAGTTGGTATTCATTCCTTTTCTCCAAAGTTCTTTTAGATTGCACAGGGATCTTGTAGTCTGAAGGGTCCAAAATTACTACAAACAGGGAACGGTCATTTTCCCACTCCTCTCTCTTAGACAGGAAGTGTAGATAAAAACAACACCTGAGCAAAAATTACCTATTCTCAGGCACCTTTGTTTTCAGTTGCTATTTTATTTTGTCTGGGGATGCTCATGATAGAATAAAAAGAAATCAGTGGAGAACTGACTTTTTAACTGATTTTGTTCCTGTGTGTTAGAACAAAGTAATTTTTCCACCCATTCTTTTTGTTATAAAATTGAAATTCCCAGGCAAAATAAAACAAAAACTGAAAACGAAGGTCCCAATGTATTCTCAAAAGACACAAAAATTAGTTTCACTAACCAGTCAGTATGGATCAGCAAACAGCTCTTTTCTTCCTATACTTTTCAGCAGAGGAAGTTGTCATTGTTGAAAAAGAATAAGGGAACTACAAATATCAGACCTTCCCCTTTAGACTCCAAAACAAAATACTGCATTGAACCTAGGTATCACCTACTAATATGCAGGCAAGAAAATATCATTTCAACAATCTCCAGTGTTTGTTGTTTTTTTCATATTGTTGAATGTGATTTTTTTTTTTTATTATGGCTGTACACCACCACTTTATTTATATACTGCCTGCCCACTTCCAAAAGCTGGTCAGGCAGTATATAACTGAAATAAATAAATACATATTCTTCAGCCCTACACTGCTTAGTCCTATTACTAGGCCAAAATATCGAGTGGGGATTCCAAACGGGGTCTCTACATAAGAAAGAGAAAAAAAGCATAACATTTATAAAAACTGTTCCTCATGTATATTGCCTTGCAGGTGAACTGCAAGGTGCTGTATTTCATATAAATATATGTAACTAAGAGCCATTCTTTGGTTACTAGTATGCCCAGGGAAGCACTAGGTAGAATAAGTTAGTGGAATGGTGATAACCCATTCAAATTCAGTCCTTCCCTTTGAGGGGCCTAAAAATGGCTCTCCGCCTAGGAGGCTCTATAACAGCTTTCTCCTGAGAGTCTAGAGGCAGTTTTGGAGAGTTAGGAGATAGTGAGAAGTTTACCTTTTTTGTGCTTTTCAGGCCCAGTCAGAGGGAGCAGGTTAAACCAGCCTGGAATTCCTGACCAGGGTCGGGAAGTTGGTCCTGCCAGTCTACTCCCTAACTGGTTTGGATACTCCTTAGGGTACTTTTCGGGATTTTGAGCATTTCATTGTAGGAGCCTCAATGGACACCTGGGCCTTTCTTGGATTTCTAGGGATAGGAAAGACCTATCCTAAGAGGTGGTGACCCGTTGTGAGGAACAACTTTGGTGTTATTGTCAGTTGAGGGAAAAGGATATTAAGTTAGACACCCAGGAGGAAATTTGTTTTGACTGCCCCTTCCTTCCTGCAATGGAGCAGGGTACGAGAACCTGTTTCCAGGGATCCCTCCCATAAGGGCTCCAGAGGAGAGTAAGAAACTGAAACAAAACTAAAGAGTGGAAGAACCTGCTAACTGTGAGTACATGAATTGTAAAGAGCATAAAGGACATTAATCCACAGTTTTCACCCCCCTGGGGAGAGGAAAGAAGGTTTCCCTGCCCATTGGGACCTCCATCTCATCTAATCCAGGAGGGTGGTTGATTTCCTTGCCCTGAGAAAGATTCCTGTATGTACAGAAGCAAAAGTTGTCATTGAGAAGAGAAAAAACTGTGGTCCTGGAACCACTACTACACAACAAAAGTACTTTAAAACAAAAGGAGTAGTGGCTGAATACATTTTATTATATTTATGTCTGTCTTTTTTATTTCCCTGCCCATTGGGACCTCCATCTTATCTAATCCAGGAGGATGGTTGATTTCCTTGCCCTGAGAAAGATTCCTGTACGTACAGAGGCAAAAGTTGTCATTGAGAAGTGAAAAAACTGTGGTCCTGGAACCACTACTACACAACAAAAGTACTTTAAAACAAAAGAAGTAGTGGCTGAACACATTTTATTATATTTATGTCTGTCTTTTTTATTTCTTCTTTCATATAGCAATGTCATACGCAAAACTGTTTATCTAGTAGTCACCCTATGCATTTGAAATATGACCTTCCAGTCGGACAATGTTTCCATCTGCGGAGGCTATCCTCAACCATGAAAGAATATAAAAAACAATCAATAGAGATGACGCAGCATTTTTTTTTTTGACAGGGAATACTGGTACAGATGTGTGAAGAATTGCATTCAAAAGAACTCTATATGCTGACAGGATCTTGTTATTTAACAAGCATAGCATTAGAGAAAACCCAATGTTGACTTGTTTTTCTTACCAGGGTAGACAAATTTATGCCATCATCAAACAATGTTGGCCAGTTTTACAAATTCATCTGGAATTTAATGCCTTGCCTTGCTTCACATTCACTTGAGGAACTAACCTAAGAGATAAATTGGTTCATTCATTTTTACCTTCGTCTTCTGAAGATACACATACACAAATGTGCAAATTAATACCCAGCTGGTTCCAAAGTTGTGGGTAATGTTTCATTTGTTCACAAGTCATCATGGGCACCTCCATATGCATTTCAAATTCCAGATTGATATGCATAAAATGTACATCTCATTGCAGAATGAAGTATAATGTACATAGTTATATGTCCATGTGATCTGATGTACATCTGGAAAACCCGTAGAGAGTTTTGAGAGAGAAGGATAGACTTGTAGAAAAGAGGAAGCCCCAATAGTTACACACTGTATTGAAAAAAATCATACAGCTAGGGAGTGGCGGTAGGGTATTATTGATCAAGTTGTACCTTCTGCACGTAGAGGTGATTTAGATGCTAAGCTGATTAAACTGGAACAAAAGTGGATTTTCAGACTTCACACTATAGAACCTTTAGGTTTGAACATTGAAACAAATTGGCTCACGTTAAAGAATTTTTCTATTTTTGATTTCCCATACCATTAGTTTTTCTCCCCTATGTGGGAATATGTAGATGGTGTATTCTAGCTGTTTATCATCCCTATGCACCTGCTTTCCTCATGGATTTTTAGTTTGGAACTGGAGTTAAAAGGTGTTCCTTGTCTCCTGCTTTAAATTTTCCTAATTTATGGGAAAGAAAGGAGTAAGAATTTTTACCATATAGGAACCAGCCTCCACTGACTCATTTATCTTGCTTTTAACGCTTGTTTTTGGACTCTCTTAAGCCAATGTTTGAGCATTCCCTGTGAGAACCTTGCTACCTCTTCACAGTGGATTGGGGCATCTGCTGTGTGTAAGGTTAGATCATGGGAAAGGGAAGATTCTGGCAATCTTTTGTCTCTCCTCCAGAGGATTTAAACTGTCTGGTGACCCGATGCAGAGGAATTATATTTTTGCATTAACTGTCTTTGAACTATCTCCTCTGTTTGGAGGCAAGGAAGTTTTATCTCACCTTTCTTGCTTCTTGTTTGGTTTTTCCCCTTTTGGGTTCAATTAATATTTTTCCCCACTTGGAGTGGTTAATCCATGGTACCTGGGAGTCAGTAACCAAATCTTTGGAAGAGGAAAATTGTTCATCCAGAAAGAAACAGGGGTGTTACAAATTCCACCTAAAGCAAGGGATCCCGGTAAAGTACACTACCAGGAGAAACAAAGAAGATACAACTTAAAGGTAACAAGAACTTTATTGCTATTGAGGGACATTTTACTAAGGGGTGAAAAGGGCCCACCAGGCACTACCTAAGGAGTTAACAGAAACAAGAGAGAGAGAGAGAGAGAGTGAAGAACCCTTCTGGTTTTGTCTGAGGAGCTAAAGGATGTTTAAAGGATTTATTGGAAGATATTAAATCTGGAACTAAGATCTGATAAAATATTGGGACTGTATACCTTCTAACCACTTTCAGTGGGAAGATTTAAGAATTAGAGACTTCTTTTACTAAGCATTTCTTCCATAGACACAGAATGGGAGAAAAAGAAATTTCAGTGTAAATAAGGTATGCTTCCAAAGTGATTAAGAGACTGCTATAAGATGTGAAGTCACAAATTTATTCTATCTACTGTCTTATTATTTATTGCTGCTAATCAATCAAATGCAAGAAGTGTAAATATTTATTTATTTATTTATTTAAAAACTTTTATATACCGTCGTTTAGTGATATACCATCACAACGGTTTACAAATAGGCACATAAATAAGTTCAGAATGGATTTAATTTTAACCAGAGGGTGCCGCAGTTGTTCGGATACATGATTCAATATTATAAGCTATGGGGTAGATTTTAAAAAAGAGCGCGATCGCGTACTTTTGTTCGCGCAGCAGGCGCAAACAAAAGTACGCTGGATTTTATAAGATACGCGCATAGCCGCGCGTATCTTATAAAATCCTGGATCGGCGCGCGCAAGGCTGCCGAGCCACGCAGCCTGCCTCCGTTCCCTCCGTTCCCCTCCCTTCCCCTACCTAACCCACCCCCCCGGCCCTATCTAAACCCCCCCCTTACCTTTGTCCCTCAATTTACGCCTGCTAGAAGCAGACGTAAATCTACGCACGCCAGTGGACTGCTGGTGCGCCGTCATCCGACCCGGGGGCTGGTCCGGAGGCCTCGACCACGCCCCCAGGCTGGTGCCATGCCCCCGGTCCCGCCCCCAAAACGCCACGCCCCGCAACGCCGTGTCATTCGGCCCCGCCCCCAACACGCCCCCGACACGCCCCCTTCAAAAAACCCCGGGACTTACGCGCATCCCGGTGCTCTGCGCGTGCCGGCGGCCTATGCAAAATAGGCGCGGCGGCACGCGAGAGCCCTGCTCGTGTAAATCCGGGCGATTTACGCGAGCAGGGCATTTAAAATCCGCCCGTATATGTAAAGTGTATTAAAATTCCCTTTATGGGCTAACCGTAGATGCGGTATACTGTAATTCTTTAACTTAATACTTAAGTGTGATAAAATAAAAAATAAAACTCACATATGTTCTCATGTGACTTTTGCTTGCGTGTAAAAGTCTTTTTCTTGTTTCTTAGTATTACCTATTTCCCATTCTCACTTTGAAAGGCCTTTTTGAAAAGCCATGTTTTTAAGCTTTTTTTGAAGAGTTTTTGCTCCTTCGTTAGTCTTATTTCGGGTGGCATTGAGTTCCATAATATAGGGCCGGCTAATGACAGTGCTCTCTCCCTTACTTGTGTCAGTTTAGCTGTCTTTACGGAGGGTATGGTTAGTAAAGCTTTATTTGCTGATCTGAGATTTCTTTGGGGAACATGTAGTCTTA